>NC_082640.1:7192768-7808706 GCF_028023285.1 Balaenoptera ricei | reverse complement strand
GCTTCTGAGGAGGGCATCTGTGCTCGACCTCCAGACCTGTGTGCCTGCAGTGCTGGCAGACCAGTTTCAGAATCACTCAACTTCATATACAGCCCAACAAAAAGAAAAAATATTTCTCACTAACTACACATTGGCTTAAATGCCTACTCTTATGGTTCCATATCACAGAAATTTATGGCTGGGAAACATGATGAGTGACCTCCGTGGACAGATGCTTCTTTTCTTTTATTCTCAGGACATAGGAATTGGCTTTGACAACCATCAAGGAAGGGATCCAAGGCTTTGGAGCCTAATAGTACAGGATATCTCTTTTAATTACCTTGATAGGCCATCTAAGCTCCTCCGTTATGTTTACATTTCATTCGATAATCTCATTTTACGGGAAAAGATATGTGATGTGCTATTCTACACGAATTAGCACAACTTAACTTTTCATTTCAGATATGAAATGAAATACAGACAGAGTCTCGAGTCTTTAAGATCTTAATACCACAAACTCAGCCTCAGGTTACTGATGACTTTAGTGATTGGTGCAGTAGAAAACTGTTACTGCTTTTCCATTCAAAATTCAGAGAATAACAAGCTGGGGGAAAAGTCTCTTGATACAAGGATCCTGAAAGTGTGGTCAGGGAAGAGTACTAATCAAAGCCTGGATGCTGGGTGCTTCCGTGGTGGCGCAGTGGTTGAGAATCTGCCTGCTAATGCAGGGGGCACGGGTTCAAGCCCTGGTCTGGGAAGATCCCACATGCCGCGGAGCAGCTAAGCCCGTGAGCCACAACTACTGAGCCTGCGCGTCTGGAGCCTGTGCTCCGCAACAAGAGAGGCCGCGATAGTGAGAGGCCCGTGCACCGCGATGAAGAGTGGCCCCCGCTTTCCGCAACTAGAGAAAGCCCTCGCACAGAAACGAAGACCCAACACAGCCAAAAATCAATCAATCAATCAATCAATAAAATTAAAATTATTTAAAAAAAAAAAAAGCCTGGATGCTGGACCCAACGTTCACCTCATTCATTCATTCACTGTGATTCAGTGAGTGCCAACCAGCAGCTCCAGGCACCACACCAGGCACTGGGGCTACAGAATAACATGGGGCATGGCCAGTGTCTGGAGGGAAAGAGCTGATAAAGTCTGTTGTTAGAATGAATTTAAATTTTACTTACTCAGTGTTTATTCATTCCCTTACATGGTGCTCTTTTCAAAGAAACACATCCATCCTATTCAAGGAATGGTAAAACCCTTTATATCAATAGAAGAAACTGCTTGAATTAAGACACTGCTGCGTGGATTTTACCTCCCCAAACTGTACACTGAAGGCCCTCAGTAGGAGCATTCCAAAGTGCCTCTTCCTCCAAGAACAGGGGAGAGTCGAGCTTTTTCAAGGGTCTCGCGCTCCAGTGCCCCCATAGCCCTCATTGGCAGACAAATCTCTGCAACATTTAACGCAGACATGAAAATAGAGCTTAGGGCCAAAAGAAATTACAAAGCAAAAGTGAAGGGTAATTTATTATGCATGAGCTCTCCTCCCCTTAAAACCTCCCTTTGTTCCGTTTTTATAGGGATCTGGTTTTTTAAGAGAATTCCAAATGAAATTTCCTGCAAACAGATGCTTGTACTCACTCAGCCTCCCGATAAGGGGCCAGGAAAAGGAGATGAAGATGAGGCCTCAGGGTCTGGGGTTTGCACTGACAAACGTGGTAAGGCCAATACACATTCGACAGATTTATTACAATGGTGGCCAGTGCTATTGATTTAAACAACTAACAGGTAAAGCAAATCTAATCTAAATCCCTTTGCTGCAATGTGAATGCACCCTAATTATCTCACCTTTGTCCCTCGGAACAGTCAAGTTGTATTCACTCCACTGCATATTGGCAGTTGCTAGAACCCACGGGAAGGGCTGGTTGATAGGCAAGATATTATTGCAGGGCGGCGGGAGCCTGCTCGGAGATGAAATTAGAGATCCTTTCTTTCAAGACCTTCATCTTGTGAAAGCCCCTGGTTTCCTGCTTCTTCCCAGACATGCTGGTGTCCACTTCCTAGATGACCAGGGCTTTTTTACAACACCAATCATTAGGTTTAATTAAAATGTTGCCATTGAAAAAATGGACTGTGAGATATTTCTTACTATATAAGAGTATATAAAACATGTCTGTGTTGTAAATAATTATAAAGCAAATACTCATGCAACCGTGATCCAGTTTAATTCGAAAAGATACAGGCACCCCAATGTACACAGCAGCACTATTTACAATAGCCCAGACATGGAAGCAACCTAAATGCCCATTACAAGATGAATGGGTAAAGAAGACATGGTATATATACACACAGTGGAATATTACTGAGCTATAAAAAAGAATGAAATCATGCCATTTGCAGCAACATAGATGGACCTAGAGATTATCGTACTAAGTGAAGTAAACCAGAAAAAGATAAGTATCATATGATATCACTTATACATGGAATCTAAAAAAATGATACAAATGAACTTATTTACAAAACAGAAGTAGACCCACAGACATAGAAAACAAACTTATGGTTACCAAAGGGTAAAGTGGGAGGGGGGAGGGATAAATTAGGAGTATGGGATTAACACATACACACTAGCGTATATAAAATAGATAACCAACAAGGACCTACCGCATAGCACAGGTGACTGTACTCAATACTTTGTAATAACCTGTAAGGGAAAAGAATCTGAGAAAGTATATATTCTGACACCTTGACTTTGGCCTTGTGAGAGTTAAGCAGAGAACCCAGTCAAGTCCATCTGACTTCTGGCCTATACAGCTGTGTACTAATAAGTGTGTGATATTTTAAGCTGCTATATTTGTAGCGATTTTTGTTACACAGCGTTAGAAAACAAATGCAATGTCCATACAAGTGTTTTCCAAAGTGCGACAGCAATATTTATTCCCACCCCCAGTAGTTCTAATTGTTCCATATTCTTTCCAACACATGAAATTGTCAGTTGTTTAAAAATTTTAAATCTGGTGTGAATGTACTGGTATTACACTATGGTTTTAATTTGCATTTCTATAATTACTAATGAGGCTGACCATCCTTCACACTTTTTTTGGCCATTGAGTTTTCCTTCTTTTGTGCAATATTTGTTGACATCTTATAACCCAATTTTCTATTGGGTTCTTTGTCTTATTAACTGATAAGTTTTCTCTATATATTCTGGATGTGAGTCCTTTGTCAATTATTATTTTGCTAATATCTTTCTTACAATTTTTGTCTTAAGAAATGTTTCATTATTCCAAAGTCCTCAAAATATTCTTTTATAAATGCTTTAAACCTTTGCTTTCATATTTAGGTTCTTTAATCCACCTGGAATTAATTTTTTTGTATGGTATGATGTAGAATCCATTTTTTCCCCATCTGGATAAATCATCATTTCAGTAACATTTATTAAAATGTCAGTTCTTCCCTCACAGATTTGCAATGTCACCTGTGTTGTATACCCAATGATAATATCTGTGTAGATTTAGTTTTTGGACCACATTCTGTTCCATTGTTTAATTTTTTATTTCTACATCTATACCGCACAATCTTAATTATTAGAGTATTATACCATGCCTTGATATCTGGTAGGGCTAAGCTTCCTAGACTGATCTCTTTTCCTTGGCTATGATTTTTCTCCCTTTATATGATAATTTAGAAAATTACTTTAATTAATGTTTGTAGTCAAACTAGCCTTGCATTCCTGGAATAAACAAAATTGGTTATGATGTATTATCCTTCTAATATGTTGCTGGATTTAGTTTGCCAATATATTGTATAGAATTTTTGCATCGATGATCATAAGTGTTATTGGCCAGTAATTTTCCTGTCTCCTACTTGTCCTGTTTTTATTATCAAGATTTTGGAAACCTCATAAATTGAGTTGGAGAGTGTTTGCTTTTTTGCTGTGCTCAGGAATAGTTTGTGTAAAATTGATTTAGTTAAAAATTTAACTATCTGATAAAACTTGCCTTTGAGGCTATCTATGCCTGGACTTTTAAGATCTTTTTTGATCACTATTTAATTTCTTTAAAGCATATTATATTATTTAAGAAAATTTTGGTTTTTTTAATGTTATATTTTTCTCCCTGATTCCAAATTATTTCATATAAAGCAATTTTCAGTAGCAGCCACAAAAGGTGTTAAGCTTGCTAGTTTTTGAGTCTGGAACTATTGTTCAGGAAGATCAGACAGATCTGCCTAGAAATGAGAGAACGTGACAACCAGAGAAAGGGGAAGACAATCTTACTTACAGAACAGGGACGTAGTTTCTAATGTCACAGACTACGTAAATCTCAGCTTGTCACTCCAAAGAAAAAGATATTCCAGGTTTCACCTACTTAACTCATCTTCCAAAGAGAGAAAATTGGCCGCCACAGGGAGCCGTCCTTTTAAACTTACCTCTGACAACACGCTGTGCTCCTTTCTTCTTCCCTCCATTTATTAGATTTTTAATTGCAAGGGCAATTTACATACATATTTCTCTGCAATGTCCACAATTTTCTGATAATTTAGGCCAGCTCCAATTTATAGGCAAGGAAACTGCTTTTCCGAAATCAATTAAATGACTCCAAGAAATGAGGCTCCAGAGCCAAGATCTGAATCTAAGAACCCTAGGATTGGAAGAGACCTCAGAAATTATTTGGGGAGCTCCCTTTTTCCACTGAGAAGTCTAATAAGGTACAGCCAGTGAGGGACAGAGGCCCAGCCAGAACCAAGTGCCTGATCCTAGGCCGGGTCCCATCCATTACCTGGTGAGATTTTCCCCTAATCGGAGCCACTGCCCTGAAGCTACTTAAAGTTCTGTCGGGAGGGTCAAGCTTGCCTTTGTGCAAGTTCTGCGTAGGGATAGTTTCAAGTCTCTTTCTCAGTAACGCAAACACTTTCCGGTGTAGTGACCCCTGGTTAAAATGGCAGAAGCAATCCTGAATTGTAATAGAAAGTGGCCTAAAATCAAAACCAAGAAATGCTCAGGCACAAATGAACATTTCATATTCTATATCGGTTTACATTTTATCAAGAAGTGTTAAAAGCATCTGCTGACTTCTGTTTCTCTGCTGTTTTACAGTGTACAGGGCACTTTCTTCCGTGCTGTTCATTTACTGCAGTTCAGCAAAACTGTGTTTAGTTCAGGCCACTGCAGATGTTGATGAGATCCTTGTAATGTGTCGAGGCAAACGAGTACAAGCTCCATCGTGCGTGACAGAGCCTGACCCAGGTAGGGACCCTTCTAGGGCTTAGGAGAGCCAAGCAGGGCCATGGATGTGAGGGGCAGCCTGGTGGTCAGGATTCTTGAGCTGAACCATGAGTAACTGGTGAGATTTCACCAGATGGCCAGTACACCCGATGTGGGGAGAGCAGAGGTGCAGAAGCAGGAAGCTAGGGGGCAGCGTGACACAGAGGCTAAGGGCACGGGCTCTGCCATCAAGGGAACCTGGGTCTGAGCTCCAGGGACCTGCTGTTTACTAGCTGTGTGACCTCAGGTGAGTTCCTTGGCCTCGCTCTGCCTCAGTTTCCCCATAGATAAGCAGAGGGTAATGATAGGACGTAGCTCTTGGGTTGTGGTGAAGATTAACAGATAAAGCACTTAGCAGAACACCTGACGCCTGGCAAAATTCACCTGCTATGAGTTCAAAACACTGGAAGTAGCCCGATGGAGCGGCCAGGATAGAGAGACTTCCAGGAGAGAGAAACTGGACTCTATTATATTGACAAGGGAGACGGTTTCTGAGCAAGGCAGTGATGTTCAGAGTTGTGTGTCAGGAAAGAATTTTAGTATTAGGAAAGGAAAAAGAGTGGAAGCAAAGAATGGAGGAAGAGAGTCTGCGTGAGAAACGGTTCCATGGTTTGTTCATTTTGTGTGTGAATCTATTTCCTCCCTGGAACACCGGCTCCCGGAGGGCAGCCCTGCACCCTCCTTACTCACGGGGGGTCCCGGGCTGGTACTCAGCAGGCTCCGCCCCGGATTGGCCGGATGAATGGATGAACGGGTGAAATTGTGCTTCTCACACTCAGCTGTGGACAGGCAAAGTCCAGTTAGCCCATTTTACGGATGAGAAACAGTGCACATCCAGAGGCTCAGGGACTCGCCCACTGCACCACAGGGAGAGGCAGCTCTGGGACCAGAAGAGAGGGCTGTTTACTCTGTGTGCAGGAGGCCAGCATAACAAACGGACGTGTTTGATTTCCATTAGTTCACCTAAGGTCAAGAACAGAAGATGAATATTCTGAAAAAAAATTCTAAGGCCTACAGAGTAAATAATAATAAAAGTGATAGTAGATTCATTAATTAATTCCAATTCTAATTAAAAATGTAAAGTTCTCCTCCTGACGCACACTAGGTGGCAGCATCTTGCACCATTTTGAGGGCAGTAACAATGGCAACCGGCCCCCTCTGTGAAGGGTCTGCAGAGACTGCACCCTAAGCTAGGGCTTGATTTTTATGATTTTATTTAAGCCTCATGACCACTTAATTCTGCAGATTAAAACAGCCTGGCAGAAAGGATCAAATCCAGAAACCTGAGGTCACCAACCTTCCTCGTGCAAAGAGGTTTCTCGTGGCTGCCTTGCCTTGTCACTGAAGATGCCCCCCAGGGAAGCCTCGCTTCCTAGAAGCCTCTGAATCAGGGTCCTTCTGTGGTGAGAAGGGGTAGCTGGGACAGAGGAGTCCCTGGGCCTTAGAATGGGCCGGCGACCCCTCCCACATGCCTCCCTTCCTGGCCCCCTGATGTCTGCTGAGCTGGGCCAGCCCTGGGCGCACTGGAGACAGCCCACGCCTGGCAGTGCCCAAGCTGCCTCTTTCCAGGCCCCATCTTTCAATGGCAAATATTTATTGAGCACCTATTATGCACCAGCCATATGCCCCAAACACAAACCCCCAAGCCCCGTACGCCTTTGCCCCAGCACCATCCACCACGGCCGCCCTCCTGCTCCCAGATCCTCAGGGCTCCTGCTGGGCTTCCGCAAGCCTCCCTGCTCAGGCCCGGCCTGTCTCCTTTCTTCCCCAGCCCAAAGCGACCGTCCTGGCTGTTCCCAGTGCTTGAGGGTGCATCAGGGTGTCTGTGCCAGGCAGTAGAGGGTAACTGTTCTCTCTCCCCAGGTGACGGCACGTTGGAACTTTCACGGAGGTACGCTGTGGTCAGGATTTTAAAGATTAATGCTATAGGCTTTTGGAAGAGGAATTCGGGAGCAGGTAGGTGTTGTGGCTTTAAATCACACCACGAGGCAGAGGGTCTCATACCAGGATTGCCCGGGCACTGGGCGTTGGTTCTGTGAGCACCACGGTCCTGAATCCATTCCGGCCCACACAGGTCTCCGCTGACGGAGCCCACACGGGCTCATAAATACAAGCTAGAGACAACAGACACAAAGAACAGGGCAGCAACCGTAACAGCCACTAATGTTTATTACGGGCTTCACACGCGTCGACTCCTGTAACGCATGCAACAACTCAGTGAGGCAGATATGTTCATTATGCCCATTTTTCAGAGGAGGAAACTGAGGCCAGAGAACTTGTTTTCCCAGGACTGCAAAGCTAGAAAAGTGGTGGGGCTGAGATTTAAACAAGAACCTGGGCTCCTAACCACACTCTGTTGCCCACTCGAGTTTCCCCAAAATGCCAAAGCGACATCCAATGTGAATTTCATCTCTCACATACACACGCACACGCACAGGCGCACACGCACACGCACGCTCACACCTTCTACTGAAGGCAGAGATCTCCAAATACCTCCTGGTTCGTGCTGTCAGCCAGTGAGAATGAGTCCAACAGTTAGTCTCAAGCTGGGGAAAGGAAGCACGGAGGCCCGGGAATTGGCCATGGCTTTGGATCACTGCGTTTTGCTCTTATAGAAACGTGTGTGTGAGCCTACAGGTGTGTCTCTATGGTGACACAGACAAGACCGTGGTACTTTCTTGTGACACCTGGATTTGACCTTCCCTCATACTCTCTTAGAAAACCATAAATTGCTCTTTTGCGGCTCCTACAACATTTTCTGTATCCACGTCTGTCAAGGTCAACATATGGGAGGTTCCTCTCATGTTGGGGACACTTGTTTACTCGAAGGGCCTCTAAGGGGCATAAGCTCCAGAACGGGGACTTGATCCTACTCACGTTCAGCCTTCTTGCCGGCTAGCATACAGCGGGCGCTCAATAAATGACTCCTTGTGGGAGGAGAGGGTGGACTCAGGAAACAAGGGGTCTCCTCTCCATTCCTGGGCTGGCCGCCCCTCCACCTCACCGCTCCCTCCCTGGGCTTCCCCTGCGCCCCCATGCCCATCCTCCATCATAGAACAGGAAGGGGTTCAACACTGGATACCCAGAGCCAAAAGCCACCACGGGTCAAATAAGACAAGAGGAAAATGACGCAGCACTGCAGAAAAAGCCAGCACAGCTTGGATCAATACCATGTGGGCCGCATTCCCTGAGATCTTGTGTAAGAAGTAGGCCATTCGGGAAAATACGGTAAAGAAAGTCATCACCTCCAACACCACAAGTTGATTCATGAGAGCCTCAAGGTTGCAGGTTTGCAGAAAAGAACTCACCTGGCTGGATAATGTTTGATCAGCCTTAAAATGTCTTTTCTGTTTCACTATGTGAGAAGGGGGAGGGGGTGTAGTTAATGAGTTGTGTTGAGAATGAGGGAGGAGGGGACTTATTTTTAAGATGAATAGCTCTCAGTACGAGTAAATAAACAGCCTACATTTGGCATCATCCGAGTCTTGGATTATAGGTTAAATGTCCTTGCCCGAAGAATAAAATGTGGAAGAGAAAGAGCAATTACAGGCGTTCAATCTTGTTCTACTCAGACTTGGCGTGATCTGTCTTTCTAGTAGTTTCTAATTCGCTAGATTTGTCGGTGCAAATTGACCTGTGGATTCACCCTAACTGCCTGGTCTCCTGCTTCTTTGGGGGTCTTCATAGCACACACCACAGTTGTCACATTCTGTTTATATGATTCTTTGAATAATATTTGGCTCCTTATTAGATTTTAAGCCCCAAAACAACAGGGACTGAACATGATTTTGTAGCCCCATCGCTGAGCATTGTGATAAAAACGGACAAACAGCCTGGAGAGGCAATGGGTGCTTCCCCGGAGTGCCATTCATTCCTGTGTACCCACTCCAGGCACGTGGGGACAGCTTGCCACTTGCTTGGTATTAATCATGCCACTGCAAACTGCACAGTTCTTCAGGGTTCACGCTAGGAAGCAAATCTAAACTCACCCACAGCCTAACCTTAAGCACCTCAGGACGTTCTTTGGAAATAAACAATGTCAGACGTTACCTGGCAACCCTACAAGCTGTTGCGCATGGAGGGCCTGTGGGTTTACTTGCTGTGCCCTCCTCCCCACACTCCACTCTCCTATTACTGATATTCATAAAAACCTGGGTTTTCAAACTGTCCCGTCTTATTGTTGGAAGGGTCTGTGAAGCAAAGAGGAAGATCAAGTATCAGTAAGATGCGCATTTCATTTAAAACATCATTTGAACTGTTCCTTTCTACTGCTTCCCCTCAGAGAACATTTATGAGAGCATCTACGTAGCAGTAAAGCCACATGATTTAGTGTATTTCCTTTCTTTTCTTAATTTGCTCCTATAGGTCTTATCTTCTCGGCGTTCTTGTGGCGTTTTATTTAATTTAATGCTTGTTATTATTTGTTACATCCTACGCAATGTCTTATCTCTGAACAAGATGATAAACACCCCAAGGGCTGGAACCAGCTTCTAGCAAGATATCTTGTAAACATCTTCGGCTAAGTACTTTCAGCTGACTGATCTGGCTGTTCATCTTTGAGAAACATTGAAATCACTAAGGAAGGAAAGAGAAATGGGGACAACCAGCTTATCAAATTACAGCCAATTCACAAGTTTTGACCAGAACATCGCCTTCGCTCATTTGAGTTTACACAGTGCATTTTCTCCTCATGAAGGCCCTAGGTTGGCTACTAGCCCTAAAGAGGTTATCCATGAACCCAACTCTGGTTCTCAGTTCATCGTGTAAGATTTTGCCCCCCTGGTTTGCAGCAGATGATTTGGTCGTGTTGCCCCCTCTTCGCTGGTACCTGGCTGACACAGGTATGATGGTTTCCTGAAACCTCTTGAATGAGTAAATAACTGTGGGCAAATGACCAAGGTGGTACCCATATGATCGCACCTCCCACTTCAACAGTGAAGTCAGGACAATTGACGCTGCCACCTATATTCTCTGACGTAAATTCTATTTCTAAGCCAGCCTCCATCCCAGCGCCTATTAGCCCTTTGTAAAAGGTCAGCATTTCTCCAGTTCTTGGCTAGCTCCTCTTTTGGCTAGCCAAAATCTTTTTTTTTTTTGGCTAGCTTAAATCATTTTTTAAAATTTTACTTATTTATTTTTATTGAAGTATAGTTGATGTACAATATTGTGTTCGTTTCAGATGCACAGCAAAGTGATTCGGTTACATGTATGTATGTATATATCTATATCTTTTTTTCTATACTTCTCCATTATAGTTTATTGCAAGATATTGAATATAGTTCCCTGTGCTAAATAATAGATCCTTGTCGTTTATCTATTTTATATATGATACTGTGCATCTGTTAATCCCATGTCCCAGTTTATCCCTCTCCCCCTTCTACTTCTGTAACCAGAAGTTTGTTTTCTACATCTGTGAGACGGTTTGTTTTGTGTATAGATTCATTTGTACTAATTTTTAGATTCTACATGTAAGTATTATATAATATTTGTCTTTCTCTGACTTACTTCACTTAGTATGAAAATATCTAGGTCCATCCATGTTGCTGCAAATGGCATGATTTCATTCTTTTTTTATGGCTGAGTCTAAGCTTTAATCTTAACCCTCCTTCATTCAGAAGAAGCAGAAAGAGAAATAAAAGTATTCTTAGTAATAGGATGAAGGCTCCACCTGGAAGCAAGGGAGAAGGTAGACAGAAGTTTCACTATCGTCCAAGAGAGAATACATCCCAAGAAGACCGTGATAGGCCAACCTAAAGCTCCCCCAAGGCACTGTGTGCACAGGGTACCAGTAATTCATTACCGAGCTGCATGTCCCCACGTTCCCAGTCCCCTTGACCTCAGTCAACAAAAACAACAGTAGGAAAAACCAATATTGTAGCCACACTACCTTAAATTCCAGTAGCAGAGGAAACATTTAAAGGGCAGAGTTGTTTTCATGGTAAAGCCTACAGCTGGATCTCTTACAAGGAGCCCCAGCTTAGGTCTCTGGTTCATCACTGGGGGGTCGACAAAGAATTGATATGTTCCTCACTGCCATTCTGGAGTCTACGCTTCTCTTTATTCCTTCCCTGGCTCCTCTTTTCCTTTGACTCTGCTTCAATTACAGGTCTGTGTACTTAAAATAATTGGATTCTTGACAGTTTCTTAAAACGGATTCACTTCTACTTTGCTTTTTGGAAATGTTGAAATCATTCTGTTGTAATTTTTCACCATACACGCGCTCAACACATAAATAATTATGACATGAATATCATTTAATTTTTAAGAGATGATTTTGTATGAAGCACACATTTTTTTCCCAAGCTTTTTCTTTGCTTCTTATGCCCTTTCAAACACTGGTAGGTCAAGAACACATTTCAATTGTGTAAAATTATTAAAAATATAAAAATACACAAATTAAACTAGGAATCTCCCCCTTTATTTCTGACCCCGATTCCTTTCCCTTCCCCAGAAGTGACCACTGTTTACATGATAGGTAAACGTCCAGTCTTATCCATAAGCATTTATATAGATGTATGGATACACTTTTAATTTTTTCATGTAAATGGGATTATATTACATGTATTGCTCTGTAGCTTGCTTTTTTATATAATAGTATAGCTTCAAAGTCATATTTCTGTAAAATAAAATAATAATACCTTATTATTTTAAAAGCTATGCATTATAGTCCATAATAAGGAATACAGATGTGTTATACTCAATCTAGTGAACTACTAAAATATAGTTGGGTTGAGAAATTATGAGAAATGCTGCAATATCTTTGAACAACAATCTTCGTGCAGATAAATACTTCTGAAGGCCAAATTCCTAGAAATCTAATTGTGCATTCAAAGGATATGTGCATTTTTAAAAGCTTGACTGAGGTATAACTCACATCCCATGAAAGTTACCCATTTTAAGGTATTAGCAGATTTATGTTTATATGATTACTAGTATATTTAAAGAGTTGTATGACTATCACCACAATTTTATTTTAAATCATTTCTATCACCCCCAAAAGAAACCTCATACCCATTTGCAGTCATTCAACATACCCACCCCCAGCCCTAGGCAACCACTATTCCACTTTCTGTCCCTGTAGTTCTATCTCCTCTGGACATTGCATATGGATGTAACTGTACACTATGTGTCTTTTGTGTCTGCCTCTTTTCACTTAGCATAATGTTTCTGAGGTTTGTTCATATTGAAGCATGTATAAGTACTATGTTCCTTTTCATGGCTGAATAATATTCCACTGCATGGATATACCACATTTGCTTATCTATTCGCCAGCTGATAGACAATTGGGTTTGTTGGTTCACACTGGAAACCATAGCACAGAAGAGTAATCATCAGCAGTGGTCACACATAATAACCAAGTAGAAAAGGAGGCATGAGCATAGAAATAACAAATGTAAAAGGACCCAACAGTATGTTCAAGACAATACAGAGCCAAATGTCTCAAAGAATTCACCACTTGATGATTCTTAGTAGAAAAAATTCTCAGTATGATCCTACTAATTATATAAGATATTGATAAGGCATACCAGACTCTGGTTGGCATTACCATCTTGCTGGGAAATCTAAGGGTAAGTGGGAAGATGTTCCAAAACATCCCCAATTGATAATCAGACTGTATTTTCTCACATGGAAAAAAAAAGTAGAAATTATAATTGTGAGACTGTGAGGCTAGCTCATAAAGATTTTATTTACCCTAAAACCTTAGAATAAAACACTTCATTTTTCATTATACTAGTAAATGTAAGCCTGGAAGTAGTATTCTAATACTTCTTTTAGCTGTACTGTAGCATTTTAAGTCTTACCAAACATATTAATTGACCTCTGTCTTCTTTCAAGTCTATGACTACTATTGTAGGGAACATACAGTGGTCCAGTGAAATGGACTGACAGCCTCAAAACTGTCATCTTGGAAAATTGCCTTGTTATTCCAAGGATGTAGCCACTCTTCAAATTATTTTTGGAGCCCACCTTCTTCAACGGCCTTTGGAGTTCATGGTATAACCCTAGACATAGCAAATCTTCACTGCTCTGAGTAGATTTAATTTTTCAAAAGAGTCCAAAGACATTAGGAGTTGGGTGACTAAGCTGAGGAGTAATTTTGGGGGGGAAAATAAGGACAAAGTATAGAAACTTCACTCTCCGAGCTATTGCAACCAACAGTATAATGCAGTCATGTGTACAGCTTGCCAAAGTGACTTCTTAGAGGATGAAATTAATTTAGCTGAATAAGCAAAATAATTTCATGGTCATACTTATGACATGTCATATGTGCTCGCAAGGACTAAAAAACGGCCCTTCCCAAAATATATCTCCCACTGTCCTACCAAGCTACCTAAAATTCAGAATACTTTGATCTGAAGAACGGACAGCTGCTGCTAAAATACCATATATTCTAAGCAAGGTGTAGCATAATATCTTAGCATGAATTTGCTTGACAGAATAAATCGCCAGCCTTGACTGACACAAGGCAAGAGGACATAACTGATTTGGGGGGAAGGCCATCAGAGGGAAACCCTCGAACCACCTTCTAATCCTTGAATTGAACACAGCACCCACCCCCCATCAGTTCCAGACATCCGTCTTAAACACATCAGACAAACACAGATGCATGGTCCAAGCGTGTGGTGATTTTTATTAAGAATAACTTTGGTTCTCAGAATTCCACCCTCAATTCTGTAATACTTTCCATTAAAAACAATTATATAAGAGCAAATACAAAAAATATTAAATTATGAAAACAAATCCATTAAGGCTCCCTTTATATATATTATATACACTCAAACAAGTCAAAATTTTTCAGAGTAGAAGAATAAAGTCAACTGTGATAGCTTAGAAAGCAACACTACTCGGAGACTAGAAAACATTGAGCTATTTTAAGAAAACCGCAGAGTGGAAAAATGGAGCCATTTTTCTCAAAAATTGGCTCAAAGCACAAAACTGCTTGGATGTCCATGAGTCCTAGGGGTTTGGACTGTACAGTGTTAAAGTGTGGAGGGAGAATGACGCCTTTTTAAACTCAGGCTTATAAGCTGAGCTGATCTGGCAATTTCAAAGAGCTTTTCTATCTGTACATTCCACTGTTTAGTGAGGAGACATCACTTGACACTATTTACAAGTCTTCTTTTGGCCAAACTTTGGACTACTAACCACTAATAATTCTGCAGATTTGTGAGTGAGATTGGGAGGGAAACGCTCTTGGAATTTATTTTTTCCCAGTGAAGAATGCATTCTAGGTAAATTCTAGGAACAGAATTGGTCTTTCTAAAGGAGCCTGTTAGGGCCCTTGAGAATTTTCTCAAGTGGCAGAATTGTTTCAAGGATACAGAATCTAGAGATCTTACCTATCCGGTTGGATTAAAGGCTATGAGCTACTCCTGAATCTTCATTTTACAAATTGCATCACTAGTCCGTATACACAGGGGCAGAACTCTAGTCAACGTACAATCAGAAACGTACTTTCAAGATGATTGGTTAATGCTCTTTCCTCTCTGAAAAGGAAGAAGGATGGAAAAAAATAGTTACCATTCCATCCTTCAAAAGTAAATTATGATAGAGCAACATTGTACCTTAAGCACCTCATAATTTATTCAAATAATACTTGCTGATGAGAGAAATCATCCATTTCAGGTGTAATCGACATGTTCTATGACTAGCAGTGTATTATCTATGCATTTACTTTTGTCCTGTCCACATTAGGGATGAACAGGATCCTAATCACCAACCATGAAAACTACAGAATTCCCATAGAATGCTAATTTCTACTTAGGCTTATTAAGGATTCAAAAGCTTGGGATCCAGCTTTCTATGACTCTTGAAAGAAATTATGAGAAGAGCCTTCAATGTAGGAATGACCGGCTGAATCGTTTCTACAAAGAACATACTGAATCCACACAAATTCTTCTAGACCACCCCAAGTAGAATGTTGCCCTGCCCATCTCGGCAATAGAAAAGGGATTTCGCGTGAAGAATCTGGCTGTAGTTGGTAACTCAGGGTTCGTGTGGAGTATAGCATGCCAGCTGGAGAGCACAAACCGGGCAGCGTCCCCTTCCCCTCAGCTGTTCCTGAGAGATCAACAGTAGTCACAACACATCATCCTTACCAACGCATCGCCATCACTAAGGTAGTGGCGAGATAGCCTTTCTTCACGAGAAAAAAGGGCAAAGAGCTAGGTGATCATTAACCAGAAAATTTCAAAGCTTGGATTCAAATAATATTAGAAATGTATAAATGCTATATATCTTCCAAATGGGCCTCCTTGAAACCAATCCACATTTGACTCACATTAAAATACCCAAAGAACTCTTCCTTCACAGCTCCACATGGGAGCTTTCCCCATACCGCTCTCAGGAGAAACCAAAAGATTTGGACCCTCTACTTTTTGACACTGAAGTTGGGTTATACGGACTAGTTTTTATTCCTCAAAGGACTGGGAGGTTATTTCACATAAAAGGCCTCGCTGAGCAAGAAACTTAACAACAAAATAAAAGAAAACAAAACCCCTAACAGTTATCAAAGCAATACATGGACTTACATGATGGACCTTCCCTGAAGTAGGTCACCGTGAAGCATCAGGGAAGCAACAGGAATGAAAATAAGATCAAGACAGACGCTTACGTAGTCTTGTTTATGTATTTCTTTGCTCCCATATTTTTAAAACTCCTCACTCTATTTCTGAATCTTAATGCCAACAAAGGTAAGAACTGCGTTCCACATGAATACTAACATTCTCTGGCGTTAAGCCTAACGTGGGTGAAAGTGTAAATCAGACAAGAAAACAGAATGTACAAACAGTGGATATAAGAGATCAAACGCATTTCTGCACGATCTACATTATTGAATGGGTAACTAAAGGAAGAACGAAACACATTTTCTTTACATTTTAAAAGAAAAAAGGCTCTGTGCCCCACTAAACTTGGCTTGAAAGAAAAACCAAGTAGTGCAACTCTCAGGAATTTATGCCAGTGTCCTCTTCCTTTTTTTCTTGTTGTTGTTATTTTTTAAGTCTTTGAACACAGGTCCATTATCCCAACTTAAGTGCTGGGCAACGTCCTTCGTTTGGCGAATAGGAACTGCAACAGTCACAGGTAACTGATCCACCCGGATGGTAGGAAAACCAAAACCAAACTCTTTTCAAAGTAACAGTTCTCTGCTGGCTGGGATTCTCTCCAGGGGCTTTGGCCCTGAGGTTAAGTACTGGGGAGACCCCTGCACACACTTTTTGTGTGCGCTGGGCTGGGTGCACGGTCTCTGCAGCCCGGACCTACGACTCCTGGGCTTGAGCCACTTCTTGGCCTGTTCTTCTGAGATTGCCTTTAACCTTCACAAACTCTGGGGCATTTTCTTGCTCTTCCTGCAATTTCTGCTTCTCAAGTTCAAGCTAAACAGAATTCAGAAACAGGAAAATAATTATTTACAAACGGAGAGGCTTTCCAAAAACACTGTTCCTCTTTCCAAAGTCCCTAACGACTTCATTTCCCAACGGAAGGAAGTTTCTCCTGGTCTCCACTTGAAATAGATTTATATTTTGACATATGTGGCTGGATCTAGGTCCTGGGGTAAGAATTCTGTGCAGAAGCAGCAGCTGACTCGTTGTTGCTGAAATACCGAGGGGTGACGAGAGCCTAAAGATTAAGGCCAAGACTTAAAACAGGAGCCGAGGGCAACACGCACTTGCTCCACAGTCTTAAGTGAAGCTGAACTTCACTCAAGTGCTTGAGCTCCCAGCACTGGGCTGTGAATTCTGTGATATTCCCTGGTTTGGGCTTTGCCTCCGGAATCCCTTCTAGGTCCTCAACAGAATCCTTCCCTTTATCTTGAGTGTATTTTAGTCCATCTGCAGACACCTGTCTCAGCTTTTCCTTTCATGGTATAAAAACATTTACATCTGACATGTCTGGGAAATTCTGCTTGTTCCACCACCCTTTATTTCTCAGGACAAGATAAGTCAGAGAAAGACAAGTACTGTATGATCTCTCTCACATGTGGAATCTAAAAACAGTAAAACCGTAAAAGCAGAGGGTAAAATGGTGACTAGCTAGGGGAATGGGAAAGATGCTATTTAAGGGTAAATACTCGCAACTAGCAGAGAAGTTAAGTCCTGGAGACCTAATATACAGTAAGGGGATTATCGACAACAAAACGATTATAAACATGAAAGTTGCTAAGAGACTAGAACTTAACTGTCCCCACCACTAGAAGAAATGATAATTATATGATGCGACAGAGGCGTGAGTTAGCACTACGATGGCAATCATATTGCAATACAAATGTACCAAATCAATATATTGTACCCCTTAATCAACAACAACAAAAAAAACACCTTTCACCCCAATCACCCCTACCTGCTCCAACTTCTGCTGCCGTTTTAATAGTTCTATTTCCAAGTCAGATTTCTTCTTTTGTGCTTCCTCTTCCTTCTGCTTTATTACTTGATCTCGTTTTCTCTTTTCCATCACTTTCTGCAGTTCTGGCTTATTCTGAGGGGCAAGTCCCCTGCAAAAAAGCATTAACAAATCACTTTGCTGTACACCTGAAATGAATGCAGCATTGTAAATCAACTATACTTCAAAAAATTTTTTTAAATTAAAACTAGTAAAAATAAATTTTTTTAATTAAAAAAATATTTAAAGCATTAACAACATTTAAAAGTTTTAATCTAATGGATGCAACTTTCATGAATAGAAATTTTAGGCATCAACCACAGAAGAGGGGTCTAGTGACTTAGCATGACTGTGACGCCTACCACCAGCTAACAGTCAACACTGGGGGCCTCAGAAATTCATGAGCATGAAAGAAAGGGCAAGAGCACCTTCCAACAGTAAGCAAAACCCATCACTCGATAAAATCGTTCTGAGCGCCTACTGTATGCCAGACACTAGGTCATGCAAGGGAGGTTAGTGCAGGAGGTTTGGGTGGGGAAGGTGGGGGACAGCATGCTCATTCGGTGGGTGGGACGGTCACCCACCATAGAGAGGAAGATGTTGCAGGGGGAAGCTTCCCAGGCTCGAGCCCCTGACCCCAAGTACTACATGCAGCCTCAAGAGAAGCTAGCACAGAAACTTCAACAACCAAATGGCCCAGAAACCTCTTCCAACCCTTCATGTTTCAGACTTGGGAGAGGATTCTTGCACATCTAAAGGCACGTCCAAGCTTCCATCATTGCTGGGGGCATGGCCCTGGAGAACCTGGATCCCGAATCCCAGCCCTGTGCTCTGGAACCATTTCAACTGCCGACAACACACAGAAGTCAGGCTTCAGGGGACCTCGACATTGGGGAGAGATCAATCAGGCTGCTGTCTCTTCAAATGGAGCAAAACAAACCCCAAACTCGGGCCATTCCCTAGCAACCCCCATCTGAAATGTCTGAGGCAGGTCAGGAGAAGGACATTCACTGGCATCTTCGCAGGTGGGATTTCTGTCTATGTTAACGGTCAGCTGGGACTTGCCTGACCTCCATGTCCTCGGCCAATTCCTCAGGATTCCTCTAGTCCGGGCTCCCCCTCTTCACCATCCTCTCTCTCTTGAGCCAGTCTCCACTAGCCCCTGAGTCATCTCAACTCGTTATTAACTTTGGCAATAAAAGAGAAACAAGCCACAGAACAGGAAGAACGCTATCAATGCCAGGCAGCCCAGGGGGTGAGTGACAAAGCCATCGCACGCGTCCACACACGCACACGTGGCCCCAACAGGCACCGGTGCTTTCCTGGGCTGCGGGAAACCAGTGCTGCTGAATCAGCCTCAGACCGAGGTGGCCTGTGCGCCTCTCCACACGCCTGCTGGCCTTGCTGAGGACACCCGGGCGTCTGCAGGACAGGCCCGTCGACCGACCGACCTCCGTGGCTGTTCTCCACTCTGCTTCAATCAGCTAATGCGACGGATCAACTAGGAGTCACGTGAGTTGCCATTAACTGAAAGAATTTCCGAAACGTGCTCTGGCTCTAAGAATCTCAACACCACCCTTGCCTCAATCTCTTTCAAGTTCACCCTAACACATCTGTAAAATAATCCGTGGTGTCACACTTCCACATCTATCTAGTGGTGATTTTTAAAAATTCTGGCATCTCTCCTCTCTACCTCTTTTTAAGATCATAATAAATGATTTTGCAAAGTTGCTGTTTACAGAGTAAACGTCAGTAGATTCCATCACTGAAGATAAAGGACAGAGTTAAAATAACATATATGTCCTCCCTTTCCCAGTTTTCATTAGCAGAACTTTCGGTTTTAAAAAAATAGAATGAGGGGCTTCCCTGGTGGCGCAGTGGCTAAGAATCCGCCTGCCAATGCAGGGGACACGGGTTCGAGCCCTGGTCCGGGAAGATCCCACATGCCGCAGAGCAACTAAGCCCGTGTGCCACAACTACTGAGCCTGTGCTCTAGAGCCTGCAAGCCACAACTACTGAAGCCTGCGAGCCACAACTACTGAGCCCACGTGCCACAACTACTGACCCTGCGCTCTAGAGCCCGTGAGCCACAACTACTGAGCCCACATGCCACAACTACTGAAGCCCGCGTGCCTAGAGCCCATGCTCCGCAACAAGAGAAGCCACTGAGATGAGAAGCCCGTGCACCGCAATGGAGAGTGGCCCCCGCTCGCCGCAACTAGAGAAAGCCCTCGCGCAGCAACGAAGACCCAACGCAGCCATAAATAAATAAATAAATTTATTTAAAAAAAAAAAGAAATATTAAGTTCAGCCATATTTCCAGTGAAATAAAAGAGATGGGTTATTTTTGCGATTTACAACTTATTTCACAGTTATTAAGATTGTATGAGGAGGACAGAAGTATAGACAGACTATTCTGGAAATTAAATCTTACTCAGTGTAATAAGAAAAGTTGCTTATGGTACTTCGCTCCAATAGACTTAAGTGTCATTGAGCACCGGAAAATGTTTGTAAATAATCTGAGTAAAGACCCACTCAGTTTCATGACTATTAAAAAGTCTCAGTATGACAGTACAGACAGAGTTAAGGGATTTAAATTTTAGGATTAGGAATTTAGCTACCTGCAAAATTTAAATTTCAAACTATAATTCACTGGTGAAATTAATCTCAACCATTATTAAGTGCTTCTGGCTTACGCAAAAGCTGTTGAACAAACTCTGGTGTATGACGCATTAAGCTGGCATTCTATCACAACACGTGAATGGGTTTAACTAATATACGGTATGCATTTTCTGTTCAAAGATTTTACACAGTGGTGCAGTAAGATAAAATATTTAGTAACACAAAACTCAGGAAAATGGTGCTTATATGATAAATGTCCTGCACTTATAATAGTGAAGAAGTCATACAAATTTAGTTAATATTTTATCAAGCAGCTCACTTAACTTTCTATGCTGAATGGAAAAAGTCAAGCACTGCCTATGTGATTCTCTGAGTCTAAAACTGGATCAGGCTGCAGAGATAGCAAGACAGAAATAAGCTCCAAATTTCATAAAAATTACAGTATCAGTCTCTGCATGACAATGTTGATTCTCTTCAATCAATTCAACTAACAAGAACTTTCAATCCCTTTATGACTGACAACTGCTTAAGACCTGCGGAGCAACCAAGCCCGTGTGCCACAACTAGTGAGCCTGTAAGCCACAACTACTGAAGCCCGTGAGCCACAACTACTGAGCCCGCATGCCACAACTACTGAGCCTGCACTCTAGAGCCCGTGAGCCACAACTACTGAGCCCACGTGCCACAACTACTTGGTACCACCCAAGACCAACAGTTATTCCGGAACTGCTTCTCGTGACTATCACAGCGGACCAAGCCGATTTTTAAAATTAATACGTGCTCTTTGGGAAAAAAAAAAAGAGAGAGGTTAGGTGTTATATACATACATGCAAGATAAAAAGTGAAAGCACACCTAGACCCTCCCTGTTAGACATCTACGGGGTGCATCACGTGCTCTGTAATCTAGGTGAATGGTGGCCCCGAAAACTGTACAAGGTAGAGGCCCTGCACCCATGGACTGCTCCCCATTCCTGCACCCACAGATAACTCACTGTTTACAGTGTGCTCCATACTATCTATACCCTTATCGGAGGACAGAAGTGCCCGAATTTTGCCATGTCCATAATAAGAGACACTTAGGTTGTTTCCAGTTGTTCCCTATTGAACGCAAGGAGGCGAGGAGCTTCCTTGTCCATTTATATTTCTCCTATCCAAGCATCTCTGTTGGCTGCATTCACAGAAGCAGAACTGCTGGCTAAGCGTCTGCACATTTTGGATTTGGATGTGGACCGTGAAACTGCTTTCCAAATAGGCCGCAACAATTTATACTCCCACCACCACTGATGGAAATGTACAGACAACGTTTAATGGTCCGTTTCACACTTCATATAAACCACTGAACACATTCAGGGGCCGACTGGACCGGTCTACGTTCACGCCACTCCACCTCCACACCAGCCACACTTAAACCAGTAAAAGGGAGACCGCCTCCTCATGCAGGTCAGCACCGAGGCAGAGGCAGGTCTGGCGCAAACTCTAACACGGCATGCTCCTGTCCCCTGCCCACCCAGCCAAACACCTCCTGGCCTAATATTTTTCTGTAGCGGGGAGGGGAAGGGTTGCCTTTGGCTTTCAAGCCCTTGACCTTGAATCTTGGAATCCCCTGGTTTGGCCTGCCCTGCTCCACATTTATGACTGAGCCATTTCTACCTGCACGGATTCAAATGTAAATATTTCTACCTCGACTTCCCATATTTTGTTTCCATGTTGCACGGCAATAAGCATTTACTGAGGATCTAACTATTTGTCTAACAAAGCACACCAACTGAAGAGTGACCGAAAACAAAGGGACCTAGAAACTGTCGACTGAAATGTACAAGCCAAAGAGCCAATGGGAGGGATGTAGAGTAGCCGGGTATTCTATGTTTGCCCCAAAAGTACTCTTTTTAGGGAAGACAGATTCTCTCTAAATTATATTGGAAATATTCTCATTTTTTAAGACCTCTTGAACACTGATCTTTCAACTACCAAAAATAATGCCTCTTGCAATCTGCCTTGTTATGGGAACAAAGAATCTGAGAACCTGACACAGGGTCTTAATTGTCAGACTTAGTGGTAAGCTGTGACCAGATCAAACTTTAAAGACTTTTAACCTGAAACTTAGCTGGGTCCAAAAGACAGCAAATAGAGGAGCAGAATGATATACTTGAAAGGCTGCAGGATACGGCGTTAGAATACCTATGAGGATATGCTCTCCTAAGCAACGCAGCTCTTTGGACGGAGACAGGTCTTTGAGTGAAACTGCGGCCACGGAGAGCAGAAGCTCCACAGAGCCTGTTCCGTGTTCATCTCAGTTCTCTCTCCCTCTCCTACCCCGCCCCCTTCTTCTCATTCATATGGTTATTAAATTTGATTCATCGCTGTCTTTAATTTAAACTGCCTGTAATTCTATGTTGATTTCTACCCTTTTTTTAATTCCAATAAAACTATCATGTGAAATTGAAAAGACTCTTCAGCCAATGACTCTGAGTTTCCTCTCATTCACATGTCGAATGAGAACAACCCCAAGACAACACACGCTGGGTTGCTGGAAAGATCACTGGATAAAATATGGGAAGGCCCTTTACAAACTGCAGACAAGTAAACAGAGGTTCATTATGGTACAAACCAGTAAGCAAGTATGACTATCCTTTAACCAAATATATACATATTATTGATGTGATACTTTCTATTATTTGGCACTAAAACAGAAATAAAAACCCCACAGTCTCTAAAAAGCATGCATGATTAGAAGATGAATAAAAGAGAAGAAACTGCTTGAGAAGTTTTCACTCTAAAGCCAGGTGTATTCCTAATAAGAGGATCCTACCAAACTAAGATTTTACCTTGAAAAAACCTGAAGGCATAGGATAAGATATATTCGTTTGATTTTGAAACCTCCCTTTAATTTTCGTTTTTTTGTTTTTTTTTTAACGTACTTCTACAACCAGACCAGAACTTTTCAGAGAAAAAGGAGAAAAAGCAACAGGAAATTTCAGATGATGCTACATAGGAAGTGGGAAGATGGGACTAAATGGGCACTTCTTTTATGCCAGGTGTTTTAACAGGTATTTAAACATGCTCTCATTTACTTTAATTTTTTATAAGAAAGATACTTTTATTCCCTACTTTAGAGATGAAGAAACAGATCTCAGGAAGGAAGACCCTGTCCAAGATCATAAAAGGTAGGTCAAGTTCAATGGCAAACCAGGATTCATACCATTTCTCCCTGACCTCAAAGCCCAGGTCCTCTCTACACCACTGTGCCCGAGTGAACACGAGCATTCTCCAAAATTAGCTGAGCTGGACCTGGTTAAGGAGTCAGCTGTGAAAACAAGGAAAAGAAAGAACAGGCGAGAGAAAGGCAAACAGGAACGAGGTCCATTTTCACAGAATGTGCCTACTCCAGGAAATCTGGAAACAGATTCAGTTGCACAAACTGAATGTAATGTTTTACACAGACAGACCCAGGCTACTAAATACATTTCTGCAGAGTAGTCTGTAGCCTCTAATTCAAAGAACAACTATTCCACCAACTTTGCTTTCCCTTTGTCTCTATTCTGACGTGGAGCTTTTTCATAGATATAGTAGAAAAAATGAAAACCCAACAACAGTTTGAACTAGAATGTTCCTTAGAGATTAACTAAGTCTCCTACTCCTATTTGACAGGCAAGGGAACTGAGATCCAAGAGGTAAAGACAATCAGAAAATTATTTGGTTTAGAAAACCATTCGGCTACTCTCTTTTAGAGGATATTAAACTTCCCATCTTCCCACCAAAATGCAGACATGGTTTCCCAGGTAGGACGGCCTCCAAATTCTCTGGCCTGCTTAGGAACGTATACAGTCTTGTTTTGCTTTGGGTGTGATGATACCAAATCCTTGGCGGTTTTGTTGTTGTTTTTATGCGACAAAGACAGGTAGAAGCTAAGGACTTATTCAAAAAGGATCAAACTCACATTCTACTGAATAAGCGTTATTCAGGCAGCACGCTAGTGTGCTGGGGACAGAAAGTAAGTCACATTCCCACATCTGGAGGGAGAAATGTAGTTACAGAGTTCCTGGGACAGAAGATATGAGTTCTGGCAGAGGTACACTCTGACGGAGGACTGCCATAAAAATGCCCCCTCATCCCTTTTTAAAACTTTTTATTTTTATTTTTAATTAGGCCTTTCTTCCAAAACATTACCCCAATGCTTAGCTTAGTCTGCACATCTTTCAGTGCAGTGGGCAGTAGCTACCTTTTCACCAAGGCTTAGCAAAGAGAGAGCAAATGAGTGACCCACATTTCCACAACTCAGATCAGCAAACAGTTTTACTATGAAGATCTGAAAACAGTTCTAAATGAAGCTTAATAGATCTTAGAAGACGTAACCTTGTGTCCTAATAAATAAAGCAACTTTTCATCCTCAGGTCTCCCAGTCCAGTAGCCCTGCCCATAATCACTTAAAACGCAGAGTACCAGCCATAAAAAAGAATGAAATAACGCCATTTGCTGCAAAATGGATGGACCTCGAGATTATCATACTAAGCAAAATCGGAAAAAAAAAGACAAATACCATATGATATCATTCATATGTGTAATCTAAAATATGACACAAATGAACTTATCTACGAAACAGACTCACAGACATAAAGAGGACTTGCAGTTGCCAAGGGGGGTGGGTAAGGGAAGGATGGATGGGGAGTTTGGGATTAGCAGATTCAAATTATTATATATAGAATGCATGAACAACAAGGTTCTACTGTATAGCACAGGGAACTATATTCAATACACTGTGATAAACCATGATGGAAAAGAATCTGAAAAAGAATATATATATGTATATGCTGTACAGCAGAAATTAACACAACATTGTAAATCAACTATACTTAAATAAAATAAGTTTTCAAAATTAAAAAAAGCAGAGTATACTGAACCCAATGCCCAAAATTACGTATGACACAGATGGAACTAACAAATGGTTTACAAAGAAGACTGAAGGTAAATGTTTTGCTCCTCTCCAAAAAAAAATTAATAATAATAAAAATGATGATAGTAATCACTTAAAATGCTACCTAAAAACAAGCAAACGAAAACACAAGAAAGGGGGTCCTTATCTACTGTTAAGTCTGATGTGGTTCTCGAGACTTCTCCCTGCCACTCTATAAATGCTGAAGTGGGCAGTATCTGTTCTCACATTTCCCCAAATATATGGGGAAAATTCAGAATTTTTACAAATCTAAGCAATAATGTATTCCTCTTCGACGTAGGACACCCTCTTTTATCCTTAATCCAGCCCTTTCTGTACAAATTCTAAAATACGCATCCACTTGAGAAGGGGACCCAGGACCACAGAACTCCGAGAGACCCTGGGGCCAGCAGCTGAGCCTGCAGACGGCTTTACATCATGGATGCCCTGACTCAAGGATGCGAAAGGAATAGGAAGTGTTAAATATGGTCAAGAAACAAACAACTCGGGGGCTTCCCTGGTGGCACAGTGGTTGAGAATCTGTCTGCCAATGCAGGGGACACGGGTTCGAGCCCTGGTCTGGGAGGATCCCACATGCCGCGGAGCAACTAGGCCCGTGAGCCACAATTGCTGAGCCTGCGCGTCTGGAGCCTGTGCTCCGCGACAGTGAGAGGCCCGCGCACCGCGATGAAGAGTGGCCCCCGCTTGCCGCAACTAGAGAAAGCCCTCGCACAGAAACGAAGACCCAACACAGCCATAAATAAATAAATGAATTAATAAAAAAAAAAAAAAAGAAACAAACAACTCTTCGAAGCCTTTGTAAACCTAACTAAACTTAAATCTAGTTACCTTAAAAGTCCCCTAAGGAAAACTCCGCTCAAGAAAGCATCTTACCTTTTTTGATTCATAAGAAGTTCTCTGTGAAGGTCTTGATGGTTCCGGGATGTTTTGACAGGATTGACCAGTTTCTGAGGCCTAATTAGTTCAGGATTGTCATCGTCTATATAGTCTGGCTCGGCCATGATGTTTCTCGGGATGAGATACGTGTCCTTCAGGTCAGAATCCTCCAGCGGGCTGTCTGAAACAGAAAGATGAGATTCACTGTGGTCTCTGCTCAGACGTCTGCACAGAGGCCGAGGCCCAGGACAGCCGGGCTGGTCCAGCAGCTGACACCGCATCCCCCACGGGGCCCCTTCACCGCTTCATTGAAAACTCTGAAGCTCTGTCGAAGAGATGGGGGCAGCAAGGAGAAGGAGGAGCCCAGCTGCTTCTGGGCTGCCGACGACTAAAGCAAAGGACGGGTCACCACCAGGCTCACCTTGAGCTTCAGCTCATGCAGGTGCTACCCACCACCACGTCTAAATACCGGCTGAACCCCACGACAAGCACCTGGGCACCAGACCCAGGTCCTTCATGCTCCCTTCGGCTTCCAAATCAACACGTTCTAGAAACACACAGATCCCGGACCCTGCATCAGTGGCCAGCAGCTCCCTCATCCTGCCAGGCTATTGGTCCCTGTCTCCTTCCCACCCACATGAGCGCCCCGGGGACTTCATCCTGTTCACAGCCTTTTGCGTCTTTCCTCAAATGTCACCTTCTCATGCTGAATTGGGCGATTGGGATTGACATGTATACACTGATGTGTATAAAATTGATGACTAATAAGAACCTGCA
This sequence comes from Balaenoptera ricei, assembly GCF_028023285.1. Taxonomy (NCBI): domain Eukaryota; kingdom Metazoa; phylum Chordata; class Mammalia; order Artiodactyla; family Balaenopteridae; genus Balaenoptera; species Balaenoptera ricei. Next base: position 7,781,860 of record NC_082640.1, on the reverse strand, counting down.
GTATAAAAAAACAAACAAACAAAAAACTAATACTAAACTTTCTTTGGGTTATTTGCATGGAAATATGTTAATATAAATGTTTCAGACATTACATGAAATGTCTAAAAATCTTATATGTTCTGGTATAATGTTATAAGTCATAATTCTAGTTACTACTTTAAAATGTATATCTCAGAAATAACTAAATTTCCTTGTCAATTGCATTATTATGAACTTTCATCAAATCTTTAACCGTGGTCATTTTTAAGTCTTTGGTCATTTACAGACAGTTCTGGGTATATTCTGATGCTTTTGCAAAGATGTTCCTATAAAAGGGTTTCATCTTCAAGGAATTCATGGAAAAGACTCTGACAAGTACAGGTTTCTGGTAACGGACTGTACTGCTGAACTGAATGAAGAAGCATTTTCAGAACTCTAATGAAAAACTGATGAACTCATAAAAGTGCTAACAAAAGATCAAGATGAAAAAAAAAATTAATTACATGGGACTGAGTGAACTGATGAGGATGATTATAATTTTTGTGACTTTCTGTTTGAATTTTAAAAAAAAATCCCACAAGGACTCAGAGGCAAAAAATATACAAATCAATTTTCACTGCAAAGTAAAGGAGCTGTTACAGTGGAGGATTTACTGGACTGAATGTCAATATTATGACATAGTAAGAGTGTGTTTTGTGGTTGGTAATTGCAATCATTGTTGCTTTTGTTGTGGTCATCCATTTACAATGCTTGGTGTCAGTTGATTTACCTCTTGTAAAGATAAAATACAGTGTGTGTGTGTGTGTGTGTGTGTGTGTGAAAAAAAAAAAAAAATGTCACCTTCTCAGAGAGGCCTGACCTCCTAACCGCCCTGCTTAAACTTGCAATCCCACCCCAGCACTTCCTGCTTCATCCAAACCACAGACTGATCTGTCACCGGCCACCTAGAGCAGTTGCTCCTGAGGGCAAGGATTCCATCTGCCCACACCCCACCTCCCAGCTGCTAGAACAGTGCCAGGGAGGGAGATAGGGGGAGGGGGGGGTTGGGCACCTGGCAGCCGTGCCTGGCTCTCCAAGCTCATTGTTTGCAAGGAAGAGGAGGCTTCACTGGAGAATAGAGCAGAACCACCTGATGTGATTTCTTTCTGGGCTCGGGCTCTGGATCAGCAAGTGAAAAGAACATGTGACGTGATGATCCCTGGGTCCCTTCACCCGTGTTCAATTTCAGGTGCGTGTGTGTAAGAGGCCCCTGGAGAGCAGGGCGCACATCTCCTTCCTTACTGCCCTGCGGCTGCGACACACAGTGGGCACTGCACGAATACACGGCATATTTCATGAGACGGAAGAGAAAAGTCATGGGGGCAACGGCGGGGGCGGGGGGGACACAGCTGCCTGAGTGGAGGCTGGAAACCCCTGCGGTCCACGTGGCAGGTCCACCTGCAGACCCCTGGGCACGTCTCTCGGCACTGACCCCCCTCCCTGCCCCCTGTCCCCAACACACGCAAGTCTTTCAAGATAACCAACACGCCATTTTATGCTTCCCTGTCCTGCATGAGGACTTCCAAAGCAGAAGTCAGATGCGGGGCCTGACTACAGCAGAGCATCTGACAGCGGGCCTTCCCTGGAAAGTCCGGAGTACACGTTTGTTAATTCTCTGGCCAGCGCTATGCCCTCAGATGGAACGGGGATCCGAGAACAGGGCAAGGGCGGGAGGGAGGGTCCCATCCGAGAGTGGGCTCACCCCAGGTACCGCCACCATCCCCGCCTCTCCAGGCGTCGTCTAGAGACCGGTGCCCTCCGTGCCCTCAGGGCCCCAGCAGCGTCATGCAGATGTACTTCCGGTACAAAAGGCATCCTCACACACGGTAGCCGCAGGTGTCCGTCTATTTTGTACAAGAGCCAGAACCACTTTTTCTCCAGTTTTAAATCCGCAGGTCCAGCCAAGTGCCTGGCACATGGCAGAAGCTGAATAAATGTTGAACTTAATCAGATCTGTACTGAATAGAAAGAGGAAAGAGCTTCCATGAACAAGCTCCTAGCCAGAAGTCAGGACCCATGTTTATTTCTGCCCATGGAATCAACGCCCGAAGCAAACACGTGAGTGAGGGTCTGTGTTTACACACGGGGCAGGGGTGCACGGAGGCGAGACGTGGGTGTGTGATTCCGTGGACACTGGCATGCGGGTGAGGGAGTGTGGGGTGTACATGGGGAAAGAGTAAAGATGCGCTTTCAAGCAAAATTTTAAAACAAATAAAATGGGTCCAGAGGCCGTCAGCTACAGGCACGACTTCTGCTCTCAAAGTCATCAATGATGTTTTCCTGAAACTCTGAACTGTCCCAGATGGCAGCCAACAATTACCCAGCGCTTTAGATAAGGCAGGTATGTGACCACATCTGATAACAGCAACAACCCTACAATCAGAAGAACTAGAATCTCCACTCCACAGACAATAAATGGAGGAACAAAAGTTAAACAACTCACCCAGGTTAATTTTACCAGTAGTGTAAATCTCAAACTAAACAAACAAAAAAAAAAAAAAAAAAGGAACACCCTCTGATCTTAAAACACACGTTCTGTGTAACAAATTATGATGCTAAATAATAAATTATGATGATAAAAATATATAGAAAAATCTTTTGTTCTGTACGTGTGTGTCTCTATTTCTGCTTTGGAAATAAGGTCATCTATAGCATTTTTTTATAAAATAGACAACTGATGGGAACATACTGCATAGCACAGGGAATTCTACTTAATGCACTGGGGTGACCTAAATGGGAGGGAAGTCCAAAAGGGAGGGGATATCTGTATGTGTATGGCTGATTCATTTTGCTGTGCAGTGGAGGCTAACGGAACATTGTAAAGCAACCATATTCCGATAAAATTAGTTAAAAAAAAGAAAAAAGAAAAATCTTTTGAAAATCAATGTGAAAATAAAGAGGACAAAAGTCCAAAGAATAAATAAGCCAACTAAAACAGAAAAATTGTAGCTGCATCATTTCTTTATATATTTTAGGTTTAAACACATGATTAAGGCTCAAAATTAACAAGCAATAATATATATATCTAACAAATTACACCAAACATTCTTTAAACGCTACCTGCACTGATATTTTAAAAACAAGCATGCCTGCAGCCCTCCCCCAGATGGAAACTCACAAACCTCGACAGTGGTAGGTTAGTGACCCCATCCCAGCAGCCTGACCGTGAACGTGCCCCGAAGAGAATGTGCTCCTTGGTGGAGACTGCAGATGCACCAGACACACCTGTAGGCAGTCTTGACTTTGTTGAAAAGCCAAGAGCAGTTTCATCCTAGTTAATCAGTAGACAAGAAGGCCGATGTGCTTCCATAAAAGGACTGGTTTCTTTGCCCTAAACCAGGGATAATCTCCCGGACATCAAATGCAAACAGATTCCTGCCCTCCTGAGGTCCAGGTGTCAGCAGGGGAGGGGGGGGTGAAGAAGAGTATTCCAGACACCGGAATGAGACAGGAGTCACGAGCATGCCTGATGGGTCTGAGGGAGGACAGCCGCAGCAAGGGTGGGGATGGAGAGGGACCAGTGGGGACGCAAGGGTGGGGTGAGCGATGTGGGAACTTGAAGGCCAGTGTCAGGGCTCTGGCCTTTGCCCTGAGTGACAGCCGGGAGCCATTCAGGGCTCTGGGCGGGGAAGTGACGAGCTCTAACTCACGTGTCCAGACAACGACTCTAGCTGCTGAGTGTAGGACAGACCAAGGCAGCCAAGGAAAGACGCCGCCGGGAGGTGACTGTCAGGGGACCCAGATGGTCTGGACCAGACAGATGTCGTTTCATCCCGGTCCTCGGGACTCCCTGAAGGACTGCATACGAGGTGTGAGACACAGAAGGGCCGAGGATGTCTCGAAGGGGTCTGGCCTGAGCAACAGGACACAGCGGTCGTGGTGGAGGCCGTGAGGACAGCAGATGGGAGTGAGGTCAGGAGCTCCCTTTAGGACGTGTTGGGTGGGAGACGTCGCTGGACGCCTGAGTGGTGACGCGGTGACTGGGCAGCGGCTGGAGGGGATCTGCCGTAAATGAAGCCCCGAACATCTTCCTTCTTCTTTCTCCCTGGTTTGCCCTTCTTCTAAGTGGAGACGGGAAAGGGAGCCCCGGCCTGAGTCAGGTGTGTAGACCTCAAGCGAGTGGACCACACTGGGGTCTGGGAAAGGTCACTGAGGAGAAGGAGGGTGAACTGGCTGGGAGCCACACTGTGCGTCCCTGAGCGCTCCTGGCCGTCGTGGTGGCCGGAGAACAATCTGGGGTCTGGTTCCTTTTCAGCAACTTTCCACCCTGGAGCCACGACATGGCAACAACCATCTCACTGACCTCCTTGTTCGACTTTCTCCGCTCTGCCAACTACCTTCCCCATGGCTCCCAAGGCTGGGAAACGCAACTCTGATCATCAGGGAACTCTCCCAGCTCACAGATCCTGTCCTCGACGAAAGGAAAATGGGCACTCACTGCTCCCCTTAGGTTCACAAGTCCCTGCCTTCCCCATCAGCATCCTTTGCCTGCACCGTGCCCTCTGGCAGGGACGCCGGTCCTCTCCCTACCCAACCCTGGACCACAAAGCCAAACCTCACTCACGCCTTCAGGTCCGGACAAATGTCAGATCTTCCACGAAGCGCCCCCCCTCAACTCCCCAGGTGCAATTCTCTGGCCTCTAGACAACTATGGGGTTCTCTTTGCCCCCTTTTCCTAGTACTCACCAACCTCCACCTTGTGTTGCAGCAAAATGTACATAAATCATACCATCTCTTCACTGCAAAGACCGCATCTGGTTTACGCTCATATTCCTCAGACCCCTTGGACTGAGTCAATGAACAGTCAGTGCTTAAATGAAGGAACAGAGCCCACGGATAACTAGCAGGAGAGGGAACTCCTGAGCTGTCTGGAGTCCAGAGCAACAAGTACAGCCTGGAAGGACTCCGCGCAGCCAGAATCCACAGCCCGAAAGGAAAGAGGAGACAGAAATACGTCTGGAAGTAAAAGCTCTTTGTAACTGGATATTATTATTGCTACGAAACATTCTTCCAGAAAGTAACATGAAGACACTCTTGTCATACACACGCCCCTGGCCCAGTAACTGATTCATAAAGTAATTTTTTTTAAACTGTCAAGTCAATGAAGGAAAATGAGGGTCAGCTCAGCATAGGAGAAGCAAACCTGGCTTGAGATCTTGGACAAAGCTTAAGATATCTGCCCCTCGGTTCTCCCACCTTCTAAAATAAGTGGTGTTGTAAGAACAGGCTGAAGGGGCTTCCCTGGTGGCACAGTGGCTAAGAATCCGCCTGCCAATGCAGGGGACATGGGGTTCGAGCCCTGGTCCGGGAAGATCCCACATGCCGCGGAGCAACTAAGCCCGTGCGCCACAACTACTGAGCCTGCGCTCTAGAGCCTATGTGTCACAACTACTGAGCCTGTGCTCTAGAGCCCGTGCGCCACAACTACTGAGTCTGTGCTTTAGAGCCCGTGTGCCACAATTACTGAGCCCATGTGCCACAACTACTGAGCCCATGAGCCACAACTACTGAAGCCCGCACGCCTAGAGCCCGTGCTCCACAACAAGAGAAACCACCACAATGAGAAGCATGTGCACCTCAACGAAGAGTAGCCACCACTCGCCGCAACTAGAGAAAGCCCGCACACAGCAACGAAGACCCAATGCAGCCAAAAAAATAAATAAATAAAAATAACACTTAAAAAAAAAAAGAACAGGCTATAATGCGGATGTAAGTATTTGGTATAATCTCTGGCATGTCTATGATGCCAGATTCAATAAATGGAAGCTATTATTAGTCAAACTATGTGACCAACAACATTCCATATTTTATTCAGAGGTCTGGGAAACCCTGTATATACAAAGCTCTACCTCTCAAGGCCTTTAAAGCATAAGAGTTCTTCAAAAACATAAGAGTTCAACTAGGTGACCCACAGACACTGAAATGAAGGCACAAACATTTTCCCTCTTCTTTCTCTCCAGTCTGCCCTTCTTCACAACCAGCATGGGGAAAGGGCCACGAAGCCCCCTTCACGTTCTCGCTGGTAACATTCAGTGGTTCTAAGACCCGCTCAGGCTACAAACATTAAGAACCTTCTGCAAAGTGTAAAAAGTCTGTCACACACACACGGAGTTCTGAATGGCTCAGGCTACAGTGCAGGGTGTGTAGCAAGGAAACAAGGCTGGTAGTGAGGACCTCTGATGCTGTTCTGAAGTGGAGGGGATTCACTGCAAGATTTTAAGCCACTGAGTAACAACACAGATTTGCATTTTAGACATACACTAATGCTATGCACTGAAAAACGTGACCTGATGAAAATTCTGCCTTTAATTCCTGAGAATCAAGAAACGGAAATCATCACTAAACTCCACTATCCCAGAGAGTAAGGAAATCCCATCCTTACAGATGCCTCCTGAGCCCTTGTTTTTGCATTTTTTCCCCTTTCAAAGGTTAACTCTGGGCCCAAGCCTCTGCCTGTCCCGGGTATTTTGTGTTGATTGCTTTCCAGAGGCGAATAACCATCCCCACAGAAACATTCCACAACTCGACTAATAAAACAAACATTTCACTGCATCTGAGTTTCCCATCAGACTGTTCCTGGCTCCAGTAGTTCATTTGCATATTGTTACATCACAAAGATATTTTTTTTTTTTTTGTATTTTGGCCGCAGGGCTTATGGGATCTTAGTTCCCTGACCAGGGATTGAACCTGGGCCCTCAACAGTGACAGCGCAGAGTCCTAACCACTGGACCACCAGGAATTCCCACAAAGATACAATTTTAAACCTAATCCTTTGAGATGAAAAATCAGAATTTACAGATTATGCTAAATTCCATGTTTACCTTAATATTTAAAATCTAATTCTACCTAGAAGCACTAATAAATGAATCCTTTAGAAAACAATACTGGGACTTCCCTGGTGGCGCAGTGGCTGAGACTCCGAGCTCCCAATGCAGGGGGCCCGGGTTCGATCCCTCATCAGGGAACTAGAGCCCACATGCATGCCGCAACTAAGAGTTCGCATGCCACAACTAAGGAGACTGCGTGCCGCAACTAAGACCCGGCGCAACCAAATAAATAAATAAACAAATAAATATTTTTTTAAACAATGACAAAAAAAAGAAGACAATACCTGAAACCTGTCGGTGCATGCAGGTTACAGCTGTACTAGAACCAAGCGAAGGTAAACAATTAAACATCTGAACTGCTGTGACTTCTTCTGGAAAGTGGAAAGTAATTCCAAGGCAGTTTTTAAGAGCATTTGTTTCCCAGGCTGTCTCTAAGAGATTCTAGCAACCCTCTCACGATACCCTGAAAAACCCAAGTCATTTAAGATCGCAGGCCAGCCAAGTCCAGGCCTGGGTCAACCTGGAAGGGGAACGGCTGTCCCTGGACCCACGGGAATCTCCTGCAATAGCCACTGTTCCCAGAAGGGAGGCTGGCTGGCTGTGAGGAGAAAGGCCTTGAGAAAGCAGAGAGTGAGTTAAAATGTGAATTTCTCCCATACAGCCCAGGGCTTCACTTACAAACTCCTAAGCCTGGGGTGAACTTAAGGATTCAGTCTCGTTGCCAGGAGACAGTGGCACCATCTGGTACCCAAAGGCATCAGACAAGTGCCCAGATGACCTCTGTGGCCACAAACCTAAACTAAGGCTGACAAATGACGCCAAACCACAGCCATCCACAAGAGCTCAGAAACGTGACTTTTCCAACTCTACCCGGCCCACTGCTGCTAGAACTTCAGACCCGCAGTAAACTGGCCACAAAGATGCTGTACACGTGCCAGACACTGACGCGCTTGGGAAAATACCAAACTAGTATTCTCATCGGTTTTTTCATCCCCCAAAAATGTATTTCTACAAAAACAAATAAGGCACATATTTTATATTTAGAAGATGGGAAAGAAGTCAAGAAAAACCTCGGGAAGACAGAACACGTGCCAATGTTAAAGATAAGCTGGTCAGGGTGAGGCGGGACCAACCAGTAGGTGGCGATGGCTCCGCAAATCACGACGTGTCCATTTTCCAGGATGACGCCCAGCCTCAGCCCGATCCTCAGCACTGTCAGTGAAAGCATCAGAGAGATGCCACAAAAGGAATCCACTGTGGAGTCACGGTGCATCTTCCCTCGATGTGGTCCACAAGCTTCTCCCCTTCGTTTCAGCCTTATGACGGCCCAGTGAGGCAGGAGGTTTTATTCCCTATGAAGTCTCCAAATTCCCTATAGGCTCAGACAGCTTCAAGGACACGGGCTCCAGGTCACACCAACTGGGTCTAAATTCCAGTTCTCTCATTTACTGTAAGTGTGACTTTGGGCCAAGTTTTCTCACCAGTTTAAAAAGAAGAAAAAGAGGAAGAAGAAGAGGAAAAGGAAGAAGCAGCAGCAGCAGGGGAAAGATTATCTTATAGGGTTATGAAGAATAAATGAGAAATGCATACCCAATGCAGGGCCTGGAATAGTAAGCGTTCAGTAAATGTCACCTGTGATGAGTGCTGTCATCGGCAACAAATAACGACTAGTAAAAATAACCCTGTTATTGCTGCCCCAGGTTACACAGCTACGAAAGGGCAGGACCAGGATTTGAACTAGCGTCTGTCTGATTCCACAGGGGTACCCTCAAGCATCCCACTCTTCTGGGCCGTGATAATGGTGGGGGTAGGGGGAGGCAGGAGAGGAGACAACAGGTTTCGCTTTAACAGGATGACTTTCTCTCTCAAAAAGCTTTTAGAAGCTTCACAACATCATAGCTTTATAACCCCAACCAGAAAACATCTTACAGAAAGTCACATTAATGTGGGGAAAGGTTGTGAGAGGGACACAGTTTCTTTAAAACATATAATTGTTTTTATAAGCATGCTCAGAGTAGCGATATTCATAACAGCCCCGAACTGGAAGCAACCCAAATGTCCATTAACCGTCGGATGGAGAAGTAGGTGGTGGTGTGAGGATATAATGGAAGAATACACAGCAATGAGAATGACAACAGCAGCATGACCGAACCTCACAAATATAACGTCTGCAAAAGAAGCCAGACACACAAGAGTCCATCCTGGATCATTCCATGGATCTGATTTTCAAAACAGGCAAACCCAACCTCTGGTGTCAGATGTCAGGATAACGGTTACCTTGGGAGCAGAGAGGCAGTGGATGGGGAGAAAGGGGGCTTCTGGGGTGCTGATAAGGTTCTGTTTTCTGATACAGGTTCTGGTTACACAGGCACATTCACTTTGAAAATTCACCAATCAGTTCACTTTTTGGGCTCATGCCCTGCTCTGTATGTGTATTATCCCTCAATAAATACAGTACATATTAAATAGCTATTAAACTTACAGTCTAGGGATCATTCAGTTGTTGCTATATTATTACAGTTTTGTTATTTCATCCATTTTAAACCCTGTTCAGTCCATGAGAAGTAATACCACCAGGTTTGAAGACCACCCATCCTGGATTAGAAGGCTGGTTATGCCACTTACCAGCTATGTGATTTTGTACAAATGACTTAACCTGTGTCTTGATTTCCTCACCTGTAAATCAGGGCTCATACACCTACGTTTGCAGAATTGTCCCAAGCATTAAAAAAACTTAAGGAAAACATTCACCATACATCGTAGCACCCCATGTGGCAGATGTTCAATAAACTGGACAGTTAAGTCGTTCCAACAAATTAATTCATTAATCTAACTCTCCATGAATCAATGTCCTATCAAAGTGAAAAATGGATGACCACGCACTACAAGTATACTATGTTAGACCAAGTTTAATGGTGAACCCCATCTTGGCCTCTGCTCATTTTTCCAATTTGGACTTAGATGGGAGGGAGAGAGAGAGAGAGTCAGGGAGGGAGGAAGTGGAGGGGAGAAAACAAAATCCCTGACGGGCACAGCCAAAGCACAGAGAGGAGCCCGCAGCCCAAGGCTGAGATGCCGAGAAAACCCTGACCATTTCCCACTCTCTGGGCTTCAGTCTTCTTATCTTTACAGCTGAATGGCTACGTCGCCCTGATTTCTCAGTAACCTGTTGTAAATAACTATGCTGCGTACAGAGCAATCATACAAATACGAGGGATCTATAAAAACATAAGTTCGTCCAATATAAAGAGTCTAACTGTTCAAACATCAAGTAACTCTTATGAGTGGTCACAATTTACTTAACCTCCCGTGGCCCTCACGGAATCTGAACTCATGACCCAGCGGCAGACAACTCTACGAAAAAGACAAAACAGAAAACAGGCAAGATCTTTTTAGAGGCATGTTTTGCATAATGTTCAGTCAAACCCTGTGGGAAAAGGGTGGGGAGAGAAGCAATGGGTAGAAGACAGACAACAAAAGCGTCCCCCCAAAGCACAGTACTTTACACTTCTGCACTGCATTGCACTGGTACTGTAAGTCAAGTGTACTGCTCCTGCACCTTTCTAATCAAGTTTCTACACTGTTAACAGTGCATTTTTCCAATATAATCTAACACAAAACTACTCAAACACATACAAGGGGTAACCTGAAAGTAAACGCCCGGAATGTCAGGACCTCAGAGAACGCTTATACCTAAGTTGGGCACCCAAGATCCTGCCGGTGCCTCATCAGAAGAAAGTGGTGCTGACGGTCGGTGGATGCAAGTATCGGTTGCTTTCCATGGAAACCAGAAGATTAACCCTGTGACTGAATTCCTTCTGCCTTCTAGCTCCCCAGTCTAACGCTTTGCTAAAAAAATTAAAAAGAGAAAGAAAGAAAAAGAGAAAGGAGTTTGCTATGTTGCCTAATGAGGTCATGCTCAAAGCCTAAGTAAACGTTAAAAGGAAAAGCAAAAGCAGTTCTTGAATAATCTGGTTTTGTTAGAAAGGTGGATATTCAAGCTACCTTGGAAAAGTGGGAAGACAAACTATACAGAGAAAATGAAAACGAAAACAAAAACCACTCTGGGGGTGTGAGAAAAAAAAAGTCTCTATGGCTTCCCTGGCGGTCCAGCGGTTAAGACTTCGTGCTTCCACTGCAGGGGGCGCGGGTTTGATCGTTGGTCGGGGAAGTTCCGCACGCTGCACAGTGTGGCCAAAAAAAAAAAAAAGGAAAAGAAAAGTCTCTAGGTAGAACAAAGCTAATATAAAACTGATAAAAAATTCCCTGAGCTGCTTGGTGGAGAGAGGAAGGGAAAATGGTGAAAGAGGCGAATAAAATCCTTCAAGGGCTCTCAGCCAACGACGGCATCCCTCGGTCCTGGCAGGTGGCTGATCCAGGGGATGTTTCACTCCCATAACTAAACAAGTCCCAGAATTTCAGATGAGACACGGATTCTCTACATTCCCTCCCTCTGCCTCCAGAGAAGATTCTAGAATTCCCTGGTAGACGACAGCACTAATTCTGCAAGCAGTGAGCACGCCTGAAAGAAGGAGAAGGGCCAGCCGGCGGGGGCCTCACCGGGGGGGTGGGGGGGTGGACCCCAGCACAGCTGCAGGAGGGCCACCACCTCCACACGGGGAGCGGCAGGGCCTGCTGTGTCGCTCACGTTCCTGCAGGACAACAGCACGGGGCGGCTTCTCATCCGAGCAAATGCACTCGGGCTTCTCCCCAAGGAAACAGCTGGGCCTGAGTACGAATCGACAGGGATTTCAACCTGGAAGGACCTTAGCAAACCTCCTGCTTGCCAACTGCTACCTGGGGGGCAGATGTTCTTTCAGATCCGAGGTCCTGTGCTCTGGCCCCCAGGCCTGTCCACAGGGGCTGTCTGTGACCTGTAAGGCACTAGGGACAAAAAGCCATCACTGGATCCGTAGCAGAAAACTTCCCATTCACCTCACAGTCTACGACTATGGGGGGCTCCCGGCTTCCTGGGGTACATTCTCCCCAGCCTCTCCCTGGAATTCAAAGCTGCTGCCCACCTCCTTCTGGATCTGAAAGCCAGCCCCTTGGACAACCCTCTCTCCTGGTCCTCCCTGTACCAGAGGCCCAGGTGCCCTCTTCCAGCCTGATCTCTTGGCGCCAAGAATTCTCAGGATCAGGCCCAGCCTAGACCCTTCTCTGGGTCCCCAACGCCCTCGGCCCTCTCACTCTGTGAGCCATTTCTCGGTGGGACGCTTCCCTCTCCTGAATCTCCCCACGGCCAGTCCCCCAGGCCACCTCCCTCTTGTCTGCAGCGCTGAGAACAATTTCACGCGGTGCTCCCTTCCCGTGTGAACTTGACACTTGCGAGTCAGTTCTTCATGCGTCTCCAGGTGGTCCCCCTTGAAGGACAGATGTGCGTCCCTTCAGAAAGGAAGAGACCCCCGACTGACTTAAGTCATCCCCCCACGCCCTGTGCCTAAGGCTGAGCTCCAGGGGGCCAGCGGTACCTCTGGCTTTACTCCCTCCTGCGTTCCCAGCACTGGGCTGGGCGTCACCCCGTGGGCACCCAACAGAACTGCACTGAATAAAGGGGGCAGATGCTGAAGCAACAGAGAATCCAAACAAAGCAGCTCATCCCGGGAAGCTTTTCCTGATTCCTCTCGCAGTTTCCTGCCTTTCTGTCCCAACAGGACGCCGTTAACACTTCTCTAAGGACGCTCATGGCTGCTTGTATGAAAACTACAAGTTTGCTTATCCCTCACATTAAAGTTGCAAAGGAAAGGCCTGACTTTTCCTCATTTCTTATCCCCAGAAACATCACCATGAGCCTTCCGTGTACTGTTGAGCTCAATGTGGCCTGCTGACAAGTGATGTGCAGAGCTCAGGCTTACAGAAGGGGCCAAAACCAGGGGAGGGGGAGAGAGGGCATCTCATGCTTTGAACAGCCTCTGTCCTCACTTGATCTTCAAAAAGCTCAGAATGAGCGAGACACAAAAGTTCCTGGTTCTCCTGATACAGACCAGTCCAGGGAACCAAATGCCCATTTCTCTAACCCAGCAGGATGATATGCTCCCTCTTGCACAAGATGACCCCCTGAAACCCTCAAAGTCCATAACGTGAATTGCTGTGTACGAGCTAGGAGTCTTTTGCCCCAGAAAGATAACTCAGATTGCTGTCTGCTGGGAAATAAATCTGAGTGCGCTGGCTTGCATAAATATTCCCGTGAAGTAATTAGCACTTCATTAACATGCAGCCCATCAATCTGCACAAACCTCTAAGCAACTGAAATGCTGTCCAATTAACAGATTTTTTAAATAATTGATTACCTTAAACTCATTAGCCTTAAAATTGCCATAGGCTGATAAATTACACTTATCAAATAACATTTGATAGATGACCATTAAGTGGTTCAGAGTTTCTCTCTCTCCTAGGTAAAGCAGCGTGATGAGATCTGAAGTTCAAGGATCCTTGATTCTACCCGTTGAAGAGTGTTCTGTGGTCTAACAGTGTCACCCAGTGGCAAAAGGCACAGTTGTGTTCAGAGCAGCTGTTGTTTTTTAAAAGAAGTATTTGTCACATGTGTTTCTTTACTAAAAGGAAAAGAAGAAAACTATTTTTGGGGAATTGCTCTAAGAAAACTAGTGTAAATTCTAGAAAACACGGGACTGGCATAAGACAGCTCCCCTACGTCCAAGGTTACTTTGAAGCCTTTGGGGACCGTACAGACGTGCGCAGACATGACGAGATACACAAGGGAAGTTCCTGTGACTCAGGGACAGTGCAGGTTTGACATGAAATCAATTCAGTGTCCCAGGGTTGAGCAATAGGGTCACCCCCTGCTGTCTGCTTTCTCGTCCACCATTCGGCCACTTCAATTCTCAAAAGCTTGGCTCTCCCAGAACAAGGAGAAAAAACCCAGCCAATTCTGTTCCAAGGTTGACTATCTGATTTTAGAAGCTTATGAGGTGACGCTTAATTGAAAACAATAAATTATTTAACTTCCTTATCGGTAAAAAGAGAAGGCTGGACCAGATAACCCTTGAGACCCCTTCCTGGTTCTAACATTCTGATAATACAGAAGAGCTTGGCTGATCTGTCACTCCCCACAGCACGGGGGCTTCTGACCCAAGGCTGTGGAACGCTGGCCCTACCATCAGGGCCAGACAGACCACGGAGGCGCCCCTATTATGTTCCACGCACACCCCACCTTGGTCTCCACTCCTCCTCGTTCCTGTTCCCAGTGCATCACGTCTACGCTGAGCAGGCTTTCTGCTCGTGATGCTGCATTTCCCCAGATGCAGCCACCCTCCCTCGAGTCCCTCTGGAAGAGTCTCAGACACTTGGTCCAGGGCTAGAGCTGTCCACATAGGATGGGGCGCAGACTAGACTTTATTAAACCAAAACTCCCAATTCAGGGGGCTCCCAATACTCTAGTCAAGAATCACACATACACCATATACGATCAATAAAAACAAAGCATTGTTTATTCCTCTTCGCATAAAATCACCTACAGCAAGTAGATATTACACTATAATTAAATTAATTCAAGTCTGACTCCTGAAACTACCCTGAAATCAAGCCACAATTCAGCCCTCTTAGGATTGGTTCAAGATGGCGGAGTAGAAGGACGTGCTCTCACTCCCTCTTGTGACAGCACTGGAATCACAACTAACTGCTGGACAATCATCGACAGGAAGACACTGGAACTCACCAGAAAAGATACCCCACATCCAAAGACAAAGGAGAAGCCACAATGAGACGGTAGGAGGAGCACAATCACAATAAAATCAAATTCCGTAACTGCTGGGTGGGTGACTTACAAACTGGAGAACACTTATACCACAGAAGTCCACCCACTGGAGTGAAGGTTCTGAGCCCCACGTCAGGCTTCCCAACCTGGGGGTCCAGCAACAGGAGGAGGAATTCCCAGAGAATCAGACTTTGAAGGCTAGCGGGATTTGATTGCAGGACTTCGACAGGACTGGGGGAAACAGAGACTCCACTCTTGGAGGGCGCACACAAAGTAGTGTGCGCATCGGGACCCAGGGGAAGGAGCAGTGACCCCAGGGGATACTGAACCAGACCTACCTGCTAGTGTTGGAGGGTCTCCTGCAGAGGTGGGGGGTGGCTCTGTCTCACCGTGAGGACAAGGACACTGGCAGCAGAAGTTCTAGGAAGAACTCCTTGGTGTGAGCCTTCACAGAGTCTGTCACTGGCCCCACCAAAGAGCCCAGGTAGGCTCCAGCATTGGGTGGCCTCAGGCCAAACAACTAACAGGGAGGGAACCCAGCCCCACCCATCAACAGTCAAGTGGATTAAAGTTTTACTGAGCTCTGCCCACCAGAGCAACAGGCAGCTCTACCCACCACCAGTCCCTCCCATCAAGCCTCTTAGATAGCCTCATCCACCAGAGGGCAGACAGCAGAAGCAAGAAGAACTACAATCCTGCAGCCTGTGGAACAAAAACCACATTCACAGAAAGACAGACAGAATGAAAAGGCAGAGGACTATGTAACACATGAAGGAACAAGATAAAACCCCACAAAAACAATTAAAGGAAGTGGAGATAGGCAACATTCCAGAAAAAGAATTCAGAATAATGATAGTGAAGATGATCCAGGACCTTGGAAAAAGAATGGAGGCAGGCGCTTCCCTGGTGGCGCAGTGGTTGAGGGTCTGCCTGCTAATGCAGGAGACATGGGTTCGAGCCCTGGTCTGGGAGGATCCCACATGCCGCAGAGCAACTAGGCCCGTGAGCCACAATTACTGAGCCTGCGCGTCTGGAGCCTCCGCAACAGGAGAGGCCGCGATAGTGAAGAGGCCCGCGCACCACGATGAGGAGTGGCCCCCGCTTGCCGCAACTAGAGAAAGCCCTCGCGCAGAAACGAAGACCCAACACAGCCAAAAATAAATATAAAAATAAATAAATAAATAAATAAAAAAGATTACTATAAAAAAAAAAGAATGGAGGCAAAGATCGAGAAGATGCAAGAAATGTTTAACAAAGACCTAGAAGAATTAAAGAACAAACAAACAGAGATGAACAATACAATAACTGAAATGAAAAATACACTAGAAGCAATCAATAATGGAATAACTGAGGCAGAAGAACGGATAAGTGACCTGGGAGACAGAACAGTGGAATTCACTGCAGCAGAACAGAATAAAGAAAAAAGAATGAAAAGAAATGAGAGACCTCTGGGATAACATTACATGCACCAACATTCACATTATAGGGGTCCCAGAAGGAGAAGAGAGAGAGAAAGGATCTGACAAAATATCTGAAGAGATTATAGTCAAAAACTTCCCTGACATGGGAAAGGAAATAGCCACCCAAGTCCAGGAAGCGCAGAGAGTCCCATACAGGATAAACCCAAGGAGAAACACGCCGAGACACATAGTAATCAAACTGACAGAAATTAAAGACAAAGAAAAATTATTAAAAGCAAAAAGGAAAAAACAACAAATAACATACAAGGGAACTCCCATAAGGTAAACAGCTGATTTCTCAGCAGAAACTCTACAACCCAGAAGGGAGTGGCACGATATATTTAAAGTGATGAAAAGGAAGAACCTACAACCAAGATTACTCTACCCAGCAAGGATCTCATTCAGATTTGACAGAGAAATCAAAAGCTTTACAAATAAGCAAAAGCTAAGAGAATTCAGCACCACCAAACCAGCTCACAACAAATACTAAAGGAACTTCTCTAAGTGGGAAACACAAGAGAAGAAAAGGACCTACAAAAACAAACCCAAAACAATTAAGAAAATGGTCATAGGAACACACATATCAATAATTACCTTAAACATGAATGGATTAAATGCTCCAACCAAAAGACAAAGGCTCGCTGAATGGATACAAAAACAAGACCCATATATATGCTGTCTACAAGAGACCCACTTCAGACCTAGGGACACATTCAGACTGAAAGTGAGGGGATGGAAAAAGATATTCCATGCAAATGGAAATCAAAAGAAA
This sequence comes from Balaenoptera ricei, assembly GCF_028023285.1. Lineage (NCBI taxonomy): Eukaryota > Metazoa > Chordata > Mammalia > Artiodactyla > Balaenopteridae > Balaenoptera > Balaenoptera ricei. The sequence goes on along the minus strand of NC_082640.1, from coordinate 7,765,069 downwards.
GCTGGAGTAGCAATACTCATATCAGATAAAATAGACTTTAAAATAAAGAATGTTACAAGAGACAAGGAAGGATGCTACATAATGATCAAGGAATCAATCCAAGAAGAAGATATAACAATTATAAATATATATGCACCCAACATAGGAGCACCTCAATACATAAGGCAACTGCTAACAGCTATAAAAGAGAAAATCGACAGTAACACAATAATAGTGGGGGACTTTAACAACTCACTTACACCAATGGACAGATCATCCAAAATGAAAATAAATAAGGAAACAGAAGCTTTAAATGACACAACAGACCAGATAGATTTAATTGATATTTATAGGACATTCCATCCAAAAACAGCAGATTACACTTTCTTCTCAAGTGCACATGGAACATTCTCCAGGATAGATCATATCTTGGGTCACAAATCAAGCCTCAGTAAATTTAAGAAAATTGAAATCATATTAAGCATCTTTTCCAACCACAACGCTATGAGATTAGAAATCAATTACAGAGGAAAAAAATGTAAAAAACACAAACACATGAGAGCTAAACAATATGTTACTAAATATCAAAGAGATCACTGAAGAAATCAAAGAGGAAATTAAAAAATACCTGGAGAAAAATGACAACAAAAACATGATGATCCAAAACCTATGGGATGCAGCAAAAGCAGTTCTACGAGGGAAGTTTACAGCAATAAAATCCTACCTCAAGAAACAAAAAAAATCTCAAATAAACAATCTAACCTTACACCTAAAGAAACTAGAGAAAGAAGAACAAACAAAACCCAAAGTTAGTAGAAGGAAAGAAATCATAAAGATCAGAGCAGAAATAAATGAAACAGAAACAAAGAAAACAATAGCGAAGATCAATAAAACTAAAAGCTGGTTCTTTGAGAAGATAAACAAAATTGATAAACCATTAGCCAGCCTCATCACGAGAAAAAGGGAGAAGACTCAAATCAGTAAAATTAGAAATGAAAAAGGAGAAGTTACAACAGACACCGCAGAAATACAAAGCATCATAAGAGACTACTACAAGCAACTCCTATGCCAATAAAATGGACAACCTGGAAAAAATGGACAAATACTTAGAAAGGTATAACCTTCCAAGACTGAACCAGGAAGAAATAGAAAATATGAACAGACCAATCACAAGTAATGAAATGGAAACTGTGATTAAAAATCTTCCAACAAACAAAAGTCCAGGACCAGATGGCTTCACAGGCGAATTCTATCAAACATATAGAGGAGAGCTAACACCCATCCTTCTCAAACTCTTCCAAAAAATGGCAGAGGAAGGAACACTCCCAAACTCATTCTATGAGGCCACCTTCACCCTGTTACCAAAACCAAACAAAGATACTACAAAAAAAGAAAATTACAGAACAACATCACTGATGAATATAGATGCAAAAATCCTCAACAGAACACCAGCACACAGAATCCAACAACACATTAAAAGGATCATACACCATGATCAAGTGGGATTTATCCCAGGGATGCAAAGATTCTTCAATATACGCAAATCAATCAATGTGATACACCATATTAACAAACTGAAGAATAAAAACCATATGATCATCTCAAAAGATGCAGAAAAAGCTTTTGACAAAATTCAACAGCCATTTATGATAAAAACTCTCCAGAAAGTGGGCATAGAGGGAACCTATCTCAACATAATAAAGGCCATATACGAAAAACCCACAGCAAACATCATTCTCAATGGTGAAAAGCTGAAAGCATTTCCTCTAAGATCAGGAACAAGACAAGGATGTCCACTCTCGCCAGTCTTATTCAACATAGTTTTGGAAGTCCTAGCCATGGCAATCAGAGAAGAAAAAAAAATAAAAGAAATCCAAATTGGAAAAGAAGAAGTAACACTGTCACTGTTTGCAGATGACATGATACTATACATAGAGAATCCTAAAGATGCCACCAGAAAACTACTAGAGCTAATCAATGAATTTGGTAAAGTTGCAGGATACAAAATTAATGCACAGAAGTCTCTTGCATTCCTATACACTAATGACAAAAGATCAGAAAGAGAAATTAAGGCAACAATCCCGTTCACCATTGCAACAAAAAGAATAAAATACCTAGGAGTAAACCTCCCTAAGGAGGTAAAAGACCTGTATGCAGAAAACTATAAGACACTGATGAAAGAAATCAGAGATGACACAAACAGATGGAGAGATGTACCATGTTCTTGGATTGGAAGAATCAATGTTGTGAAAATGACTATACTACCCAAAGCAATCTACAGATTCAATGCAATCCCTATCAAATTAACAACAGCATTTTCTACGGAACCAGAACAAATATCTTAAAATTTGTATGGAAACACAAAAGCCTGAATAGCCAAAGCAATCTTGAGGGAAAAAAACGGAGCTGGAGGACTCAGACTCCCTGACTTTCAGAGTATACTTCAAAGCTACAGTAATCAAGACAATATGGTACTGGCACAAAAAGAGAAATATAGATCAATGGTAGAGGATAGAAAGCCCAGAGATAAACCCACACACCTATGGTCAACTAATCTATGACAAAGGAGGCAAGGATATACAATGGGGAAAAGACAGTCTCTTCAATAAGTGGTGTTGGGAAAATTGGACAGCTACATTTAAAAGAATGAAATTAGAACACTCCCTAACACCATACACAAAAATAATCTCAAAATGGATTAAAGACCTCAGTGTAAGACCGGACACTATAAAACTCTTAGAGGAAAACATAGGAAGAACACTCTTTGACATAAATCACAACAAGATCTTTTTGACCCACCTCCTAGAGTAATGGAAATAAAAACAAAAATAAACAAATGGGACCCAGTGAAACTTAAAAGCTTTTGCACACCAGAGGAAACTATAAACAAGATGAAAAGACAACCCTCAGGATGGGAGAAAATATTTGTGAACGAATCAACGGACAAAGGATTAATCTCCAAAATATATAAATAGCTCATGCAGCTCAATATTAAAAAAACAAACAACTCAATCAAAAAATGGGCAAAAGACCTAAATAGACATTTCTCCAAAGAAGACATACAGATGGACAAGAGGCACATGAAAAGCTGCTCAACATCACTAATTATTAGAGAAATGCAAATCAAAACTACAATGAGGTATCACCTCACACCGGTCAGAATGGCCGTCATCAGAATATCTACCAACAACAAACACTGGAGAGGGTGTGGAGAAAAGGGAACCCTCTTGCACTGTTGGTGGGAATGTAAACTGATACAGCCACTATGGAGAACAGTATGGAGGTTCCTTAAAAAACTAAAAATAGAATTACCATATGAGCCAGCAATCCCACTACTGGGCATATACCCAGAGAAAACCATAATTCAAAAAGAGTCATGTACCACAATGTTCATTGCAGCTCTATTTACAATAGCCAGGTCGTGGAATCAACCTAAATGCCCATCAACAGACAAATGGATAAAGAAGATGTGGTACATATATACAATGGAATATTACTCAGCCATAAAAAGGAATGAAACTAGGTCATTTGTAGAGACATGGATGGACCTAGAGACTGTCATACAGAGTGAAGTAAGTCAGAAAGAGAAAAACAAATCTCATATATTAATGCATATATGTGGAATCTAGAAAAATGGTACAGATGAACCGGTTTGCAAGGCAGAAATAGAGACACAGGCGTGGAGAACAAACATATGGGCACCAAGGGGGGAACGTGGTGGTGGTGGTGTGATGAATTGGGAGATTGGGATTGACATATATACACTAATATGTATAAAATAGATAACTAATAAGAACGTATCATATAAAAAATAAATTAAATTAAAAAAAATTCAGCCCTCTTGCTTCTCCTCTAGTTTCTCTTGACATATCTTTGTCTACTCTATAAATCCACCTTCTTCCTGCCAACTCCCACCAAAGTCCAAATACATAGGAGCTTCAGAGAGTCAATGACAGTTCTTTCTCATTGCCTTACATTCAGAAAATCACCGTCTACTCTCATAGACTACTCGTAAGAAGATATATTTTTGCTACTTCCTGTCTGAAGAATGTGTGGGCAGTGTGTGACAGAAGGCTTGAACACGTACATACCCGTGAATCTGGTAGTTCCCCTTGCAGGAATTACTCCAAGGAGGTAATCAGACAAGGACACAAAACATATAAGAATATGTGTAAGAATATTTTATGTATGATTTATGATAGTGAAAAAGGAAAGAAACCACTTAAATGTCTAATAATGCGATACAATGCAGCTTTAATAAAATCATATTGTTAGAATAAATAATGAAAGGGGAAATATTCACGATGTATCAAATGAGAGAAAAATTTCAGGTTCCAAAACAGTATGTCCTTTATTTTCTAGTCTGTGCGTTTGCATGAACAAAAGCTATTCGGAGTGTCATCCAGTGACCAGCATTATCCGCATCGCCAGGGAGCTTGTTCAGTGCAAATGCCCTAGCTGAAAGGCATTGGATCAGAATCGTTGGGGGAGGGCACAGAGATCTGTTTTTTTGTTTACTGTGTGCCACACCACCTCTGAGGTAGATACTAAAATTTGCCCCACTGTGCAGATGGGGAAATTGAGGCCCAGAGAGACTAGGTAACTTACCCAAGGCTGCAAAGCCAGTAAGTGGCAGCTCGCACAGCTAGCTCCAGAGTCCACACTCCGCACCACTCTGCTCTAGGGCCTCTCTAGGATAAATCTTATATTTGGAAGTGTGCTCTGTGCTTCTTCCCCTAAATCAACAGCATGATGCATCCCACCCGTCCTTGTGTCTTCTTCCTAGTGTTTCAGCACTTCTGTTACAAAGTTACTGATGGGGGAAAGAGGCGTTGCCACTATCACTGGCACCACCGTTGACAAACCTCGTGGCGAAGACCTGCTTGAAGTCTTTAAAAAGATGGTTTGATTTAAGTGCACATTAAATACCAGCCCACATTAGCAGAAACCTTAACGCCCTTGAGTGACAGCATGGAGCGTGATACGGGTTTAACACGGAAGGCCTTCCTATCACCAGCTAGAGTGGGGCTGTCACTGGCGATTCCATAAACACCCTTGACAAACCACCCGGCCTATCGTCTTTGAAATTATGCAACTTTTGATCAATTTCTTTTACTTTTTTGGTTTCTGCGTTCAAAATTTGCATGTAACGTTAATACTTCAATTTTTATATGATGCTATGTTATATTCACAAAATTCAAATTTGCAAACCAATGCCACCAGCCTTTATTCCCAAACTGCAAATTTCTGAATAAAGGAGCCTACCTTGGCACATTTACTGTATGTGATTTTCCAAGGCGGAAACACCTCAGTCATTCATTTCAGGAGACTACAAAGGGGATGGGTGATCTGGGAAGATGGTGGGTTTAGGCCTGGTCCCTCCTGAGAGGAAGGAAACCACACAGACCAGAAAAAAGAACTTCCTGCTGGAATAGCTTTCAAAGCCCTCAAATATTCCTGTCTTCGGGAGTGGAATAATAATTCCATAAAACGCATGACCTGGTCCTGCTGGGCACCCACACAAATATTTTCAAAAGTGGAGACTATCTTCAAAAGGACTCAATTTAGAAAGAGCAGAGACCATCTGTTCAGCTTCCCCAGCACCACACATGAGGAAACTGAGGCCCGGAGAGACGGAAGCTTGGCTACGTTCACAGAGAAGGTGGCCACGCCTGGACTGAATCCTGGGTCTGCCTCTGGCCCTCACTTGGCGGGACCCCACCGCCTCTCCCACTTCTGACTCCTATACTGAATTTTCTAAATTGATTTTCTACATTTCCTACTCATTTTGGGGGGGGGGGGTTTGATACTAACATCACCATTAACATTACCTCTTGATCAATAACTGGATGGCATCTTTGAAGATGATACTATGTTTCAGTTATAAGTATCCACACTTCCATCTGCTTCTATATCCTGCCAAATTCCAGAAAAATACAAAGACACTGTGATGATAAAAAAAAAAAAAATGCCTCTTAGGGTAGGAGAAAACGACTCATTTGCCTTTTTTTTTTTTTAACCTGATATTGACACTGCGTAACCATAATGTTAAAAACCAGTGACTGCTCAGACACAGTGACTTCAGACACCCTCTTTAGACTCTCCCTCTTATCCTTCTCCTATTAAAACCTACCCCTCCTCAAGCATCACTAAACTACTGGATCAAATCAAATAAACTACTGGAAAAGTGAAAATCAGCCCTACTGACAACAGAAGTAAAGAGAGGCCTTACTGACAACCGACCCCAATATGCCATCAGGACATAAAGAAAGCTCAGCATAGGACCCAGACGCTGACCTCCACAAAAATGAATGGCCATCCTCCTTTCTCACTAACCTGTGACTGCTAATTCTTTACTAAGTGACAACTCTAACCCCACTTTAATGTCCGGCCTCCTATATAAAAATTGTTAAGATACCCAATCACTGAAATGTGCCTGCTTCCCGACCACATCCAGCCCGGGTCTGGCCCCGTTTCTCTAACCCCACCTTCAAAGCACCCAGCATAAGCAGAGACCCAACTCTGCCTTCCCCAGAGAATCCCAGCACTCTTCCGGGCTACACGCGCCCCGCTGCAGAAGCTAAATGAACCAAACCTCTCTACAGTGACACGTGCATTCCTGGCGGTTGCTGGCTGGTGGGATTCCACACTCGTTTGTCTTCCTAAGTTACTAGTAACATGAGATAGAGTAGAAAGAACCTCAAATAAAAGGTCCACAAACCTAAATCCTGACTTATCCCTTCTCTAGGTCTGCTTCCTTGCTGGTAAAAAGACAGCCAGTTATCCTATATTTTACAACTTTCCATCTCAAATACGCTGTATTTCAGCCATATTGTGGGTCAAATAGGTTTATTTCCATTGAAGAAGGTGCTCTGACTTCCACTCACTCAACGTAACTTTTTCACTTTTGAAATACAGCACAGTTAGAGTTTGTCTGGAAAACTTCTTTTTTCACTCTTAAAGAGATCTTCATGTGAGACACAATGCTTACAATTATGTGTTTTTCTGAATGGTTAATTAACATGTTTCATAATTATACAAATATAAGTTGACTCTTATTTGATTTCTGCTTCCACAGTGAAAAATTAGCGTGACGATTGGGGCACGTCTCCGTCTGGGTCTTGGGAGGACCATCTGGCACTAACTAAACCTCAGAGAGCAGCTATGGGCACAGCCCAGCTACTTTTAATTAAAGTCTGTTTTCCCACCTACCCCTCTTCTGGTTACCCCGTGGGCTTTCTGTGAACAACAAAGAGCCAGTCTTGTTATGAGGACACCAAAACCAAGAAAGGATTATTAAGCCCACCGTTGTCAGCAAGGCCAGAGCCATGAGTGTCCCTCCTTTGTATGAGCCTCGGGTCAGGCCCTAAAGATCTAGGGAGGAGTGAGACACGGTCCCTGCCATCCAGGGCTCACAGCTAGCGGAGAAGACAGGCCCACAGTCACTAGTGTGATACATACACGTTGAGGGTGGGAAGCCCGGGGCGGTCTCTGGGAGAAGTTCTTCCTAAGACTGTACCTCCCCTTCCAGCTCCAAAAGGAGCAAGGTTCTCCCCTTGTGACTCCATCAATGAGGATGCTCTGGGCCACACGTAACAACACCTGCCTCTAAGGAGCTGCAACCACAGGGGCTCGTTTTCACCTCTCGTAAGAATGTGGTGTCAGGCTGTGCAAGGCTGCTTCAGAGCTCAGTGCTGTCACGTTTTCACCTCTCGTAAGAATGTGGTGTCAGGCTGTGCAAGGCTGCTTCAGAGCTCAGTGCTGTCACGGGGGCTCTGGGGTCTTCTCATTGCTCTGCTCAACAGCCCCAGCACCTCCAGGAGGAAGGGCAGACTGGGAAAGCCCCCCCAACCCGGGTCTCTTTATCCTGGAGGGAAGCCACTCCCAGAAGCCCCCGGGGGCCTTCTGACACCTCACTGGCTAGAGCTGCGTCCTGTGATCACCATAGCAACAAAGGACGCTGGGAAAATGGGGACGTGGCATTCCAGCAGTGAAGAGGGGACGGCGGTGGCTGTTAGGTAGACAACCGACCCTGCCACACACAGACGGTTATGGGCGGAATGTGTCCCCCAATACTCATATGTTGAAGCCCCACCCCCCAATGTGACAGTAAGTGGAGGTGGGGCCTTTGTGAGGTGATTAGGAGTAGAGGAGGGCATGAGGGCGGGGCCCCCATGATGGGACTAGTGTCCTTATAGGAGGATGAGACACCACAGCTGGCATCTCCCCCTGCCCCTGCCATGTAAGGACATGGTAAGAAGGCTGCTGTCTGTAAGCCAAGAAGAGAGTCCTCACCAGGAATCGAATCAGCCAGCACCCTGATCTTGGATGTCCACCCTCCAGAACTGTGAGAAATAAATATCTGTTGCTTAACCCACTCAGCCTATGGTATTTTGTTATGGCAGCCCGAGCTGACTAGGACACAAATCCAATTCAACTGTCTTCAAAGGCACTCCAGCCTCCTGACAAGGGGTTCATCAGGCCCCTCCGGGTAAGGTCAGCAGCAACTCTGCACCTCAGCTCCAAAGCTGAAAGGGAAACTAGAGCAACAATCATTTCTTAAAAGTGTTTAGTCCTCACAGCACCTGTAATAAAGCTGCAGTAAGCAACAAAGACGGGGGACCTTTTATTGGGAGCCCTTTCAGCCTTTAGCTTTGCCTTCTACACAAAACCTCCCTTTCTAAACTACCGGGATTTGGGCAAAAGTTCAAACGCAAACACATTTGTAGCGGGTGCTGGCCCCGGAACAAGGGAGTAAACTACGCTGACTCCTAACTTTCTCTGCTTGAACTCCACGCGTTAATTCAACTCCCTCAGGACGCTTGTCATTCTAGGACCCCAGGCCTTAACCATTTTCCCACAGGCTGTCCTTCAGCCACAGGAAAACAAAAACAAGGCACCCCCAGCCCCGTGGGGCTGTCTACGCACCCTAAACAGTTATTTCAGTCACCCCCATCTCACAGGCCCACCCAGCCCGGAAACTGGATACAATCTCCCTTGGGCCTCCACTGGAGCCCTTTCTCTACATGCAGTAATAGGCAGCGGAAAACTTCCAAAATAAGAATGGGGAAAAATTGACAGCAACCTACTTGGCAAACAAGGAACACAGAAAAACAAAAGCCGAAAAACAAGGAACCTGCATTTAAACCAGCAGATACCAGGTGCCATGATGTCTGAAAAGCCTAACAGCCTTTCTTCTTGCTGGAATGGAAGGGGCTCACTGTTAATGAGAAAATAGTCAAGATTTCAAGAATTTATCTATTCCTAGAATAAACAGAGGCCTTAGATAATCACTTACTTGAGTAATGAGCAACAGATACACCAATCACGTTCCAGATCCTATAGAAGTTGAGTGATATCATTCATCTTCATTCCAACAAGATGTTTTAAGGGTGTTCATGTTCAAACATAAATTGTTTTAAGTGCAACTTATGACGACTGCAAGACTCTCCTATTTACTTAGTAGCTTCCATCCTCAAGGAAATTCTCTCTTAAAATAAAGCCTTAACCATCACCCCTTCCTCCCCGCATCCAAGTATGCAGAACTCGAACCACTTACCACTGCGTCTACAGCCCCCAGGTCCTCAGCCAACAGGGATTAGGACGTGTGCCCTGCGTACCAACACATCCTCCACCAGGCTACTCACTCTGGCATCGCAATCAAATCTGCTGCTAACCAACAATACTATTTGCTTTACATGTTTCCCCCAAGTCTTACACAACTGCAGCAACAGTACTGATTAAGTAAAAGAACAGGACAGGCTGGTAACCAGTAAACGCTCTGCCCGAGCCCAGTTCCACAGGAAATGGAGAACTCGGCTTCTCTCTCTTTCTGAAGTTACCCAAGTTGGAAATGTTTTCATTTCTTTTGTTGCAACAGGACTCCTTACTCAAGAACTCGGCATCCAGAAACTTCCCATCAGCTTCTGACTACTCTCACAGCTCTTGTCCAAAAGTTCAGAACTTTAACTGTGTCTGTTTTAAACTCCACACATAATAGAAGCTACTGGTTAATTAAACGAAAAGGGCAAGGACAAATGACATATCAACACATCCATAATGAAAATTTGTCCTCTACTTACATCCGGTTATAAAGGAAATCATCAGTCGCTTCCGGAAGAACAGTTATAAAATAGTTTAACAAGAAACTACAGATGTATGATGACACCTAACTACTTCCCTTATGCCTTAAAAAAACAAAACAAACAAACAAAAAAAGAATCTGAAAAGCTTAAGATAGGATAGTTTTACCTACTTCAATGAAGTATTCAAAAGTAAAATGCAGCCAAAGGCCATGAAAAATAAAATGCTTCTTTTAAAAAGTTTCCAAGGTAATTCAATGAACAAAAATCTCTACCCTTTAGTTTGTAATCTTACAAATGTCAAACTGAGTAAGAACCCAAGTATTTAAGAGTCCAATTTAAGATTTTTAAATTCAGCCTACAGTACAAAATCTACAAACACAACAGTACATGTGATGTGATAATTAGGAAGGACCCCATCAACTTTATTTTCGTAATTTCATCCATGAAGCTTCGGAGCTGAAGTCATAAACCTTATTTTCTTTCTTTCTTTTTTTTTTTTTAAACAGGTTTTGTGTGTGTGTGTGTGTGTGTGTGTGTGCGCATGCGTGTGTGTTTTGACTGTGTTGGGTCTTCAATGCTGCGTGCGGGCTTTCTCTAGTTGCGGCGAGCGGGGGCTACTCTTCGTTGCGGTGCGCAGGCTTCTCATTGTGGTGGCTTCTCTTGTTGTGGAGCACAGGCTTCAGTAGTTGTGGCGCATGGGCTCAGTAGTTGTGGCTTGCGGGCTCTAGAGCACAGGCTCAGTAGTTGTGGCGCACGGGCTTAGTTGCTCCGTGGCATGTGGGATCTTCCCGGACCAGGGCTCGAACCCGTGTCCCCTGCATTGGCAGGCGGATGCTTAACCACTGTGCCACCAGGGAAGTCCCAACCTTATTTTCCATTTATAAAATATATATTAGCTCTGGGGAAAAAAAATCTGAGTTACCACTGAGTGTTCCTAAATTTCATTCTGTGAGCCATGTAGGGAAACCAATGTGAAGGACTCAGTGGAACTTCCCTTCTATGTAACATTTAGACTTGCTCTAAAGCTGATAAACTTCCTAAAATACCTCAGGTCCATGGCTTTCAAACTTTTCTGTCTGTAATCCTCTTTATACACAGGGACCCAATAACACACCACACTAAAATCAGCTGAAGTAAAAGTTTCCAGAAGCAATACTAGCCTTATGCTATATACACTCTGATATTTTTCAGTTTCTTTTTTTTTGTAATGCTTCTTGTGACCCACTAAATTGATTTCGTGACCCACTAATGGATGCAGCTTGGAAAATCCTGTCCTAATTCATTTACTTAAACTTGCCACCATCACCTGGCGGCACTCCGGGTACCACGGAAAGCACCTGAAAACTTCCAACAGAAACATAAACTGGATGAGCAGCCAACTGTCACCATCCCTTCCAAATGGGAAGCACTTAAAACCATGACCTTTTAGAAGTTTATTTGAGCTTCTGTTACTGCTACTAAAAAGTCATCTCCTCTGTCTAATCTTTCAAATATCCTTATTCCAATCATTAAAGAATAACCTCAAATCCTCCTAGCTATATGTGAATGAGTAAAGAAATACAAAGTAAAGATTACTTAGAGAATTATATTTGTTCATAGTTCAGTAATAAGCCTTTTTCCCTGTGATGATGAACATGGGGAAGAGAGATCACCGAGGCAGTACTTTCTCCCCTTCTTAAAGTGTTTTTTTAAGAGCAGTTTCAATAGTTTCTCTATCCATAGATAAAATGATAGCCATAGTACATCAATATTTAAAGCTAACTGTAATGGCATTTGCTTCTTTGTTAAAAACTACAGTGTAACTCAGATTCTTAATACCAAAACAATAATTCTAGGTGCATATTTTTTAAGAAGCAGGACAAAATTCCACACACTTAATTGGAGTTAACAATGGGTAAGAGGAAGTTCTCCAGTCCCAGGTACCTGCAACCCAACCGCCAAAGGCCATTTACACACGCATGTGGGAAACAGGCGGAAAATGGTAAGGGAGACAACTAAGAATTGATGTATTTTTCTTCCTGGTGAAAAGAGACATGGCGACAGTAATGGTGGTTATGAAACAGTAGAAAGAGCTAAGCTTTCAAGTCTGAGAAAGTCAGAGCCCGCTCTGCCACGTACTAGCTGGATGACCTTGGTTCAACAAGAAAAATACTTAAAATAATTATTCAATAAATATTAGCTGTGGGCTGGGCACAGTCCTAAATGTCCTCATCCATCACCTCATTGAATTTTCACAACACTGGAGGTAGATTCTGAGGGCCAGAGGGGCTAAGGCACTTATCCAAAGTCATACAATTAGTCATGGGAAGGCCAGAGTTCAAACATAAGCTAACTCATTTCAAAACCTTTGTTGGGGGTTTGCCTTCTGAGCCCCGCGTTCCTTATCTTTCCCTCTCAGGGTTGCTGTTTGGATTAATGACTGACTGTTAATAAGGACTCATCACACACACACCCCCCACCCCAGCCAGTATCTCAGCTGCCATCAGTACAGGTCACCAAATTTCTCAGGTAAGCGGGCTTCACCTGTTCAAAGTCAGAAACTTCTTATCTTTCGTTCAGAGTCAGAAACCGTATCTTTTTTCCTTCTACCCTCTCACTGCTCCACCCTTCAAACACACCTCCCACACAAATACCTATTACTAACCTTAGGAAATATGTCCAATTTCATCAGCACTGCAGGTAGAGTATATAACACCTCCCATGAGTCTATTTACTAAGGGAAGGGAGGTGGGTGTCCCAGGTTTGTAAGGCAGGGCAAAGTTGTCAGACTTCATTCAAAGCCAAGACGATGACAGGCAGAGAGCCACAAAGGCTGGGACTCAGATGGGGCAGCAGGAGTGCCCTAGAACAATCACTAGGATTAAACTGTATTTACCCTACGGAGGCCTTGACCAGGGACAGAATAAAGGCAGGGGAGCGACTGAGCCAGTTGTGGCTTGGGGATCTGGCAGGAATCGGAGGGGCAGGGCCTCAAATATGCCAGGAATTCTGCTGAGGGCAATAAACAATCTCACAGTGGAGGGCAGGATTGCATTAAATCAGTTTTCGAAAGAGGAAGTACCAGGACCAAGTAGTTAATAAGTGTCGACAGAATGTTTCAAAATAGGGCTACATTTCTCCCTTGCTTTTCTGTCCACATCAGTTGGCAAATGCTACCTCCCTCCACTTCCTTATCCCAAAAAGTGGGTAAACAGAAGCACCGACAGGCTGTTCCATGGAAAGAACCAAAGCACATCAACCAATTTAACCCAGTTGATGAAAGACACGTCGATAATACACCATCACCTAATCACTGAATCGGGCCTTTTTTGTAAAACGGCAAATTAGAGGTGAGCTGTGTGAGTACGTGCCCTCAAGGTGTAACAAGTCAGCTATATACGTTAGACTTAAATTGTTAGTTGTCATAGCAACAGTGGACAATAATGCCTGCTCAGATTGGTATTTAGCAGTTCAGCTCTTTGTTTTACACTATAAGCCTATCACTAATTACATAAACTACTTTCCAAGTATTAAGAAATAACTAGTTTGGCAAACCAAAGGGGAATACAACCCATGAGCCTGACTTGGATAAAGGCACCCGTAAGTCTAAAGGACATACATTGAATTTATGAATGTTCAGAAAACAGGACATTGTTGCTATACAGCTATTTAATAATCTGAAGAGATACAGCGTCTTTTTACCCTTAAGAAAAAAATTAATTATGAAACTAACTACCAGATTAAATAATATCATCTAACAAAAGTAGATTCACTAATACATCCATTATTTTAATAAAATACTGATGACATTATGAATTTAGAATCATTAAATGTCACTCCCACTGACATTCTAATTTTTTTTTTAATTTTTATTGGAGTATAGCTGATTTAGAATGTTGTGTAGCTTAGCTTCTGCTGTATAGTATAATGGTTCAGTATACATATACATATACCCACTCTTTTTTAGATTCTTTTCCCATGTAGGTCACTACCGAGTAAAGTCGAGTTCCCTGTGCTATACAGGATTCATATTAGTTATCTATATTATATATAGTAGTGTGTATACCCACCGACATTCTAATTTAAAGCCTGATCATAAAACAAAGATACAAAGTATCCTAGACTAACATTTTTATTTGTCTTTCTAGTTTTATTTTGCCTCATCCTCATTTTTTAAAATAAGTTCTGCTCCTACCTCACTAGCAAGAAACAAATTTTGCTTTCTCTTAAAATGGTCCACTGCAGATTTAAAAAGATTCAACTCACTGGCTTGGAATAATTGGACATTATCTATTTCCTCATTACATCTCTTACTAACCATTTTCTTTACAATTAATGTAAACAACGTGTTTCGTCAAAAGGCACAGGTCCCAGCACCAAAAATGCCAGGTCCCGGTCCCAGCTCAGCCACCGACAGGTTCTGCGCTCTCAGCAAATGATCCTGCCCCTTGGGGTCAGTTTCCTCACCTGTGAGCCCCAGACCAGAGGACCAGAGGTTCTCACTAATCAGGGCAGTCTGATCTAAACTTGCAGACTTTCTTGCACACACGCACGCACGCGTGCACACGCACGCACACTGCACCAGGCAACACAGTCAGGCTCCAACAGAGACAGGCCTTTCGAAGCCACACACACTACCCCATCCCTCTCAGAAAGGGAAACGTGAGAAATCTGCTTTTTGCCCATCTGCAACTATAATACAAAATAATAGGGTGACTCCTCGGAAGATCCATGACCAGAAGAAATCCCGACGAAAGCTTGTTTCTGAAATGCAGCCCTTCACTGCCTGTGTGTTGGGACTTCCCATACTTGGAGGCAAACCAGTAAGACAGCATAGCGCTCCTCTCTCAGCGCTCCACATAAAAAGGAGCACTGTTGGATTAACGACGATTGCTTTAAAGAGGCCTTGCAAAGGGTCCTTCTCTGTCATCCGAAACAACTGATTTCATCATCCGTAATTTGCTATCAGAAATTGACATTAAAGTAGTCCATGTTACTCTTCCCAAAAGCACAGAGGATCTACAAGTGCCGATCGCGGAGTTTCTGGATGGTTCCTGGCGTGGCCTGGATGCTGTGACTGAAAACGGAAATACATCGGTCAGCACTCAGCTTGCCAGCCATCGGCCGGGTCACAGTATTCTCATCGGTCACAGCCCAGACGAATGACAGCTCTGCACCTGACACCACAAAGCTGTGCCAACCTCTGGCTAGATCAGCCACCTCCTGTGTGCTCTTCTTGCCGGGAGCCTGTAGGATGTGATCAGGGCCACCAGCCTGGCCTCACAGTTCAGCTGCAACGTCATTTCAGGTTGAAAACTCAGAAGGTCTCGTTATCATTACTGCTTCTCAAATATATCCAGACACCAACATTTCCATAGCTAAAAACGCTCTCCTGATGTTTTCTTCATTGTCAAACAGAAAAATGTTAAAGCAGGAAGCTTGCACTAAGAATTGATCTTCTGCCCGTGGGGTTGCCTTAAAATGTAGCTTAGGTCAGGTCACTCCCCAGAAGCTTCTCTAAGCCCCTGACCATGGCCGCCACTCCCTACCTGACCTGACCCGGGCCTACTTCTCACACCCCGTCCCCTGCATCTCTCCGTCTCTCCCTGCCACCTTGCTCCCCGCCCTCCGGCCCTGCCGGCCTCCCTTCATTTTTCACCTAGTCTGTGCTCACGCCAGCACCCCCTCCAACCCATCCCATCCCATCCCAAATCTCTCCGTCCTACTGGCTCACCCTTGAATCTCCACTCAAACATCACCTGCCCAGATCACCCCACCTAACTTGGGTCCTTCCACCATCAGTCTCTGTCCTAAGCTCGCATCCCACCCCTCACAGTCTGGGGAACTGCTCGTTTTACTGCTGGGCACATGTTTTTTGATCATCTTCCCTCTAGATATGAAGCTACCTGAGCGTCGGGGCCATTGCTCTCTGTGCACCACTGTATCTCCAGGGCTTACAATTACTAAATGTTTGATTATCACTTGTTAAAGCAATTCAGTGTCTCAGTAAATTTTGCAGGGTTAGAGAAGATGCAGCCCATGAACATTTTTCTTTGTCCTAAATTGGTCATGGACCAATAAAAAAAAAAAGTATTCACTTGTCTTGGGCAAAATTAATTTCTACTCTTTCTATTTCTCCCCACTAAATATCCACCCTGTGGGTCTGTGCGCTCCTGCAATCTCCTGATTTAAACGGGAGTTGTAAAACATTGGAATTTGTAATAGAAACTCTGTTATCAATGACAGTGTGGTTCCCAGGTAATCCTTAGAAATACTAGCCCTCCTTCCTGTTAACACTGATTCAGTGCTTACTATGTTCCAGGCACCGTTTTTGGTGTTCTGGTTTTGGTTTTTGGCCGCGCTGCACGGCACGCGGGATCCTAGTTCCCCGACCAGGGATCGAACCCGCGCCCCCAGCAGTGGAAGCGCGGAGTCCCAACCACTGGACCGCCAGGGAAGTCCCAGGCGCCATCCTGAACACTGCGTTTTTCACGTCATTTGCCTTCCGAGACAGTCCTATGATGGAGGGATTAGGGTCCTTATTGAAAGAGGGGAAGCTGAAGCCCAGGGATGTTATTAACGACTGGTGCAAGGTCGTGCAGCTGGAAGAGCCCCGTCAGCCCAGTGGGTCTGCCGCCAGCGTCTGAGCCCTTTACTGCTGTGTGATGGTGTTTTTATCCCCTGCGAGAGAAGTCCACTACTAGCAGAAAACAGAAATGAGGCAGAGCCACCTCTTCCTGTTTTGGAGCCAGGCAAATCATTTTTTTTTTTTTTTTAATTTTTAGAAAAAAAGACTAAATTCCTCTTCGGACCCACGCTCCCTCAGTCCAGGTAATTCCCTCCGGGTTTCCCCAGTGCATCACGCTTCCCTCACCTCCCCCATCCATGCATCTTTATGCTTTGTAATTCACCACAGGGTCCCTAACCGCTCTCTTCCCCTGCCTGCTTAGCAGAAGCACACGCACTCACAAACAACTTTCCAAATTCCTATTTACTTCACCCTGCGGTGTAAAAGGTAAATAACGACTTGACCTTCCTAGCGGTGCCAAAATGTATAACATATAAAAGGTTACTGGGCTTCCGTGGTGGCGCAGTGGTTGAGAATCCGCCTGCCAATGCAGGGGACACGGGTTCGAGCCCTGGTCTGGGAAGATCCCACATGCCGCGGAGCAACTGGGCCCATGAGCCACAACTACTGAGCCTGCGCGTCTGGAGCCTGTGCTCCGCAACAAGAGAGGCCGTGATAGTGAGAGGCCCGCGCACCGCGATGAAGAGTGACCCCCGCTTGCCGCCACTAGAGAAAGCCCTCGCACAGAAACGAAGACCCAACACAGCCAAAAATAAAAGTAAATAAATTAATTAAAAGGTTACTGATTCACAAGGTACCGTCTGAATTATTACACAGCCAGAAAATGACTAAACTTGGATGGACGTTTCAAGAATTGTCCAGGAAGATAACTAAACAGAGAGGTCAACGGGCAGTGCTCACCTGGTCCCGGTTTTCCCAACCACTTTCCTTCCTGCGATTCTGCACTCAGACCAAGCTGCTGGTAACTGTGCTGCTGGCGATCGCAGAGAGGACTGGAAATCCGGGGGCTGGATGGGGAGTTGAGCAGGGAGATTCTAAATCTAGCGGCTGGAGCTGGAAACCACCTACACTTTGCTGCTAGATTTTAAGAAACACTTCAACACCTTTATAATATGTTCTCCCAGGTATAAAAATGTGCCCAAAGAGCTTGAATTCTTATTAGCTGCCAAGAGCTAAACGTGAAAAAAAAAAGTCCAAAACAGCAGATGAAGATGTAGGGGGAAGAAAAACAACTAGTGAGTTAGGTGGGTCCATCTCAGCAAAATAACACCTTCCCCCCGCCCCCCAGCAAAAAGGATAAGCTGCTTTTGTTTATTTACATGTGGACAAACTGGCTTAAGTTAACTTCCATTTTCCTTCAAACACTACAGCTGTGGTTTCCAATCCTCCCCGGTACATCTGAATCATCTGTGAAACTTCAAAAAAAAAAAAAAAAAAAAGTGTGTCCAGCTCCAGTAGAGAAGCACTAAAGGAGCGCCCATCATGATCAGCCACACCTCCAATGGGGTCTGGGCCATAACACAACCAGGGAAAGAGGGAAGGCTGGTCAGGACAGCAAGAGCCACTGCTCCATCTCCAAGAGTCTCCTCTCCCTCCATCTCCAAGACCAAGCAGCTGCACCACCCATCCCTGCATCCATCCGTCCGTCCATCCATCCATCCATCCATCCATCCATCCATCCATCCACCCACCTTCACTGAGCACCTCTTGTGCCAGCACTGAGTACCAGGACACATGGCAAATAACACTGGCGGACCTGCCCTCCAGGAATTCCATTCTAGGGGAAACCACACCAGGGAAAGTGAAGTTACCCTTTTCTTCAAAAAAAAAAAGCAACTAAAAAGGTTCCCATGAGCAATTTCAATCAGTCTTATTGAACTGCACTCCTTTCAGCACACAGCTTCTCATTCAGTCATCAGAGAAGTGTTGTGTTGTGCTGTGCTGCAAGAACTGGTAAAAGCTGTCTATAAATGTGAAGAAAATTGTGTTCGTTTAAACTTCAACATCCTCCTTCCCAAGCTGAAACACTCTAGTTCATTCAATGTTCACACCATCTCCAGGTTTCCAAATCCACAACCCCTGCCTGCACAGTCTCACTTCAACCAGCAGGTCAGGACTATTTCACACACGGCTTCACTCAGTGGCTTCAGATCGAGACAATCAAACAATATTAATTAGCTCAGGGCCCCTATGTTCCCCACGTCCTCGGAATGGGTAAGCGGAGTGTTCCAAAATCAAGTCTGTCCCATCAGCATTTCCTATTTTTTCTTTTATTTTTTTTCATTTGGAACAAACGCCCAACACAGGCTTAGGGAATATAAAAGAAGTACAAGAATCCCTTTTAAGAGTATTCAGTCTTTTTGTAAAAACTAAATCTACACAAATAACATGAGCATCACATAACACTACATCTTGATTCAGAACAAAATTGTAGACAGTAGGCAAAACAGATTAGTCAGAGTGTGAAACTCCACTGAAGCAAGCCTCAAAAGAAGGGTGTGACCAGGCGGAGTCAGCAGTGACCAAGCAGGGGATTTTAAGCAGCAGGAAGGGCCCACCGATGGGAAAAACAATGGAGACACCAGCCTGACTGAAACAAGGGGACTGAAGGGGTGAGTGACAGGAGATTCGGCTGAATCAGTAAGAGGAGCAGGTAACCCAGGGCTCTGAAACCAGATGTGGTTTCCCTGTGACATGGTCAGTGAGACAGAGGTGTGGCAGGTCCCCGAGAAGGAGCAGGCATGACAGAAGCTGTTTTAGGTACCCGGATAAAACAGCTGCCATCAATTCTGATGGAGCCTCTGATAAATGTCTGACACACCAAGTTATTTTCAACAAGAACTTTAAGCCAGGTTGTTCATACCATTTCCATGCCTATCATCAAAAAAAACACATTCCAGTATGCCAAAGTCCCAGTATTTACAAATGAGAAATTCAAAACAGCTTCCCATCAACCTCCCTGGGATCTTCATGCCCCATTTTCTCCACCTACTGGGCATATGATGATTCTAGAAGCCACTGACAAACATGAGCAAAAATAAGCAACTACCTGGTGGTCCCACCGGAATTTTGTTCTAAACATCAGACCACCAACTGTATGTCAGGCACAGTGCCCGGTAGGGTTTGAGTCAAGGTACACACAACAAGCCTTTCACTTTCAAAAAGCTACTCCCGCCCTTTCGGAGAAGATATGACTCCTGGAAAGCAAATGCATATTGTTTACAGTAGCCCACAGAGGGAATCTAGTGAGTCCAATCTTCCAATAATTCATCAAGTATTTATTCCACATCTATTAAGTGCCTGGCACTGTCCTGAACAGTATGCAATGAGCAGGAAAGGAATCAAAGCTCCTGCCCTCATGAAGCCTATCTTCTGTATCGTGGCAAGTTCTTCAGGTTATATTCTAAAGGCTCCCGCAGTTTATGATTATGGTAATGCAATAATAATGACACTTCTCGTGTCTTACTTAGAATCTGTGATACCTTCCAAGCCCAGTCTATTACATAAAAGACGATGACAGACCCAAGAAATAATTAAATTCAAAGAGTGGTTTCCATTATAAAAGGAAGAAACCACTAGGTATTATTTGGAGTATATTTCTTAGCCTCCAAAATGCTCAACTCATAAAATCTGACTAAAATTAAATTAGAATATTTCCAAATATAATGATGAATGCTTTAAGGGTGCCCCCAAGTAGAATATTCTCAATTGTTTTAAGCAGAGGATAGAATGGTTTTTTTAATGTAAAACAGTATTAGGACGAACAATTAAGTAGTTACCCATCACAGTTTATACTTCAAAGTGAGCTGTGCCTTAGTAAACAGTTTTGGGAGAGACTGCAAACGCTAACAGTCACTAACTTATTAACTAAAGCCACAGAACTGAATGTTCAGCTGGAAATATCAAAGTAACAATGTTCATATCTTTAAAATGATAAGTAGAGGATGCAAAACTGCTAATTTCCTGCTTTGTGGGTGCTTTGTAGCCATCTTAGTAATCATTTAATCATATCATAAGGAACATAAAGAAATACCAACAGGATGGAATCCTCCACTTTCAGGAAAATAGACCATCAGCAGATTTGGATTCCTGTCCACAGACAAAGGACAAAAGCCTTAAAGCAGCAATACGTTAGGACAATACCGCATCAGCTACATAACAGTGAACGAACATGCTTTCTAAATCCAGGGGTAAGCAGGGAGCTCATCCCCAGATGTGAGATGCCCTTTGCATCTCTGGGTAGACACTTCAACTTCCAGCCATAAAACTGTAAAGAGAGGGACTTCCCTGGCAGTCCAGTGGTTAAGACTTCACCTTCCAATGCAGGGGGTGTGGGTTCGATCCCTGGTCGGGAGCTAAGATCCCACATGCCTCTTGGCCAAAAAACCAAAACATAAAACAGAAGCAATATTGTAACAAATTCAATAAAGACTTTTAAAAAAACTGTCCACATCAAAAAAAACTTTGAAAATAAAATTGTAAAGAGAAATACTCAACACACCACTGACAAAAGGACTCACAGGCAATAACTGAGAGGTTAATTGCATGTTAATTTCCAGGAATACTACTCAGCTATGCAAGGAGCTCTACTATCACTGTAGGACAAGATCCTTCTGCATTTTACTTACATATAAGAATCAGTGCTTGGGCTTCCCTGGTGGCGCAGTGGTTGGAAATCTGCCTGCCAATGCAGGGGACACAGGTTTGAGCCCTGGTCCGGGAATATCTCACATGCCGTGGAGCAACTGGGCCCGTGCGTCACAACTACTGAGCCTGCGCTCTAGAGCCCACAAGCCACAACTACTGAGCCCTCGTGGCGCAGCTACTGAGGCCTGCGCGCTTAGAGCCCATGCTCCGTAACAGGAGAGGTCACCACAATGAGAAGCCCGCGCACCGCGAGGAAGAGTAGCCCCCACTCACCGCAACTAGAGAAAGCCCGCTCGCCGCAACTAGAGAAAGCACTCACAGCAACGAAGACCCAACACAGCCAAAAATAAATAAATTAATTAATTAATTAAGAAAAAAAAAGAATCAGTGCTTGCCTGAGGTGTAGCAGAAATGAGAAAAAGCAAATTATGCCCCTGCTATAAAGTTCCACAATCAACACTTTGCTTGAGTAAGTCTTGAATAAAGTTTCTCTAATAAATCAATTAATTGTTATTCAAATAAAGAGGAAAAGTTCTGAGGTTGAAAACAGGCATAGAAAAGTTACACTAGTCTGTTAAATAAACAAAAACTTGAAGAGGGAAAAGGGATCTTTGTTACCACTCCACCTATAAAAACTGGGGTTTTCATGTACAAGGTGACCTGTTGACGAGGGAAAAGGTTTAACAGACATACTTATTTCTCTATTAAAACAAAAAACAAAAAACTCTCCCCCGCCCCCTGCCGGTTTTACAAGCAATGTAATCATAGAAAATTTGGAAATCAGAAAAGTACATAGAAAATAAAATATCATCCATGAATGCATCACTAAACATATCCATATTTTGATATATTTTCCTTTCTGTTCATACAAATACACATATCTTCTCTTTTTTAGCAAAATGAGGGTCATATTCAGTAGACAATTTATGACATTTGTAAGCATTTCATCTGTGATAAAATACTTTTAAAATATGGTTGCATAATATGCCATTATACAGGTGTATTATAACTGACTCAGCTACCCTCCTGTCCTATTCAAAATGAAAGATAATTTAATGAATTTTAATGTAACAGACTGAGAAAAGATCACTGTTGTGGTTTCAGAATCCACACTGTACCATCCATAATTCTCTGAAAAGGTTATTTCAGTACTCCCAACTTTACCAGTTATGTATCTGTGTAAGATTGGATTTTCTACGTATACTTCAACCGAAACAACCTATCAACGCACTGAATGCAGAAGCAGGTATGAGAACCCAGTTATTTTCTATTAAAGCTGGCTATGAAATAGATTTGCAAAAATGTAAAACAATGCCACCAGTGTCATTAATTTTTTTAATTTTGAAAAATAGTTATTTCCATTTAAAAAATTATTTTAAAATGTGCACAAATGTAAAATAACGTTCATCTCACGATTTTTTTCTGTTTTGGAAACGTTACTTTTCAATACGAATGGTCTTCTGCTAATACATAATGGGCTTATTGTTATTTTTGCCATTTTTAAGTGAATTTTCTAAACTTTCTCAGTTTTAATTCCTAACACAGTAAATAATCAATAGATATTACAACAGACAAAGGTCTTTGAGGGTCTTCAAATACTCTTTAACAGTATAAACAGAGGGTCCTGATATCAAAAAGTTTGAGAGCCACTAGGCTGTAGAATAAAGGGTCTCTTTAACAAATAAATGTATGTATTATTTTGTTTGCTTGTAACAGACTTCTGCTTAAAATGAGACTTCTCCAAGACCTTTGATAGATGAGCAGTGTCTTTGCTGAATGGAATCCGTCCTCTTCTGGCCCATGTTTAGTCTCTAGATAATTAGGCCCCCAAATACTGAAATGCATTTCGACATTCTATTACCAAACACTATTTAAAGCAGATATTGCAAGGAAAACAGGATCCTGGAAAATCAGGGATGCAGATCTCTGACCACAACTACCTCTCCACTTGTTGGTTAAAAAAACAAAAATAAAAATAGGTCAAAACATCTGGAGTAAGAGCAGAGTGACTCAGATGATGGTACCTGATACCTACTTACCTTCACAGTTACCACATTTTTAC
Organism: Balaenoptera ricei; assembly: GCF_028023285.1. NCBI lineage: Eukaryota > Metazoa > Chordata > Mammalia > Artiodactyla > Balaenopteridae > Balaenoptera > Balaenoptera ricei. The sequence goes on along the minus strand of NC_082640.1, from coordinate 7,741,728 downwards.
TTCCTGCTACCAAATGACACAAGCAATTCTTTGAATTCTGCAGACCCAATGACACAGGCTCCCTCCCAACCACCAGGCCCAGAACTCCATGGAAATAAGAAAACACCCACGTAGTGCCGGTTACAACTTTACTTTCTAATCAACAACAATCCAATCAAAAGGTCCCGAACTACTGAAACATTATAGGTATCCCTAGCATCTCCAGAACAGGAATTCTTCTACACAGTTGTCCTGTTTTTCCAAAACGTATGGTTTCTACAAAGGAACAAAACAGTCATGCTTTTTAAAAAATCAGGTTGAAAATAAAAAACTCTTTCATTAAAATATGACATATCTATTGGGACTTCCCTGGCAGTCCAGTGGTTAAGACTCCACGCTTCCACCGCAGGGAGCACAGGTTCAATCCCTCAATCCCTGGTCGGGGAACTAAGACCCCACATGCCCCGAGGTGTGGCCAATAAATAAATTAATTAATTTAAAAATAACGTATTTATTGAGGGTGTAGCAGGCGCCCAGCTTCCCAATACTGAGGATAAAGCAGTGAACAAAACTGAGTCTCTGCTCTCAGGAGCCTCCTATTCTAAGCGGGGAAACAGACCCTTAACTGAGGAAGAGCAGTGAAGTATGCTGGGTTTGAACAAACAAAGCCCTGGAGGTCCGGAGAACAGGAAGATCACCCGGATGAAATAGAGTCCCAGGGCGAGCCCTTCACAGCCATGTGGAGGCACAGACCTTAAATACAAGTAAGATCAATCAGAAGAGAGAGGGGGCTCAAGACAGGAACACAGCGAAACCAGAAATCCAAACTCACCTGGGGAGACAGTGGACCCATTGGCCAAAATGGATGACTCAGGAGAAACAAGCTTGATCAGAGAAAACAGGGAGATCACCTTTAGACACACTGCATTTAGATGCCCATAAAGCATATGAGTGAATAAAGGAAGCTTGGACACGAGTGCTTGAGCTTGGGAGTCAGATACAGGCTGGTTACGTAGAGCTGGGAGCCCAAAATCCACAAGCAACTGAGGCTAAGGAAACTCACAGGGTGACAAAGGTGCCCTCCAAATCCTCAAATATAAAAGGAAGGATAAAGAAGAGGAGCCTGCAAAGGAGACTGAAGGGGAAGATCCAGAAAGAGAAGGGAAGCCAGGAGGGCGCAAGGTCTCAAAAGCTCAGGGGCATGAAAATGTTTCAGAAAGCAAGATGCTCTCAGCAGTGGCAACTGGACAAGCAAAACTGCTGAGAGGTCAAGTAAGAAAGCGCACAAGCAAGTGCCTTCTAGATTTAGCAACAGGGAGGCTGGCCTCACGGGTGTGGACCTTTGCATCCCTGGGCTCAGATGAGCCCCACACTTGGTTTAACGCTTTGTTGTTGCCATCTTGAAATTCTTAATAATTTTTTAACACGGAGCCTCCCACTGTCATTCTGCACAGAGCCCTGCACATCACGTAGCCAATTCTGCCTCTGAGGTTAGTGTCAGTAAAGTGGTGGCGATTAAAAAAAAAAAAAAAAAAATAGAATACAGTGGTTTAAGGAGTGAATGGAAATAAGCAAATTGAGACAGGACAGACAGACTAAGGTGGTCCCCATGATCCTCATCTCCCATCGTTCCCCCCTAGTTTAATCCCCTCCCTCTGAGTGTGGGCAGAACCTGTGACTCAGTTCTAACCAACAGAATTAGACCAAGGTGATGGGATATCACTCCCGTAATTCCATCCTGCTGGATTTGCTCACTCGCACTCTCTCCCTCTCCCCCTCTCTCTCCCCCTCTCCCTCCCTCGCCATCTGTGAGGACCTAAGGTGCCATGAATTAAGTGAAATCCCTTGTGTCATGGAAGAGCAATGACCTCTAGGAACCAAGGGTGACCTAGGTCCCACAAATGCAAGGAAAGGCATTCTGTCAACAACCTCAGTGAGCTCAGAAGAAGATTCTTCTCCAACTGAGCCTCTGATGAGACCACAGCCCCAGTGCCCACGTGGACTGCAGCCTGGTGAGACCCTGAAGTACAGGCTAGTACAAGCTGTGCCTGGATTCCTGATCCACAGAAACTGTGAGATGAGAACTGTGTGTCGTATATGATGCTCTGTCAGGCAGCAGTAGATCACTCCTACAGGCCAGAAAGTAGAACATCCTCTCAAAAAGTTTAATCAAAGAGGAGGAGAGAGAAAGCGACAGCTGAAAGAGGAGGGCACCAGGGAAGGTGTGGGTTTCACAGTGTTTGTTCTGTTTTGGTTTTGCTTTAAGATGGGAGAGACCTGAGCATTCATAAATCCTCACGAGAAAGAAACAGCAGGACAGAGGTGGAAATAGGGAGGGGATAGCTGTGGAGAAACTGATTTTTAGAAAGTGAGGGAGATGGATACCTCTTACACTGTGAACAGAAAGATGAGAAAGGGATCCAGGAGCAAGCAGGTTTGCAGAGGGGCAGTGGGAAGAGGAGCAAAGGGCCTTCACACAACTGCTTTACTAGCCGTGGAAAGAACACCTGCTGAGAGTGAGGGACCAGCAGGAGGGACGGGGCTGACGATGAAATTGGAGATTTAAGAACTGTTGAGAGAATTGAAAATAGTCATGCGGGAGAGTGAGAGTGTTGATGAAGAAATCAGTTGATTTCCAGGCAGCGTTGAAGTTGACGACCAGACTCTATTGCCGCATCTGTGTGACTTTCTCTGACAGAACCTGGCAGTCCAGGGGCAGGTCCATATGATTGTGCACAAGGTAGGTAAGAGCCCTACATTAGCAAGGGTAGCCCATATTTTTTTTTCTCAAACGAAAAGGCACTGCAAATGCACCCAGCAAAAAAAAAAAAAGGTGTGTGTGTGAGATCTGTTTGTCTCTATCAACATTACCTTGTCACCAAATATGTGCACACCTAGGGCAGGCAGGAGTGTGAAGTAGTAGTAGCAACTCAAGTCAAAGCCACTGTGGAAATTATGACACCACAATGAAGGAGAGCATTTAAATCCCTTTGGTCATTAGACAGGTATGAACGGAGACTGAAAATACTGTTTCCATAATGGACACCCGAGAAAGCATCTTTCCTACACCCCACCAAGGAATAAGCAGCAAATTAAAACCAAGGCCTCTCAGAGTGTTTTGTTGCTGTTTTCACAAGCTTGCGTTTTTTTATACCCACAACCACCAGGGAGAAAGTGGAGATGATGAACAAAACAACTGCAAAGCAAGTGCTATTTTGCTAAAATGAAGTACTTCAAAATACACATCAGTAATTTTCACTGGAGAGTCACATTGTACCGGAAGTGGAGATCTTCAAAGAAAAAGCACAATTTAATCATCAGGAGCCCAGACACTGAATGGAGCCTGGATAAAATAATGGAGACAAAACCTACTCAACATCAAAAGATATTTTTAAAAGGTGAGCAAAGGGCAACTCATCCAGAGTTTGACAGAGATGGCTGGGCATTGGAAGAAATCGTCAGGGAAAAAAAAGATAGTTTATGACTGCAAGACAGACAGCCTCTTACAGAACTCTCTCCCTGGCAAAGACATGACATCCAAAACCATAACAAGATGTGACTTTTTATTTAGTCTTGTATAGATCTGCTGTTTTGTTAAATCCACAAGTTCAAGTTCACACATTTGAAGGACTAGATTCTTCAGTGGCCCAGGGGAAGATCTCAAGGTTTATTACGACCTCAGATACACACGTATTTATGCTTTCATCATCAACATCCAACGCTTTAAAAATCATCCTTTAGTAAGATAAACGTTGCCCAGAAAATCACTCCACATTTGTCACCTACTCAAGGCATAAGCAACCAAACGTCATGGAGAATGAACACTGATCTCTTTGGATGTGTGCAGGCTCCTTGTTCAAGGCAACAGATAAAAAGATCACAGTAAGAACGCACCTCCCAACAGCAGTACTTTTTTCTAGCAATAAAGAAAAGCACCCAGAACAAGGATTTACCACCACTGCCCCTCACCCCACCAAGAAGCTCTCTTACTGGAAATCAAAACAGTCAGAGTTAAAGTTCAAAGGGAGATGTTGTAGCAACTTCGGAAAGCAGGAAAGTTTGCATCAGTTCTGTGTGCAACTGCATGACCTCATCAGGCACAGAAAGGAGAGCAAACAATGAAAAACAAACTGTTCCAACCCTGGTACCAGTTACCGACCTTCCAGATGGAACACGCTGTCTCTGGCAGCACGTGTGCAGAAAACATCAGCAGAGCTTGCTTGCAAGCAAATACCCTCTATACAGGCTAAGTGAAATCTATCAACGAAAGCAAACATTTCCCCCTAAGAATCAGCTCTCTCATTAAGTGGTGTAACCACACACACATACACATGCACACACATATACACACACACACACACGCACACCCCAAACACACTGGGATCTCCCCAGGTCTGCATGTGCACCATCTCCAGCCCGACATTTGCACACCTCGATCACGCTCGATTCACCTTTCCGACTACTGACAAATCCCCTCCCCAACGAGCGGAGGTGGAGTTCTAACATTGCCTGTAACCCCACAATGCATATCCCATCCAGGCTCTGAGACAATGCAAATCTGCGCTCCTGAGGACCGTAATTCATGACGTGACGGTCCACTCATAAGATATGCTTTCATGCTTCTATTTGGGGGGAAGCATTTAATACAGTGAGAAAAATGGCATCAGGGGAAGAAGGGCCTTGAGCGCTAGTCCCAATTCTGTCCAAATACCTGAGTGACCTCTGGGCTGAAGGGTCTGCCCCTCTAAACCAAGGAGGGCTTAGATTGTTGGTACGAAATTAGTAGGAAATATCAAATCTAGATCTAGGCAAAGAGTGTGAAAGGACAACCGCGGAGGCGTGAATAAGACGTAATATTCAGTGAACTGACTTCAGCTCTGGTCCACAGTCCATGCCAGCTCCTGCCCCAAGCCCGTCACACGGGAGCTGCAGGCTCTCCCGGTGACTCAGCCCTGCATCATTCAGTGCCCTGTGGGGTGCAGGGTGGGGGGGGAAAGCACCCCAGGAAGACAGGAGAAAGAGGTTCCACGGAAAACCCTGAAAACTGTTTACAAACAATGCTGTCTGGCCATTGGGTTCACTTGAATTCCTTCCAAGTGTATCACTGTGGACACGTGACACTTAAAACAAACAACCAGGCCCCAAGAGTTAACCTGTTCTTCCTGCTCCTTCTTTCCCAGTCTACCCCACCCAAAACACGGGAAACACTGCTGACCTCTCTACGTGAGAAGTGGCATAAGACCCGGGAGATACCGAAGTGTTCCACTCTACTCTGCCCGTAAAAAATGTAAAAAATCAACAGGACTTAGTACAACACACACACACTTCACAAAACAGCACTGATCCCTAAAACAGGCAAACATTTCCTACTGTATTGTATGTTGTAAAATGCTGATTGTGACCCACCGTATAAAACACAGAGTTAGATCCATCAACAGATGAATATGTAAACAAAATGTATCCAATACATACAATGGAATACTCTTTAGCCTTAAAAAGGACTGAAATTCTGACACTTGCTACAACATGGATGAACCATGGGTGAAGACCTTACGTTAAGTGAAATAAATCAAGCCACAAGAAGACGAATACTGTGTGATTCCACTTCTATGAAATACCTAGAGTAGCCATTTTCACAGGGATAGAAAGCAGAATGGTGGGTGCCAGGGGCTGGGGGGGAGGGGAGAATAGGGAGTTAGTGTTTAATGGGTACAGTTTCCATTTGGGAAGATGAAAAAGTTCTGCAGACAGATGATAGTGCCGGTTGCACAACAACGTGAACGTGCTGAATGCCACTGGATTGTACACTTAAAAATGGTTAAGATGGTAAATTTTATGTTATATATATTTTATCACAGTTAAAAGCAAAAATTTAAAAAAAAAAAAAAAACCTGAGTTAGAAAGCAGTAAACAACTGGGAAATTCCCCTAAAAGATGAAGGCTTTCTATACTATGTAATCCTGGTGAAATCTGCACAATTGGGAAGAAATCTGTAATCTGTAGCATTAGTGTGAGATAATAGAAAATACATATATATTGGTCCCTGCCCCCAGTTCTAGGCAGAGAACTCCTAAAAAAGAGCAACTGGGGGCGTCTCTTCTTCTAATACTTGGTCTTTGATCCTGTCCCTTACACAGAGCTCCTGAAATCCTTGTAAATTCCTAAATGATAAGAGTAGTGGGAGTATCCTTTGTTCTAATGAGGTTTCGCTGGATGGCTCCCAGATGGGGGCTGGTCACCAGAAAGACCACGCCATGATTCGAAGCTTGGAATTTTCAGCCTCACTCCCCACTCCCCACTCCTCTGGTGAAGGGAGAGGGGCTGGAAATAGAGTTAATTATTGATCACGCCTATGTGAGGAAGCCTCCATAAAAATCCCCAGAGTATGGGGTTCAGAGTGCCTCCGGGTTGGTGAACATGTCCATATACTGGGAGGGTGACACACCCCAAATCCATGGGGACAGAAACTCCTGTGCTCGGGGACCTTCCCAGATCTTGTCCTCTGTATCTCTTCATCTGGCTGTTCATCTAGATCCTTAACCATATCCTTTAAAAAAAAAACTGGTAAATGTGTTTCCCTGAGTTCTGTGAGCTGGTCTAGCAGGTAACTGAATCAGAGGCGGAGGAGGTCATGGGGACCACCGATTTGTAGCCGAGTCAGACAGAAGTTGTGGGTAACCTGGGGACCTACAACTTGAGATGGGCATGTGAAGAGGGGAGGGGGCGGTCTCCTGGGACCGAGTTCCGGGTAGATAGTAACAGAATTGAGTACATTGCAGGACACCCAGCTGGTGTCCCAGAGAATTGCTTGGTGGCGGAAAACCCCCAAACATCTGGTGTCAGAAGGTGTTCAGCGTGGCAGCTGCGCCAGAGTCGAGGAGAGACAGAGGAGGGAGGACTGGGCATTTTTTTCCTAAAACAATTAGAATCCTAACAGTGTGTTCAACTTACACTACTGAACCTTAGTTTTTTTCCAACTATAAAACAGAAATAAGGATGTTTATTACAAAATGAGAGAGAGTTGTAATGCTCAAAAAAAATATGTGCTGATAAAAAGGTTGAAACACTATGAAAATTCAGTTAAATAGAGGAGAAATTATCAGCACACTGAATAGAGAAAGGGTATTTGAGTAGATTAAATCTTCCCAAAGTATTCTGGGATCAGTAATGTGTCACCTCTATTAAAAACAAGGGGAGGAGGGGGCAAGATGGCGGAAGAGTAAGACGCGGAGATCACCTTCCTTCCCACAGATACAGTAGAAATACATCTACACGTGGAACTGCTCCTACAGAACACCCACTGAACGCTGGCAGAAGACGTCAGACCTCCCAAAAGGCAAGAAAATCCCCACGTACTTGGGTAGGGTAAAAGAAAAAAGAAATAACAGAGACAAAAGAATAGGGACGGGACCTGCGCCAGTGGGAGGGAGCCGTGAAGGAGGAAAGGTTTCCAGGCACTAGGAAGCCCCTTTGCGGGCAGAGACTGCAGGTGGCAGAGGGGGGAAGCTTCGGAGGAGAGCGCAGCCACAGGGGTGCGGAGGGCAAAGCGGAGAGACTCCCGCACAGAGGCTCGGCGCCAACCAGCACTCACCAGCCCGAGAGGCTTGTCTGCTCACCCGCCGGGGCGGGCGGGGGCTGGGAGCTGAGGCTCTGGCTTTGGTGCTAGCCGGGAGGGAGTCCGGGAAAAAGTCTGCAGCTGCCGAAGAGGCAAGAGACTTTTTCTTGCCTCTTTGTTTCGCGGCGCGCAAGGAGAGGGGATTCAGAGCGCCGCCTAGACGAACTCCAGAGGCGGGCGCGAGCCGTGGCTAACAGCGCGGACCCCAGAGACTGGTAGGAAACGCTAAGGCTGCTGCTGCCGCCACCAAGAAGCCTGTGTGCGAGCCCAGGTCACTCTCCACACCGCCCCTCCCGGGAGCCGGTGCAGCTCGCCACTGCCAGGCTCCCGTGATCCAGGGACAACTTCCCCGGGAGAACACACAGCGCGCCTCGGGCTGCTGCAACGTCACGACGCCTCTGACGCCGCAGGCTCGCCCCGCCTCCTCCGTACCGCTCCCTCCCCCGGCCTGAGTGAGCCAGAGCCCCCGAAGCAGCTGCTCCTTTAACTCCGTTCTGTCTGGGCGGGGAACGGACGCCCTCAGGCAACGTACATGCAGAGGCGGGTCCAAATCCAAAGCTGAACGCTGGGAGCTGTACGAACAAAGAAGAGCAAGGGAAATCTCCCCCAGCAGCCTCAGAAGCAGCGGATTAAAGCTCCACAAACAACTTGATGTGCCTGCATCTGTTGAATACCTGAATAGACAACGAATCATCCCAAATTCAAAAGGTGGACTTTAGGAGCAGGATATATTAATTTCCCCTTTTCCTTTTTTTGTGAGTGTATATGTGTATGCTTCTGGGTGAGATTTTGTCTGTATAGCTTTGCTTTCACCATCAGTCCTAGGGTTAGGTCCGTCCATTTTTTTTTTTTTTTTTTTACTTAAAAAAAATTTTTTTTCCTAATATATGCTTTCTTAATAATTTTTTCCGTATTTTCTATTTTTAGAAATTAAAAAAATTTTTTAATAAGTTTTTTCATATTTTTTATTTTAAAAAATTAAAAATTTTTTTTAATAAATTTTTTTTAAAAAAATCTTTTTCTTATTTTTTACTATAAAAAAATTAATAAATCTATTTTTAAAAATTAAAAAAAAATTTTTTCTGAATACATTTACTCTTAATAATTTTTTTTCTTATTTTTTATTATAATAGCTTTATTTTATTTTATTTTATCCTCTTTTTATCTTTCTATTTTTTTCTCCCTTATATTCTGAGCTGTGTGGATGAAAGGCTCTTGGTGCTCCAGCCAGGCATCAGGGCTGTGCCTCTGAGGTGGGAGAGCCAACCTCAGGACACTGGTCCACATGAGACCTACCAGCTCCACGTAACACCAAACGGCAAAAATCTCTCAGAGGTCTCCATCTCAACATCAAGACACAGCTTCACTCAACGAACAGCAAGCTACAGGGCTGGACACCCTATGCCAAACAACTAGCAAGACAGGAACACAGCCCCATCCATTAGCAGGGAGGCTGCCTAAAATCATAAGGCCACAGACACCCCAAAACACACCACCAGACGTGGACGAGCCCACCAGAAAGACAAGATTCAACCTCATCCACCAGAACACAGGCAATAGTCCCCTCCACCAGGAAGCCTACACAACCCACTGAACCAACCTTACCCACTGGGGACAGATACCAAAAACAACGGGAACTACGAACCTGCAGCCTGTGAAAAGGAGACCCCAAACACAGTAAGATAAGCAAAATGAGACGACAGAAAAACACACAGCAGATGAAGGAGCAGGGTCAAAACACACCAGACCTAACAAATGAAGAGGAAATAGGTAGTCTACCTGAAAAAGAATTCAGAATAATGATAGTAAGGATGATCCAAAATCTTGGAAATAGAATAGACAAAATGCAAGAAACATTCAACAAGGACGTAGAAGAACTAAAGAGGAACCAAGCAACGATGAAAAACACAATAAATGAAATTAAAAATACTCTAGATGGGATCAATAGCAGAATAACTGAGGCAGAAGAAAGGATAAGTGACCTGGAAGATAAAATGGTGGAAATAACTACTGCAGAGCAGGATAAAGAAAAAAGAATGAAAAGAACTGAGGACAGTCTCAGAGACCTCTGGGACAACATTAAACGCACCAACATTCGAATTATAGGGGTCCCAGAAGAAGAAGAGAAAAAGAAAGGGACTGAGAAAATATTTGAAGAGATTATAGTTGAAAACTTCCCTAATATGGGAAAGGAAATAGTTAATCAAGTCCAGGAAGCACAGAGAGTCCCATACAGGATAAACCCAAGGAGAAACACGCCAAGACACATATTAATCAAACTGTCAAAAATTAAATATAAAGAAAACATATTAAAAGCAGCAAGGGAAAAACAACAAATAACACACAAGGGAATCCCCATAAGGTTAACATCTGATCTTTCAGCAGAAACTCTGCAAGCCAGAAGGGAGTGGCAGGATATACTTAAAGTGATGAAGGAGAAAAACCTACAACCAAGGTTACTCTACCCAGCAAGGATCTCATTCAGATTTGATGGAGAAATTAAAACCTTTACAGACAAGCAAAAGCTGAGAGAGTTCAGCACCACCAAACCAGCTTTACAACAAATGCTAAAGGAACTTCTCTAGGCAAGAAACACAAGAGAAGGAAAACACCTACAATAACAAACCCAAAACATTTAAGAAAATGGGAATGGGAACATACATATCGATAATTACCTTGAATGTAAATGGATTAAATGCTCCCACCAAAAGACACAGACTGGTTGAATGGATACAAAAACAAGACCCATATATATGCTGTCTACAAGAGACCCACTTCAGACCTAGAGACACATACAGACTGAAAGTGAGGGGATGGAAAAAGATATTCCATGCAAATGGAAATCAAAAGAAAGCTGGAGTAGCAATTCTCATATCAGACAAAATAGACTTTAAAATAAAGAATATTACAAGAGACAAAGAAGGACACTATATAATGATCAAGGGATCGATCCAAGAGGAAGGTATAACAATTGTAAATATTTATGCACCCAACATAGGAGCACCTCAATACATAAGGCAAATACTAACAGCCCTAAAAGGGGAAATTGACAGCAACACAATCATAGTAGGGGACTTTAACACCCCACTTTCATCAATGGACAGATCATCCAAAATGAAAATAAATAAGGAAACACAAGCTTTAAATGATACATTAAACAAGATGGACTTAATTGATATTTATAGGACATTCCACCCAAAAACAACAGAATACACATTTTTCTCAAGTGCGCATGGAACATTCTCCAGGATAGATCATATCTTGGGTCACAAATCAAGCCTTGGTAAATTTAAGAAAATTGAAATCGTATCAAGTATCTTTTCCGACCACAACGCTATGAGACTAGATATCAATTACAGGAAAAGATCTGTAAAAAATACAAACACATGGAGGCTACACAATACACTACTTAATAATGAAGTGATCACTGAAGAAATCAAAGGGGAAATCAAAAAATACCTAGAAACAAATGACAATGGAGATACGACGACCCAAAACCTATGGGACGCAGCAAAAGCAGTGCTAAGAGGGAAGTTTATAGCAATACAAGCCTACCTCAAGAAACAGGAAACATCTCGAATAAACAACCTAACCTTGCACCTAAAGCAATTAGAGAAAGAAGAACAAAAAAATCCCAAAGCTAGCAGAAGGAAAGAAATCATAAAGATCAGGTCAGAAATAAAAAGAAATGAAGGAAACAATAGCAAAAATCAATAAAACTAAAAGCTGGTTCTTTGAGAAGATAAACAAAATTGATAAACCATTAGCCAGACTCATCAAGAGAAAAAGGGAGAAGACTCAAATCAATAGAATTAGAAATGAAAAAGGAGAAGTAACCACTGACACTGCAGAAATACAAAAGATCATGAGAGATTACTACAAGCAACTCTACGCCAATAAAATGGACAACCTGGAAGAAATGGACAGATTCTTAGAAATGCACAACCTGCCGAGACTGAACCAGGAAGAAATAGAAAATATGAACAGACCAATCACAAGCACTGAAATTGAAACTGTGATTAAAAACCTTCCAACAAACAAAAGCCCAGGACCAGATGGCTTCACAGGTGAATTCTATCAAACATTTAGAGAAGAGCTAACACCTATCCTTCTCAAACTCTTCCAAAATATTGCAGAGGGAGGAACACTCCCAAACTCATTCTACGAGGCCACCATCACCCTGATACCAAAACCAGACAAAGATGTCACAAAGAAAGAAAACTACAGGCCAATATCACTGATGAACATAGATGCAAAAATCCTCAACAAAATACTCGCAAACAGAATCCAACAGCACATTAAAAGGATCATACACCATGATCAAGTGGGGTTTATCCCAGGAATGCAAGGATTCTTCAATATACGTAAATCAATCAATGTGATACACCATATTAACAAATTGAAGGAGAAAAACCATATGATCATCTCAATAGATGCAGAGAAAGCTTTCGACAAAATTCAACACCCATTTATGATAAAAGTCCTGCAGAAAGTAGGCATAGAGGGAACTTTCCTCAACATAATAAAGGCCATATATGACAAACCCACAGCCAACATTGTCCTCAATGGTGAAAAACTGAAACCATTTCCACTAAGATCAGGAACAAGACAAGGTTGCCCACTCTCACCACTATTATTCAACATAGTTTTGGAAGTGTTAGCCACAGCAATCAGAGAAGACAAAGAAATAAAAGGAATCCAAATCGGAAAAGAAGAAGTAAAGCTGTCACTGTTTGCAGATGACATGATACTATACATAGAGAATCCTAAAGATGCTACCAGAAAACTCCTAGAGCTAATCAATGAATTTGGTAAAGTAGCAGGATACAAAATTAATGCACAGAAATCTCTTGCATTTCTATACACTAATGACGAAAAATCTGAAAGTGAAATTAAGAAAACACTCCCGTTTACCATTGCAACAAAAAGAATAAAATATCTAGGAATAAACCTACCTAAGGAGACAAAAGACCTGTATGCAGAAAATTATAAGACACTGATGAAAGAAATTAAAGATGATACAAATAGATGGAAAGATATACCATGTTCCTGGATTGGAAGAATCAACATTGTGAAAATGACTCTACTACCCAAAGCAATCTACAGATTCAATGCAATCCCTATCAAACTACCACTGGCATTTTTCACAGAACTAGAACAAAAAATTTCACAATTTGTATGGAAACACAAAAGACCCCGAATAGCCAAAGCAATCTTGAGAACGAAAAATGGAGCTGGGGGAATCAGGCTCCCTGACTTCAGACTATATTACAAAGCTACAGTAATCAAGACAGTTTGGTACTGGCACAAAAACAGAAATATTGATCAATGGAACAGGATAGAAAGCCCAGAGGTAAACCCACGCACATATGGTCACCTTATCTTTGATAAAGGAGGCAAGCATATACGGTGGAGAAAAGACAGCCTCTTCAATAAGTGGTGCTGGGAAAATTGGACAGATACATGTAAAAGTATGAAATTAGAACACTCCCTGACACCATGCACAAAAATAAACTCAAAATGGATTAAAGACCTAAGTGTAAGACCAGACACTATCAAACTCTTAGAGGAAAACATAGGCAGAACATTCTATGACATACATCACAGCAAGATTCTTTTTGACCCAGCTCCCAGAGAAATGGAAATAAGAACACAAATAAACAAATGGGACCTAATGAAACTTAAAAGCTTTTGCACAGCAAAGGAAACCATAAACAAGACCAAAAGACAACCATCAGAATGGGAGAAAATATTTGCAAATGAAGCAACTGACAAAGGATTAATCTCCAAGATTTACAAGCAGCTCATGCAGCTCAATAACAAAAAAACGAACAACCCAATCCAAAAATGGGCAGAAGACCTAAATAGACATTTCTCCAAAGAAGATATACAGATGGCCAACAGACACATGAAAGAATGCTCAACATCATTAATCATTAGAGAAATGCAAATCAAAACTACAATGAGATATCATCTCACACCGGTCAGAATGGCCATCATCAAAAAATCTAGAAACAATAAATGCTGGAGAGGGTGTGGAGGAAAGGGAACTCTCTTGCACTGTTGGTGGGAATGTAAATTGATACAGCCACTATGGAGAACAGTATGGAGGTTCTTTAAAAAACTACAAATAGAACTACCATACGATCCAGCAATCCCACTACTGGGCATATACCCTGAGAAAACCATAGGTCAAAAAGACTCTTGTACCAAAATGTTCATTGCAGCTCTATTTACAATAGCCAGGACATGGAAGCAACCTAAATGTCCATCGACAGATGAATGGATAAAGAAGATGTGGCACATATATACAATGGAATATTACTCAGCCATAAAAAGAAATGAAATGGAGGTATTTGTAATGAGGTGGATGGAGTTAGAGTCTGTCATACAGAGTGAAGTAAGTCAGAAAGAGAAAAACAAATACAGTATGCTAACACATATATACGGAATCTAAGGGGAAAAAAAGCCATGAAGAACCTCGTGGCAAGACGGGAATAAAGACACAGACCTACTAGAGAATGGACTTGAGGATATGGGGAGGGGGTGGGGTGAGATGTGACAGGGTGAGAGAGTGTCATGGACATATATACACTACCAAATGTAAAATAGGTAGCTAGTGGGAAGCAGCCGCATAGCACAGGGAGATCAGCTCGGTGCTTTGTGACCACCTAGAGGGGTGGGATGGGGAGGGTGGGAGGGAGGGAGATGCAAGAGGGAAGAGATATGGGAACATATTGTATATGTATAACTGATTGTTATAAAGCAGAAGCTAACACACCATTGTAAGGCAATTATACTTCAATAAAGATGTTTAAAAAAAATAATAAAATAAAATAAAAACAAGGAAACTGAAGAAATTAAAACACCAATTTCAAGCAGTAGGTCAAAAATGAAAATAATCAGGCAAGGCTTTTTTTGATCAAACAATTGTTTCTTTTTAAAAAACTCCTTTCATTTCCAAGGTACATTGATTAATATCACAGTGTTTGCCCTGGCTTTTTAAGTTGAGATCTGAGGAGTTCAGCCCTCAAGAAGGTAGGAGGGGCCTTATTCCTTCACCCTAATCTCAGATCCAGTTTCCCTAACTGTCCTTTAAACTTAGATCTATAAACCTATACTTATACCGTGACAACACACGTCCACAGTGGGAACTCCGGTTAAGTAGGCCCAAAGTTTTTACCACAAATATGAATAAACCTATCTACTTATAATCCACAGTTTTCTATTCACATACAACTCCAGTATGAAAGCCATTTTCTCTCCAAACAAACCTTATCCAGCAATAAACATTTCTGGGGCTGCAGCAGGCTGGGAAATAGAATGAGTTAAACCAAGCTTTAGTAAAGGTTCTATGACTAATACCACCTAAGGATGGTCCTTTTTCCCAGTGCTTCCCAACTGAACTCAGTCCTCAAGCTGACACTTAATTTTATGTATAAAAAGGGCATCATGGGCCCTGAGTCTCAGGCTCAGAGCAAGTGCATGGAAGTACAAAGCTTTCTTCCAATCAGGAAAGTTCAATAAGCAAAATGGTACCAACTTTACTTTGAACAGAATGAGCAACTACTTTGTCTAACATACTTGTTAACTCAAAGTATGGGCTCAGCCTCCCTAGCTAGATGTAAGCTCCTCAAGGGTGAATATCCTGAATCCTTACCTACGCCCAGGACGCTGGGTCTTACATTAGGAGTTTAACGAACATCAGGTGAATTAACACATTCCCAACTCAATCCATTTTTCATCTTTCTTCACTTTGCCAAACCTCTTTGAGTAATTTTCTCAATGTTAGTGAAGGAAAATCTAGAATAAACAAGATCCTTCTCTATCACAGATACCATTTCCTTTGGAGATTCTAAAATAAGACCACCATCTTATAAATATGACCAGTCTTCACTGGGAGAAAAAAAAGTCCATCTCAGACTTGGCAAGAGATGGGCTCTCGCCAACTGTTCACTTTTCATCCTTGCTATAAATACAGCATCCTTCATTCAGGATCTGTTCCCCATAGAAAGCCACTAGGGGCCACTGACAAGGCAAGAAAAGAACACAAACTCCAGCTCGGTCACCAGAAAGAAGTATTTACTTAGGAATTCCTGTTGAGTAAAAGAAAAACATGACTATCTTAGAAGAGATTAAAATGAGGGAGAAAGAGGCAGAAGAGAAATATGTATATCTTGCCCGACAAATCACTGCTGATATCAAACACTGTACAGGTGGAATCAAATGTAAGAATGCAGTGATTTAATTCATCTGCGATTTAGCACTATCTTAAGCGCCTTTTCCAATCAGACTCTCCACAAAGTACAGAATATTTTCATTTCAATGCACGCTAAAAATGAGAGCCTTGTTCACAAATTTCATTTTAAGACTTTCCCAAAATCATAACAAAGCAAAAAACCACACTCACTTTCTATTAATTTCTGCCTCTCAGAAAAACCTCCTGTTCCAAACACCTGGAAAAGACCCACTCGTGGTATTACGCGTTAAACTCAAGTCAGTAAATGAACTGATCCTCTAAGGGGAAAGATATTTCCTTAATTGCTTATGAAATAGTTACCAATTCGACACACCAATTATGAAAACTAACTTATTAGTATATAAGCTTCTCGAAAATAGGTTCAGCTATTCAAGCATCGCTTGTAAACATTCACAGCAATTAGGGTAAATCTTTGAACACAGGAGGGTGCCTGAGTTACTGAACGAAAACACTCGAATCCTCCGGAAACAGCAACGCTTAAGAAATTGTATTTTAATATTCAGATGTGAGTTATCTGGTTTCCCTAAAACAGTGCGTATTTATTTTAAAGCCTTCTATTGCAAAGTAACCAAAATCTCGCAACTGGAATAAACCAGATAAAACCAGTGAGAAAGTCACCTCAAAACTGTACTCTGATTATTTACAAGTTCCTACTTCCCTATCTGGCTGGAAAGTACCCTAAAATGGCTTCCTTGGGTTTATCAACCAAAGAAATGGAAATTCTACCGAAGCAAATAAAGAAATTTCTGTCAGTTGCATTACCCAAGCAAAAACACACAAGGCAACAGAATTTCAAAGGCAAGTGTGGGCTATTCAATACCTCTCATTAGGAGATGAGGGGAGATAAAACTGTTGTGTCATTCTCTAGTTCTTTCCAAAGAATATTCAGGATGCCTCAAAACAAAAGTCATACATGCAACTAGATAAATAGAATTTAAACATTAAGGCCACACTACAGAAGAAACAGCCGAAGTGGGATACACCAGGGCTAATATAATTTCCAGAAATGAGTGTTAAAGGTGGTTTTGAGCTTCCTAGTGGCCAGAACCCCCCCCCAAAAAGTTATATACTTCTCATCAGAAAAAAATTGGCATTTCATCTTCCTTCCCAAGAGAAAGAAAAAAATATCATAGCGTTAACAGTCTCAAAGAAGTTCCCCACTTGGACTTTATATAAAGAACAAGGGGCAACACTGTGGCTCATGTCCTATACTCATTTACCCACAAATAAAAGTGCACTGAACACATGGCTATTTTCTATTAAAAACAAAAAAAACTGTTAAAGGCCAAAGGCATAGGATTATGCCTGGCCTTGAATTCACTGGCCTTTCATTCATTTTAATTCACTGAAAGGTAATGCTAACCTGATGCTCATGTTTAGCCTCCCAAGATCCTGACTTCATGCCCAGATGGAACCTAAAATAAAGTATTCTGCAGAATGTTCTTCCCAAATATTTCCCTCTGCCGGCATACTGAGAACACAGAAGATTCGGTTACCCTCGGTGATTAAAACCTAACGACCTCTTGGGCTTCCCTGGTGGTGCAGTGGCTAAGAATCCGCCTGCCAATGCAGGGGACACGGGTTCGATCCCTGGTCCAGGAAGATCCCACATGCCGCAGAGCAACTACGCCCATGCACCACAACTACTGAGCCCGCAAGCCACAATTACTGAGCCCACGTGCCAAAACTACTGAAGCCCATGCACCTAGAGCCCATGCTCCGCAACAAAAGAAGCCCACGAGCAGCAATGAAGACCCAATGCAGCCAAAAATAAATAAATTAAATAAATTAATTAAAAAAAAAAAAAACCTAACGACCTCTTACTCGGTGCTGCTTTGGAGGTAGGAGAAGCCACCCCACCTACCGGAAGGGCACCTGTGGGTCCAGCAAAGGCCCGCCTGTGAGAACAAAGCAGTGTCTCGGCGCCGGAAACCCTGGTTTCATAGTCTTTCTATTCTGGTGATGGGGCGGGGGCAGGGGGAAGACGGGCGAGAAACGGGTGAGCAGACAAGGCGTCTGCAAGCACCTGGGGGAGGAGGACAAGTGAGCAGGGTAAGAGGGTCAGGGGGCTGATTCTGTAAAGGGTGATGAGGAAAAACAGAAAAGAGGCCAGTGTGGCTGGAGCCCACGGAAGACGAAAGTGGCTGGAAACTAGGTCTGCGAGGTGACAGGGCGTGGCCAGCTCCTGACAGACTCTCTCACTTGTAGCAGCGGCTGATTTAGGTCTCAGAGTTCCACGCCACCAAACGCTGTGGGAATCAACTGGCCTGAAAGATGCTGAAAGAAGTCCCCCGCCCAGCCTGATAAAACCATCGGTAGGTCCCAGGGGATGTCTGACTTGGGCTCATCTGCAGAGGTCCACCCCTGCAGCAGTTTTGAAATCAAAGCCACTACCATAAGGAGGCACACTTAAGGGTGTTGAGGAAGATTGTTTTAAAATTGCATGCGATGCTTGCTGAGGTTGACCGTTTCAGCTCGGGCATTCTGTTGACGCAGTCTTGGTGACAGCAGATAAAACTCCAGGTACGTTAAAATAAAACCCGGTCTCCAACCAGAGAGCATATTACCAGCATCCTGTTTGCTGCAAGTTACCCAAGGGATCCGGGTTTTCTGGGCCACTCCCAATTTCAAATATTCTTCCTTGTCAACCTCAGAAATGCATGCACAAGTTCTCAAACAATTCCCTCTGATCATGATTAAAGAACAGACGGTGACCATACCCCTAGGAGATGGATAACAGTTCCAAAAACAGCACCAGAGTACTGAGGTTTATGTTATTATCAATACCCACATTTTTCAACATTGAACTGAGTGCTGACTTATATGCAGGCACTCTGCTGGTGCACTAGCTGTATTCCTGTAAAACTCTATGAAGTGTGTACTATTATTATCCCCATTTTACCGATAAAGCTAGTAAACTGCAGGCCCAGAAGGTGGAACCAAGCAGCGTGATTCAGAGCCCACCAATTCACACTACTTCTCTATTTAAAGAAACTGGACAAAAAAAAAAAAAAAAAAAAAAAAAAAGAAACTGGACAGAGAAAAATACACATTAGACGGAAGTTACCCAGGCAGAGTAGGGAGGACATTTCCTTTTCCACTTAGCTAATAAGACAGTCTGGGTCTTATTTAAGATCCAGTCAGGACTCTTTGGGGAAATGTATGCAACCCAGAACCAAAAAGACTACAGGAAAAGTATCTGCTATTCATTAACCACAAGTGACACGAAATGCAGAACCATGGTATGGACCACAGAACTCTGAGAACAGGATGCAAACTCACTCTCCTGGTCAAGCAACCACCCACCCGCCCACTGCCCTTTTCCATTTTAATATCCTTTCATGTAGGGGAGGTCACAAGCTGGTGGCACAGCTCTCTGTTTGTTCTATTTTTTAAAAAAGGGGTCACGTGATTCACTTTGTTATAAAGCAGAAACTGACACACCATTGTAAAGCAATTATACTCTAATAAAGATGTTTTTTTTTAAAAAAAGGGGGGTCAGGGAAGTCCTGGCCTGACACAGCACCCCACCCAAATTGTAAAGACAGAGTGGGTGGGGTGCAGGAAGAAGACAGGGTCCCACCCAACCAACCTGCACATTTACTTGCCAACATCCTGTCAGCAAGGATGGGGAGAAGTTCACAGTGGAAGTAATTAACCAACAGAAGCAAAGGAAAGGAAAACACACAGACACACAAGATCGTCCACTCGCCAGAAGGGTCTTCTGTATTTTGACACAGCTGGGACCCTCTGCAGTGTATCACAAGGCCAATTCTTCTTGAGCTCCAGGGCCTGGGGATACAGTACAGGACAACACTTTCCCCTGAAAGGATCTGTTGTGTTGTTGTTGGCGGTGGTGGCATGTGTGTGTCTGTGTGTGTGTGTGTGTGTGTGTGTGTGTTTCAAGGCAAGTCCTTAGGAAGGAGAGTTTTGAGCTCAGGAAATGTGGGACGAAAAAGATACAAAAACAGAAGTAAAGGATGCTTTTAAAAGGGAACTTTGAGCTCCTCCTGAAGATCTCAGATGCTGACCCACAGTGAGTCTGAAACAAAGCCTGACTACAGAGGCCCAGCCCTCCTCAGGTGCTGCACGAACTTTACGAAGCCGGCCCAGCACCACTCAACAGACAGCCACACTCAGCGTCTGAATCCAGCCTCCATGCCCGACCCCGAACAACAGCAGTTACTTAGGAAGAAGCCCTGATGCTGGGTAGGACGAGATTAGGATGACAAGGTCCTGCCCTCGGAGTTTCCAATCAGAGATGGAAAAACGCAGTCCACAAGCAAGCGACCACAGAGAAATCCAAAGGTGCAGAAGTACCTTCCACAGGGGCGAAGTGCAGCCGAGGCGGGCTCCCTCAGCCCGGGGCACGCACGCCCTCTGAGTCTTCCCCCCCCATTTCATCACAAACAAAGCCATCAGACTATTTGACTGGCTAATCCTGTGCGACGCTGGTATCACAGAGCTCGTCAACTCTCTTTCTGGGGAATGAAGCTCCTACCAGAAGGCACAGAGAATCCAGGCCAAAGGGAACAAGAAATACCTGGGGTGCGTTAGCAACGGCTTCACGATGGCACCCTGGGCCCTGCTTACCCCACCCCACCTACCTCCCCTCTCCCACGCCCCAATACCCAGACCCTCAAACAAGACCTTCCAAAACCCTTCTCATCAGGATGACCAGTAAGGAAGGCAAGGCACCCTCCTCCTCCTCCTTTCTTCACCAAGCCCTGACACCAAGGTGTTACTTAGGTGGGGCTACTGCACCCCAGGGAGCCCCAGGGAGGCAGCAGGGTCTCCTGAGGAGCTCCCGGCAAAGAGGTGCAATTAGAGACGCTGCTGGTGCGGCTGGATGACTGTTTACAGCATTAGCGGATCACCGCCAAAACAGACCCTCATCGAAGACAAACCGAGAGAGAAAAGGACGTGGAAAACGTAATGCAGGATGTTCTTTAGAGTTCAATGAAGGAGCAAAGAGATGGTAGCCGAGCTCCCTCAGTGAGGCAGGTGATAAGCCTCGGGCTCACCACAGAACCTCGTGTCAGACAAGCTTCTGATCGGGAATTTTTTCATGCACACAGCAGATACTTACCTGCAACTGAGGACATGTATGAAGGATGACTACGTGATCTATCAACCAGACCAGGTCACTCTGGGTGTGGGTGAGGCTCTACTAATAGTTACACCGGACAGAGAAGATGTGTGCGTACCAAGCTCCTCCGCCAACACACCAGGAGGGGCCCTGTGGTCGCTCTCCTGCCATGCACCACTGACCCTGGGTCCCACCTGTCTGGGGGTGTAGGGCCCTCACTCAGCAATCAGCTCCTGCATTTACAGGAGCCCATGAACCGACAAACGAACGGGTGAGAGCCTTTATTCAGCATCCTTGTGGACTCCTGGCTATTGGTGACCTACTGACCTGATTCTCTCCTCCGTGGCTCAGATGCCTGACCCACAGCTTCACTCTCACTTCTGTCACATCCTCCCTACTTCACTTCCATCCTGGGCCACTGAAAAACCTTCCTCCTCTACAGAACTCGTCTTTGTTTCTAAGAACCCTGCCTGCCTATAGGTCCTAAACCTCTGTTCACCCCAGCCCACTGCTATGGGCTGAGTTAAGCACCCACGCTGACTCACAGCCACGTCCACACCCTTGAGCCCAGTGGTCCCTCGTCCACTCTCCAATTAGGCTCCAGAACTCCAGCTTTGGCCATTCATCCCCAGCTTCCTAACCCACCTCTCTATCTACCTCTGCTTATACAACTGGCTCAGCGCTTCAGGTGTAGAAGGCCCAGGAGGATGGTATGGGTAAAGCAGACTGTCACTCCAAACCTGGGGCAACCTCGAATTGAGTCCTAATGGAATTGAATCATCTTGTTCTATCGGGTAGGTGAAAATAATCAGGTATGACATCACATCCAGACACGAGTGTAAGCAGAGCAGACACGGGGGGGACACTAACATTAGTCAACAAGTACGTGCAGGCACCGGCCAGGTGATTTACCTGCATTAGCTGCCTAATACTCACATTGTAGGGATGAGAAAATTTGGGCTCACAGAGGTCTACCTGACATAAGGTTCATGCTCTTCCTAGCATGCCAATGTCAGAACCAGTCAATGACAACAAACGCTTGAAAGAAGACTTACAGGGAACAGTGATGTGAGAAGCACTCTTCCAAAATCACAGAAAGAACGCGTACATTTATTCTTATTTAGAGAAATATAGTCTCACATATTTGTTTACAGAGAAAGACGTCATGTATGTATTCACACATAGGAAGTAGCTGAGCCCTAAAACTCAAAACGTGCCGAACAGACAACATCAGCAAAGAGAGTTCTCAGACATTTAAATAAACACCTCGGCTTTTGCTTATGGTATAAATAACTATTTTTAACGTTTAACGTTTTTAAGAGTTTGTATTACAACGAACAAGAACTAAGAACGCACACATCAAGAAAAGAAAGTTTTTTAGGATGACAGAACTACGTGAGGTTTTTCTTTAAAACGTTATTCTTTTTCTGCAAAAAAATCATCGCCCACATCCCAGGATGCCGGTAACCAGGACATTTTCTCTTTTGTTTTTGCTTTTGTTCTTTTGTGGCAGCAAGTGCCGGTCCATGGGGGTAGGTGAGGGTAGGCAAGGCAGGTCAGAGCAAAGGGAAGCCTCGTGCTGAATTAGCCGTCAAGGGAAGAGAGTTCTGGCCCTAGATCTGCACTAAGGAGACTTGTAAGATGCTGGGGTCCTCAGCTTCCCTGAGCACCAGTTTCCCATACAGAGCTCCACGTTCTGGAAGGCCTCGTCCCCCTTCCAAGCCTACACCTTACTGAGAATGCTCCAGCACGGGCTGATTATTAAAGTGACACACTTCAAAGAAATGGCAGGGTGTGTATTTAAAGAGGACTATGAAATGAGTCATCTGTGAGTAAAACATAATTTATCTCCATTTAAAAAGTCATGTTAACCTACATGGCAGTGGTAGAGAGAACATCTACCGTCTTACCATTATTCTGAAGAGGCTATAAATAGGCAGTATTTGAAATGAATCAGCTCTGCGCCACGGTCCACCGAGAAGCCCATGCATGCAGCATCCTCCAGACTGTACCTGCAGGCAGCTTTGTTTCGAGCACACATGGAGAGGGGGGAAAAAAGCAGTGTTGGTAGAGCCCATCATTACAGATTCAGCTGCATGTCTGACACAGGAAGCTCATGAAGAACTGCAATTTAGACGGATTTAAAACAAACAAATAAAAAATTCTACCTGGGCACCTATTCGGATAGCTGCCAAGCCAACTGTTTTTTTGTTTTATCACAAATTGTTTAAAGTCACCCCTGGACCAGGGTACAAACCACATCCAAGTAGAGATTCCTCTGGACGTTACCAGGGTCTCCGCACTTCCCCGCTCCGTTACGTACTCGGATGACACAGATCATCCAGTTGAAACACCACCTCCCTGGCACCCACGCCGGGCTCTGTGTGGGCAGCGTGGGCGGGAACAAGGTGAGCCCTGCAGGCTTCAAAACGAGAGCGTAACGCTCAATACCAACACCCTCTCCCATTTCCAGAGGCTACTTCTCACCTCCTCTGCTCCCCACCCACCACCCTTCACACCCTCGCTCCTAAAAGTAGACCTGCTCCTGCTGAGATCTCTGCCTTAGGACTGCCCGGAATGTGACTGGAGGAGGAAGGGAAGAGAGAGGAGGGAGCGAAGAGAGGAAGCAAGAGATGCAGAGGCTCTCGCGGAAGCAACTTTTGCTTTCCAGACCTGCTGCAAGGAAGTATCTTGGTGATGTTTTCAAGTACTTAAAGGATAGGTGGTGATCTTCTTTTTTTAAAGAAATGATCAAAGGAATTTTTTTAAGTTCCAAAAGCTCTTTTAAATGCTAAGAATTCAAGCAAAGTTACTCATTGTTTCCATCTTTATTATAGCTAGTGCATCACTTTCCGTTGACTATATTTACAATACATTAGAGCTGGTGGGTTTAATATAGATCTTTAGAGTAAATGGAAAGCCATGGACAGGCAAAGTTTATGGGCCATTAGGAATAATTCCTTTCATAAGAATAATAAAGTTAGAAGAATAATAATAACATTGATAATAAGAGGACGAGGAGGAGAAAGAGAAGAAGGAAAGAAGAAATGGCTAACGTAAAACACAGTACCATAGGGTGGATAAACCACATTTTCTGTAGTGAATATAGTCGTCCCTCAGTATTGGCAGGGAACTGGTTCCAGGATCCCTGTGGATACCAAAATCCATGGATGTGCAAGTTCCTTACATAAAGTATTTGCATATAACGTAAGCACATTCTCCCGTACACTTTAAATCGTCTCTGGATTACTTATAATACCTAACACAATGTAAATATTATGTAAATAGTTGTACATACAATGTAGATGTTATGTAAATAATTACTAGGGCATGGCAAATTCAAGTTTTGCATTTTGGAACTTTCCAGAAATTTTTTTTTTTTTTTAAATCAGAAGTTGGTTGAAACCACGGATGCAGAACCCATGGGTATGGAGGGCCAACGTACCTAAGTTCTGTGTTATCTATAGGATAAATTACAGACAGTCTCTAGGCTTCAGTGTGCTCCTGAGTAAAATATAGTCAATTAAAGTCCTACGCCATGGGACGAGGATCACAAAAACGATGCATGTAAAGCATTTAGCACGTGCGTAAGAAACACCCACGTGTCAGTGATTGTTATTCTGGGATGAGTTTTAGTTCCAACTCAACCAATAACGAGCTGTGTGGTCTCGGGCAAGCTAGTTGACATGTCTGAGCGGTGGTTTATTCACAAAAAAAAAAATAAGGAGTCTAGACTAGATGATCCCTTGATCTCTAAGGCTTCCCCAAGCTCAAACCCTCTGTGACAATGCAGGGTAGTCTCTAATTTCAAATGCTTTTAGGTTTCTAGTTGTCACACCTTTATGATTTACGGGTCATAGCCACGATTTATTTGATACCAAGGGTCTAGTCACAGGCACAACTCCTAATCATGAGACTCTGCCTGTGGGGATCCTAGAACCTGCTTTATGAAGATTGTTTTCACACTGTGGTTTCCAGGAACATGTGCTGGCAAAAGGCAGGCTTGCCTGTAACAGGAGGAATCGATATATTTCCATCCCAGGGGCCTTTAAATGTTGCAACTGTCCCCAAATCAGACTGCTACTGTAACATGTCCCAGTGGCCCCTGGCAGTGATGGAGCACACACAAATTAAATTCATTTACTACAACCGACCGCTGGCCTTTAAAAGAAACTCTCAATTACTTCCTGCTGGACACATTGCAATAATCCATCCTTTCTGATCTTAACAATGAAGTTGAAAGCTGCCAGCAGAGGTCCATTTCTCTTCCATCTAGGCAGAATGGAAACTCAGCTATTTCAGATTTATCATTCACCTCCTATATTTTTAAACTCATCAGTGACTTACTTGTTTTATAAGGAAAGATGAGGCATACGTGTCCTTACATGTCAGGAAATCTTAAATGATTATTGAAGAAGATAATCTATCATGGTCTACACCATCACTTGGCATTCTCACCCATAAACCCATGTCATAATCTCTTAATTTAGGTGATGGCCAAGCACCCAAGTGAGCAAATACGGACAGAATTTAACATTGCTGCTAAACAAGACTTACAATAAAATCAACCTGGCACAGTAACATTCATAAAAGATTGTGCAAATAGCAGTTAGCTCTAATGAAGTATTGAGCTCTAATGAAGTATTGAGTATGGGAAGTATTCGCTATGCTTGGATAAAGCCAAGCCAATCATTGCTTCTCTGTTAATTCTTTAGCTGTCCCCAAGCAGACACCCTGGCCAGTTTAAATCTCATCTCACACTCACTAACATGCTCAGTGAGAGAGGAGAATCAACAACCTCTAATGAAATGATCAATTCAGGCAACAGTCCTCAATGAAAGCTAACAGACCCTGGGAGAAAGGATGATGAGGAGATTCACAATGAAAGCATCAAACTCCCAGCGCATGAACCCAATGATCAACCTCCATATCACTACAAGGGAGACAACCAGACACCGTCCTGAGACGATGGGACATGAAGTGTACAACACGGCCAACAAACTAATCTTGCCCCCCTAAACCTGAATGTGAATCTATGAAAAATAATAAACAGAAACCTCATTTAAAATGGAATCAGGAAGCCAGAAGGGGGAGTTCTCATGCCCTACCACTCTACGTCAACTGCAGACCCCAAGGAAAAGAGATACCTTTGCATCTCCAACAGAAAGAAGGTTATTACTTTACCACTCAGCAGGAGGAAAGAAGGGTTTCTCTTTGCCTGGCAACAGCCCAGCCAATGAGAGGCTGTCACAAGTCAGCCAATGAAAAGCCACTATACTTTGAATTCCCAGTTTCCTCCAATGGACTCTTTGTTTATAACGGTCCCGGCCAACTCCTTCTCCTCTATAAAAGAATGTTTCTCTCCTCTGTTCTCTGGACTTACCTGTGGGTCACCATAAGTTTTAGGTCCCAAATTGTGATTCTTTGCTGTTCTCAAATAAACCAACATTTTTGCTGGTAAAATAACTGGTTGTTTTACATCAACAGATCTAATAAAGCTTTCGTTCTAACTTCCAGGTTACAGAAATACAGAGGTTAGTGGAACACGTTTAAAGAGAAAACTCTCAGCCAAATCCAGAATGCGGGACCGTCTACAAGACAACTGACTTGCTTCTTCCACAAAGCAATAACTTAGGGAGAACAGGATGGGGGAAGAAGCGCTGTTCTAGAGTTAAAACGTCAAGAGGCATATCAAATGCAATGTGTGAGCTTTGTTCGGACCCTGGTGTGAGAAACCAACTATCAAAAGACATTTTTTAAGCTAATGAGGGGTGAAATCAATGCAGGGAAGATGGGGAGTCCTACGTATTCCTGGGCTGCCCCACCCCTTGCCTTCTGATGTTCTGAAACTGCAATTCAGCCACTCTCCAACTGAAAGGGCAGGGCCCGTGAGCAGAAACTGAGCCATGGATGGCTGGGCCACACCCAGCTCTGCACAGGAAGGGGAAACTCTCAGCAAGAAGATGCAGAAGATGCTGGTTGGTAGAAAAAGAGGCAGTACCTGGGGCAATCTAGAGAGGAAATTTACAGGTTCTTGAGCACAGTTACAGCCAACAGGATTCTAGCAGCCTTGAGCTTCATAGGAAACCCATTCAGGTAAACAGCGTAAAATCCATGCTCTGAACAGAGAAGTTAACATTTGAAGCAAGCAGGGTACCTATGAAATGGGAGAGAAGGAAACAAGATGAACACCCAAGTGTACAGACAGAAAGATATGAAGTGTTTAAAAATCTTCTCAAAACGTTCAGATATTTGTGATACACAAAGAACTCCTCTGCAACAGGGAACACAAAACCCTCCAATATGGACTATTCATGAATTGGAAAAAATACCGTTTAAATACAGGATTGTTACATAGAAGGGAAAATTGTATTAGCATCTAACATAATGACATAAAACACTTTGAAAAATACATGATGCCTAATTCCACCCATTAGTAACAAGGTAACAGCCTTGGGAAACTTCATACCAAAAAAATGGCACTTCTGGTAAACATAATATTTAAGACCAACTCAAACACACAAGCTCTGCCTAATGACATAATTATGCGTTTTGAATTTGGTGCCATGCTCACACCATACCTAAGAAAGCTCCTTCACAAACGGATCACTTTAAGACATTATCATTTCCATATGATGATGCCAAAACTAAAATGCAGTATAAATATCCTCCTTAAAGCTACGGTTTTAGATTTACCTGGTCAGTGCCTTATTCCAACTGGGATCCCAAGCCCTTTCTGAGGCTAAGAAGTCAAAAGTTTTATCAGCAGGGTTAAGGGAATGTGGAGTCTTGGCCGAGGCAAAGTTCTGCAGAGAGGAGGCCCAAATTTGATCCCAGCTCTTAGAACCTGGGGCAAACTTCTTCATCTCTCTATGCTTACTTTCCTCATTTGTAAAATACTAACACTAATGGTACCTCCCTCACAGAACTTCTTGGAAGACCACAGAAGATAATGAATGAAACCACGCCTGGCATAATCGGAAATGCTCAGGAAATGCTAGCCATCATTATGTTTATCTTCATCTGAAGGCCCATCCCCGTGGAAATCATTCTCATCAGCACAGAGTACCTCTTTCTGACCAAGGCAAAGAATGTTCCTTAAGAGCAGACATGGTGTGCCACAATGAATGGACCTCAAAAACACTCTGTTAAATGAACAACACTGGACACAGAAGGCCACATATTGTATGATTCTCTGTGTAGGAAATTTCTAGAAAAGGCATAACCTTAGAGACAGAAGATCAGTGTCTGCCTGAAACTGGGGATGGAAAGAGGAATGGACTACAGAGTCTAAAACTGGGCTGGGGTGATGGGTGCTCAACAGTACAAATTTACTAAAAATTATGGAACTGTATGCTTACCATGGGTGAATTGCATGGTATATAACTGATACCTCAATAACGCTGTACTGGGGAAAAAAAAGATGTGCTTTCAAAGTGCTTGCACAAGTCCTTTCTCACCAATCTATTCTGACAGCAAACTCACATATTCTGCAGAGCACAGCCAAACAGCTGAGAACGCCAGGCTCGGGCAAGGACCAGACCTGGATCCTAATCCTGACCCGGCTTCGTCCTACAGCAAGCTTGTTACTTCTCTAGTCCTCGGTTTCCACATCTGTGAAATGGGAACCCTAACAGTATTCATTTCAGAGCTGTTTGAGCACATTTATAATCCTCTCCCAAGTTTCCCAGATCAATAAACGGTGCCACCCTTCACCCAGGGGTTGAGGCTAAACACAGAGGTATCACTCATGACTTCTCTCCTTTCCCATATCTGCCCCAATCCACGACCGAGTCCTGAGGGTTCCATCCTCAAAATATTTCAGGTATCCATCCAACCACTTCTCTCCAGCTCCATCCCAGTCCTCGGGGACTCACGAAAGCCTCTCACGGGTCCCCCTGCCTCCACTCTGGCCTCTGCAGTTATGGCTGCAAGGGGGTATTTACAAACACAAGGCTGACCTCCACCACCTCCTGCTCAGAACCCTCCCCTGGTCCCCTACAGCCTGCAGGCCCCACCTGATGAGCACCTCTGGTCCCTGGGCCGTTATCTGCACTTGCCTCTGCACAGACGGATGGGGGTGAGGCTCACCCCTTCCCTCACTCAGAGCTCAAGTTCTCCTCCTCAGAGGGGCCTCACCCTACTAAAAACCCCACCTCTGCTCCCGCCGGACTCCAACCCCTCGACCTCATTTCCTTCACAGCAGTGACACTGCCTGGAATCACATCATCTACGTTCTCCTTTACACGCTGTCTTCCCCCTAGAAGAGAAGCTCCACGCAAGCAGGATATTGACACTGTCTTACCCACATGCCCCAGAGTCTGGCACAGGGTCTGGCATAGAGGAAAATGCGTTAAATACTTCCTGAAGGAATAAAGAACTCTCACAAAGCACTCAGCACAACACCTGCCAGATAGGAAGTGCTCAAGAACTGTTAGTTGGTAAGAATAAAAATACTTATTTATTATAATTACAGTTCACAGATCAGAATACGGAAGCCCTACGAGGTGACCTGCCTAAGCCAGGTTGCACTCTTAAGTCTGACAGTCTAGTACACATCCACGGTGCCACGTTCCACGAGCACAGAATAACTGATGCTCCCTGCCCGCCCCCAGCACGAACGCAAAGGATACTGCGGCCAGTCCTCCTGACCACGCTGTGCCCTGCCTCCTCTCACCTTGAAAGAGTCACCTGATCCTAGAAGGGGTGGCCGGCACGCTATTGAACCCTACGGCAGTCCCAGGAACGACAACTGATGGTCCCAAGCGTTCCACCAGGTAAAACGAAGGCAGGCTTCCACCTCACCCTAAGACCACTCTAAGAGGTAGGCAAAGGTGATTATCTGCATTTCATAGATGAGAAAGTAGAGAAAGAGAAATAAATGACCTGCTTGAAAACCACATGCATATTAATTAATGGTGAACCTGGGCCCAGGATTCTGAACATTTTAGAACACTAGGCCTCCCTCTTTCCAACACACTACACTACTCTGGGCATCCGTGAAAAAAGGAAAGGAAGACAAAGAACCCTGACCACAGCTTTATCTATTTTATTTTATTTATTTACTTTTTAAATTTATTTATTTATTTATTTTTTGGCTGCATTCGGTATTCGTTGCTGCGTGCGGGCTTTCTCTAGTTGCAGCGAGCAGGGCTACTCTTCGCTGCGGTGCATGGACTTCTCATTGCAGTGGCTTCTCTTGTTGTGAAGCACAGGCTCTAGGCGCGTGGGCATCAGTAGTTGTGGCACACGGGCTCAGTAGTTGTGGCGCACTGGCTTAGTTGCTCCGTGGCATGTGGGATCTTCCAGGACCAGGGCTCGAACCCGTGTCCCCTGCATTGGCAGGCGGATTCTTAACCACTGTGCCACCAGGGAAGTCCCGCTTTATCTATTTTAAATGACATTAAGTTGTAAGGGAAAAGAACATTCTAAAGAAAGTCCTTCTATATATACAAATTCACAATGACACTCTTAACTTCCTCCAGCACAGGGGAATTTTCATACCTCTCCATTAGACATCCGGAAACAACTTCTGATTATTTATACAGTGGGAGTTTGTAAGAGCACTGCAGGGTTTTGTAAACTCATGAGCATGGATCAGGCCCAGATGCCTCAAAAACCTGGATAAAATGTGAGTTTTAACCTGAACGCTCACGGAGTGCACTCTGTGTCACATGTACTAATGACGACACAGAAAAGCTGACACCACAGGATCACGGCCTCTCTCCTAGACACTTGGTTACGTCGCTTTATGAAGGGTGCCAGAACCTGTGTCCAAGAATAGAATAAAACATGCCATTTCTGATAGCAAAGCCAGGTTCTTTAAAACACTCCTGAAGGCATGAAGGCGTCCTGAAAGGTCAGATAAAGAGAGGAGGGAGAAGGCCCTCATCCTCTGCCACCCCCCACCAGTGTCCCGCATCTGCATCCTGGCATCACTGCTGTTATCAAAAATCTGTGGGCGACAGCGCAAGAGCCTAAACACCTTTGGCCGGCCATGCTCAGGGACCATGTGTTTGGGGCTTCAGGCCCTCGGAGGTAGGTCTTACAAAGTTCATCTCACAAACAAGAGCACTAAAGCTCCCGGGGGCTCCGTGACTTGTGGGGGTCACAAAGCTGGGGCCTGGTACCAACTCAGACACATCTGGTTTCAAAGCTCCAAACTGTTCCCGCGCGGCACATTCGTTAACACGCCCCGTTCCCCAATCCCACCCCTTCTGCCCAGGGCTGGCACTGAACAGGGCCATAGATGCTCCACTATCATACACTTGGCACTGACAACAGAAAGGAGAACAGAGAACGAGGCGAGAAAAATCCTCCAGACAACGCACACCTACCACCCACCAGGATGCGGACAGCTGGTCTACCTGCACTTTTTCTATCTTCTGCCTAGGCTCTGCAATTCCCCATTTAAGACTTCTCCGTGTAACAACTGCTAAGGATTTATAATTCAGTAGCATGACCAGGAATAGCACTGAGGACAGGCCAGAAGCACACTGTTTCACAGCTCTAAGGGTGGAGGGAGCTTTTCTTCACACCGCAAAACCCTAAGACTATGCGGTGGGTAGGGAACATTACTGTCACCGAAGTACGCCTCCCTCCCACCTCTCCCCAGGCACACACAACACAGACTACAGCTACTGCTTTACAACTGCTCTGACCAGCTGCTTGACCTTAAATGCGATCCCTGGTAGGATGGAACTGCTAAAGAGTCCACCTTGTGTTAAAGCCGCAGTCCTTCCTTTTTCTGCGTTGCTCTCCATTTTCCTTCCTACAGTTCACCTGAGTCTGGAAAACATTCTTAAATAAGTCTTCCCACAATTTCCCCACAGCCCCTCTTATCTTTTCATTTGTAACAGAACCTGGGGTGGGCACGCCATGTCCCCACCACAGCTGGCTTCCCAGGGCCACCGGCCTGCAGGTTTACCTTCAGCGAGAACACGGGAACAAGACCACGATTTCCCAGTCCCTCCTCAATTCTGCACTAGAAAGTGTCCCAACCCCTCAGCCAAATTCTAGACACAACCGAACAGTCCTCCAAATCTGTTCCGCCAAGCCCCTACACCTTGCTCTTAAACTGATCAGCCCTGGGCAAATCACACTCGGTCCCCTCCACGCCTCTCCCCCCACCCTTCACCTTAGGGTCAGAAACCCAACCCCGCAGCCTTAGGTGGGATTTCCATCATTCTTTCTGAGATGCCTTAATTCACAAAGTGCTACCTTCCCTTCACAGCTCTTAATATCACGGTCATCAACCAATGTCTGTGTAATTCATGCAATTCTTTAAATATCTTCCTCGCCTGCCCTGCCATGTGGACAGGGACCCCATGGGACTTGTCAACTGCGGTATGCCTGATGCGAGGGCAGTGCGGGCACATGGGAAGCACTAAGGAAATGTTTGTTCAATGAAGGAATGGATAGAAAACAAAGCTTCCCCCATCAGCCTCAAAAATAGCCGCTTGATGATTTACCAGGACTAAGTGGCAGCTGGCCAATGATTTTCTTTCTTTTACTGATGGGGTCTAGGAATCAACAGGATCAGATGCGGTGAAAAGCATCGACTCCTTTTCAGCGGAGTTCCCTAGGTACTTAGTGTAAGAAAAAGTTTCAAGTTCAGACCGATGGGGCCCAGCACCTCTTGCACAAGAAGGAACAGGGGAGAAACTGGTCTGCTTCACAAAGGAAAAGCAAAACAAGGCCAAGCTTAAACAAGGAAATTACACAAAAAAACTGCAGTGAAGTCTCATCATCAGGTCATCCCAGCACTAAGTGGCCCGGGGCTGCGCACACAGACTCCTTAGCTGCACAGAGCTTTCCCTACACGACGTGAGCCCAAAGTGAGAGGCAAAAACGGGTCAGTGCTCACAGCTACTTTCTCCAGACTTAAAGAAGGCTGACAAGTCAATATCTCAAGATATCCGGGGACTTCTAAAAATGCCTAAAATCTAGACCTCACCCAACCAAACCTCCTGGCTCCTTTTCTCCAAACATTTGCACAGAGAATTCTGGAGGGAAGGGGCAGATGGAGCATTAAGAATATGAAGCTATATTACTAACCTACTATGTCCCCTCTTTTTGGAGAAAAGTTTTCCGTGCCTTAACCACTCCCCCCCAAAAATCATTAAAAGTCTTTTCCACCTTTACATGTGGCATTAAGTAGCTAGTGGGAAGCAGCCGCATAGCACAGGGAGATCAGCTCGGTGCTTTGTGTCCACCTAGAGGGGTGGGATAGGGAGGGTGGGAGGGAGACGCAAGAGGGAGGGGGTATGGGGATATATGTATGCGTATGGCTGATTCACTTTGTGATACAGCAGAAACTAACACACCATTGTAAAGCAATTATACTCAAATAAAGATGTTAAAAAGAAAAAAATAGGAAGGAAGGGAGAGAGGGAGGGAGGAAGGGAGGGAGGACAGCATCCGTCCTACCACATACAGTTCAGGACCCGGATCTCTCAGCACTTCTCTCAAGCACAAACCAAGTCTGCTTCTAAACATCCCAGGAATGGAATCTCCAGGCAACAGGGACAGGTGTCTGGCCATCACAAAGAGCCATACAAGTCTGTAACCCTGGACCACTCCCAAACTTTCCTCTCCACCCTGTGAGGCAGCAGAACTTTTGAGAGCAAAGCGGCTCAACTCTGACCTCACGTCCAGCTTGGCTGTGCTGCTCAGACTGTTCAAGGTCATAGGAGGGTTGAAAAATGAGATTGAGAGATTCTGATGGCCCCTATTTTAGTTTCTTTTGACTTCTGGTTGCAGAAAGGTGCCATTATTACAGCAGATTACATACTTTACACACTCACTCACAGGTCACTGCCGTTGACCCTCCATATCCACAGGGTATTGGTTCCAGGACCCCCGAGGATACCTAAATCCACAGATGCTCAAGTCCCCGATATAAAATGGTGCAGTACAATGAATACGGTCGGCCCTCTGTGTCCGCGGATTTGGCATCTACGGATTCGATCCTTGGTTGGTTGAATGTGGGGATGTGAAACGTGGGGATACGGAGGGCTGATTGTACTGCACCATAACCCGTCCAAGCATGCTCACAGATTAAGGAGCCCACGTTAGAAACAGGAACAAAGATTGCACCTGACGGTACATAACCACAGCTTCCTTCTTGTAAATTCTTCTGACTTCAAAAAGTATTGCATCATCCTAATGATCAATCTAGTACTTCTAAACAGTTGTCTCCAAAACCTCTTTTTAACTTTGCATATTGGAGAAATTAAATGCCGGAAAATTTTACAAGTGGAAAATAAAAGTATGTAATGACAAAAGCATTCAGTGGCTAAATCTGGGTTGGAACAATGTGTTTTTTGTTTTTGTTTTTTCACAGAACACAGGCACGCAGAACTACTCTCCACTCATAGGAAAACCCTTCTTATTTTACTTTCTCAACGCAAGGTCTTTTAGAAGCAAGCAAGTCACCAGCTACAAAACCATGGCTATTCCTTGCTCTACAAAGAGTTCCTTTCCATCACATATTTCTCATGGATCTCAGAACACAATTTTATTTTTCTGAATATGTTAAAAGCCAAAAGGTTTACTTTTATTTAAAAAAAAAAAAAAGCCAATCTGAAACTACTCCTGAAATCCAAAGAATATAGTACATTAAACGCTTCTATCAATCCGTTCTTCCCTATTAAGTGGAACTTGCATTGTTTTTTCTCTTTCTTCCCTCCCCCTTCTGTATAGGCGGTTATTTGCAAGGCTATAAGGAAATATACTTCAAACGACTTGTTGGCAAAACACTGCTGTAGACTACGGTTATTAGAGATTGTGTTTTAGACTGATGGGAGTGGTAAAGATTAATAATCAGTAACTCCCTGATCTATTCATTCACACACATTTCCACACCATGGCTGGCAAGCCATAAATGAAGCAAAGATGCCGATATCCTCAGGGTATGTTTGGGTGGTTTGGTACATGAGTGACTTTTTTTTCCCCTATATTTCTTTTCAATTTTTTAATAAATATATATAATTTTATACTTCAAAGTTTTAAACTGGAAACGACTAGCACTAAGAAATCTTCTCTAGACAGGCCCTCCAGATACTATTTCAACCTAAAGCAACTTGGACAGCTAAAATCTCCAAAGTGATGGAGAGGGCACATGGCCAGAGAAACTAAGTACCTGTTAGCAAGAAATCCTCAAGTTAAAAATATAAAGTCTAACAGGCCGCATTCCGGTTTTCTGTATTTATCTTGAATATCAAACTCATTTTCATTAAATAACTTTGCTCTACTGTCATTAAGTCAAGTCTTTCCAAGGAAGGAAGGGTATGGTATCTTGCTGCAGAGAAAAAGATACGGCATTTATCCTCTGCGGGATTCCGCTTCGCATTTCAGAGGGACGGTTACCATCCCCTACACAGCACGTCAAAACTTGGCCAGACGCATCCACGCCATCCCCGAGGGACCTGAAGATACTTGAGGAGAAGTTATGAGAACCAAAATTTTAGGACTCCTTGGGGGCAGACGCCACCCAACATTACTGGGTTCACTGGAGTAGCGGGAGCGGAGAAGAGGCAAAAATGGAAAAGTAACTTGCAGACTGTTCGGAAACGGTGCCCCGGTCACCTTTAAACCAGCGGCTCAAAGCCCCCGCGGCCCGTCCTCTGCTTGCCCAGGCGGAGGAGGCTCCGCGGCGGCCGGGGCTGCGGGGGGCGAGCCGGCCGCCCAGGGCTCGGCATTTGGCCGCGCGCGGCGCACCCGGTGAGCAGCGCATCCCCGCTCCAGGCAGGGTCTCTCCATTTTCAGGGCCGAGGAAGCAACAATAAGCCGAGCGGAGCGGCCGCGCAGGCTCGCCTCCCTCGCGGCGCCCCACCATCCCCTGCACCCCCGAGACTCGGGTACCCCCGCGCGCGACGCCTGCCACGCCCCGGCCCCGCACCCCGGGCTCGTCCCCGGCACGGCGCGGGGTGGCCCGGGCTCCCCGCACGCCCACCGCCCGGCGCGCCGTCCTCCAGCGCACGCAGGGACCCCCGCCCAGCGCCGGCCGCGGGGAGGGGAAGCCCGGCGGCCCTTCCCGCCCGGGGGACCCTCGCGCCGGGGGTCGGAGCAGGGCGGCCGGCCGGCCGGCCGCGCCGTGGCCCCGGCGGGCACCCCGCCTCCCCCGCGCTCCCAGTCTTTGTGTGCAAAGTAAGTGCGATAGGCGAACCCACCTCGGCGCGCGCACAAAGGCGCGCGGCTCCCTCCCCGGCGCTCGCTCCGGGCGGCCGCGGCAGCGCCCAGCGGCCCGGCGGCTCAGGGCGGCCCGGAGGCGGCGCGGGCGGCGGCTTCGACTGCGGCTCCGACGGCGGCGGCGGCGGCGGCGCGACCAGTCCAGCGCAGAGAGGCTCTTTCACACCCCGCGGCCCCGCGCGTCCGAATTAAGCGGCGAGGCGGGGCGGAGCTAGGCTGCTGAGGCCACGCCCCGGACACGCCCCGCCGCGCTGGCTGCAGCTCGGCGCTCCGGACCGCGGCCCGCGGGGACTGCGCCGGGAAAAAGTCTGCCGATTTGATTCCTGGAGGTTTTCGTTCTGTGGTTTTAGTTTGGTTGGCTTCAGAATCTCTCAAAGCAGAGGGAATATTGGAAGAAAAAAACTGAGTGTCACCGGATGAGAGAGAGAGAAATGGGAAATTAAAGGTGACAGGCGCCCGTTTGCGAGGCCCACAATCAAAGATCTCTGTCTCTGTCGTTCTCTCTGTCTCTCTGTCTCTGTCTCTGTCTCTGTCTCTCTCTGTCTCTCTCTCTCTCACACACACACACACACACACACACACACACACGACCGCAAGTACTCGGGACTGTTTGGTTTGTGGGTGTCTGGCCTCCATCGCCACTCCACGCCTGTGACATTCAGAGAGACTGTCCCCATTGAAATTCTGCCAACAGGTCACCGAAGAAAACTCAGAGGGACACGGAATCAGATGTACCGTCCAGCCAGAGCCTGAAACCCAGTGACCTGGGAATTTGCTCAGACTCCTCCCCCTCCCCGTCGCTCTTCAAAGGGTAATTGGAGATTTAAACGTACGCGAAGGAGAAAAGGGTTTGTTTTACCTCTTTTTTCCTCTCGGATTTTGTTTTTCTCAGCTCCCTTACAGCAAATCGCTTCTCTGCCCAACCCCGAGACTCTTAGATTACAATCTACGTGAATCACAGCAGGTAAAAAAATGGGAGATATGTTTCAGAGTAACAAACAATAAAGACAGCAGGTAATGGATTTTAGAGCAAAAGCTTTTTAATTTTCTTGGCAACAGATGAATAAGGGCTTATTTACTGGGAAGCTTTTCTGACTGAAACAGCTTGGGTCATGATCACACAGAAAAGTCATATCAATTATGGATTTTGGTAAACCAATTACTTACTCCAAAGATGCTGGAAAGTCACAGCACTTCAGGGGCCTCGTCATCCCTAGGCCTTGAAGCCCACTGAGAGGTGGGGCCACCTGCCACAGGATTTAGAGAGATGGGCTCCTTCCCAGCCCAAGAAATTGACCTGTGTGAACTTTATCCACGGTGTTTCCCACAAGTCTTACTTCTCTCCCATTCTTGGGTTGTGTTGGTTCTGTTCTTGACAATGGATCCACCAGTCACTAAACCAGAACCTGGGATCCAGCCTAGATTTTCCCCTCACTCCCCACATGGGAGACAATTCCAAGTCCTGCACATTCTATGTGACGGCTTGATAGCCCTCCCGGTCCCCATCCCACTGGCTCTGCCCCAGCTGGCCTTCGGGGTCTGTCAACACACTGTGGCGGTAGCCCCCCAGGTGTCCCCAGGCCCCAATCTCACATATGCTTTTACTCCAAACTGCTTCCCCAGTGAACATTCCACTTGCACATCTGCTCTCAAAACCCTTTAAGGGGTGCCCGATCCCTACTACCTGACCAAGTTCAAGCTCCTTCGTACAGTACCCCATAGAGCAGCATACCTCTTGATATCACCTTGACGACTTCCCTGGGCTCTTGCTGCATCCCCCAAACAAACACCCGTGGTGCCACTCAGCCAGAGTGTCGTATTTGCTAAACGGCCCTGTTTTGTGACTATGAGGACTGGATGAAAGAATTTGTCACCTGGTAGGCCTTTCTACATGCCTCCTCTCTGCCCAGCACACCTTCATACCCACCCCCAACCCCCAAGAGCTTCTCTCCTCTCTGAGATCCAAGTTGCTCTGAGAAGACTTCCCGACCTGCTCAAACTGAATGGACCTTTTCTGCCCTTCCCATACCTAGCATGGCCTTATAATTAGTGCACTGTATTATAAATATGTGCTCTCCTTGAGCAGAGTTTATACTTGATAGATATACATATCTTTACATCCTCCTGCTTAACCCAGTATCTGGCAAATAAGAAATGTTAGGGACTGAATTGTGTCTTCCCCAAATTCATATGTTGAAACCCTAACCCCCGATGTGACTGTATTTGGAGATGGGGCCTTTAGGGAGGAAATTAAGGTTAAATGAGGTCATGAGGTTGGGGACCTAATCCAGTAGGACTGGTGACCTTATAAGAAGAGGAAGAGATACCAGAGATCTGTCTCTCTGCGCACACAAGGAGGCCATGTGAGGACACAGCTAGAAGGTAGTCATCTGCAAGCCAGGAAGAGCCCTCACCAGAAACCAACACTGCTGACACCTTGATCTTGGACTTCCAGCCTCCAAAACTGTGAGAAAATAAATGACTTGTTTAAGCCACTGTTATGGCAGCTCAGCAGACCAATACAAGAAGCATGCATTAGATTCTAGACTCTAACACTGGAAAAGCACGGACCCACCAGTGAGCCTATAATGTACCCCCCCTCAAAGCAGCCTGGACAAACTACTATGATGCCAGGGCAGTGGACAGAGTGTCTAGACGTGATAAGTGACCACACAGCCTCTTCCCTGCCCTGGTGAGAAACAGAAACAGCTTATTCCATAGACTGAGGTATTAATGCCCAAGGATCTCAGCCTTGGCCTTACCTTTGTATCAGGAACCATTATTTCTTTTAAACCAAAAACAAAATAGTACATCAAATATTTACTTTGAACTTCTTGAGTCAAAGCTTTATTAAAAGATAGGATGCCAACACCCATTCATTAAGTCTACTGTTTGGGGCTTGTATTTCACATTCCTGAGAATCTTAGGGGGATTTTAATCCAGGTAGGATCAAGTATCCAATTTGGCTTGGGGCCCCTGGAGTCACTGTGGGTGGACTCCGGAAATAAGAACTTAAAGATTATGGACCAGAGTGATATTTATACTTGTATCCACAGCCTCTATCAACAGTGCCTGGACCACAGTAGAGGCATGATAGATGTTTG
Source organism: Balaenoptera ricei (assembly GCF_028023285.1). Classification (NCBI taxonomy): domain Eukaryota; kingdom Metazoa; phylum Chordata; class Mammalia; order Artiodactyla; family Balaenopteridae; genus Balaenoptera; species Balaenoptera ricei. The sequence continues at coordinate 7,702,489 of NC_082640.1, read as the reverse complement.
TCCAATAAATAAGCCTGGATTTTCAGGGCACAGCTAGACTTCCCAGGAGTACGTCAGGTGACACGTAACTCTCAGCCTGAACCTGATGTCCTGTAGATTCCATATTCTGGATGTGGACAGAATCCCAGGAAGGTCAGGTGAGCCGGTGGCACCTCCTTGGGTTTCTACCATTGGGCTGACACACTTCACCAGGTATATAGAGGCCCTTTGCTCACTTTCTCCACATACAAAACAAAGAAAATGCTCCCCTGAGTGGCTTTTGAGTCCTTTAACCAATCACTGGTGATAGATTCTCTAATCGTACTCTACTGCAAAGCATACATAATAATTTTCCATCTTATAACACTCACCCGCAAGACCACCCATACACTCAACTTTAACCTCAGCCTCTTGCTTTGACATAGGGGGCCTTTTAAATTCATTCCTAAGGAAAACTGAGGAAAGCAGAGATGAACATGTGGGGACATAAAGCGGAACAAAGCAAATCAATTTGGAATGACATATGTTGTCCTTTATCTTCCACTTGGTCATTTTCCTTATACACAATCTTGAAATAGTTGCTTTATGCCCGAACCATCATCCTGCAGAACTCCAAACAGATGAGAAAGGCTTAACAGTGCCCTAGAGGAGGGACATTTATTTTTATATGTATACTGTTCTGTATCTTAAATTTTGCACTGTGTCCGTGACCATTTGAATGGATAATAATCCATTCAAAACGAAATAAAACCTTAATTTTCAATTCATATTTTAAATGTCATGTTCTTTAGTATCTGTATCAGCTATCTATTAATGCATAACACATCCCATCAAAACGTAGTGGCTTAACATAAGAATGAATGATTTGCTCACCGTGCTGTGGGTTGGCAATTTGAATGAGGCTCAGCTGGGATACCTTGTTTCTGCTCTGGTTTCTGCTCTGTTTGGCTCTACCATGCGTCTGTCACTGGGAGGATGGCTAGGGACCAGCTTGTCCTGGGTGGCCTCAAAGTCCAGATGTTGACTGGAGCTGTCTGCTTGGGTCCCTCAGGTGCAGGCTCATGGTGACTTCCTCCCAGGGCAGCTGGTCCAAGAGGGTGAAAGAGGAAGCCATCAGGCCTCCCGAGGTCTAACCTCAAGGTCATCTTGCTACATTCTGTCGTTCGAAAATATCACAGATCTAGCCCAAATCCAAGGTTTGGGGGCTCCACCCCTTGATGGTAAAGCGGTGGTCATATTTCAAAGGGACCTGAGTACAGGGATGCTATGTACGACTGGAGGAGTTGTTGTAGCCATGTTTGCAAATAATCTTCCCCTGCATCAGAGGTAAGGAACTCCAGCATGGAGGGTAGCTGCGACAGGTGATAGCAGTCGTCTCAAGGGAAACCCTGATTATAAACAAGCCAAAACCCTTTGCAATTAAACATAAAACCAACAACAGATTCAACAAATTGCTACTGGTCTCACATCCTGAACTGAGAGATCAAAGTACGTATGTGATTTCTGCTTTTTTGCTTCTGGTTTCAAATAAGAATGAGAGGCGGGGGAAAAAGGACAAAGGCTTTAGGACGCTAAAGAAGCTAAGGTTGACCAGGTTCTAAATCAGTGTATTAGTTATCTGTTGCTGCATAACTAATTACCACAGAATTAGCCCACATATATTAGCTCATCACTGCTTTCGTCAGGCACGGCCTGGATGGATTCTCTACCCAAGGTCCCACAAAGCAGAAATCAAGATCTTGGCAGGACTCATGGCTCACTTCATCTGGAGCTCAAGGTCCTGTTGGCAGAATTCAGTTCCTTGTGGTTGTAGGACTGAGGTTCCCATTTTCCTTTGGCTGAACTGGGAGGCACTCTCAACTCTTAAAAGCTGCCCACATACCTTACTGTGAGGCCTTTTCCATCATCTAGTGAGCAAGCACCCATCAAACCCTTTGGTGCTTCTAATCTCTGCCCCCCTTCATCTCCACCCACATCCACCTCTGCCTCTAGACTCAGATTTAGAGTGCTCATGTGATTAGGTCAGGTCCACCCAGATCATCTCCCAATCTTAAGGTCAACTGATTTGAGACCTTCCTTTGATTTGCAAAATCCCTTCCCAGCAGTACCTAGATTGGTGTATAACTGAGTAACTGGGAGAATGTGTGTGTACACCAGGGGACAGAATTCTGCCCATACAATCCAGCATATAAATAGATTGACTGATATGCAGATGTTCTTTAGTATAAAACTTACAGATGTGAGGGCGGGCAGAAGATGGAGGCCTTGGGGAGGTATCACATACAAGCTCATCAGCTACTTAGGTAAACCAGAAGAAGCCAGGCCTAAGAAGGAATTCCAGTTGGCTTAATAACCTAGCTCCCACACAACTCAAAGGGTAGTAAGTCTTCATTAAACTGTGATGACCTGATTACTGAAAAACTAGGAAAAGAAAAACCAAGTCAAGAATACGGCACACTAATTTTATCACTTAAACAGCATAATAATATGCATATAATAGTGTTTCCTTTATTTTGCTTAACTGCATTGCACCACTGTTGCATCACACTAATGCAATATTCTATAACCATGAAGATAATGCTTTTCAATGAAGAGACTTATAGAACTCATTTGTGGAAGTGTTTTGTGAAAAGATGTATGGCTTGCCAAGCAAATACAGCGTATATGTACCTTTTAAAATTAGTAGTACTTAGAAAGGATCAAAATGACAGACCCAAATCACAAAGCATGTGCTATAAGCAAGATCATGAGCTGTTACTTTAAAATAGCCTCTTTGCACGAGCATTTGTGAGCACAGGAATGGAATCACTTCATTAAATATGCTAATAGCACCACTAAGAAAAATGAACACTCTCCCCTTTAATAGTGAGTTATCTGCTACAAAGCATTTGGCAAACTCCACACCAGAGCCGTGCTTCATGATGTAACTGAACACTTTGCCATTTCTAGACAGTTTAAAATTCAGGAGAGTTGTCATTTCAAAACCTTTAATATATGTGTTGCCTCAAATGTTTGATTTCCTTTTTTACAAAACACCTGCTCTTTGTTATTCATCATTTTAAAATTGAAGGGACTCTATAATATAGTGGTGATTAATATCTGCAACTAAATATCGCCTGAGAGTCAAAAGGAACAGCTGTTAGTCACATAAACAACTAGGGCATGATGCAAAGATCTGAGTTTTACGTCTTTTTCTTTACATAAATCCAAAACCAGAAAAAGAGGATTTCCTGCCTGTCTTCCTGTACATTAAAACTAAAATCTCTAAAAGCAAAGGGAGGGGAAAAAACACTCAGACGTTCATCCTGTCAAAAATATTAAGATGTCTTAATAGTAAATATTAATGAGTAAACAAACAATCTCTGCATGTAAGCATAATAAAGATAATTCCTATATGCTTCCTGATTCGAATAACTAACACAGAAAACAAGTGGCCAATTCACTGAGAACACTCTACATTTTGCTTCAACTTTTTTTTCTTCTTGCTCTACATTCCAGATACATTTCTATTAACAGGAAGTATCCCTTAAAATGCTTGAACTGGTAATAACTAGTTGAATGCCATTTATATATACTTACCTGCCTTTTAAGCAATGCAATAAAGTAAGTCCATGGAATTATAGAAAAAAGACTAGGCTAGGGCAGAAGGGATCTAAATCATGGCTCTGCTACCAACTAGCTTTGTGACTTTGGACAAGATATTTAACTCACTGCAGGCTATTTCCTCTGGATTTAGTGGTTAATGATTTTATTGCAACATAAATCTAGATAAATGCATGTTCCATGTAAAAATTACAGCACTATTACACACACACACACACATATATACATGTATATAGAGAGAGGTGTGTGTATACATATATGCTATATCTAAAAATTACAGCATTAATGGTTTTTCTGCTGCTGTCCCATCTTGGCTGCAAAGGGAGGACTGCTCAGTCCACTCTGGGCTTGCACCTAAAGTCCAAAATGCAGTTAATGTTAAATCTTGCCAGAGAAAGCTTGCTTATTAACTCTGCCTAGAGCATTGCCATACGTTTGAAGTGCTAATGATTCCTGGGCTTTAAGAAATGCTCTTCGAGCAATAACATTCTTTTATGGGTTCCACCAAATGCTACCTAATATTAACTGTGGCTGGATAATGTTAAATTAATAAGGAGTTAAACTTGATAAGGAAAGAGAGAAAGAATGACTGATAAAAGCGCAGAGTCCTTCTGGGGTAGCTGAAGGCTCGTTTCTGGAGTTGTTTTGTAACCCTCCCCAGGCACTTCTCAGTCACCGAAACAACCTGCCTTGTTCTGATTCCAGCTTGACCTGATGACTGCCCTTCTGCAAGTCAACAGCTGAGACACATTGCAAGAAACTGTACTTTGACATGCACCTGCTTTTCCCAGATCGTTCCTCTCAACAACTGCTTAGGCCACCTGCTCTCATCTACATGAGTGCATAAACAACTACTTAAAAGGATAAATGAAAGAAACGCAAAGGTAGAATGAAACTATCTTTTTCTTTAAAAGACCAATAAAATGGACAAAACTTTGTCCAGAATGATGAGAGACAGAAAGAGAGACAAAGTAAAAAAAATATTAGGAACGAAAATAGAGGCATAACTATTGATACTCAAAGATACTCAAAAGAGAATACAGAAACACTAGGAACAACTTTATGTGAAAATTTAAGTGAAATGGAAAAATTCCCAGAAAAATTCAACTTGCTACAACCAACTCAGAATGAAATAGGAAACTGGGAGAGTCCCACATGCTACTGATGAATCGGATCAGCAATTAAAATTTTCTCACGGAATAGGAGGAACCCAGTACTATGGAAATCGATTTTCAGAATGATTAATGATATTCATGGCTTAGAGATATGCTTAATCTTTCTGAAAGACAGTTTATCAACGTGACCAATTAAAAGCAGAACTTCCCTTTTTACTCTCAACTTCCCTACTCACCACCCCCTTATCAAGAGGACCCCTGACACTCTCATTCCTACCACTTTAGGTAATCTTCATTTTCTCTCGGGCCCTACATCCACTTGGGTCACAAAACCAATCCATTGCTTTCACTATATTCCTCTCATATCCACATGTTCCTCTCCATCTCTAGCAAATTCTGCCTGGACCACAGATACTTAATCCTCATTGAATGGACATCTATGGACTACTCACCTCCCATATGCCCCACATAGCAAACACTATAGCCCAAGCCATAGCACCAGCAGGCCCCGTCCAATATAACAAGTTATGTAAGGCTTCCTCCCTCAGACCCAGACCTCTGGTTTTTCTTTGATTAAAATTCAAAGTTACGTCTTTCTTTAAGAAATTGTTTTCTTAAAAATAGAACTACCGTATGATCCAGCAATCCCTCTTCTGGGTGTACACACAAAGGAAATGAAATCAGTACTTTGAAGAGGTACAATATCTGCACCCCCATGTTCACTGCAGAATTATTCACAATTGCCAAGATTGTGTATCAAGAAAACAGCCTAAATGTCTGTCCATGAGTAAAGAAATTGTGATGTGTATATACAATGGAATATTACTCAGCCTTAAAAAGTAAAAGAGGGACTTCCCTGGCAGTCCAGTGGTTAAGACTCCGCGCTCCCACTGCTGGGGGCACGGGTTCCATCTCTGGTCGGGGAACTAAGATCCCACATGCTGCATATCGCGGCCAAAGAAACAAAACAAAACCTGCCGTTTGCAACAATGTGGATGAACCTGGAGGACATTATGAAAATATGAAATAAGTCAGACAGAAAGAACAGAACTGCATGATCGCACTTATACGTGGAATCTAAAAGAGTCAAATACACAGAAGCAGAGAACAGAATGGCCATTACTAGGGGCAGGAAGGCAGGGGAAATGGAGAAATGCTGGTCAAGGAGTACTAAGATGCAGTTATGTAGGAAGAATAAGCCTAGAGATATAATATACAGCATGGTGACTATAGTTAACAATATTGTATTGTGTATTGGAAATTTCCTAAGAGAGTAGATTTCAAGTGCTCTCATCACACACACACACACACACACACACACACAGACAAAATGGCAACTATGTGAGATTATGTTAATTAGCTTGACTGTAGTAATCATTTCACTATGTATGTGTGTATCAAATCAGCATGTTACATACTGTAAATATATACAATTTTTATTTTTCAAATGGCTTTCTTTTCCCTCAAACAGTTGTCATAAGGAGCCAATTTAGTGAATTCAGCTGAGCTGAAAATTAAGAAAATATATAGAGGCAGGGGAAGTTTACTTTTATAGAATAATGCATTTTCTCATTAATTATAGTTACTGATCAGAGTTATTACTTGAAAAGAAGAACTGTACACATCTTCAGAAATAGTATTTAGCTTCTTAAGGTTTTAGAAAGACCTGGGTCTTAAATATTATTGGTTATGAACAGCTATCAAAACATATGTCTAGATAATTTTTTCCTAATTAGCTATGTTCTTGGTATGATTAGGATGAAAATAAGTAAGCCAAGTCATGAACAACTCTGAATATTTCTTCTTTCATGAAATTTTCCTGATCTATTGTACTACTTTGGATAATAAATTTAATTCAATTCCTGACTTTTCTTATCTTCTCAAAATAGAACTGAATTCCCAAATAAAACTTTTTTTTTTGTAATCTACAAAGTGACATGTGGATTTAGAATTAATATGTTCTTTCATTGTCATTTATTTTTGAGCAAGTTGTAACTCCCAACAATGGGAAAAAATCAAATTTTTTCACATATGGAAGTTATAAAATAATATAATAAAAAATGCCTGGAGAACAGTTCCATGCCCTGTGTAAGACAAAGAATGCTTGCTTTGCCTACCAGAGGACCAAATATTACAGTGATCAGGTCCCCAGACCAAATGATGGGAGTTTGTGTTCTATATTCCCTGCTTAGCAGCTGAGTAACCTTGGCCAAATTATTCATCTCCTCTAAGGCTCAGTTTTTCCCATCAGTAAAATGGAGATTTATTCACTTAACAATATTTCTCAAGTACATTCTTTGTTCCAGGCCCTGTTCTATTCTAGTTCCTGAGAATACAACAGTGAACACAACAGAGAAAAATCCCTGCCTTTATCCGATGCATATTCTAGACCAAGGAGTCAAACAGGAAAGGAAGGAAGGAAAGAGAAGAGAAGAGAAGAACAATAGAAAGGCATATAGTATGTTTGATAGCATTCGTTATGGCTACGCTATAGAAAAAAAAATTAAGCTGGATAGATAACTAATAAGGACCTACAGTATAGCACAGGGAACTCTACTCATTACTCTGTAATGACCTATATGGGAAAAGAATCTAAAAAGGAGTGGATATATGTATATGTATAACAGATGCACTTTGCTATACACCTGAAACTAACAGAACATTGTAAATCAACTATACCCCAATAAACATAAAAAATAAATAAAATAAATTAAGCTGGGAAGGGGATAGAAAGTGGTGGTGGGAATGTGCAACTTTAAATAGGGTGGCCAGAGAAGGTTTCTCCGAGAAAGTGACATTTGAGCAAACACCTGAAGGCTATGAAGGTGTTCCTTGTGCAGGCAAAGTTTTGTACGTAGCTGGAAGAAGAGTGCAGAGGGCATGAGGCCGACACACACGGTAAATTCAAGGAACAGCAGGAAGGTGGCAAAGCCGAAGGGCAGGGTCCATGAGAGATCATGGATAATGAGGTCAGAACATGGAAGGCCCTGTCAACTGCTGAAGGGCAGCTGGCTTTCACTCCGAATACGCTGGGAAGCAGCGGCAGGGTTTTGAGCAGAGGAGACACCTGTTTGACATATGTTTTCAAGGGATAGACTCAGGGGACCAAAGGTGGAAGCAGAAAGAACATTTGGAAGGCTGTGCATTCATCTGGGAGAGAGAATGTGGTGGTTGGAATCAGAGCGATGAGAAACGGTCACGTGATGATATTGTGAAGGTAGAACCAGCTGGATTTGCTGATGGATTATGAGATGGTGAATGGGAGGGAGGAAAAAAAGAGTCAAGGGTGACTCCAAAGTTTGGGGCCTGAGGACTTGGAAGGATGGTGTTTCCTTTTTCTGAGAAGGGGGAACCTGTGAGAGGAACCGCCCTAGGTGAGAATATCAGAAGTTCAGCTTTGGGTACATTGAGTCTGAGACGCCCTCAGTGATCCAAGTGAAAAGCTCAAGTAAGTAGAGCTGACCCTGGAACCACGTGGGTTTGGACTGCACAGGCCCACTTATACTGGGATTTTTTCCCTAAATGCGCACTACATAGTCTTGGCTGGCTGAATCCGCCCATGAGGAGCCGCGGATATGGAGGGCCGACTGCCAATTATACTCGGATTTTCGACTCCAAGAAGGGTCTGTGCCCCTAAAACCCGCGTTGTGCAAGGGTCAACTGTACTTGGATATGGGTTTAGAATTAAGAGGAGAGGTCCAGGCTGTAGCTATACATTTAGGAGTCATCTGTGGGTGTATGACACTGAAAGCCAGAAGACTGCATATATCACCAGGAAAATGACTTAGGTGTGCACCCTGGACCACCTGGCATTTAAAGATCAGGGAGGTAATTGGAAAGTAGCAAAAGAGACTGAGAATGCACAGCCAGTGAAAGAGAATGAAAACCAAGAGATTAGGGTTCCGGAGGCCAGGTGAGACCAGGGTCTCAAGAAGGCTAGAGTGGTCAGCTATCTCAAACACTGCTGGAAGCCCAGCAAGATGGGCGTTGAGAACTGACCATTGGATTTACACACTCCATGTCACTGGTGGTACAGCAGGGGTGGAGACCTGGATGGGGCAGCTCAGGAAAGAATGGGAGGCAATGTTCACTGCAGCACTATTTACAGTAGCCAAGAATGGGAGGCAATGTTCACTGCAGCACTATTTACAGTAGCCGAGTCACGGAAGCAACCTAAGTGTCCATCCACAGAGGAGTGGATAAAGAAGATGTGGCACATATATGCAATGGAATATGACTCAGCCCTAAAAAAGAAGGGAATTTTGCCATTTGCAGCAACATGGATGGACCTAGAGATTCTCATACTAAGTGAAGTAAGTCAGACAGAGAAAAACAAATATTGTATGGCACCACTTATATGTGAAATCTAAAAAATAATACAAATGAATCTATTTACCAAACAGAAACAGACTCACAGACATAGAAAATAAACTTATGGTTACCAAAGGGGAAAGGGGGGGATAAATTAGGAGTTTGGGATTCACAGATACACACTACTAGATATAAAATAGGTAAGCAACAAGGATTTACTGTATAGCACAGGGAATATACTCAATATGTTGAAATTGCCTAGAATGGAAAATAATATAAAGTATATATATATGTATATATATATATATATATATATATATATATCTGAATCACTTTGTTCTATACCTGAAACTAATACAATATTATAAATCAACTATATTTCAATTAAACAAAAAAAGAAAGAATGGGAGGGGAGGAACTGGAGGAAGCTGGTAGAGGCAGCTTTTTCTAGGGAGGTAGGTGGAGGGAAATATAGAGATTCTATTTATTGTTTGTTTTGTTTTTAAATTCGAAGGAATTGATGGCATGTTGAGGCCTGGGTGTAATTCTTGTTACTTTCTTTGTAAGCTGATGGGAGTGATCCCGTATGGAGAGAATTAATGATTATCCTTATTGGTCTTTTGAATATGAAACCCTGACCTCGCTAAAGGGGAGATTCTGCTCCAGGCAGTTTCCCTTCCGTTGGCGTGAACGCACTTGCTCCCACCTCTGAACCCTGTTCATCCTGTTCCCTGGGGCAGGAATGCTATTCCTCCCCCTTTTAACAGATCCAAATTCTACCCATGCATTAAGTTTCAGCTCAAGCCCTACTTTCCCCACAAGGCAGTCTCTAACTTTTGTAATCTGGATTCGTTGCTTCTTTTATTTTCTTTATAACACCCAGTATTTTTCAAACACTCATTGAGTGTCTTTGTGTGCAAAGGAATGAGCTAGATTTGGGACAAGAACACGTTAACTAAAAAGCACAGGGACTCCCCTGGTGGTGCAGTGGTTAAGAATCTGCCTGCTGATGCAGGGGACACGGGTTCGAGCCCTGGTTCGGGAAGATCCCACATGCTGCAGAGCAACTAAGCCCGTGCACCACAACTAATGAGCCTACCTTCTGGAGCGCACGAGCCATAACTACTGAGCCCAAGCACCACAACTACTGAAGCCCAAACGCCTAGAGCCCGTGCTCCACAACAAGAGAAGCCACCGCAATGAGAAGCCTGCGCACAGCAACCAAGAGTAGCCCCTGCTCGCCACAACTAGAGAAAAGCCCGCGTGCACCAACGAAGACCCAACACAACCATAAATAAATAAATAAATAAATAAATAAATAAATAAAGAAAGAAAGAAAGAAAGAAAGAAAGAAGCACAATATCTACACTCTAGAAGGCAACAAACTTGTTATCTGTCACATATTATGATTTTTTTATACCTATCTTTTTTTTCCCTAATTACCTTGAAAATCTTGAAGGCAGAGAGGAATCAATATTTTCATGCTGTTGGTGTTTTTAGCACAGTGAGAGAGCCATGAGAGAAACTAGATAGATACTGGTTGAATTATATTAAAAATCAGTATGATGGAATTATTTAAAGGATCATTACTTCCCAATTATAGAAATAATCACCAAAAACTCAGCTTATCAGTTTATTCCTTCAAACATTTTTATAACAATTATTTTAAATCCTTCCAAAAGATGTTAGATATTTCCCTGCTGTGTCACAGAAAGGTTCTTAGAGACGTTATTTCAAAAAATGATTCTGATCTGCTTGTGGCAGGGAGAGCTGAGTCTTTATTGGGAATTTTGTAAAGGCACGTTGCCCATTTGCTGGAATGGCTGTTTTTAAGACAGTTTTCTGTATAGGAAAAGAATCTGATTAGCGGTTCTACAGAGCGATTGGAAACTTGTGCTTCAAAATAGATCGAAACAAATGCAAAGACAAGGGACATTGTCTAACTGAGATTTCCACAATTCTCAATGCTCTCCCGATGACACAGAGTCAGCCCAGGGGACTACTAATGAGGTAGAAACATGAATATGCATGAGCTTGAATCACGCCCAGAGGCTGATAAAGGGTATTGTCCTTTGCCTGGGTCCGCCTGGTATAAAAAAGTGGAGGCACTTGGGGAGTATACAGTTGGCAAGTTTGTGGCAGATTTTCTTCTAGGCTTCTGAGAACACAAGACTTGATTGAATAAGAACAGCAATCCTGTAGCAGATGCAAACTGTTATATATAGAATGGATAAACAGCAAGGTCCTCCTGTAGAGCGCAGGGAACTATATTCAATCTTCTGTGATAAACCATAATGGAAAAGAATATCAAAAAGACTGTGTATATATGCATACCTGTGTCACTTTGCTGTAAGCAGTAATTAACACGGCATTGTCATTCAACTATACTTCAATAAAAAACAGATTAAAAAAAGATACACTTGAATCCCTTATAATAGTCAGTTAAAGAGAGAGTAGCAAAAGCACAAAAATAAAGTAAGAATCAGAAGGGCAGGGGAGCAGATAAGAGCATAAGGAGGAAGAGAAGGAAGGGGAGAGGGAACGGTCAGAGGGAGAGGGGCCGGGAAGGACTTACGGGGGATAGGAGTGGGGTGGGAGAGGAGCAGAGGAAATAAAGAGGCTGGAAAGAACAGGAAATTAACAGGGAGAAAGACACAGGATATTTTAAGATTTTTTTTTTTTTTTTGTAGGTCGTGCCTTGGTTTTCACTGTGAATTCAAGACTCAGGAAACAAACCTTCCTGTTGAGGCAGGTGTGAGAGTCTTGCTAGGCACCTTATAAGTGGTTGTTGTGTGTTAAGAGGATCTACAAAGAGAAGGGGTGGGGGGGGTGCACCTGAAGACTGGGGCCCTTTCCCTGGGGAAGACAGATGTCTCTTAAACTTGAAACGGCCAAGTGAGAGAGTGCCCTGGTCTTGCTCAAGAAGGAGTCAAGCCATGCAGGAGACACAGTCTAAAAAACAGAACTGGCATGCATCGAATACGATTTAACATAAACTTGTACATTCTGTCATTGAAACTTCAGACAAGTATCCTTGAAAGTTTGCTTTACACCACTTTGCTTTTATGAAAGACTTACACTAGTACCTGTTTTCGCTAAACAAAAGAAATCCTCCGAAGCAGATTTTTGCTTTTATGAAAAAGAGGCAAAAAGCAAAACTAGTGTTCAGCGTCTGTTTCGCAACAGGTTGCTATAAAGGCAGGGAGAGGAGCATCCTTCCATCTCCTTCCCTGGGGACTGCATTCAGCATCTCAGCGTCAAGTCTCTATAGCTTTGAACAGTGTCTGTAAGCATCTCTGCTTTATCTCAATTTATTTTGTGCAACCATTAGCAAGACGGATAAGGTATAATTCCTTCTTCACTTTACACCATTTCAGCTTACAAAACGTTTCATAGGCTCTACTTTCGGATAGTGGGGAAATGGCAGACCTCGTTTCGCTGGACTTCATGTGCTTTTCTTCCTTCCTCTCTTTCTTTCTTTCTTTTTTTTTTTACAAACTGAAGGTTTGTGTCAATCCTGCATTGAGCAAGTCTATCGGTGCCATTCTTCCAACAGCATTTGCTGACTTTGTGTTTCTGTGTCACATTTTGGAATTCTCACAATATGTTCAACTTTCTTATGACGATTATATTTGTTAATGCTGATCAGTGACCTTTGATGACTTGCTGAAGGCTCAGATGGTGGTTAGCATTTTTTAGCAATAACGTATTTTTTTAAATTAAGGAATGCACATTGTTTTTTTAGGTACAATGCTATTGCACACTTAATAGACTACAGGAGAGCATAAACAGAACTTTTACATGCACTGGGAAACCAAAAAATTCGTGTGACTCACCTTATTGCAACATTCACTTTATTGCTGTGGTCTGAAAGAGAACCTGCAATATTTCTGAGGTGTACCTGTATCATAATTTCACAATTGATGACTTCTTTGAATTGAGGAAACATAGAAGTAACTGTCTATGTTTGAGTTCAGACAACAATTGAACGATAAGTTCAGACCCAAGACCAATGAATAGCAAGAGTAGTTGTCCTGGTAGGAAAGGCAGAGCGCAGCCCATGTCAGGAAGGGCTGTTGGGAGACTAGAAATAACAGGTAGTGAACATTCAGGTAGATGTCAAAGAAATAGCCCCAGGCTCATACAAGGGCCAGGCTGGAGGCTCGTTACTGCTCAACATTTAGATTTGCTAAATCTCAGGTTGTCTTGAGGATTGCTCCCTAGAATTATCAGAGGGCCATTCCCCAAAAGTACAAACCTTGACTGTTGGAGATTTCCTTTCCTGATTACCAGCCAAGGGAAGCTATACTGACCTTCACTAATTCCAGTTAATCCTAATATGTCTAACAATCTTTGTTAGAAACTTTAATTCCTCAAATCTGAATAGTTTATATGCAGACTGCCTACAGTGAGAGCTCACAGAATCTTGGGTCTTATTTTTGTAAGTACTTTTGATTTTCAAACTGCAGTATGTAAGAATTTTTGTGAAAGTTTTCTTGAGGTATAATTTACACACGGTAAAATTTACTCTTTTTAATGTACAGCTCTATGAATTTTGACAAATATATATGATTGTCTAACCACCACCACAATTACAATAGAGAATATTTTCATCACCTGAAAAGGTTGTTTCAGGCCCCTTTGTGACCAATACTCTCCTCCCACCTTTAGTTCTTGCAGTTACTCCTCTGATTTTTGCCTCATAGTTTTTGCCTTTTCTGGAATGTTGGATGAATGGTATTATACAGTTTGCAGTCTTTCCTCTATGGCTTCTTTCACTTAACATGAAGTTTTGAGATTCATCCGTGTTTTTGGATGTAATAGTAGTTTGGTTCTTTTATTGCCAAGTGGTATTCCACTGTATGGATGTACCACAATTTATCCATTTAGAGTTGAAAGTTTCCATCATTTCCATTGTTGGGTGACTATGAATAAAGCTGCTGTAAACATTTCATACAGGTCTTTGTGAGGACATACGTTTTCATTTCTCTTAAGTAAATGCCTAGGAGTAGGATCGTTGGGTTGTATGGTGTTATGAGTGGAATTGTGTCCCCCCAAAAAGATATGTTGAAGTCCTAACCCCCAGTACCCCAGAACATGATCTTATTTGGAAATAAATCATTGCAGATGTAATTAATTAAGATGAGGTCCTACTGGAGTAGGGTGGGCCCTTAATCTAATTGGTATACTTATAAGAGGGGACAACTTGATTTCACACTTCTAGCCACCAGAAGTGTGAGATGATAGATATCTGTTGTTTTAAGCCACCTCGTTTGTGATACTTTATACAACAATCCTAGAAAATAATACACATGGGAAGTGTATATTTTGCCAGATAGGAGCTGCCAGACCATTTTCCACACTGCCTGTGTTTACATTCCCATCAGTGATGCATGAGAGGTCCAGTTGTTCTACCACCTGTCAGCACTTGGTGTTGTCCTGTTTTTTATTTTACCCCTTCTGATAAGTATGCAGTGATATCTCCTTGTGGTTTTAATTTTCATCTCCCTAATGGTTTATGATGTTGAGCATCTGTTCATGTGCTTACTTGCCATCCTTATATCTTCTCTAGTGAAATATCTGTTTAGGTCTTTTATCCAGCTGTTATTGGTTGTGTGTTCTCTTAGTGACTGAGTCTTAAGCGTTCTTTTACCTGTTATCAGGTGTATGTTTTGCAGGTGTTTTATCCCTTCCTGTGACTTCTCTTTTTATTTTCTTAACAATGTCTTTTGAAGAAGAAAAAACTAAATTTAATGATGTCTTACTTATCCATTTTTTCTTTTATGGTTTGTGTTTTTGTGTCATAGCTAAAAAAACCTTTGCCCAAGCCAAGGTCAAAAATATTTTCTCTTATGTTTTCTCCTAGAAGTTTTATAGATTTTTGCTTTACATTTTGGTCTATTATCTATTTCAGTTAATATTTCTATTAATTTTTGCATAGGATGAGGGTGAGTTTCACTTTTTTTTTTTTGTATATGGATGTACAATTGCTCCAGTCCCATTTGTTAAAAAGACCATTTTTTATATATCAAATTACCTTGGTAGCTTTGTTGGAAATCATCGGACTATATAAATGTGGGTATATTTTTGGACTTTCCATTCTGTTGCATGCATCTCTAGATCTCTCCTTTTGTCAATACCACACGGCATTATTTGTCTTGCTTTAAAATAAGTATTAAAATCAAGCAGTGTGAGTCATCCAACTTTAGTTTTCTTCAAAGTTACTTTGGTTATGCTAGGTCCTTCGTTTTTCCATATATACCTTAGAATCAACATGTCAGGGCTTCCCTGGTGGCGCAGTGGTTGAGAATCTGCCTGCCAATGCAGGGGACACGGGTTCGAGCCCTGGTCTGGGAAGATCCCACATGCTGCAGAGCAACTAGGCCCGTGAGCCACAACTACTGAGCCTGCGCGTCTGGAGCCTGTGCTCCACAACAAGAGAGGCCGCGATAGCGAGAGGCCCACGCACCGCGATGAAGAGTGGCCCCCGCTTGCCGCAACTAGAGAAAGCCCTCGCACAGAAACGAAGACCCAACACAGCCAAAAATATATAAATAAATAAATTTTAAAAACAAACAAACAAAAATGTCAATTTTTTTTCAAAAAACTTCCTGGAATTTTAATTGAGATGATATTAAATCTGTAGCTCGATTTGGGGAGAACTGACATCTTAATATTTAGTCTTCTAATCTATAAACATGGTATATCTTTCCATTTAGTTAGGGCTTTTTAGATTTCTCCCATTACTGTTTTGTACTTTTCAGCATACAGACCTTGCACATATTTTGTTTAAGTTATCCCTACATATTTCATGGTTTTGATGCTATTCTAAATGATACATTTTAAAAATGTCAACTTCTAATTATTTATTGCTACTATATAGAAATACAATTGATTTGCATATATTGACCTTGTATCCTATGAACTTGATAAACTCTCATACTACGTCTAGGAGTTTTTTGGCATTTTTTTTGAGATACCTTTGGGATTTTTAATGTAGATAATCATTCACTTGCAATAAAAAGTTTATTTTTTAGAGTCTCTGTTTTTCAAATTTGATAATCCTTTCAGGGGACTCCAGGGGAAGTGGCATGCCTGCAGCAAATGAGAAGAATGATATTCACTTCCATATTTATATGTTTGCAAAGTACCCATTAAACTGCTTCTTATACTGAATGAATTCATTAAAAAACTTTTCTCTTAAACTGTGCCTGTGTCATCTGTGTTCTGTGATTGACTTCCTACTGCGGACTCTTTGGTTCTAAGCCCTTAAGTGTTCAAACTATACAATTTACTTTGGATGAAATATTTCCTCTTGCAGGCCACTTTTTAAAATTTATGCGAAATGGAACATTTTGTGGCTAGACATAAGCCAAATGCCACAGGGAAGGGGAATATTAAAGCAAGACATTTGATTAAAGAGTTAAGACCAAGGAACTAAAGAATGTAAAGGACGGGGGAAGAAAAGATAATTCTTAGCTTAGGCTGCAAGTCTATTAAAGGAAACAGGATACATGGCCTTGAGAACTCCCCTAGACTTCCAGACTAGATGCATATGTTGATTTGAGGTTAGGGAAGAGAGGAAGGAGAATAAGCAAGATTTGTAATGGAAGGATTCCGATTCTTTGAGGCTGTCCCAGTTGATGTGGGGTGGAACCAGCCCCGTTCCACAGCTTCCTTGTTAGCTGCTGGAAACAGAAAACAGCACGTGGAAGGCAAAAAGGAAAGGGGGCAAAAATTCTGCAAGGCGAAAAGACATATAAAAATATCTTGCAGTTAAGGGAAGATATGTCCAGACACAACACACTAACAATAAAATTTATTCATGTTACTCTGTGACTCCCAGGTACTTGGTCTTTAAGCTCTTTACAGAACGCACCTAAATCCAGAGAAACGACTCCCTTGTACCAACAAAGTTTTTCCACAATCTTTCCATAAAGTGATACACCTGGTTTTTATTTTTTTAATCTTGGTTATTCCATCAACACCTTTAATGAAGTCTGTTTATCAACCTTCAGTTCATAAGCATTCGTGCATCTACACTGGGGCCAGGCAGTGTTTCAAGACCTAAGAATTTGGAAATTAAAAATGAGTTCGTTGCTCTCAGCAAGTTCACAGCCCAGTGAAGGAGACGGACAACTAAGCAAATAGTTACAATGTAATAAAATGCTGTGATGGACGAACAGCTGGGAGCCAGGATGTGGGAGGCTTCACCCAGGCTGGAGAGGAAAGCCGGAGAAAGCTTCCTGGAGGAGACTGCACCCAAGATGTCTGATAAAGGACTTGCACCCTGGACATCCTTTCAGCAGCTCTAAGTTCAGGTAGATGGGCAGTTAATCAGAGCAGGCAGTTACATAAAAATAATCTATGCCTTGAACACTTAATTCCACATAAACTCATACGGGGCGTTCATTCACCAGTTTACTTTGTTGTGGGGTCAAGGTTTTCTATTAAGCATAAGCCTTCTAATTGGAGTTTCCTTGCCTTCTTTCCTGAACAGATCACACCCATAATGCATTAACGACACAATTTCCAGTTTGTTTTTTTTTAATGGGAGCAAGAATGGGGAGAGAATTGCAAAGCAATCTGAGTACAGAGTCCTTCTTGATGTTTGCTACTTCCCTCACCTTGTATAATTCTCTTGCCCACACCTAATCTGACAACAATTTGTCTTCTGCAGCTCACCTTCCTTATTTTCCAAGCAGCTGATTTTATCTTCATAATAACCACCCTCTTTCTTTTGGCACTCGCATTTTGTTGACTTATTTCATGTCTAATTATATTACGGTATTACAATAACAACAGGTGTAAACAAGTTTGAAGCAAACACATCTTTTTCTCAGGAAAAAAAACAATTCAAGCAGTAGATGCAGAAGTGTGTGGAGAAGAGCTTATCAGCTGCAAGAGTCTAGGGTGCCACGGGACTCACCGTATACATCCTACCGAGAGAATTTAGAGTGACCATTCATCCAGCAGGTGGCTAAGTGGAGACCTGTTTAAAGGACATCAAAGATGGACAAGACACAAATATTCCAAGGAGAGTGAGCAGCACAGAGGTACGGGGACGGGCACAAAATCATCACAAATATATACGGAAGATCTGATGAGTTGAGACTTCAAGCTAAATACCCCACAGTTGGGCTTTGTGTTCTAAAGGCATACAAAACTGTCCATTTTCCCTTAATTTTTCCACTGTTTAACAAAAGTGTCAAACTCATCTTTCCCAACAGTAATACTCAACATTGCTGAGGATACTACTTTTTTTTAATGTGGAAAATAGATAGAAGCCTTTATTTGTTATGATAAAACAGCATAGGGTTGAAAAATTATTCCATTCATTGACATTATTTCTAATGATTATATTATGTTACTAGGCCTAGCAGGTTAGAGCATGAGATAATATTTTGTGTTTTTTTTTTTAGAAAAATAAATTTATAATTTTACACACTTGAGTTTTAATTATGAAATTTTATCTGGCTCATAGCTAAATGAGTACTTGCTAAATATCTTATGCTCAGTCAGTGGACCCCTATAGCTGGGAAATCCCAAAAGCCCTATGATCACTGGAGTCAACGTTTTTTCAAAGGAACTAAGGCTAGATTCTTACCCCACTGTCATTCATACATTTCACCAAGGTGATATCAGAGGTCCTCTCCAGTTTCCAAATTTTATCAATATTTTTTTATGGAAGTATAGCTGATTTACAATGTTGTATTAATTTCTGCTGTACAGCAAAGTGATTCAGTTATACATATATATACATTCTTTTTTACATAGCTTTCCATTATGGTTTATCCCAGGAGATTGGATGTAGTCCCCTGTGTGATACAGTAGGACCTTGTTGTTTATCCATTCTATATGTAAAAGCTTACATCTATTAACCCCAAACTCCCACTCCATCCCTCCCCCAACCCCCCTCCCCCTTGGCAACCACAAGTCTGTTTTCTATGCTGAGGACACCATTTTTTTTTTTTTTTTTTGGCAGTATTGGCTATTTTTATTGCTTAAAATTTCTACTATTTTGAAGAATTAAAAACTCGTTATTTTGTTTAAATTTGTTTTTACTTCTTTGATTATTGGTAAGGAAGACGTTTATTTTTAAGTGTTAGCCATGTGTATCTCCAGTTTTGTCAGTGCTTAGTTCATGCAAGAGCATGATGATTTATCTTGCAAATATTTTACCCAGATACTTCTTACTATTAAAGTTTATGGTTTTTTTTTTTGACAGAATTTTGAAAATTTTAGATCTTTAAATCTAGCAATCTGCTCCTTTGTTTTTAAGTTGAGGTGCTATTTTTCCCCCCTCCCATGACTGGCAAATTTGCTTACTTAACTTTTATTATTTTTTATGGTGTAATTTATTATTGTTATTAAAAAATTTTACACTTTCATAATTCTGGAATTGTTTCAGAACTATTTATCAAACAGATCTTCCCCTTCTCCTTATTCATTTGGAATGACTTATTTATTACATATTTGATTCTTACGTATTTGATAGTACCATGTTCTTTACATTATTAGAACTTTATAACATGTTTTAATATTTGATAGGGTTAAACTTCCTTTACCCATTACTCTTCTTTTTCAAAATTTTCTGAACTCCTTTTGTCATTTATTCTTTCATATGAAATCTAAAAAATTTTGTCTAGTTTCAAAAGCTCCTCTTGAAATTTTGATATAATTATTGCAAATTTATAAATTAATTTTAAAAGAACTAATATTTTAATAACGTTCTATTTCCTAATCCATGAACATGGCATATTTCATCATATATCCAAGTTGTTTATATGAATAACCCAGAAAAGACACTCATGATTCTTGTACATGTGCTGAAAAAGGCTATTTCTACATATTTTATGTTAGTGAGGATTGGGAACATCCTTTGTCTGTTCTAGATTTTAATGTATGGAGCCATCTAATGTAGTTTCTATTAAGAAAATGGCAATTGGTTTTAGATAGATTGCTGCTTTTGCATATAAATAAAATACTTTTTAATCCTAGTTTTTTAAACTTACTTTTTAAAAAAAAGTTTTAAAGTTTTTTAAACTTTACTTTTTTAAGAGTAAAAAGTTTTTTCACTTTTTAATGAACTTGCCAACATCAGTTACAAAGCATTCTTTTGAGTAATGGAGGATTGTAAAATGTCAGTTGCCTGTGTCATCCGCTACCGTGGTATTTGTCCCCAAATGGTTCCTAGAAAACGGGAAACAAAGTAGAGGCAGCTGAGGCTGGTGCCCAGTTTAGAAAACACGTGGAGGACCATTAAATAACCACTGGAAGTGCTGAAAGAGACCCATGAACAAAGCAGATAACCTAGGGATAATGAGAACAGTAAATAAAGCCACGAAACCCATCAGGAGACGGGTGGAAGATATTCCAACGTTGGCTGAAAACATTGGAGAAGAAATGACGGAGCCAGTTTCCGCTGGGCCCAGGACTTGTTTAGCCCATTTCACCTCAAAGTAAAAAGAACTTGGGGGTCAGCTCCCAAGGAGCTTGAACGTCCCTGCGTAGAACTCCATATTTGGACACAGAAGCTGCGTTTATGACAAATGTGGTAGAACAGTTCAAGCAGCTGACACATGCCGGGAGAAAAGTGAAACTGTTAAATCAGTAATGCAGATGTCTTATATATACACTAATATGTATAAAAAGATAACTAATAAGAACCTGCTGTATAAAAAAACGATAAAAAAGAAAGAACAGATATGGAAAAAAAATTTTTTTAAATAATGCAGATGTCTTAGTAGGGAGGGGGGAGGGCCACTATTGGGGTGCGGAGGGGGAGGGACAACCTGTTGGGTGTGAGACAGGCTCAAGGATGTGTGGTGCAACACGAGGAAGACAGCCAATATTTTGTAATCATTGTAAAGTGACCTTTAAAACTTGTATTTAATTTTTTAAAACAAATAAAATAAAATAAGATATTAAAAAATAACAATGCAGAGGTCTTGTAAACCTAAAGCACATACAGAACAAAGTTTAACTTGATCAGTAAATATTCAAGAGTGAGAAACACTTGTGCTCCTGGTGGCCCATTGTACTAAATGCATGACAATAATTCTGTTGATCAGAATGTCACTTCTGTGTGTGTGTGTGTGTGTGTGTGTGTGTGTGAGAATCCCCTCCTAGCCTTGCCAGTTTTCCAGCATGGCACCAAATCTCTGCCCCATGCCAGGGTCATCCTTCATTCCTTCTTCTTTGATGCCTGACAAAGCCTCATCTAAGCACACACACCTTCCCCGGCCAGTGAGCAGAGCTTGGCTCCTGCTCTGAAATGCTGACTGTGCATTTCCAGCCAGTTCCTGACAGTCATGAATGTGACCATTCTGGCAGCCTTGCAGGGAGCTCATCAGAACAGGCAAACAGGAGGGACCAGCCCTGCTTTGCAGCTGGGACACGATGTGCCAAAATGGCATTAATGTCGCGTGGAAGAGGAACAAGCAGGTGGGGCCGAGAGGATTTGTCTCCGGTTAGAACCGAGCTGAGGTTTACAATCCAGATCAAGTTTCTTGGTCGTTTTTATGGTGAAAGTCTAGCGATTTCAAAATCTAGTACTATTGCTTAGAAGCAGAAAAAAAAAGTGGCACAGAGGAATAACTGAATTAAATAAATATTCAGGAGTGCCTTAGCCCAGCCCCACTCAGTTTGACACTACAAACAAAACCGTCCAACCCTGCGTGCAGCTGCTCGTAGATAAATGAACAGCTAATTTCAACAGGGCTGCTGAATAATCTAGGCTTAAAAGGAGATGTCCTAATGGAATCCGATCTCTTGCCTACCTCATTAAAAAACCTACAGCTGTACATCAAAGCAAATCACATCCTCCTCCTTCGTTAGAGCCAACAGGAGGCTGGGGACACTGGGTCCCCCAGAAGTACACTTGGGACTCTTTGGATTCTTTTAAGACAGTGGTTATTTTGCAGCTGGCCAAGCAGAAGAGAAGAGAAAAAGCCATCTCCTGTTACGGTGATGGTTTTATTTAGTTTTTTGAGGGCTGACCACTGCTGGCCACTGCCAGTCCCTGGGTGGCCCTGGATTTACACAAGACCCTTTTTATAGCTTGAATTAACTCAGACCCCTCCACTCTCCTCTGTCTTCAATATACAATTCATTAGGGGAACAATAAGAACAATGCCGTTTTATATCTGAGTGGCAATTTAGAGTTTTCAATTGTACCAGACGATTGTCCAAGAGCTAGAGATCTTGGGATGTAGATGCAAAAGAGTACGGTCTCCCCCAATGCTTCTGCTATTTGGTTTCTCATCTGAGGTCCTAGTTACTGCAGGACCTGACTTTCATGGAAACAGACTGTGGATTTGAGATGGATCATTTTATAGCTTTAGGGGTCTTATCAGTCTCCGTGTACCTCAGGGAAGCTCTTTGGGCCACGCATAAAAAGTACTACTGAGGACATGATCAGTGACCTCTGAATTCATTTCTGATCTGTCTCCATATGAGCTGTTTTTGCCTCGCTCCATCTCTTGGACGTCACACTATAAATCCTCATCTATAATCCTGATTTTCCTCTGCACCAATTGGCTATGCTCTCTGTTCTCGTCGACATCTCTCCCCTCCCAGGATGCTTCTAATTAGATATGACCGTGGCCCAAAGGTGACTTCAGAAAGGACATTTACAAGGCAGGCACCAGTGGGCCTAGTTCCTCCCGGGCCTCAACTGACCACCCAGGCAATTTAGGTAAATTGCCATTTCTTGAACACTGTGGTCTCAGTCATGGTCATTTGATTCAAAAGGAAAATTTCCTAAATGAATGGTTATTAATTCTTAAAGTACTGCAATCTGATTCTGCCAAAACATACTTTTATCACAGTCTGAAATTTCCTACCTCCCAATATGTTTAATATTATACTTACAATGTTATCATCAGAATGACTTTAGAAATTGACCATGCAGCTAAACAGACGGGAGAGACGTGCAGAAGCTAAAGGATGTCGTACAGATAGCTGTTTAAAGTAGCAGCTCTGCCAGATAGAAAGAACATAAAAAGAATTTAGAGTAGAAACAAGCATTAAACAGATTGGTTGAATCCGATTAGGCTGTGGAGCAAAGAAGGGGAATGGAATTGGAGTTTGGAGGGAAGATCACATATAATTTGCCATAATCTAGGACACAATTAAGAGTAATTACAGAGCTTCCCTGGTGGCGCAGTGGTTGAGAGTCTGCCTGCCAATGCATGGGACACGGGTTCGAGCCCTGGTCTGGGAAGATCCCACATGCCGCAGAGCAACTAGGCCCGTGAGCCGCAACTACTGAGCCTGTGCGTCTGGAGCCTGTGCTCAGCAACAAGAGAGGTCGCGATAATGAGAGGCCCGTGCATCGCGATGAAGAGTGGCCCCCACTTGCCGCAACTAGAGAAAGCCCTTGCACAGAAACGAAGACCCAACACAGCCATAAATTAATTAATTAATTAATTTTAAAAAAAACCATTAAAAAAAAAAGAGTAATTACAAAAGAATGAGCATGAATTCAGAGGACCTACAGTGTAGGACATTGACTTGGAGTCCCCCCTTGGCAGAAACCATTAATAAAAAAGTCTCAGACATCATTAGTCATTAAGGAAATGCAAATCAAAACTGTAATAAGATACCACTTCACACCCACGAAGATGGCTATAACTTTTTTTAATGGAAAGTAACAAGTGTTGGGTAGGATCGAGAAATTGGAACCCTCACACATTGCTAGTGAGGATATAAAACAGTTCAGCTGCTGTGGAAAACAGTTTGGCTCAAAAATCAAAACATAGAATTATCACACACATGACCCAGCAATTCCACTCCTAGGAATATACCTGAGAGGACTGAAAACAGGTGTTCACACAAATTCATGTACAGGCACATTCATAGCAGGATTATTCACAAGAGTCCAAAGGTGGAAACAACCCAAATGTCCATCAATGGATAAATGAATACACAAATTGTGGTGTATCCATAAAATGGAATATTATTCAGCCACAGAAATGAATAAAGTAGTGATACACACTACAACATGGGTGAATCTCAAAAGCAAGCTAAGTGGAAAAAGCCAGACACAAAAATTCACATGTTGTGTGCTTCCATTTATATGAAACACCCAGAATAGGTAAAACCATAGAAATTAAAGGCAGATTCGTGGTTCCCTGGGGCCAGGGGTAGTGAGTAATAGGGACTAACTGCTTAGTGGGAACAGGGCTTTATTTTGGAGTGACGGAAATGTCTTACAATTAAAAAAAGGGGTGGTTTCACACGTTGTGAATGCTGATGAATTTTTTATTTTAAAATTGTTAATTTTATGTAACATGAATTTTACCTCAATTTTTTTTTTTAAAAAAAGGCTCAATATGACAGTCTATTGGTGAAAAAATTTATGCTGGATGTCTCTAGATCTTCATTTTGTACTCAGGCCAGTCTCTCTAATTTATATGCTGCTCAATCTCTGAGGTCACCCCAGTGCACTTGGAATGGAAATCCTACTTCCTTGGAACACTATTGCCAAAAAATACTTGGATAGAAAAATGAAATTAATGTGGGAAAGTATAATTGGTTCCTTGGTGGGTATGTTTAATACCAGGCCAGCTTAGAATGAAGTCTAAAGATAATTCTTCTTGCTTCGGCTCTCCTGGGCTCTTTTAGATAGAATTCACGGGTTCCATGAAGTTGAATGGAAAAGAAATTACATCTTTATTGTCACTGGTCTCCCAGAATCCTTCTCGCTTGAATCCATCTGGGCTGAGCTATTAAAGATAATTGAGTAAATGCAATTCATAGTATTTACATTTTTTGTGTGTTATATTGCATGTAAAATTTTGTGTACCTGGCATTTGAAATGTTTGTATTGTCTAAAAGAATAATTGGCATGGATACCTGATTCAGACTCATGATTTTTAAGTTGACAAGGTAAAACCTAATTTGTAAACGGTATTGAACCGTTTTGGAGAACTTAACATTATATATAAGTAGATACTATGTATAATGTAGATGTTATTATATATATTAGATTTATATTACTTAAGTAAGTTTTGGGAAATTTTGGTGTTACAGAGACAACTGAAGGACTTAGAAATAAAGCTATATAAACTGAATAAATATAGATGTAATTTTAAATGTTTAAAGGAGTTTAGGTTTGTTTTTTTTTTTTTTTTTTTTTTGGTTTTAGAGTTCCAGCAGGGATACGGTGCTTTTTTTTTTTTTCCCAAAGGAATTCCTTTATTTTTATTATTTATTTATTTATTTTTGGCTGTGTTGGGTCTTCGTTTCTGTGCGAGGGCTTTCTCTAGTTGCCGCAAGCAGGGGTCACTCTTCATCGCGGTGCGCGGGCCTCTCACTGTCGCGGCCTCTCTTGTTGCAGAGCACAAGCTCCAGATGCGCAGGCTCAGTAATTGTGGCTCACGGGCCTAGTTGCTCTGCGGCATGTGGGAATCTTCCCAGACCAGGGCTCGAATCCCTGTCCCCTGAATTGGCAGGCAGATTCTCAACCACTGCGCCACCAGGGAAGTCCGGAGTTTAGCTTTTAAATGGGACCCAAAGATGAATTGAAGAGCCTTTAAAGTGATTTTTAGAAATTTATTGGCATCTTATTTAAAGCAAAACAAGATTTATAAACTTAAGGAAAAATCATGACTTTTCAATTTACTTTTAAAAATCAAGTATTAATATTAAAAAACACATAAGTCACGGAAGTACGAACAATCTTTTCACCTAAGATACATGAAAAAAATATGTGTATATATATATACACATATATAGACGTATATATATATGTATATATATATAATATATATGTTCTTTGAGGTTTCACAGTCAGTGAACACTCTGTAGCATGGTAAAACTCAGATGGAGTTTTATCTTCTTCCGCAGGGTGCTGTGGACAGATAGGGCTTTCTTGGCTGCAGAATTTCCTTTTCTCCATACTTCAGGCTCATTTCAATAGTCAAAGCTTTCAAGAAAACACCAAAATGTACTTCCCTTGCTCACTTCAGCAGTTCGTATTAAAGGAAGCACTTAGTGCCCTGAACGCAATGTTCAAACTTGGTTGTTGAGTTCAACGCGGCATCCCTTCTCCTTCCGTGTTAAAAGGCACAGTGGAAATAGACTTGCAGAAAAATAGTTGACTTGCTAGATTGACCATAGTAGCCATTAGCAAAAGGATTGCCTACAAATGCCCGCTGCTCCCAAAGAATCCCAACAAATAAGAAATAAAACAGTGTACCTCGGCAGAGCTGAATTTTACGTATCTATGTTTTACTCAGCTCCCATTTCCAAAACCAAGTTCTGAAATGAACTCTCCTCAAGAGCAGTCAATTATTAAAAGAAAGAACTTCAGCAAGAGGCTTCAAATGCTATTGTTTGAAAGTCCTTGAATTCTAATGGGATCTAGTCTGTTTGAAATGGTTTACCCCATGGACTTTCATGACTATTTTACACTTATTGAGAGCCAACAAAAGGATGAGCACAAAGCAAACAGAAAGGTATTAATTTGCAATCTCACCTCTGTCTCTTTCTGTTGTCCAGATCAACACAAAGGTCTTTCTATTTAGATTAATGTAGATAATTTTTTTTTCCGGGACAGTATGAAATTATCTCACGTGTTTTCCTTTGTTTTCTTCTCACATATGCATCTCACTGTGTTTCCTCGGGTTCTGCCTTGATAGCATCCTAGCACTTCAAAAGGTCTGCATCACAATCCTCTTCCTAATTTACTCTCCCAGAATATCTTTCCTGAACCAATGTAACATCTCCTTACATTCAACGCCTGGAAAGTACCTTATTGCCACTTTTTATTTCTACAGGACAAGATTTTGCTCCTGGCTTTGCTGGGATAAACTTGTCTATCTTTTATATTCGTTTACCTATTCCATGAAAGAGATGAGCCAGTGTGTAAATTCCATGGCAGCCCTTTTAAAATCAATCTGTTTTTAGAGATAGATTCCTTTTGTAGAATTTGGCAGGGATTCCTCAAGAGTAGATCAGAATTGACTATGATCATTTGAACAGTTCCTTAATTGATCTACAAGAGGACGACCACCATGTCCTCCAACCCTGGCCCTGCGATTTAAGGAGATTCCCAGGGTAAAAGAGAGCACTGCTGAAAGGTGATCCTATGTATCCTCCTTTTCTAACTTCCTGGTCGCGTCCCTGCCAGTGATGTCATAAATAGCCCTGGTTGCTCCTTTTCCTACCCAGTGAACTGCAAACTCCTGACCCACTGAGCACTTCTCCCTAACGCAGGACTGGCTACGTAGCTTATGGGGGCCAGCACAAAATAAAATGTTTAAAATGCACCTTGTTAAAAAAAATGATTTAAGTATTTTGAGATGGTGACAGCAGAGCATTAAGCCAAGTGCAAGGCTCTTCTAAGTTCAGGTCGCTGTAGGACTATGTGGGTTGTATGTCCATGAAGAAAAGTACAGATTCTTCACCATCAGAATCCCCTCCAATAGAATTCAAAAATTTGCATATAAAAATTATTACGTAAAGGAAATCCAAAAGTAACTTTTTTCTTAGGGAAAGGATGGGGATGAAGAAAGGTGGGGGATGGAAGATAGGTGGGGTATGACATAAAGAAGGAGAGACTTGGGACATTCCCCAGGGATTGAGAGGCTGACCAGCTTAGGACAGAGACCAGGCGGTACATGGCAAGAAGTGCCAGAGCGGGGAGGGGTTCCAAGATGAGCTGGAGGGTCGTATGCCAGAATAATCAACCAATTTGAAATCATAGAGCTAGTCAAAAGCACCTCATTGAATGAAGCCCCCTTTCAAGACATCATGGGAAATTTACATAGGTCTTTGATTGTGAAACTGATGAACAGAAAAGGGAACCTTTACATAACCCTTGAGAAAATTGATACATGTACTAAGCATGGACTCCTGGTTTTCCAATAATAATGCAAGAAGGTATAATTGATGCTAAAACTATCCTGAACAAAATTAATCAACTTGATACTTCAGAAGGCATTTCAGGATCTTGCAGTGCCTTGGAATAAGGATTAGGAATTTATTGCTGAATTAAATTATTGCATTGATTCATTCATAAACTAACTAAATTAAATTCATGAAATAAATTTATTGATGAATAAAAGTATGACCACACTAGCTAATCACTAATCCACAAACGATTAAATTAGTTTTCATTGAACAAACTAATTACAGCCACTATGGAGAACAGTATGGAAGTTCCTTAGAAAACTAAAATTAGAATTACCATATGACCCAGCAATCCCACTCCTGCGCATATACCCAGAGAAAACCATAATTCAAAAAGACACATGCACCCCAATGTTCACTGCAGCACTATTTACAATAGCCAGGTCATGGAAGCAACCTAAATGCCCATCAACAGACAAATGGGTAAAGAAGATGTGGTACATATATACAATGGGATATTACTCAGCCATAAAAAGGAACAAAACTGGGTCATTTGTAGAGACATGGATGGACCTAGAGATTGTCATACAGAGTGAAGTAAGTCAGAAAGAGAAAAATAAATATCGTATATTAACGCATATATGTGGAATCTAGAAAAATGGTACAGATGAACCGGTTTGCAGGGCAGAAATAGAGACACAGATGTAGAGAACAAACGTACGGACACCAAGGGGGAAAAGTGGCGGGGGGGAGTGGTGGTGTGATGAATTGGGAGATTGGGATTGACATGTATACACTAATATGTATAAAATGGATAACTAATAAGAACCTGCTGTATTAAAAAATTTTTTTAATTTAAAAATGTATGACCACACTAGCTAATCACTAATCCACAAATGATTAAATTAGTTTTCATTAAACAAATTAATTAACAGGCGATGGGGATCTAACACATATTTGTTAAGCAAATGAATACGTGGAGAAAGGCAGACAAATCTCTTATTAACCCCCAGATCTCAAAATTATAATTTTCCAATCTGAAACCTGACAACTTTTCGTCACAAGGCAGCCAGAGAAAATATTGATCCAATAGACATTTGTTTCTCAGGATTAACCTCGTATTTCTCCTATGTCCCACATAGCGAGAAATTTAGAACATTTACGGTTAATCGTAGCGCCACTTTGTGGAGCGTAAATACAATTTAGGGAAGAGATTAAATGAGTTGTGATGGCTAAACCTCAACTCACGTGCCTGGAAGCAAAGGAATGTGAAGCCATTGTAGAGTTTCCCCTTAACACTGTGAAGGGAGCTGTGATTTTTCTTCTATAATTGAGTTATAATTTTAAGACATTATTATCGATTTTTAAAAAATCATATAAACTAGCTCTTAAGATTTCAAAAGATATGCTCAGTGTCCAAAATTTGGAAAATAGGCAGACAAGCCTGGGTTTATTCACACGGCAGCACCAGCTTTTGGAGAGGATGAGAGTGGATCCTGAAAAAGGGGATAAGGTTCTGCTTCCAGTAATGGTGGAATCAACTCTTCCACAGAAAACAACTGTCAACTTCAAATAAAATCCTAAAACAACTACTGAAGGCTTGGTGAGTGACCAAAAAGCAGGTCAAACCTGGAGAAGGGTGTCCACATTTGGGACAGAAGTGGCACCAGCTGAGTTTCGTACTTGTATAGCCTTTAGCCTAAAGTCAGATGGTTCCTTTGGGGTGGGGAGGGAAGAGTGGCAAAACCTTGAATAGAAAGCGGCAGTCTTTCTGGGCTAAAGAACCCTAGGACAGAGGCAGGGAAACCACGTCAGCTAGAAAATGAGGGGGAGAAATCTGGCAAAGGAGAACAGGAGAGAGGGGAGCCTCAAATTTTTGGCATAAACTTTGTGCACATCTCTGGGCTGACCTTTAAACTCTCCCTGCACAGCTAGACTTCAAGCAGCCCCGCTGAGGCTAAAAGAACTCAACAGAAAGTTTAGTTGTTGCTCATAATTTATAAAAACAAAAAAATCAGTATTCTCCACCAGTGGTCCTCCAGTGGGTGAGTTGAAGTAACAGGGATATTACCTCCTACGATGGACAAGACAGCCCTACACAGCAAAGTACTGTTTTACTCAAAACATGAGTTTCTGCTTTACACCCATTAGGATGGCTATTATCAGGAAAATGGAAAAGAACAAGTGTTGGTGAGGATGTAGAGAAAATGGAAACCCTGTACACTGCTAACTGAGAATGTAAAATGGTGCAGCTGCTGTGGAAAATTAGTGGTTCCCAGGGACTTCCCTGGCGGTCCAGTGGTTAAGGCTCCGTGCTTCCACTGCAGGGGACGTGAGTTCGATCCCTGGTCAGGGATTAAGATCCCACATGCCTCACAGCACAACAAGAAAATTTTAAAAACAGAAAATGAGTGGTTCCTAAAAATTAGATGTAGATTTAATGTGTGATCCAGCAATTCCACTTCTGGAGATGAAAGCAGGGACCTGACAGATATTTGTACACCCATGTTCATAGCAGGATTATTCACAGTAGTCAAAAGTTGGAAACAACCCAAGTGTCCATTGACAGACGAATGGATAAACAAAATGTAGTAGATACATACAATAAGATATTATTCAGCCTTTAAAAGGAATGAAACTCTGACACATGCTACAATGTAGATCAACTTTGAGGACCGTATGCTAAGTGAAATAAGCCAGACACAAAAGGACAAATATTGTATGATTCCATTTATATGAGGTGACTAGGGTAGTCAAATAACTTATGGTTATCAAAGGGGAAAGGGAGGGTAGGGATAAATAAGGAGTTTGGGATTAACATATATACACCACTATATACAAAATAGATGATCAACAAGGACCTACTGTATAGCACAGGAAACTCTACTCAATATTCTGTAATAACCTATAAGGGAAAAGAATCTGAAAAAGAATGTATATATAACTGAATCACTGTGCTGTACACCTCAAACTAACACATTGTAAATCAACTATACTTCAATAAAAAATTTTATAGAGATAAAAAGTAGAATGGGAATGGACTTGAGGACACATGGAGGGGAAGGGTAAGCTGGGACAAAGTGAGAGAGTAGCATTGACATATATACACTACCAAACGTAAAATCGATAGCTAGTGGGAAGCAGCTGCATAGCACAGGGAGATCAGCTGGGTGCTTTGTGACCACATAGAAGGGTGGGATAGGGAGGGTGGGAGGGAGATGCAAGAGGGAGGGGATATGGGGATATATGTGCACATATAGCTGATTCACTTTGTTGTACAGCAGCAACTAACACAACAATGTAAAGCAATTATACTCCGATAAAGATGTTAAAAAAATGCAATAAATATAATATTTCACTTTCACATTTTTCAATAAAAATAATTGTAGTTTCTTGAAAAAAAAAGTAGAATGGTAGTTAATAGAGGCTCGGGGGAGTTGGTTCCTTATATGGGGTGAGGGTAAGGGGTGTGTCCAGGGATCGGGCTGGAGGGCTGGCTTAGGTGTTTTGCCCACCCCTTTGGTGGTGTTGTGTGCAGGGGTCATGCACAGTAAGTACCTTTTGCTCCTGGCTCTTCAGAAGTGGCAGTTGGGTTGTTTTTGTCTTTTTGCATCTTTTGTCCGTAATTTGCCCCAACTGCACATACATGCAGTTATTTTTAGTCCCTTATAGTTTCTTTGCATTTTGTTGCTTAAGGAGATGTTTGTCCAGGTGCAAGCATTGCAGCAAAGGGTCCCAGGTCCCAGCCTGTCTCAATACCATACTGCCTCTCAGTAAGTGTTGGTCAAAAGAGTGAATGATTTCTCCAGAATTATAGGAGGTACTTGATTGCCCTTTTTTATTTGCCTTCACTGCTCACATTACCACATCCTAGGTGAACCCTCTTTGGATCCACGTCTCTTAAGGGAAATTCTCATCTGCTTTAAGTTCTCCTGGAAATAAAGCAGAGATCTGACCAAATTTGAACCAGTAGAGCTCTCATAGGAGCCCAGTATGACATGACTGGGTGGCAGATACTAGATAATAAAGAGGTGATGACCTCCAAGTGAAATAAAACCAATGAGTTTTCTTTTTGCTTGTTGGATTTCCTAGGATAGCACCTTGCATAAATCCTAGCTAGCATGATGGAATTTTCGAGCTGGAAGATATCTTATAGGTGATGCATCCCAATCCCTTAATTTAATGACAAGCAGACTGAGGCTCAGATCAGCAAAGTAGTCAAACTGCCCAAAGCCACACAGCTAGTGAGTGATTCCCAGGCTGGAGGCCAGAGGAGACAAAATACTCCAAAATCTATTGGTACATCCTTTTCCTCCAAGGGAAATGCCCAGATCCATAACTTTCCCATTTTCTCTCTCTCTTTCTTTTTTTTTTAATAGAAAACTTGGAGCTTAAAGGAGTTATGATCCAATTATTTCTTCTCAGATGGATGAATAACCAAGTTGGTACTTTCCATTCCTAATGGCTCAAATTACTAAGCTGTATAATAACTTCCAATTTTGAAAGGTAAATAGATAAAATGCATTTGGAGAGTTGGGATCCTTTGACACGTAAGACTTCTGAATAATTTCAGCCAAAACTGGTTTGGACAAATACAAGTTGCTGTATTGTGCACTGTACCTGGGTTAGACAGAGAGATGCAAAGCCAAGTTAGGCCAGTTTCAGAGGACTGACCCTCAGGTATAGGACCTCAGCAGCCATTGCAGGCAGCCAGCAAATAATTCCAAGGGAAAATTTAAACAAAGTCACTTTGGGTAAAGACACAAGAAAACAGCAGTCCAGTGTAAGATTTTTTAAAGCTGTTGTCATATGACTTATTTAGAAATGACCTAATGGTGCCAGTAATGAGGAAGACAGATCAAGCATAAGAAGGAAGGATATTCCATCTCCCTCTGTCTTATTCTCTCTCTTTATCTACCTAATCTTGTTAGTGTCGTAAGGTGGCAGAGCTGGGAAGGGAGAGGCCAGTATACATTGGGAGCCAGCAACAACAGCACAACGGTAGTCACGATGAGGGCTAACACTTATCGGATGCTTACTATGGTCTAGACACTCTTCTTATTTAATTCTCTACTTAATCCTGTACCGTGTACCTGGCCTTGTGCATTCCATATATATTACGTCGTGTTACCCTCACACCTAGGTGATGAGGTCAGTGTCGTTCTCCTATTTTACAGCCAAGGAATTTTCCCGAAGTGAAACAACCCAAGGTTGACATGGGATCCACATCCAGCTTGTCTGACTTGGAAGCTCACGATCTTTCCCACTTATGACACCTGCCACTGTGAAGGCCCATCAGCACCATATGCATTAGCAGACATAAATATTGCAAGTATGGTGGAGGTTTTCCTCTACATTGGAAATCAGAAAACGTGAGCATTGCATCTTAGTTTTGCTTCCAATTTTCCATGTGACCGTAAGCAAGTTGCTTATTTTCTCTGTGACTCAGTTTCTTTACCTGGAAAGTGAAAATTATATCTGTCCCACTTTATTGCAAGGAATTTTAATGACAAATTCAATAAATGATTGTGAAAGTATTATGAAGAATGTTGAACATATGTAGGCTTTGGTATGTTGTATTTACTACAAAATGCAGAAAATTTCTCCTCCTCTTTCTCCTCCTTCTTCCCAGTTTTATTGAGACGTAATTGACATCTAGCACTGTACATCATTTTTTTTTTTTTTTTTTTTCTGGTTGTGCTGGGTCTTCGTTGCTGAGCGTGGGCTTTCTCTAGTTGTGGCGAGCAGGGGCTACTCTTGGTTGCGGTGCATGGGCTTCTCATTGCAGTCGTTTCTATTGTTGTGGAGCACAGGCTCTAGGCACACGGGCTTCAGTAGTTATGGCTTGTGGGCTCTAGAGCACAGCCTCAGTAGTTGTGGTGCATGGGCTTAGTTGCTCTACGGCATGTGGGATCTTCCCGGACCAGGGCTCGAACCCATGTCCCCTGCATTGGCAGGCAGATTCTTAACCACTGTGCCACCAAGGAAGCCCTAGCACTGTACATCTTTAAGGGGTACAGCATAATGATTTGACTGACATACATCATGATATGATGATCCCAAGAAGTTTAGTGACCATGCATCATCCCATATAGACAGAAAAGAAAAGAAAAAATATTTTCCTTGTGATGAGAATGCTAAGGGTTTACTCTCATGACAGCTTTCATATATAATGTATAGCAGTGTTCATTATATTAATCACAGTGTACACAACAGTCCTAGTACTTAAGTATCTTACAACTGGAAGTTTGTACTTTTTCACCATCTTTATTCACTTCCCCCTGCCCCTACCCCTCGCCTCAGGTAACCACAAATCTGATCTCTTTTCTTTAAGTTTGTTTTTTGAACTATAAGTTTGTGTTTTGAAGAAATGTTGCTTCTTATTTGACAGACAGGAGAGATCTTTCTTATATACATCCTCTGTCTTGTCATCTTCATGCCCAGCTACATAAAGTGGGCAATAAATTACCCCTTATTTATTTAATTTTTTTTTTAAGTCTTTATTGAATTTGTCACATTATTGCTTATTATTGTTTTATATTTTGGTTTTTTGGCCACAAGGCATGTGGGATCTTAGCTCCCTGACCAGAGATCAAACCCACACCCCCTGCATTGGAAGGCGAAGGCTTAACCACTGGACTGCCAGGGAAGTCCCCTACCCCTTATTTATAAAAAGAGATAAACATAGAGTGTCTGGTCTAGTAGGAGCTCAATAAATATTAATTTCCTCACTTTGTTTGAATGGGCATAGGAGGCAAAGCCTGTCAGAGATTAATTATATATCAACTTGACTGAGCCATGGGTTGCCCAGATATTTGGCCAAACTCTATTCTGGGTGTCTCTGTGAGGGTTTTTAGATGAGATTCACATTTAAATCAGTAGGATGAGTAAAGCAGATTGCCCTCTTGAATGTGGTGGGCCTTGTCTAATCAGCTGAAGCCATAAACAGAACAAAAAGACTGGTCTTCCCCAGAGTAAGAGAGAATTTTTCCTGCCTTTCAACTCAAACTGAAACATCAGCTCTTCCTGGGTCTCGAGGCTGCTGGCCTTTGGACTGGCCTCTCCCATACCTGCAGATCTTCAGATCCTGGGTCTTGACCACCTCCAAAGTTACACAAGCCAGTTCCTTATCATAAACCCCTCTCTCTGTGTCTCTCCTCCCCGTATGTATCTAAAAATTATTTTCATATATTTTATATGAAAATATATATATGTATAACTGAATCACCCTGCTGTACCCCTGAAGCATTGTAAATCAACTATACTTCAACTTTTAAAAAATAATAAATAAATAAAAATTTTAAGATTAAAACAATCTTAAATGTATATACACATCCTATTGATTCTGTTTCTCTGGAGAATCCTGACTAATACAGCCTGGTGCTTACTCATCAAAAGTCATCGGGGGGGCTTCCCTGGTGGCACAGTGGTTGAGAATCTGCCTGCCAATATAGGGGACACGGGTTCGAGCCCTGGTCTGGGAAGATCCCACATGCCGCGGAGCAACTGGGCCCGTGAGCCACGACTGCCGAGCCTGCGCGTCTGGAGCCTGTGCTCCGCAACAAGAGAGGCCGCGACAGTGAGAGGCTCGCGCACCGCGATGAAGAGTGGGCCCCGCTCGCCGCAACTAGAGAGAGCCCTCGCACAGAAACGAAGACCCAACACAGCCAGAAATTAATTAATTAATTAATTAATTAATTTAAAAAAAAAAAGTCATGGGGAATCTGTTTACAACATCCTAAAAATAATAATCAGCCAAGATCTTCTTATAAGCAATTAGGTTCAAAATTGAAGATCCTGAGTGTGGTAGGGAGAGAGAACTCTGCCTTAGGAATCACTTAGTTACAGCAGAGCCCCAGCCTTGGGACTCAGGACACGTCCTTGGGGAATTCTGTACTTTCCACGACTGGGAGCTTTTTGTCCTTTCTGCCCTAGGGTGCAAAGCACTTTTTTGGCTACAGAAGGCTCCCTTATGGTCTGTCTCGCCTTCTCCACTTTATACGTCTTTAATAAGTGTCAGTTCCACAGAAGGCAGTGGCTCTTTCTTTAAAAGTCAGAAATGATCCCCAATGGCTTGTCACCTGGCTATATTAAGAATGGCTTTTAGATGTCTGCTCCCCTTTATTCTCAGCCAGCCCAAGAAAGAACACACTGTGGCTGTCTGCCTTTGGGTGGTGTTTCCTTTCCCACATCTCCAGTGATTTATAACTCGGTTTTCCTGGTTAACCATGACCATGGCCGTGACCATGCACACAGTCTACCCTGGATAGACTCAGCTCCTAGGGGATATGGCTATTAACGAGAAAGCCTGGCTCCCAGAGGGTTTGGCTACTGAGATGCATTTTTCTTTCTCTCTCATTTATTAGTGGAAAATACTGCCTGGGAGGAAAATAAGATAAACAGTGGCCTTTCAAATTTCCCCTAAGCTAGGGTTTATGTTTTACTTTTCCCAGATCCCAGATAAATTCTCTTCCTGGTTTCTGTTTTATGCCACTCTGGAGGATATATGTCAGGCTCTTAACACTTATTAAAAATAGACCATTTGGATGGAAACAGAATATCATAACACAGTGGGGTTTTGCTGTTTCATTTTGTTGTTTTAATAAACGTAAGTTTAATCAAAAGAGCTAGATGAATCGTCTTGGAGACTAAGTCCTCTGTTTGTCTACAGAACAGATGCAACTTCTCAGCTCTCTTCACTCATAGTCATTCTACTTGATCACCCAGAAAGGTGGGTTCGCCCTGTCTCCACCACTGCTCTCTCATGGAAAGAGTCAGAGAACGTCTATAATTGTATGGTTTTATCTCTGTTTAGGCTGTGATCTTGCTTGATAGTTACTTGGGTACGTGTCTTACTTCCTCTGTCAAATCCACAACACCCCCCAAGGTTACAGACATGTTTTTCCCACAAGACACACCACGGTCTGTAGACACATATAGGAGACCCTCAATTAGAAATATCTGTTGGTTAAACGAATAAGTGAATGAAAATATTTTAAAAGCTATAGATGACAAGAATTCTAGGGGCTGTTACGCTTAATTATAATTAGCTGCCTGTTGCCAGCAGTTTGAGCCAGATAGTCAATGTAACCAATTGATACCAGCCAATTGGTAGGTAAAGATGTATGACCATCTTCTCTAAGATTGCTGTTCTCACACAGGTTACTATTCAAAGATGAAGCAAGGCATTTCCAGTCAGCGAATTCTGAAGCCATGCTCCGGCTATGTGCTACGGTCTGTACAGATTTACACTTTCTAAAATAGGGCTCTGGGGCCCCAACAGGAAGAGGATCAATGCCCCCAGTAAGGATGACTCTTTCCAGAACTTAGCATTTTGCTAGACTGAGGCAGTGTTGTAAGAAGATACTTTATTATTTCCCCAGCCATCTTGTGCATTCAACCTGCTATTGACATGCTGACCTATATACGGAATGAAGAATTTGGCTTCTGTGGAAAAACAAAGTTAAGAATGGGGTGAGAATGAACTCTTCAGGGGAAAAAATGTCTACTAAATTTTTCCTTAAGAAATTTAGGTCATTTGAAATAATGTGCAAAAACTAGTATTTTTTTTTTCATAAAAACTCAAATTTTTCCTCGGGCACCTCAGAATTTTCCATTTCTGGTCAACATCTGAAAGACAAAAGAGGAAGTGAGATCTGAGGTAATTATGGTCTGACCAGGAGCAAAACAAGCCCCAGACCTCATGAGGAAGCTCCACCAAAAGAGGAACAGGGCCCTTTGACTTAGAAAACGAACGGCTGGGGTTGAACGGCCCCCCTACTTCAGGGCAGGTGCGGTCACTCTGGCCTTTTGCTGACAGGCGAGACGGAGGAGAGAAAACAAAAGGCAGGGAAAGCGCTGTGGCCGAGAGGCAGTCGGGGGTTCCTGTTGCTAGGGAACCACTTCCTGTGCGCTCACACACAGCTATTCACATATCACTAGAATAATCCTTCTCAGGCTTCGAAGGAAAGGAAACAGCTCTCCAAGCTCAGACGTCACAGTAACACCAGGCAAGGCCTGGCTTTTCCAGCAGGCGCTGAAGAGCCAAGGGTGCCAGGAGAGAACAAGAAGTGAATGGACATCTTGTTTTTATTCAAAGAGACAGAGGGCTGACCCCCTTCCCACATTTATCTACCCTGATGTGTCAGATGCAAACAGTGACCACACACACACACACACACACACACACACACGTGCACGCACGATTTTACTATCAGTTCCTTGAGAGCAGAGAGCACGTTTCACTCATTTTCAGATGCCCGCATTCTCCCACACAGCGCTTTGCACTCAGTTCTCCAAGTTCCTTGAATTCTATTCCTTCATTTCACAAAGAGTTTCTGAGGATTTGGTTCTACGCACACTGTGCCGAGTGCTAGGACGGAGACAAAGATGCACAGATACCATCCTCCCCTCAAGAAGCTTCCTGGTCTTGTAAGAGTAA
Source organism: Balaenoptera ricei (assembly GCF_028023285.1). Lineage (NCBI taxonomy): Eukaryota > Metazoa > Chordata > Mammalia > Artiodactyla > Balaenopteridae > Balaenoptera > Balaenoptera ricei. The sequence goes on along the minus strand of NC_082640.1, from coordinate 7,664,179 downwards.
CACGAGTGACAATTAGGTTTGGCTACAAAGGACAGTAACAAAAATAACAGTGGTGTATATGAGATAGAAGGTTTTATTTTCTGGTTCTTACACATAAAAGAAGGGTCCAGAGTTGGTATTGAGCCCCAGAGACCAAGGCCTCTCCTGTGTTTTATCCCCACTATCCTTAACATGTGGCTTCATCCTCAAAGTTGCCACGTGGTCCAAGATGGCCACCATGATTACCCATCACTGTTCCAAACAGGAAGAAGGAAGGGTGTGCTCTCTTGAGGGAGATTTCCGGAAGCCCCGTGGTAGTAGATGCTACACTTGAAATCTTTTTATGAACAACATTAAAGCCCCTTCCCTTATGTTATTGTTTTGGGGGTTGTGAAATCAGTCTTATTTGTATACAGTTACTTTTTTTCATTACAAAACTTGTAGCATCTCATTATGGCAAATTTGGAAAATAGATTAATTCATCCCTAATTCCAATATGTATTTAAGAACCATGAAAATTTTTATTGCATACTTATGGTGTTAGAAGCTAGGACTATAAAGGTAAACAACTACTGTGAGCATTCTGTTTCCTTTCCCTCCATTTTGTAAAGCTCTGTAAGCTATGCATCGGTTTTTGTGTTTTGTAGTTGTAATTATGGTAAATAATTTTATATCCTCCGTTTTTCACTTCACATTAAATCATTAGCTTTTTCCCATTTTACTACATGACTAAATTTTTAATAATTTAATAATATATACTCATAGTGAAAATTTAAATGTTATTTGAAAAATAAAAACAACCCAGTCAAAAACCAACAAGATACCTCTACACACCTACTAGAGTGGCCAAAATCCAAAACACTGACAACACTAAATTCTGGCAAGGATGTGGACCAACATGCAATTTCATTCATTGCTGGTGGGAATACAAAATGGTACAGCTTGGAAGACAGTTCGTCGTTTTTTTTATGAAACAAAATACACTCTTACCATAGGATTGAGCAATTGTGCATAAGGTGAATATAAGTATTGTATAAACAACTGGCAGGGGTAAGACATGTCCACACATGATTGTAAATCATGGGCCATAAGGGAGGTCTTGGTGAGATTACTTCTCGGTATGTCCTCCATTATTCCATCAAGACTATATAATTGAACTTGGACCTTCAAGCCTAGGTGTGATTTTCATAGATGAATAGATACTCTGTCAGTGGTGTGTAGGATGTATAACAGCAGGTGAAATCTGGATGCACAAAGACCTGTTAGGAAACTATTAAAATAGTTTGGACATGAGGGAATAATGACCCAAAATGGAGTGTAACAGCAAGACTGAAAAAGTTGGAATAGATATGAGAAACGTGGCAAAGGAACTCAACAAGAATGTTACAGAGGTTATGTAGAAAGAAGGAGTCAAACATGGCCTTGAAGCTTGAAACCAAGGTGGACAGTGACACCATAAACAGAAATCATACAATTGGATACAAGAACCAAGTTTTAGGGAAGTTTATTATTAGTTTTGATTCTACCAGATTTAAATATAATGTCCCGATAGAGTGAAGTAGATTTAAAACACAGATACTCGGGACTTCCCTGGTGGCGCAGTGGATAAGAATCCACCTGCCAGTGCAGGGGACACGGGTTCGAGCCCTGGTCCGGGAAGATCCCACATGCCGCGGAGCAACTAAGCTCGTGCGCCACAACTACTGAGCCTGCGCTCTAGAGCCCGTGAGCCACAACTACTGAAGCCCACACGCCACAACTACTGAAGCCCACGCGCCACAACTACTGAAGCCCACGTGCCTAGAGCCTGTGCTCCGCAACAAGAGAAGCCACCGCAATGAGAAGCCTGCGCACCACAACGGAGAGGAGCCCCCGCTCGCCCCAACTAGAGAAAGCCCGCATGCAGCAACGAAGACCTAACGCAGCCAAAAATAAATAAATAAAATTAATTAATTAATTAAAAAAATAGAACATAGATTCTCAACTTCACCAAACTTAAAAAAAAAAAAGTAAAGACTCTCATTTCTTTACTTCATCTCCATCAAAGCATGACTTTATATGCCCAGGGCAAATTCCAAGAACTCGTCCTACCCCGGCTCTCCCTCCTTACAAGAAACCGGGAAGGTTAACCTTTCTAAAGGGCACCCGAGCTAAGATCCCTGCTGATAAACTTGCTCAAATCAGAAGGATATAAAATCAACCCTCTCATATGGTACTGCTCAGAAATTCTTAACTCTGTCCAGAAGACATTTGGTATTTGCAGAGTTGCTGAAATGGCTAAGAGGGTAGGACTTTGGACTCAACCAGACTTGTGTTGGGATAAATGAACTCTTTAAACTTGAGTTCCCTTATCTGCATAGTGGGCATAATATAGTACCAATTCCATAGCGCTGTTAAGAGGATCAAATAAGAAATCCATGTAAAGCACTTAGCAAGGTCCCTAATGAATTGCAAGTACGTAATAAATGTTAGCTGGTGTTATTGTTAAGTACCAGGTCGGCATGGTTACCAGATGTTTTATATTCAATTGTTAGAAAAGAACAATTCAGATGATGTGATCATGAATATGCGAAAATCAAACATGGCAGCTGGACCAGATTAACTAAGGATAAAATCAGTCGGTTGTAAGAGGTAAAGAACAGAGAAAGTTGTAGTCACCTGAAGGAAGTGATACAATTATGCATTTTCCTGAAGCCTTTTCAAATTGTCGGAAGGAACTGCGTACTGTGAACCCCTTAGAGCAGGGCAGCTATGAGAAGAGTCCAGGCACAGAAAAAAATGGCAAAGCATGAACTTCTGGAAACATGGCTATTAAGGTTGAGGGTAGTAACTGGTTCCAGGTGAACAAAAAAGCAAGAAGGCAAGACTTCAGGCCCTATCTCAGTACCCAGCATAGCAGCAGGTTCCGTACACCCTTGCTGAACACACAGACAGATGAACTATGTGACCAAATGCACAGATGCCCCAGCGTTCACAGTGACGGCCGGATACTAGAACTGGGTCTTTGCGAAACCCTGAATTTTTTGAGTCCTTGATCTGTTCTGCTTCTATAGCTTGAAAAAAGCCAAGGGCAATTTGTCCCTTTTGTCAACTTCTCCTTGGATAGGAAAGCTGAAAATTTCCATGATTACCATACACACAGGAGTCATGCTTGATCAAAAATCCATGTACAAGGTGCCAGGCACACAGCCAGATGGGCAAATGCTCACAAAGGGGCTCTTACAGCAGGCTTGCTGAGCAGAGGCAGAAACAGAAGTCTTTGGCTGCAACCCTCTCAGTGAGAACATTGTGGCTCCTCAGTTCCCACGAAAGGGTGACCCGGAGGAGAAGACTGTGGCCCCTTAGGTGACCCCGAGTCCTCCAGCGTCACGTGTCATCAAGGTGTGAGCTGGAACACACTTCTAGCGGCTCAGCCGCACCCATCCATTACGTGGTTCCTTCTCCTGGTGGTACCCTGCATAGCTGCCAAATGTTTGTAATCCTCCATTCCTGAAATCATGAGAAGTCTCTGAAGAGTATAGTGTTAGCCTCTTACAAAGAAGAAACCATCACTGCGGGGAACTTCAGAGAACTGCGTAAAGATCACTGGCCGAGGTAGGTGCTCGTCAGCTTGCCCTCCTGTTTCCATAGCAACAGCCCCTGCATCATCTTACCTGCTCCTCAAACCACAGGCAGGATGGGGAGGGAACATCTAGAGGATGCAACCCCAGCTGATGGTTTTTTATCACTTAAGGATGCAGGCCTGGTTTGGCCAGTTTCTGGCCAAATTTCTCGAGAGAAATCAGAACCTAGATTTTTACATGAAATTTTCCACTTTTTAAACATTGACAACCGATTGAAAAAATATTTTTAAAGACTGTGGGCCAAAACAAAACACATCTATAAGCTGAGTTGGCCCTGTTTGTAACATCAGCCATAAGCAGTTAAAATCAACTTGCAGGAGTTTGGAATTACTCACTGTTTCTGAATATCTGTGTAGCTCGTAGACTGAATATCAGCTCTCGGCTATAATTTGTTTGAGAAAGTTGTTCATTAACATTTTACTTTCATGTTTGATTGTGTCCTTCTCCCATCATCTCTCCGTGATGAAGGAGAAGGAACGAGAGGTGTTCTTTCCTAAGCTGTTTGTTTTTAACCAGGTTCAAAACAAGGTAGATGATTATACTTGTTCACATGGATCCAATCAGTAACTAAGCTGAACGTGAGGGCCCCTGTTTGGGGCTCAGAAATAAATGATTCAAATCCACTCTGAGACTCAAATCAAGCATGTTCAAAATGAATCAAACTATGGCAGTACCTAAGCAAATATGCTTGGTGACAGTCAACTTCAAGATGGAAAATTCTCATTCCTTCTTACTAATCCTTAACCATTCCCCAGTGGACAGGGAAGGATGGAGGGCTGCAGTAAGAAAAAGAGAATTTTAAGAAGCTTGGCTATGCCACCATTTTGACCAGTTAATAAGGTAGTAATCAAAGCAGCTATTTTGCATTTAAGTATTAAAAAAAATTTTTTTTTGAAAGGTTTTCTTTTTTGAGATTTCAACCAGGCTCATGGATGCTTTTAAATATGTTATGATGAGTTCAGTGCAGGGACTGTCAAGGGACCCTCTCTTAGTTCGGATTCCCCCGGTTTACGCGGGAGGTGGAGGACACACCAGGAGGAGAGCGGGGTGCAGAGATGGGAGGGGGGCAGCTGGCACGGGGCTTTATCCAGCCAGCTACTTCCGGGGGTGACTGGGGCTTGACTCCGTGGGGCAACCCTGGGAGCCGGCGTGGTCCGTGCTCCCCAGCTGTGCTCCCCAAGGGGCCAGAGAGCAGAGGTATCGGTTCATCAAGACCCATCAGTGATTACTCGAGGGCTACTCCTGAGGGGTCTTAGAGCAGGTTCTGGAAGAGAAAGCCTCAGGCAGAGACCTGCAGGTGCCGGAAGTGGGGCAGGTGCGCGCTGAAGTGGAAGGTGGGAGACAGGGCGCACCCCCAACTTCATCCATCCCGCCTCCCCGGTATTTGATACGGACAATCACATTTTCCCAGTATTACATAAAGTGCTGCACAAAAGCAGCTGTAGGACAAGTCCCTTACTGTCTTTTCAACCATGTTGCTTGACCCTGTGCCCCCTTCAGTATACAAATTCGGGAACAGTGGCCGATCCACCAGGAATCACTGAAGCGTGTAGCAAAGTACGGCTGCCATGAAGCCAAGTTGAACTGGAGCGTAGGGAGAGCAAGGAAATAAAGCAGCTGACTTCAGGGCCCCCAGGGCCAAAAGTGCCACTTCACTGAAATGTTTGCAGAGAAACATGGGTAAACAGCAACAAAAACAACGACAACAACAATCTGTGAGATGTAAAAACTTCACGTTTTCTCTCCTCAGAGCCTTTGTGACAACAATCAGCTGGAATTTCTAGATGGTGATTTTTCCACTCTGCATATCCTGAGAACAGGAGGGAAGGTACACTCCCAGGAGAGAGCTGGGTGGGCATCCAAATACGTTGCATGCAACACAAGTGCCATCTTCTTATTCATGTGCGGGGAAAGGAAGTGAGAAGTGGGAAGGGGGTAGAGAGATTCCCCCAGGATGGAAACCTTTAAAGATCATCGCTGTACAGTTTGATTTATTTAATGCACGTGCTACTTTAATCATTGCTGCTTTTGTATATTAATGTCACCTTCCCAATTCTTTGTCCTCTAAGGGGTTCTTACGAAGACCCAATGACAGATTTTAACCAAACAACAAAATAAAGAAAGTGAAATAGGGTAGAAACACATCTTGTGACACACACACACACACACACACACACACACACACACACTAGGCAATTCTGCTCCAAGTATTACCGCACTGAAGATTTCATTCCTGGTAACAGATTGACGTTATGACCCGGATGAACTTCTAGAAAGCTCTCTGCCTGCATGTCCACTGTGCTAAGGGGACATAGGATCCGATGGAGAGTAGTACAAGACAAAGCTGGCGAGGTGTCTCACCGCGCACATGCGCACAGTGTCAAAACCAACCATCAGCTGTGCAGGTGCATTTCTGCTTCTCCTCAAGGCACAGGTGCCCATCAATCAACAACGCATCAGGTGTACCTTGAACACAGAGGACTAAAGCAAACCCTCATTTTCTTTAAACTTGTATTTTCCCATTTACATACAATAAGCAGTCTGTTGAATTTCCTAAATAAAAGATCTGGAAACGATTAGCTCTCTGCCCATGGGGAGAGGAGAAAAAGCCAAGAGCGCTCTCTGGGTGAAGCTGAGGAGGACGGATGCTGTGGTTTCAGAGCCGTGGGTGGTACTATCACTTAAGAGACTTTTGCCCAGGAGAGCGCTGAGAACTTGGAAACCCGATTTCCTCCATCTGACACCTTCTCCATGCGAAAGGTAGTGAGCTGGGAGCCGACTGACATATTTTAATAGGCAGGCCAGGAAGTCTCCCATCACCGCAGACATGAAGCCTTCCCTGGCTGGCCATCCTCTCCTACCAGAGGCAAACAATACCCCCGGCCCCATCCTCCCATCCCAGTCACCAGAGAAACATCTCCTCGGATTCTAGGGCAAGTCCAACTGACTTCACAGGTGAAGAAAATCCAGGCAAAAAAAAAAAAGACTTTTTCCTACTGACCCTGATAATGCAGAATCTGTAAGTAAATTCTAGAAACATCTTCCTCTCTGCGAATATACGTTAGAGCCCGTGGCCTCCTGTCCAGTGGTGTTTTAGTTCTCAGAATAGGGAATGTGTCACCCTCAGAGGACTTGGTTCCTTTGTTGGGCCTCCAGCAGCAAGCAGGTTGCTGCCACCATTGCTTCAGAAGAATGTATGTGATAGTGAACATCTAATCACTATTATTTGAAGTAGACACAGTTATAGCGGGATTCCTTAGACTAAGATAAAAGTACGGTAGCAAAGTCCCATAAAGGAGTTTAATGATCAGGACTTTGCTGAAAGTCATCTACAACCCCCAGTAGCATTTTCTCTAACAAAAGACCTCCCAGGAATCCTCAGATGATCTGTTCCAAGTTTCAGAGAATGGAAAGAAAGGAAATTCAGGATAAAGGAGGTGCACCACCCTCCTGTTTTCTAACTTCCCTACCTGAACAATTTTCTATTCATTGGCTGGAGCCTCAGAAAGATCAGTAAGGAAGATAACTTTTTGGCGCCATCAGAATGGAGTTTGACTGCAATACAGTTGGCTGGGGCAGTAGCCTCATTTGGACTGTTCTACTATGACGTGAAAGTAAAAGCAGACATTTTGTCTGAATTATCAGAGACTCGGTCTCATTTTCGTCACCTCCCAGGGCTCTCAGCCGGAAAGCCTGACTTCTGAGTCTCCTCGGGGGCCCAGCCTCACACACACAGTAACATCACGTCGCTTAAGAAGCTGCAGAGTGGAACCCTGGTCTCACTTCCCCAGCAGGGTTACAAAAATACATATATTTTTCCCTCCTCACATCCATTTTTAGTTAAAGAACTTTAACCGTTTGGGGTTCGTTACTTTACACTTGAATAACCTACAAACCACAGGAAATGAAAATTTGACTAAGTGCAGGTGACACAGACAGCCACCTCTGAAAATGTGCTGGGCCCACTCGGCCCTCGGTGACCTTTAGCAAAAGGAGAACATTCAGATGAAATTCTTTGACAGTCATAAAACGGTTTCTCGCCTCTTATGAACGAAGTGTTGCAATCTTGGGGCCCTAACAGCACAGGGTGAAAGCAAACTAAAAGATAATAAGGATTCCACAAAGTCTTCCTGGATTTTAAACACATTTAAAATTGTTTCAGCATTCAAGAGTACTTGGCTTGCTTCTAAAGGAATGCATCGCAAGAGACGTGGCAAGATAGAGCCAACATTTTTTAAACACATATTACTTTTTTGGGGGGGGGGGGAACATAGCCATCAGAAAGGATGCAATTAATTTTTAAAAAATATTCTCTCAAGAAAGCATAGCTGTCCCATTGATTGGTCTCATTGCCCACAAGGGAATGAATGAATGAATAAATTAAGATATGATGGGCCACCTCTGAAAAGTTGCTCATCTCCCTCTTTCTAGAAAACTGGTACTACGTAATATCTATTCCTTTGGCTACAAATAAGATTAGCCTAAGCAAGATCTGTTGTTTTTTTCTGTCAGCTATAAACCTGAGTCTCTGTACTAAGAAAAGTAATGTTCAGTTTTAATCTTATTCAATATCGATGCCTTTTATAAGCTGTTGTACGTATGTGTGATTCTTGCCTTGATCCAAGGGCTTTTCAGTGGAATAAAAAGAGATTAAATGAAGGCTGATCATATAATTTCTCCCCTACGATAAAAAGTCAGAGCAATCACAGGCGGCTCTGGGAAAGGAGCACATTCCATGGAGAAGCAAAATGGAAAGAGCAATAATCCAGGGAAAGAAGGACCTGAGAGAGAGGGGGGCCTGAGCCACGCAGACCAAAAATCTGACAACTCTGATACAGTAGCTGCTTAGAAACAAGGCATACACCCAGGTGAGAACGTGTAGACTAGTTCTTACCCTGTCCTCAGCACCTGGCAATAGCTGGCTTATTGGGTCACATTGTCAGGCTTCTAACTGTGCCTTCTTGCTGACGTAGAGTTGGAATTATAGCCTCCTCCTTGTCACTATCAGTAAAGCATCTCTATTTTTTTTTCTCTATTATATGAGGAACATCATGGCCGCATCAAAGGATCTCCTAAGTATATGGAAACCTCTTCACCATAATACCTCCATCTCATCACCATTTTTCATGGGTCCATTACTTCATTCTTCCTTGCCTCTGTGCAGAGTGATAAGCTTAACCCCAGTTTAGCTTCCCATCCTCTTCTTTACTTTTGCCTTGAATGTTGTATCAGAAGGATATAATAATTCTTTAAAATGGCGCCTTTCAATAAAGGATCTAGCCTCACTTGTAAACAGACATAATCCCTGCTCCGAAGGAACACACAGTCTGATGGAATCTTCGTTGCGTGGCCCCATAACTCAGGGCCATCCAATGCTCAGGTTGAGAAACTGTCTAACCAGGCATTGCGGTTGTAGCCAGAAATGCCCCTCTTCTTTAATTGTTTGCTGGTGTTTAAAATCCCTTTAACAGCCACCACATTTTTTTCATTCCACAGGTAGATTTGTGGCTTAAAATACCAACAGGTTGAACAAGAAGCAACACAATGATGTGAATTAACGTGCACCGAAGTGTATGAACCTGACTGCAGGTCCTTCTGAAGGTAGAGAAACTGGGGGATGAGGTGGTGAGGAGGAACCCCACTGAGCAGGTGCAGGGCACCAGCAGGGCAGGCTGGAGGTAAAGGTAAGCCTCATCCATCTAATGAAACTTCCCGGCGCTGGTCTTGCTGAAACGGAGCACCAGCTGACAGCAACCCATGCTGTATCACATTAAAAGGGACTTGTTACAAATGGGCTACTCTATCTGCTCAGCTACATTACCCATAAAGTCAAGGGGGGATGCTACCTGATTCTGAGTAGGCATTAGGGTTCTGTCTATTACCAGCAGGTCACATTAAACAAAACCTCAAACGTACATAGATGCTGAATTATTAGAGCTCAAAGGACAGGTAACGATGTTGGTAAAATTTCAATACACTCCCAATTAACCCGTCATTGTCCCCTGGGTGGCCCCTGCAAATATAAATTATAGACCTCAGGATAAGGTGACAGATGCCAAAGGATCAGGTCATCAGCCAAAAAATGGGCAGAACTCCAAATAGATATCACATTGGATTCAACTTACCGTATTTGGTTTTCACTTTACAAACACACCAGCTAATGTGTCTCTTTTCACAAGTGGATTTCATATCTATCCTTCCAGACCCAACTCCTACGCCACAATCTCTTGAGAGGACAATAAGTAAAGAAACCAATCAACAGAAAGATGATTTGGGATCCTAATAAGTGTTATGGAAAAAAAAATAAAAACCGGCAATGGGATGAAGAGTGATTTCAAGGAATGACAATGTAGCATCTGGGACTGTACATTTCAGCTGAGAGCTACTTGAAGAGAAGGAGCCAGTCATGCAAAGATCTGCAAGGGGAGAGAATCAGAAGAGGCCTGAAACTAAAGCAATGTCTGTTACTGGTGAGGGTAGACACTTGGGAGGGCTGTAGAGGGAGATGCTAGAGCTGGTTAATTGCTAATTGTCTCTCCTCCATGTAAATCAGAGCAGGGTGCCAACTTCCCCCCCTCACTGTGCATATTCTTTTTGTTACCATTTTTATTTTCTTAATTCTGCTCCCTGATTTTCATTAAATTACAAGAACATGACCCTCTTTGAGCAGCAAACACATCTGGAGCCCTCTTCTAACCCCTTATCATATAAAACACCAAATTAAAGCCATCGGAAAATAGAAGCTGAGAGTATTAAGATTTAGCTTTCATTATTATGAGGTTCATTCAACTAATGTTTATCTTTATGACCATTACATCTCATTATCATTACCGATCATAGGCAGAAGCTAAGTTATAAACTCATGATTTGTTTCTTTCCATATTATCTTAATCGAAGTCCTATTATGGGGTAAATAGCTTTAGCAAAGCTGCATATTTAACTATACACTAACATAAAAAAACCAGCAAATGCATCTAGATGGCATTTTCCAAGGTAATTATAAATACTCCAGTAAAAAACTACACTACTTATTTTAGTATTACTGAATTTGAAATTTCTTCATCATCATCATCTACTTCATTGCAAGTATGTGTTCAGCAAGAACTGAAATCAATAAAAGAAAGAAGAAGAAAAAGAAAAGAAGCTATTTTCTGCATCATGACCAGATTGTCCAGATGTCGTGCCTGGAATACATCACAAGTGACATTTCTAGTCATGTTTCCAATCACTGGGAACATACAGATTTTCCTTTGCAATCTGCAGAGCTTTCGGATTCTGCGAGCCTTGCTGTCAACAATAGCAGCCCAGAAAAGGAGGCGCTGCCCTAAATGGACTCTACCTGCTGCCATCTTCCGTTCCAACCCGAGGCATTGTGGTTCTTTCGGGGATCCCTCTTCTTCCTGAATTCCAGTCCCACAGACCAGAAAAACAGGGAGAAAAGAAAAACAATGCATTAATTTACAGCAACACTTTTTGCAAACCAACTAATTAATATGAGATGAAGCTCTGAAAAAACTAGACCATGCCCTTATGAACTGAGGCTTCAGAGAAGCAACAAATTCAACAATAGCTACTGAGCAGAATAATTATGTGGGTGCTGGGTTACAAACTCCACGGTGCCATTCACGTGGAAGCGTCTGACTGTTGCCCCTGGAATTGTACAACCCAGGTGTTCTCTGTGACTAATACATTTGGGGACATCAGTTACTTAAACACAGTGGTGGTGGGTTTCTCTGTGAGAGAAAATTTCTGCAAGTGCATATGATGCAACGAAGAGAATTATGTTTTCTTTTTCACAATTGAAAAAGCTGATTTCGTGTGCCTTAGAAAATTCTATCCCGGCTCACAGTTATTTTTATCTCTGGGAAGGTGAGCAAACGCATTCTTCTCTGAGTTCTGGTATGACATTCTTTAATGACAATGTTGACTCCTATAGCATTGGTCAAAGTAGGTCCAGCTAGGAGCGGGGGTGGGGAGGTGTAAATTAAGAGGAATGTCTACGTGGGGCTTTTCTAATTTTTTCTGTAAGGTGATTTTATGCTGATACCTTTACTTATTTTTTTCCTTCTTTGAACAAATATTTGTTGAGTTCCTGTATGAACTAAATCTGTGGGACCTTAATCTTTAGGAAAGATTCCTTCTAACATCTCATGAATGAATTATACTGTAGGTAGTTCCCTACTCAGCTTCCTCCCTAGGCTGGCACCCTTTCTGCATATACTTTGTTCTTCCTAAGAATTTAGCGCAATGGAAGATGTTCTGGACCAAAATAAAGCATATGGGTGTAGGGTTCCATAAATGATAATGACTCTCTAACCAGAGTGGAACAATGGAACTCAAAAACTGATATTATTTATCATAGGAGCCATGCCCAATTTGTTCTAAGTGTGCAGCTCCTAGGTAATATCTCATCTGGCTGAGAAGCCACCAGACTCTCAAGCTTGGTTAGTAAGATAAATAAATATCCTTTTTAATTCATAAAGATTAGTTTCATTAAATCACCATCAGTATCAACTCAGAAAGGAATTGACTTCACCTGTGTTTTGGGGAACAAATTTTTTTCAGAGATCAAAAATCATCTTCAAATGTTTACCACCAGGGACCAGTTTCAAAATTTTTTCCTACTTTTAAAACCCATGAAATTGTATTGACACAGGCAATTTGGTCAAACAGGCTTTCGGTCCCATTATCTAGATTTTATACATTACAAGAAATTTTAATGACAATTGCTTCCACAATTACATTTCTTAAAAAGGATGTGAATTAATAGATACCAAGGACATGCAAATGATAGAAAAGCCCCATTACACAGCAACTACACACAGCAAATAATTTCTTGTTTCACAAGGCCCAATAGAACAGTATAGAATAAAAACATGAGCTATTTTATAATATAGCCACAGGGAAAGTCTCTCAACACGCCAAAGTAATCTAAATAAAGTTGTTTCATGGCTGAAAGGATTCTCCTTTGAGCCAATAGGACTGTTTACTTTTTTCATTGCTCTGAATTCCAGAACTGTGAAATAACTCAGCCCTTTAACTTTCTTCCAAGCATATTTATTACTTCAGTTTAAGTTTCCCCTCCCCCAGTCTTCTCATTAATTAGTAAAAATGGCAAAGCCCTGGAAGGATCTGCAGATGGAAGGATATTTGGAATCTGTCTGGCCAGAGAGCTCTCAGCATAGAATAAACAAGCATCTGTCTTCAATAGTATAAACCATGTTCTATTTAGAGAAAAAAGGCTGAGCTCCGTAGATTCTTGAGTTTCTTCTCTCCAGTGCAAGTCTGTGATTTGCTGAGTTTGTTCTTACTGGCTTTTTCCCAGCAAAGCTAGAACAAAATGACAGCAGTCCCACTGTAGGAGACATCTGTTCACGTTGCTACCTGGCATTCACTCACACTTTCTAATAACTGTGTCCTGATTTCCTCTTTACATTCATCCTTTCCCCCTCCTAATAAATTGTGGTTCCTATGAAACCACCTCAGTCCACACACACACACACACACACACACCTCTCCCTCCTCACCGCTCCAGGCGTGGTCACGTGACCCGGGGCTGCACCGATCAGTCTGCTGCAGTTCCCTGTGATTGGTGCAGAGTGGTCATGTGACCCAATCTGGGCTAATGAGAGATTTTTCTCTGCGCTTCCAGGAATACAGCTTCTATTCTTACCCACTGGTCCCAAATCCCGAGACAACTGTGGAGTGAGGGTTGGGCTGCTGCTGTCACATGCAGCTGGGACAGAAGCCCACACAAAGGAAGGCAGAGCCAAGAGATGGACTGATACTGAGTCCTGATGATATCATTAGAGCCCCTGATCCAGCCATGCCTGAAGCGAGCTTAACCATGGACTTTTTGGCCTAAGTGAGCAATTATATTTCTTTTTCTTTTTCTTTTTTTTTTTTTTAAATTTTTTATTTTATTTGTTTATTTATTTATGGCTGTGTTGGGTCTTCGTTTCTGTGCGAGGGCTTTCTCTAGTTGCGGCGAGTGGGGGCCACTCCTCATCGCGGTGCGCGGGCCTCTCGCTATCGCGGCCTCTCGTGTTGCGGAGCACAGGCTCCAGACGCGCAGGCTCACGGGCCTAGTTGCTCCACGGCATGTGGGATCTTCCCAGACCAGGGCGCGAACCCGTGTCCCCTGCATTGGCAGGCAGATTCTCAACCACTGCGCCACCAGGGAAGCCCTCTTTTTCTTTTTAAAAATACAGCCAGGACTTCCCTGGTGGTTCAGTGGTTAAGAATCTGTGCTTCCAGGGCAGGGGGCATGAGTTTGATCCCTGGTTTGAGAACTAAGATCCCACATGCTGCGTGGTGCAAAAAAAAAAGAAAAAGAAAAAATACAGCCAGGGTTCAAATCCTGCTCTGCCATGTAGGAACTCTGTGAGCCTCAGTTTCCTCATCAACGCTAATAAATGTAATAGTTTATGTTTTTGTGGGGTTGCTATGAAGATCAAATGAGGTGATGGATATAAGAATACCACATGACTCACTATTAATATGAGATGGGGTGGCTCTTGTCTACCCACCCAGCAGCCACCCACCCCCTTCTGGTAAAAGCTGCCATCCCCTGGCCACAAGGGTTTACCCAGGCAAGAGGATATAACCTAATTCAGGCCTAATTTAGGCTAGTTAGAGTGAGGAGGCTGGGACATCTCAGCTTGGTTGGTGGATGTCCTACAGTCTTGAAGCCCTCAGGATGGAGCCCCAGAGCTAGTGATAGTCACATCACACGAGATAGCTCAAGAGAATGAACCCAGGCTTCCCTGGTGGCGCAGTGGTTGAGAGTCTGCCTGCCAGTGCAGGGGACACAGGTTCGAGCCCTCGTCTGGGAAGATCCCACATGCCGCAGAGCAATTGGGCCCGTGAGCCACAACTACTGAGCCTGTGCGATAGTGAGAGGCCCGCGCACTGCGATGAAGAATGGCCCCCGCTTGCTGCAACTAGAGAAAGCCCTCGCACAGAAACGAAGACCCAACACAGACAAAAATAAATAGATAAATTAATTAATTAAATTAAAAAAAAAGAGAATGAACTCAGCATGCGGTGAGATGCAAAGGCAAAAGGAAGAGAAAGGGCTCTGATACCATGTGTCCCAGAATCCTGCAACTTGTCTTTACTCAGTTGTTGTTTATTGTTTATTTCCCCATTCCTCTGCCAACTGCCTGATAGCTTAGGTTGCCCCCTAACTTCTTCCAGCTCAGGAAATGCCCTTCAGATAACTGTAGATGCAGGGGAGCCCAGAGAGACGGGAGGAGCCATCTTAACCACTTCAACATCTCGCTCCCGCCACCACTGGGTCCATGGAGAATATTCCTCATGAGTAAAACCTGCAATTCACTAAGCTACCCAAGATCAGGGATACTGGGACCTTGACCAGAAATTTGCTTTATTCCCTGTCTACGTGGTGCCAGAAAGTCCTAGGTGCTTTTCCCAGTCTGCTTGTTGGAAACCTAAGTAGCTACAGCGAAAGAGGAGGTGTATTGGATCGCATGCTTTTGTAAAGCTGTAGTTCTCGAACTTTGATGTGTATGCAATCACCTGGAGAGTGTGGCACAAATCCAGAGGGTCCAGCCCCTTCCCACGTCAACATCCCTGGGCCTCTGGATTCTTTATTAGCGCTCCCAATGATGCTGATACACACTCAAGCTTGAGAATCACTGTTGTAAAGGATGAAAATTTGGTCTGGTACTTAGACAGTATCACCAGGGTCCTCTCTTTCTCTCAGTCTCTCCGTTTGTCTGTTTCTGTCTGTGTGTCACTTCCCAGGCTCCTCCTTCATTGCACAGACAGGAGCTCTGGGGCCACATCCTTTCAGCTCATGTTGCAAAGGGGGACAAGGAGCGTTTCAGGCCCTGCATTCATAATGCAGTCAGCCCTCCATATCAGTGGATTCAACCAACTGCAGATCGAATTTCAGAAACCTTTTAATATAAGGGACTTGAGCATCTGTGGGGACCAGAGGGGTCCTGGAACCAATCCCCTGTGGATACTGAGGGACGACTGTGTAGAGTTCTAGGGGAAGCTTCCTATTGCTCTATCTTGGGTCATGTGCACATGCCTGTCAGGGAATGGGGACCCCGATCTTCCAGACCTACATCACTGCCCATCCCGTGAGCCACTGGAGGGACGGGGTGCTGCAGTTGGAAGCCTCACCAGAACCTCAGAGAATGGGGAAGGTGCAGTTCCCCAAGGGAAGGAAGGATGCTGGCTACGCTGCTGTTCAAAATATAGACTCCAAGTGGACAATTCTCCAAAGCCACAGGACTAAAAATACCTACCGCTTATTTAGCGGCTAGCCTGTGCCAGCAGCTTCATGTATGTTACATGTAACATGGCATGATATTCAAAATAGTTAACAGCCTGTATGGTACAGGCCACCAACTAATCAGATTGTGGAGGCTCCCAGAGGTCCCTGGAGTACAGGGAGTACTCTTTACTTCCTGGACCACGCAGAGTTCAGGGGTGGGGAAGAGGAGTGATGTGGGAAATGGATGCCACTCAAGGGCTTGGGGAGCAGTTATTTACCAGTTGAAACAAAGGTGTTTTTAATATTTTAACAGCCAATATTTATTTATTTATTTTTATTGAAGTATAGTTGATTCACAGTGTTATACCAATCTCTGCTGGACAGCAAAGTGACTCAATTTTACACATATATACATTCTTTTTTTAAAATATTCTTTTCCATTATGGTTTATCCCAGGAGATTGGATATATTCCCTGTGCTATACAGTAGGACCTCGTTGTTTATCCATTCTAAATGTAATGGTGTGCGTCGACCAACCCCAAATTCTCAGTCCATCCCTCTCCCTCCCCCCCAGTCCTTGGCAATCACCAGTCTGTTCTCTATGTCTATGTGTCTGTTTCTGTTTTATAGATAGGTTCATTTGTGTCATATTTTAGATTCGACATATAAATGATATCATATGGTATTTGTCTTTCTCTTTCTGACTTAGTTCATTTCGTATGAAAACCTCTAGTTGCATCCATGTTGCTGCAAATGACATTATTTTGCTCTTTCTAATGGCTGAGTAGTATTCCACTGTATATGTGTACCACATCTTCTTTATCCATTCATCCGTTGATGGACATTTAGGTTGTTTCCATGTCTTGGCTATTGTGAATAGTGCTGCTATGAACATAGGGGTGCATGTATCTTTCTGAATTATAGTTTTGTCCAGGTATATGCCCAGGAGTGGGATTGCAAGATCATGTGGTCTATTTTTAGTTTTCTGAGGATCCTCCATACTGTTTTCCACAGTGGCTGCACTAATTTACATTCCAACCAGCAGTGCAGGAGGGTTCCCTTTTCTCCACACCCTCTCCAGCATTTTTAACAGCCAATATTGTTCTTACTGATGCATACCTGCTGAATATTTTCAGCCCTGAATATCATCTTAACAACCACACTTCTAAAGTATAGGTACATCCCAGAGGTATGCTATAATATGCTAGAGGTATGTAAAGCCTCTCTCTGGAGCATCAGTTTCACGCAAAGATTTGGGAGGAAAAACACTATTTGTACATTAAAACAAATCTGATTACATTGCGGAAGGGTAAGTAGAACAGACCTAAATGTTTAGGATGAACACAGAATGTCAAGGAAGTTTGGAAGCGGGGACCCTGACATAGAGGTACCCTGTAGACAAGGTTGAAAAGCACTGTCAGGGAAACTGCAATGTTGATACTTGTGTCCCCATTATGCAGAAGGGTCCCTGGAGGGTTGAAGATTTTGACTAAAGGTGCATGCTTTTAGGTGGGGCAAGAGTCACACCATCTTCCTGGGTCAGAACCCCAGCTCTCTCAGCAATACTATGATGCCTTCCTTCAAGTTTGCTCCTTGCTGGTGTTATTTTTTTTTTTAATTTAAGTGGAAGTGGAAAGAACAGCTAGTTATTGAATAGCTATCCTTAGTGATGGGACTAACAGAAGAGAACTTTGGGTAAAGAAGACATAGTATGGTTTTACAAAGGAATGAGTGATTATTACTCTTAGCTAGGGAAGAACATTTCAAAGACACACCATTGTGTGCTTCCAGGTTTAGAGAGTCTGAGGTCAAGAAAACCACAGAACAAAACATTTATCACATGGTGGAAATTTCAGAACCAGCAGCATAGAAAAGTCTGACACAATCTTTATGGCTGTAATTCAACATGCTGGTCCAAACTTTCAAGTTACATAATGACTGCAAAAATATTTGAATTAAAATAAACTGCCAAACTACTGGGGAATGGAAGGGGTAAGATTAGTTGCCTATACTGATTGCTGTGGACTGAATGTTTATATCTCCCTGCCCCCACGCCTCCAAATTCATATGTTGAAATCCTAATTCCCAATGTGATGGTATAAGAGGTGGGGTCTTTGGGGGTGATTAGGGTCATGAGGGTGGAACCCTCATGAATGGGATTAGTGTCCTTATAAAAGAGACCCCAGAGAGCTCTCTAGCTCCTTCTCCATGTGAGGACACAGTGAGAAGATGGTCATTGATGAACAAGGAAGTGGGCTCTCACCAGACACTGAATCAGTTAGCACCTTGATCTTGGACTTCCCAGCCTCCAGAACTGTGAGAAATAAATGGTTGTTGTTTAAGCCCTCAAGTCTATGGTAGTTTGTTACAGCAGCCTGAACAGACTAAGATCCTGATCAGCTGAGGATTATTATATATCCTGCATATAGATTTGTGTTACAGATCGTGAATAAGTGGTGAGAGAGAATCACGACTCTTCAGCTACTTTTATATCTAATTCTACTCCATATGCACTCTATAAACATGGGTTGAATGACTGAATGAATGAATAATGTTATTTAAAGAAGAATATTTCCAACCAGAAATAGACTCACAGACATAGAAAACAAATTTATGGTTATCAAGGGGAAAGCGGGAGGAGGGATAAATTAGAAGTTTGGGATTAACATATGTGTACTACTATATATAAAATAGATAACCAACAAAGACCTACTGTATAGCACGGGGACCTATACTCAATACTGTATAATAATCTATAAGGGAAAAGAATCTGAAAAGGAATATATGTATATATATAATATATATATTATGTGTATAACAGAATCACTTTGCTGTATACCTAATACTAACACAACATTGTAAATCAACTATACTTCAAAAAAAAGGCATAGCAAATATCACTTCATATACGTTTCCCAACTCTGTTTTCTTCCTGGGAGTCAAATTAAATGCATTTATGATCTTAAAAAAAAAATGAATGTTTCTGCCCAACTCTTTATTTGCATAAAACCAATGCTCCAGGAGGCCAGACACGGCTGAAGCCCTGCAGGGCACACTGACAGATGTCCCTGGAAGACAATGCAAGTGGGAGAGAGACTGTGCCGAAAGGATTTCATCCATACCTGGTGAACAAGAGAAGAAGAGATTTTGCTGGAAACTGGGGCACCAGTTTTTTTATCTGGGTTCCATATTGGTTCACAAAATTAGTAATACCTCATCTCTGTCTAGTACGTCTCCATTTGTAAAGTGCTGTCTTATGTGATTTCACATGACTCCCTCAATAATTGTGTATGGTGGGCAAAGCTGGTATCCCCGTGTCCTGGAAAAATGCACTGCTTTCCTCTACTCACCCTCACCATGCTTCTGACACTCGACTTTTTCCCCGCACTGAACAATTCTCCGATGCCAGCTGGGTGTCCACAATTCAATTCAATTCTGATATTAACCAGAGTTAGCACTGACCCCTCAGGTTAAAGGCTCAGCCCCACAGGACTGCCTCCCACTTCAGACACCAGCTGTAAGCAGTGCGTCCCAAGTTTCCCCATGACTGCTGTGCAACTTGGCTACAAATCAGAGGTTCCCACAACCCCCTCCTTGGATTCACTAATTTGTTAGTGTCTCCCAGAAACCAGGAAAACTGTCCACTTACTACTGCTGATATATTACAAAGGATATATGAAAGGATACACCCGACCAGATGAAGATGTACATAGGGTGAGGTCTGGAAGGGTCCTGGGTGCAGGAGCTTCTGTTCCCATGGTTACAGTGTGTAGATGTGGAGATGTGTTCTCTAACCCAAAAGCTTTCCAAAACCCACACTTTGGCATGTTTATGGAGGCTTCCTCACACAGGCATGATTATTAACTCCATTTCCAGCCCCTCTCCCCTCTCTGAAGAACGGAGGGTGGGCCTGAATGTGTCAAGCTTCTGATCATGCCTTGGTCTTTCTGGTGACCAGCCCCCATCCAGGAGCTCACAAAGAGTCACCTCATTAGAACAAAAGACACTCCTATCACCCAGGAAATTCCAAAGGATTTAGGAACTCTGTCCGATTAACTTATCACTTAGGAATTACAAGGCTTTAGGAGCTCTGTGTGAAGCACCCAGGTCAAAGATCAACTAAGATTCTCCCCGGACCCCTGTTTACAAGGATCTTAGGAGCTCTGTGTCAGGAACCAGGGACAGAGATGGATATAGATATATATTTCTTTCTTCTTAGTTCACCCCCTCATTTCCCACATGAAGAATATAAACACCACAGTCACACAGTCGTAAAGAAGTGCAAGGCCAGACCCTCTGTTCACTAGTCATTAAAGGAACACTTCCCACTTTGCGCCATCCATCCCTCAGAGTTCAGGCAGAGGGATCAGAAAATAGGTAGTCTTTGGTCAGGGATCAAAAAGCAGGGAGAGCTTCGGCCAGATACCCAAGTTGCACCAGCACAAACACTGTCTTGGGGCTTCTGTAAGAATTCTGGAGGTGACTTCTGAGTTCTGGGTCCCATATCCTGACCAATCTCACTTCCAGAACTTATTCTAAGCCACGACATTTGTGGAAGCTGGAATTATGTCTGTAAGAAATTACACCCCTCAGCGGTGACACCCAACAACTCTTTTGGTTTCCTGTAGAACCTTCCAGAATAAATGGAAATTTGAAGGTGGATTTTTTTTCTTTTCTTTTTTCTTTTTTTTGGTAAACCTAAATTTTTCTAGTCCTAGCTGAAGCTGAAACTGCAGTAAGGAAGTTTAGACTCAAGGTCAGAAACTCAACCTCTTTTCCTGAAGTTTGACTTGACATAGAGTACTATTTATAAATTGCTCAAATGAACTTAAAATACTGTGTCAATTCGTCCTGGGGAAAAAGTGCTAAACTGAAGTTACTTAATGCCACCCAGAGAATGGGAGGGGGGTGGAAGGAAGCCAGCCACCAGCTGTCCAGCCCTCTCCTGGACTCCTCAACATAAAGGGTCCTGACTAAGCACATCTCTTAAAGCAACATCATTTTTGAATATTAATTGTGGAAGCTCTTCTAATTACAGTAGTGCCGTGGAACTCATTGTTTTTCAGGAATTTCCCTCACAGAAGCTTTATGCTCAGAAAAGCCTGGCAAAGCTTACTAGAGAGGATTAAGGATTTCCCTGGGTCGGCATATAGTTCTCATCATTCAGGCTGCGTTACCCATAAAAGGATTTTTAAAAAATGTCCTTCCACGAATCCTTGTCAACATCATTTTAGAAAGGCAATGACATCTGACGGAAAAGAGTCCGAAGAGCCACCTTCCAATCCCACATAATTATGTGAACCTGACCAAGTCCATACTTCTATGGGCTTTATTTTCTCCTTAACAAGGAGCAGCCCTTCACAACCTCACAGCCCGCCATGCTTCCAGATCCAACGAGGGAGGAGCAGGAAAGCATGCCGAGCTCCTTCCAATGACAGAAGGGTTAACGTTGTTGTTGTTTGGAAAGAGATAATTACAAAGGTCAGTATTCATCTTTTCGCCTCAACAGAACCCAGGCAGTTCTGTGCAAATACAAACCCAACACAACCAAGAGAATCCTGTCACCAGCACACAGTGATCGCTCAGCAAATATTTACGGTTTGTGGGCTAACCTCACCAGACGATTTCAAGTCTGCCTGGAGCACACGGGAAAATTCAGCAAATTCACAGGTGTGGCAGGGGAGGCGCAGGTTCTAATGAAAGTGCTGCCCAGAGCCCT
Organism: Balaenoptera ricei; assembly: GCF_028023285.1. Lineage (NCBI taxonomy): Eukaryota > Metazoa > Chordata > Mammalia > Artiodactyla > Balaenopteridae > Balaenoptera > Balaenoptera ricei. The sequence goes on along the minus strand of NC_082640.1, from coordinate 7,642,608 downwards.
TCTCTCTCATTTGCCTTCTCTTTCTGCCTAGAAATGCTTCTCTGCCCAATTTTAGCTCCTGCAGAGAGTGGGCTAGAGCTACTCCTAGAGCATAAGGGTCCAGTAACTTATACACACACACGTGCACACACAAACACGCATAAACACATCCACAAAAACGCATACATACACACACGTACACACAAACATATATACACACACACATACACAGACTTAGGCATACACGTAAACACACACACGCATATACAAATATACAAGCACATATACAAACACTCATAAACACAGATGCACACATATAAACACACACGTATACACACACATATACAAATATACACTCATAAACACAGATGCACACATATAAACACACACATATACACACACGTATACAAATATACAAACACATATACACTCATAAACACAGATGAACACATATAAACACACACGTATACACACACATATACAAATATACAAACACATATAAACACAGATACACACATATATAAACACACACACATACGCACCCAGACATATATACACACACACATAAACAGGCACACATACACAAACACATACACACACACAAACACACACACTCAAACACATATACACACAAAAGCACACGAACACATGTACACACATACACAAATGCACACGAACACACATACACATATACACAAACACACACACAGACGCACAATACATAATCAGACACACACGTGCATACACACAAGCACCCACATATACACATAAACACATACAAACACACACAGGGATACGCACATATTCACGAATACCTATGCACACACGAGCACACACACATGCATGTACGTACACAAGCAAACACACATACACACCACACACCACCGACCAAAAGCGAACTAAGCAACAGAAGAGAGTAAAGCTGGGGAAGAGATGCTTCGGCAGCTCAGCCTCCCCAGCGTCCTGCCGGCCCCTCCGACCTTCGTATCAGGAGATCTGCTGTTCTCTTCAGTGTCTCTTGTGTCAGGGCTTCCAGAGAGGGAAGGGGGTTACTGGGAATTTGAGTGTTAGTTTAAGCGATGCCCCAAGTTCCTTTACCAGGAATTAATAACCGGAGCTTCCTTTCTCCAGACGTGGCTGCGGGTCTGAGCGCCCCTCTCCACCCATCTTCCTGCTGGTCCCAGGCTCCGGGCGCTGCCGACCTCCAGATGCTCGGCTTCACCAGCGCCCTCGCCCCTTTCTCTCGGCGGTCTTCACTTGCCTGCCCTTCTAAGGAAGAAGAGACGCGCTTACAGGGAAGGCGGCGGTTCTAGGCTTTAATCTAGAAAACCAAGGGACCCAGGTGTAGTAGCTGAATGGCAAGCTTGCTTCCTTTTCGTGGGAAACTTAGTCATCCAAACCAACAGTGAAGGAGCACCTACTGTGCACCTGCCGCTAGGCTGGGTGTGGGAGAGACGAGGAGGACCAAACCCCAGTCCCCTGGAGAAGGAAACCAGTCATTAGAACGTCAGAAGTGCCAGGGGAGAGCAAAGAGGAAGGCGCTCAGGCGCCTGCAGGTGATGAGGGGCCAGTGGAAGGAAGAAGACTTAGGGGAGATGACACCCAAGTGCCAGAGGGGTAGGTGGTGGAATTCCAGGCAGGGAACCACTGCAAGAAACCAAGACTCTAGTAACAGTTTTCGCTTTTAATTTCCTCTTTTAAAAATGTACCTCGGATCTCAGACATAGCGCGAACCCAATGTCTCCCACGTGCCGCCTCCTCTCCTCCCCCTCCCCCTTCCTTCCCTCCTTGATAACTATATCATGGGTTCCCCGGGGCTCTGACTTCCCACTGGGCTCGGTCCACGAGCAGGAGATCAAAGGGAGGGAGGACAGTGCGGTCCAGGCGCTCACCCCACTGACCTCCTATCAAGGCAGCCTTCTCGGGAAATGCTCTTTTATCCAGGTTCCTGTGGCGGCTTCCTCCCGCCCTCACCCCTTAAGGCCTAGGACTAGTAACAGCCCTTCCACTGTCACTAGTGTTCTTTATGGTTCCTCTCCAGCCCACGCACACTTTCATAAACAGTCACCTTAGTAAGCTCTTCTTGAATTATTCTAATTCGAGGGCCATCTGTTTCCTGTTGGGACCTTGACTGATAGAGCAAATAGCAAATATATCAGGGAGAGCAGGATGCAAAAATTATGTACGTGTATATAAAAACTATGCAAGTTTATATTTATATTTTTATAAATTTATGTAACGTATAAAAATATTTATATTTGTATAAATATAAATACATATAATTGTACATATAAATGTATAAATATGTCCACACCAGTGATGGTAGTGATGGTATCTCATTCATTCACTCATTTATTCCACAGACTTATTTATTTATTTATTTATTATCCCACACACTCATTTATTTTCATCGCTTGCTACATGAAAAGCACAATGAGTAAGGAAACCACCCTTTCTGGATCTTATGAGACAGTGTCAGTTACAACCTTTTTTGTATGGTCAGACTATATATTTTATTTGGGGGATTTATAAAATATAATCTCAATAGCTAAGAGCAAAGGGAAGATGGGTACTCTGAGTTTATATTCTATTCTAGCTTATTCCTCCAAACTCCATGTCTCTAAAAAAAAAAAAAACAAAACAAAACCGAGTGGAGAAAGCCTGAGGCAAGATCAAGTACCAGGTCTGCATCCCCCAGGTTACGCTGTGGGTACAGTTCCCTCACCCGCTGACTCACGCTGAGTGGTGAGTCTGCTGCTTTGGGGTCAAAGGCTTCAACAGTGATAACCAAGGCTCGCTATGAGCCCAAGATGAGAGCTGAAAGCTTTACATGTACTATTGAATTTACACTTCATGAAAACCTCTGTGAATCAGGCATGGTTTTCCTCATTTTGCAGCTAGTGATAGTAGTTCGCACTGGATTCAAACCCAAGTCTATATCCAACACCCACTGCTCTTTATTCCACAGCATCACCTTTTCTAGGAATAGACAATTCACGGCCAGGACCAGAGGGTTGCTTGGTAAATGAGAGACAATTACAGGTTTGGAGGCAAAGGGCCATCCTGCAATTTCGGCGTACTCTCTGTTATTATATCCACAGAGTGAGAAATCGGCTGGGGCACCAACCTTACAGGAGTCCTCTTTTGGTTCCGTGTGGTGGCATGAGACATCAGCTAACGGTTTGCTCAGAGATTAGAAAGAAGTGGGAAGGGCAAGCAAAATAAGATACACCCAGGGCACTCCAAAGGTCTGCTTCCGTAGAGACTTCTGGCTCCCTTTGAACAACCTAATAATTATCGGTTTGAGAAGGTAGTAGAGATTGGAGTGTTAATGGGAGGGGTGAAATTTGAAATTTAAGACTGTTCCAGGGAATTTCCTGGTGGTCCAGTGGTTAGGACTCCGAGCTTTCACTGCAGGGGCCGCAGGTTCCATCCCTGGTTGGGGAACCAAGGTCCCACAAGCCTCGCAGCGCAGCCAAAAAACGCAACAAAAAACTGTCCCACTCATGATTAACCACACTGGGGCTGGGCTGGGCAGCTTCGCCATATGCTTCCTTTGGCTACAAGGGCAGAAGGGCAGCCAACCTAACCACACAAGAGGGTTTTTATGAGTGGCAAGCAATACAAATGCTTGTAAATTTAGAGTACCCCATAAATTTTGAAGAATCCAAGTTTAAGGTCTGTTGATGACCTCATTAAAAAAAATAAACAACTACCTTACTTTTCCCCTACGCCTGAAGTACCCATATATCATGGTTTATGCCTGTCGTTCCAGAATGATTAACAGTGTCCCCTTTCACACACAAAAGTGTCGATTTAGATGATAAATTATCATCTCACCTTTGCTGTATGTAATTGATCAACAAAAGAAGGTGAGGCAGTGAGACTCTGAGCTTCAAATACCTCAAGTCTGGTTTGAGAACGAGTGTTGCCTTGCTGCATGAGCCTAGGTTATTCAATTAACCTCGCTCATCCTTTATGTGCCAGGTGAAAATAAAATATTGGCCCGTGACTTTTATGAGCAGTAACAAATAGAAGTTGGTCATAGAGTTATAGGTCTTAGAGCTAGAAACCATTCAACACACAGGGGGGCTATGAAGAACTATACAAAACTCACCTTGAGGCAGCCAGTCTTCCCTGAGGCCCTCTGTTGTTTTGGAGAAATCTAGCAACTCAACCCAGCTGTGGTAAATTACATCACAGGGAGCTGATTAATGTCTTAAGCCTTTTATCAACTGGAATTCAAACTATCCATCAGTCTGTGTCTGCCTGTGTTTACCATAACAAACTCTCCAGTGGTCCCAGTAGATCTGATGACCATGAAAGTGGCAGGAGCACATGCTGTGGAGGTTCTGAGAAGGATACAACCACATCTCTTTGAGCGACTACGAAAATCTTGAGGACAGAAATAGGTTTGATTGGGAGCGTGGAAACTGGGCATACTGTGAGCAGGAAGAGATGGGAGGAAGGTGTTCGTAGTTCCAGACTAAAGAGACAATATGAGGAAAGGCAGGGAAAGTATGTGTGCGATGAGAATGATAAGACACAGGTCTGGTCATAGAGAGGGCATCTGTAGGGGAGGGGGAAGTAGGCTGAACCACATGGTACGGTGTTTGAGTGTCATCGTAAGGCTAAGGCTTTTTACTTAATTCGCAAGGCTGTGGGAAGCCTGTACTGGAGCAAAAAGATTGCCCATCGGGAAGATTAGTCTGGAAACGGTGCAGACTGGATGGGCGTGTGGAGAGCCTGTGAGTAGGGAGCACGGTGAGGAGTCCTTTGGAACAACAGCAACAAACACAGTGATAACGATTGTGATGCACAGAGAGTAGCTCACTAAATGACGTCAAGCAAAATCCAGGAGAACATCAACAAAGGGTTGACAAATAATCCCCAGTGGAAAGACTATTCTTTGAAGGTGAGCCATTTCTTGGGGCGATTTATGAAGCAGGAGGCAAGCACTGTCACAATAAATGGCCATTAAGCCTGGCATCTTCTAACGCACCTTGGGAGATGAGGGGGAGCCCCTGGCTCCCCGACTTGTAACTTTCAGAACTCAAGGAAAATGGAGTGGATGGCTTTCTTCCATATGCAAGCCTTGGGGGCATTTCAGTGTTTGCAGGGAATTTAACGTAGGGAGAGTAATTAGCGCCGACATCAGACGAGATACCATAAAAAGATGAATGTCCTGATTCTGAAATGCCAATAAAAACAGGGATGGGAGTAGAAGCTGAGAAATCCAGCCTGGGTTTATCTCTGCTTCCTGAGCAGGATCCATGATGCATAATCGTGTGCAGTGCCTGGGGCATCCATTTTCCGCCGTAAACAATGACACGCTCCTTCCCAGATGCTGAAACAGACTAAATAACCTCCGCTTTCCACTGGCAGCTCTGACAGCCCAAATTATTTGAAATCGCACCAGCCCGGGAGGAACTCAAGGCCGAGCGGCTCACTTGGATGCTGCAAGCAAGAGGGGAGAAATGCCTCCGGGGTGAACACAGTTTAAGCTGTGATCGCTAATAACCTTCATCTGGTTACAGGGAAGCACCAGGACTGTGGCTGACACGTGGGGCGCACGCGCACGGATGCACGCACTCACGCACGCACGCGCACGCACGCACGCATCCCCGTCCTACCTCGCCCCAGGCGTGGCCACTTGAGTGCTCTGAACCAGGGGTCCCCGGCCCCCGGGCCAGAGGACCGCCAGCGGTCCGCATTCTGTAGGGAACCGGGCTGCGCAGCTGGAGGTGAGCGGCGGGGAGCGAAGCTTCATCTGCCGCCCCCCAGCTCCCCAGCGCTGGCATTGCAGCCTGAAGCAACCCCCCCTCCCCTTCCCCCTCTGTGGCAACATTGTCTTCCAGAAACCGGTCTCTGGTGCCAGAAAGGTTGGGGACCGCTGGTCTAAACCATCGAGAGCTTCACGTTGGTGCGAGACAAGACCCAGCAGAGAAACCCAGTCATGTTTGCCTTGGAAAACTCCTGTCTCCTGTTGATTTCTTATGGAAGTAAGCCTTGAGTTCATCTGATTGTCAGCCCCTTCTGTTATTCTTTACTGTGCTAATTTAACCTCATGTTCCCTGACATCATGCTGATCTCACGAAAGGCTCTGTAACAAACTTACTTTTTAAAAGGTCAGTGCCGGGCCAAGCCCTCCCGTTTAAATGGTCACAACAGCTCCAATCATAGTTTCCTGTCTCTCACAGACAGAATCGTCCCACGTGGGAACGGAAAGAACGCATCCAGGCCATCCGCTCGGATTACACATCCGGAAGGGGAAACCGGGCAGAAGGCACGGCTGGCCCCAGGCAAGGATTTTTTTTTTTTTCCCCCCAACCGAAAGGACAAGGGAAGAGGTATTTGTGTGGTGTCATAGTGGTGACCTTCGAGAAGCGAGCCCATTGCAAACGTATCCCTCTGGTGGCCTTTTGAGTCGAGCAATGTAGCAGCTCCTTTCTGAGGTACTTCTTAGCAAACAGAATATAATTAAAACAATTGTCACAACATTGGCAATGCTTTAAAGCAAATTTCTAGAGGCCTGGTTTCCTGCTGTTGGCAATAGCAGCCCACCAGTAAAAAATACCACAGAAATAAAAATTCTGTGTATTCTTTTCAACAGAAGAATTGGAAATACACTGAAAAGGAAATGCAGGAATTATGATAATTTGTTCCACAAACAAGTGCATTTAATGAAATATTCTTAAGGAACAAAGAGAAATACATGATTTATTTGTGTATATACACAATATTATATGTATATACACAATGTAGTATGTATGTGTATATCTAAACATCTGTCTTGTGCTCAGCATTTTTCCTAGGCTAGATGTGATTGAATTAACTCTCGGTTGTAATGGTGTTGCTTCTTTTCATAAAGGCTTTAACTTAATAATCGAATTTGTTATCTTTTAAAAAACCCTACAAAAAGCCATGCATTTGGTGGTCTTCCAGCTGGGGAAGGCCAGCTCTCCCATAGCAGAGTCAGGTTTAGATCTTTCTGAGTTTGAACAAACCACAAAACAAAAATTCGCCTTTTAAAAACGACACTTTGACCCATTTCTAAGTCTTCCTTAAGTAATAATGAAATGTAGTTGCTGACCCTGCTTTAGCAATCAGTAAGGAAATGGTTCCAGTTTTCACACTCACAGTAGGGCTTGATGTCAGGTTTGGTCTTAAAGTCTGCTTTTTCCAGAAACGCTGCCTCGATTTTTTTTTTTTTTTTAAGGTTGCCATTTATGGTCAGGGGAGCATGGTAGACTACAATTTCTGGTTTGTTTCCAGGGGTAGTAGTAACAGAAATGTTGAGCAGAGAACCAATCATGATGGTTTTAAAAAAAGTTTTTTAAAGGGGGAGAGGAAAAGAGAGAGAAAATGCTAAAATGCTTGGGCAGAAATCTGGGCTCTTTTCCCAGCTGGTGCTAAGTAAACCCCTGGCATTTTTGTGTAGTTTTGAGAAAAGCAGCAATCATGATTCCCATTTTATAGACAGTAGGAACCACCTTTCTCTGCTCAGAGAGCACACATCCACGTGGCCTACATGTACATCCTCACAGAATGTTAAATAATTGAATGACATCCACTTCCCTGCATCAAGTCATAGAGATTTTAAGGCTTACGAGGAGAAATCCAATCACTTTATTTTGTCCTAAATTTCTAACTGTCCTAAGAGGCTAATAGTAAAGTTTTGGATCAATTGCTGTGTAAAATAAATACGATAAATGAATCATCCAAACAAAAAGGAACAGGTTGGAACTGAGCTAACAAGGTGCTCGAAGTCATAGGAACATCCACTAGCAAATGATTTTCTACTGTTTACTCTAAAAATGTTGAGAGCTTATAGCCCAGCCTCAGAAAGGTGGGTCTACCCAGAGACAGGTCCCTGACAAAATCAGGAATAAAATAGAGGGGGCACCTTGTCCAGTTGGGTGGTTAAAAATTAAACTGGGCATATCTGAGGTGGGATCAAAACAGAGTACAACCCACAGAATGGGAGAAAATATTTACAAATCCTATATATCTGAGAGATTAATATCCAGAATATATGAAGAACTCCTGCAACTCAATGACAACAACAAAAACTAACAACCCAATTCAAAAACGGGCAAAGAACTTGGATAGACATTTCTCTAGATAGATATACAGACGGCCAATCAGCACATGAAAAGATGCTCAACATTGTTAATCATTAGGAAAATGCAAATCAAACCAAAATGAGATACCAGTTCATACCATTGGGGTGGGTATTATCAAAAAGCAAACAGAAAAACAAGTGTTGGCATTGGATGTAAAGAATTGGAACCCTTGTGCATTGCTGGTGCTCATGTAAAATGGTGCAGCTGCTGTGGAAAACATGGTGATTCCTCAAAAAGCTAAGTGTCTAATAACTGTATGACCCAGCAATTCCACTCCTAGGTACACACCCAGGAGAGCTGAAAGCAGGGACTTGAATAGGTATTTGTATACCCATTTTCATAGCAGCATTATTCACAATAGCTAAATGTCCAGTAGCGGATGAATGGATAAACAAACTGTGATATATCCATACAATGGAATATTATTCAGCCTTTAAAAGGAATGAAATTCTGATGGATGATGCAACACGGATGAACCTTGAAGACATTATGCTGAGAGCAATAAGCCAGACACAAAAGGGCAAACAGCGTATGATTCTATTTATATGAAGTACCTAGCGTAGTCAAATTCATAGAGACAAAGTAGAATGGTGGTTTCCAGGTTGTTGGGTTTTGGGGGGAAATGGGGAGTTGGTGTTTAATGGGTATAGAGTTTCAGTGTAGGATGAAGAAAAAGTTCTGGAGATGGATGGCGCTTAAGGGTGCAGAACAATGTGAATGTACTTACTGCACTGTACACATGAGAATGGTTTAAATGGTAAATTTTATGTTAGTTTATTTAAACACACTAAAAGAGAGGAAAGATATGCAACACTGTAAAATGACTACACTTCAATTTAAGAAAAATTTAAAAAGAGAGAGAGAGTAAAGGTGATTGGAAATGTTCTGGCCCTGGCTCTATCACAGCCACCTCTTAAGCGAGTTCATAAGCTGTCACAACCACCTTTCATCTGCTTCCCCCCAGTTTATCCCACAATGAGATTCTCTTCAAGGACACAGAGACAGACTGGTGCTCTGGGCCAGGTGATCATCACACTTGGCAGCTCGGAGACCTTGTGCTTCCAGGTACCTTCCAGAGATTTCTACTCAGCACCAAGTCACCAGGACCAAAGGAATGATGGTCACCAGCAGGGTGTCGCCAAGATGGAAGAGAGGTGAATGCATTCCTGCAGAGGACAAAGCTCTGCTCCCAGGACTGTGCTCTGCATGGGCCACTATTGTAACTCAGGTCACCCTGGCCTCACAAATACTCCCCTTCCCTCCGTGAGCCGTGGCAGCTGGCATAGGTGAGGGACCCACGTCAGGGCCGTAAGTAGGAGGGCCCAAGTATTTATTCGCCTTTTCTTTTTCATTCTTCGTTCTGTTAAAGTCATTTTACTTTTGACATCCATAGACGTGGCTCCCTACCCCCACTCGATCATAATAGTGAAATATTCATACATATTGGAATTTTTTTAAAAGTAGTTTTAAAAGAAGCATGGGGACTTCCCTGGTGGTCCAGTGGTTAAGACTCTGTGCTTCCACTGCAGGGGACATGGGTTCGATCCTTGGTCGGGGAACTAAGATCCCGCATGCCACGTGATGTGGCCAAAAAAAAAGAAGTCATGAGTCTCTTGGTGAATCCCAGCTTGTGGAAGAGACAGCAAGCTTATGAGAAAAAAAGGATACAAATTCCAACCAGGCTTTGGAGGACACAGAGCACGTTAATGGCTGTAAATGGCAGAGCCCTCAGCCCCCAGCGTTACTGACAAACGTTCCAGCCCGGGTGCTCTGTTCACAGTCTCCCTTCCGTCTCCCATCTTGCTGTCACTTCGTATGACTGCCCAGTTTCTCCACCTTAGGAGGACTGAACCCAGACTGGCCATTTCCCTTTCTCATGACTTGGTGTGCGTTTCAGACAGAGATCTGTGGTGCGGATACGATAGGATGTTTTCCACTTATTTCATGATCCATGGAGCTGAATTTCCCAGGGTAACAGCCTTTGAGACGAGTGGTAAAATAAATATGCAGCCAGGCCATATTTACTCTTTTCTTTGGGCACTGGATCTCAACCCTGGCAGGATGTCTGAAGGAAAAAATTGGTAAGTTGGACTTTATTGAAATTAAAAATATCTGATCTGCAAAAGACACTGTTAAGAGAATGCAAAGACAGGCACTAGCCTGGGAGAAAATATTTGCAAAACATGTATCTGATAAAGGACTAGGATCCAGAATATACAAAGAACTTCTAAAACTCAACAGGAAGGAAACAACCTAATTTAAAAATGGGCAAAAGATCTGAGAAGAAATCTCACTAAAGAAGATACACAGATGCCAAAATAGCATATGAAAAGATGCTTAGCACCGTGTGTCATCAGGAAATGCAAATTAAACAACAATGAGATACCACCACACACCTATCAGAATGGCCAAAATCCAAAACACTGACAACACCAAATGCTGACGAGGATGTGGAGCAACAGGAACTCTCATTCATTGTTAGTGGGAATGCAAAATGGTTCAGCCACTTTGGAAGGCAGTTTGGCTGTTTCTTATAAAACTGAACGTACTCTTGCATGCTATCCAGCAATTGCGCCCCTTGACATTTACCCAAATGAGTTGAAAATTTACATCTACACAGAAAGCTACATGTGAATGTTTATGGTAGCTTTATTCATAATTACTAAAACTTGGAAGCAACCAAGATGTGCTTCAGTAGCCGAATGGATAAATTGTGGTACATCCACGCACCAAAATATTATTCAAGTACATAAGATGGACTGTTACTCAGGTATGAAAAGAAATGAGCTATCAAGCCATGAAAAGGGGTGGAAGAACCTTAAATACATGTTGCTAAGGGAAAGAAGCCAATGTGCAAAGCTACATACTGTATGATTCCAACTATATGACATTCTGGAAAAGGCAAGACTGTGGAGGGGTTCAGGGGGATGGAGGGAGAGAGAGAGGAAGAGGTAGAGAGCACAGGGCATTTTTAGGGCAGTGAAACTATTCTGTGTGATGCTGTATTGACAGATACTTGTCATTTTATATTTGTCAAAACACATAGAATGTATACCACAAAGAGTGACCCCTAATGTAAACTATGAACTTTAATTAACATAATGTATCAATATTGGCTCATCAATTGTTACAAATATCCCTCACTAATGCAAGATGTTAATAATAGGAGAAACGGGGGAGAAGAAAGGGGGTATATGGGAACTCACTGTCCTTTCCATTCAATTTTTCTGTAAACCTACAACTGCTTTTTTTTTTTTTTTTTTTTTTTTTAATTTTTATTTATTTATTTATTTATTTTATTTATGGCTGTGTTGGGTCTTCGTTTCTGTGCGAGGGCTTTCTCTAGTTGCGGCAAGTGGGGGCCACTCTTCATCGCAGTGCGCGGGTCTCTCACTATCGCGACCTCTCTTGTTGCGGAGCACAGGCTCCAGACGCGCAGGCTCAGCAATTGTGGCTCACGGGCCCAGTTGCTCCGCGGCATGTGGGATCCTCCCAGACCAGGGCTCGAACCCGTGTCCCCTGCATTGGCAGGCAGATTCTCAACCACTGCGCCACCAGGGAAGGCCCTACAACTGCTTTTTAAAAAAGTCTATTAAAACAAACAAACAAACAAAATATACACGCACACACACACACATACATACACTTGGAGCATTTAAAAAATACCAATGCCTAGGTCCCACTCCAGAGATTCTGATTTGATTTGTTTCCAGTGGTGCCTGTAGGTTTCCCCAAAGTAGTCTGAGGCTTAAAGTCACAGTTTCTTATCAAAGAGCAAAAAAATCCCCCAAGTTTACCAAGTCAAGACCCTAGCCCATCAGCATCACTTAAGAAAAGCGCACAAGCAGAAACTAACACGCCATTATAAAGCAATTCTACTCCAATAAAGATATTAAAAAAAAAAGAAAAAAAGAAAAGCGCACAGATTCTTTGATACTTTAAGAAGTTGCAGAAGCAGGGGTGACTGGCTGGAGGCCAAGACCACTCTTACGGTGACCCTAAGCCTTAACCATTTCCAAAATCATTGCTGGGAACAAAGGAACAAAATGAGCAGCGCTTCAGACAAGAAGGTTTTGGGTTTTGTTTTGTTTTGTTTTTTTCCCTTAAATTTCTTTTTCTCTGAAGTAACCAAGAAGAGCTTTGTTTCAGGACATGAGTTCAGAATTTGTATTCACTTTGGACTGTAGTTTCTGGCAATTTCCTTAGTGGCGACTGAGACTAAAATTGTGCCCACCTTTCACTTTAGGGCTTCCGGTGTCCTCGGAATTTTCTTCCTAAGCTCTGGGTTTCCGCTGCAGCCCAGGTCTCGGCTGCTGAGTCTCGGGGGGCCGAGCTCCTCCCCTCTCTCCTCTCCCTTCCCCTGCACGTCCTCCTCTGCAGACAGCTTTAGAGTCTCACTCCAATCCGTGCCCACTTCTGGCTGATCAGATTAAGGTAACCACACTGTTGTAATGGAGGATAACGGCTTATTATGTTAACTCCCTCTCACCAGTTGACAGTATGCACCCAAAGCCTCCGTATCGTTCGCGGCCCTTGGCCCTGCAATTCCATACGTGTCAGCACAGCTTTATCTCTAAGGATGTTCACTTCACAGCATGGGCAGTGTTACCCGGAAAACATAAATGTTTGACAGGGGACCATTGTTCAGAAAAGCTCCCTGTAATCGTTCACCATTTCGGCCCCAAGGAGAAGGGAGAGGGATGCCACCGAGGGCTGGAGGAATCTGGGAGTCGGGGAGAGTCTCTGAGTTGCAAGAAATTAATGCAGATCTCTTACCATTTCTGGGGGAGAGGAGAAGAGAGTGGGGAACTGAGATGGGGGACTAGGCAGGGTCTTGTGTCCTGTTTTCGCTACTCTGCACGGAAATTCTGGGACAGGGCACGTTAAATGGATTGAATGGAAAGAGCAGAACATCAGGGTTCATGGTTGCCCAGCCTGGGATCTCCTGCAAGCATCGGGGAGAAGGTTCTTATTCAGCTATGCCCCACGTGGGGCTGGAGTGCCGCTAGCTCAGACCTGGTGGTAGGAGGGGACTGTTGGGTGTCCCCAAGGCCATGTTCCTGGATCCCCGTGGTTTGCTACCTCTGGGACTCCACAGGTTTCTGTGTGCCTCAGAGACTTGGCGGGCTGATGGCCTTGGCTCAGGTCACGCTGTGACAGTGTGCTGGGATCTTAAGCCAAGATGCAAATGGCTGGGCCATGAAACCCAGTAGTTGGAGCCCCAGAATGGCTCAAAAGGCCATAAGAGACTGTGGCACCTCAGCAGAGACAGCAGGCCCAGGACAAATCCAGACCTGCCGGTCTTCATTAGGGGACAGTGAGGGCACGGACGGCAGCTTGTGGATCCACAGCCTTTAACCAACACCCCCTGCCCTCCTCCAAGAAATCCAGACTCAGTCTCAGGAAGGCGCTGGGGGAGGAGGCCTGAAAACTGGAACGTTTCTCCAAAGATACTGACCTGAATGGGACTCCTATTCAACCTGGGAAAAAAACCAGAGAATTTTCATTTTCTTCCTACAATAGTGTTGGAGGCCAGAGATGCAGGATTGGATCTGATGGGAAATGAACTATGTTTCTTGGCTCTCTGAGTAGTGCTGGGTTAAATATTCAAACCACTGCCTTTACCATACAGCCAGGTTGCCTTCAAGGCGGGTTGGAGGACCTGTCTTCAAAGACCTAAACCAGAGGAAGAGCATTAAATATTGATGTCAGGGTGTTTACAATAAAAAGCTGCGGTCCAGCCGTTGTCTCGTAGTGAAGTCACTAATTGGCAAACTCCAGACCTCACAAAGAGAGTTCCTAGAGTTTCCAGCACCCTTTCTACTGCCTCTTTCCTGAATACAAACAACAAGCAAGGCTGGGACTTCCCTGGTGGTCCAGTGGTTAAGAATCCGCCTTCCAATGCAGGGGATGTGGGTTCGATCTCTGGTCGGGGAGCTAAGATCCCACATGCCATGGGACAACTAAGCCCATGCGCTGCAACTAAGACCCAATGCAGCCAAATAAAGAAATTAAAAAAAAAAAAAACAAGGCTCAGCAGACGTTTGAGGACAACTTCGAACACGAGAGAGGAACAGGAGAAAAAAAGAGACTCAGGAGAATCAGAGACAATACAAAGAGTGGGGGAGAATATCAAAAAAGTCACTAACATCTTCAGAGAGAAAAGAGAAGACCCTTAAAACAGCAACAGATTATGTGCAAAAAAGAAACAATCAGAGCTCAAGAAAGACTTTCAGAAATTACAAATATGACAGCTGAAATTAAAAGAGGCTGGAGATACAATCAAGGAAATCTCTCAGGAAATAAAAAGCCAGGGAAAGTTCAGTAGGATAGAAAAATATGAGAAAATTAGAAGATTGGTTTAGGAGATTGTATTAGTTATCTATCGCTGTGTAACAAATTACCCCCAGAGTTTAGTGCCTTAAAACAACAATAGCATTTATCATCTCACACAGTGTTTGCAGGTCACCCAGCACTTAGCTGAATGGTTCTGGTGTGGGGTCTGTCCCAGGTTGTGGTCAAGATGTTGGCCGGGACTGTGGTCACCTTGGGCTTGACTGGGCTGCAGAGTCACTTCCAAGATGTCTCCCTCACGGGGCAGTTCCTTGCTGGCTGCTCCTTGTCATGTGGACTCTGCATAGGGCTGCTTGAGTATCCTCACAACATGGCAGCCTGCTCCCCTCAGAGCAAGTGATCTGAGAGAGAGCAAGGAGGAAGTTGCAGTGCTTTTCAGAAGTAATATACTGACTGTTCCATCACATTCTATTTGCTAGAAGTGGTCACTAAATCAGGCTCAGGGAGAAGGAGCTAGAAAGGGTTAACAGCAGTGAGATGACTCACAGTGGTGCTGGGCAGTAGTGGGTGGGGTGGAAAGAACACAGATTCTGATGTCAGGGGGTCCTGGGCTTGAATCTTGGCTCCTTCTCAAGCAAATCGTATGCCTCTCCTCAGTCTCCTGTCCTGTAAAATGGGTGTGATATTGCCACTATGCAGGGTTTTTTTAAGTTGAGAATAAATTGTTAAAAGTGACTTGTATATGGTAGGTGCCAAATAAATCACAGTTGTTATTATTAGTATTGAAATGTCTTTGGGTAAAATAGAAAGGATGTGATCTGCAGTGAAATCCTGGCTAAGTCCCAAAGCAGAACTCAGAAAAACAGCAAAATCCCCCCTGGACACCCTCAGTAATGGACAGCTAAACAATTGGAATGCATTACTCTGTTATTTCTGAATAATCATGGGTATTCTGCTTAAACCCCAGAGACATCTTTTAGCATGTGAGTTTTATGGATTTGGAGGAAACTTTTAAGCTATTGAAAGGTCGTTCTTGGTTTTTAGTTTTGGGGAGGTCTTTGCCCAAATCTAGGAGAAGTATGTTTGACTCTGCAACCTCACAGGTTTTGTAACGGCATGATTTAGTGAGTGGCAAGAAGAAAGCCTCAACCATCCTTAAGTCAGAACTCCCCCAATAAGACTAGCTTCTTATTGGGTAAACGCAGACCCGATTTGTTCTCCATCTGCCCCTCAATATATTGGGTTGGCCAAAAGGTTCGTTCGGTTGTTTCCGTACGATGGCTGTAGTAGCACTTAGTTGTCTTTAATTTCATTCGAAACAACTTTGTTAGATTGTATGTGACAGCTGTCATATCAGCGTGCATTTAAAAAAAGACTTATCAAAATTGGTGATTTTTTGTGTAGCCATTTTAATATTGAAGGTGGAAGAAAAAACAACATTTTCAGCATATTATGCTTTATTATTTCAAGAAAGGTAAAAATGCCACCGAAATGCAAAAAAAGATTTGTGCAGTGTATGGAGAAGGTGCTGTGACTGATCGAACACATCAAAAATGGTTTCATGCTGGAGATTTCTCGCTGGACAATGCTCCATAGTTGGCTAGACCAGTTGAAGTTGATAGCGATCAAATCGAGACATTAACTGAGAACAATCAACGTTATACCACGCTGGAGATAGCCGACATACTCAACATATCCAGATCAAGCGTTGAAAATCACTTGCACCAGCTGGTTATGTGAATTGCTTTGATGTTTGGGTTCCACATAAGTTAAGTGAAAAAAACCTTCTTGACCATATTTCCACATGTGATTCTCTACTTAAACGTAATGAAAACGTTCTGTTTTTAAAACATATTGTGACGGGCGATGAAAAGTGGATACTGTACAATAATGTGGAATGGAAGGGATCGTGGGGCAAGCGAAATGAACCACCAACAACCACACCAAAGGCCAGTCTTCCTCTAAAGAAGGTGATGTTGTGTATATGGTGGGATTGGAAGGGAATCCTCTATTATGAGTTCCTTCCAGAAAGCGAAACAATTAATTCCAACAAGCACTGTTCCCAATTAGACCAACTGAAAGCAGCACTTGACGAAAAGTGTCCAGAATTAGTCAACAGAAAATGCATAATCTTCCATTAGGATAACTCAAGACCTGAGTTGATGACCTGGAAAAACTGTTACAGCTTGGCTGGGCAGTTCTAATTCATCGGCCATATTCACCCGACATTGCACCTTCAGATTTGCATTTATTTAGGTATTTACAAAATTCTCTTAATGGAAAAAAATTTCAATTCCCTGGAAGACTGTAAAAGGCACCTGGAACAGTTCTTTGCTCAAAAAGATAAAAGGTTTTGGAAAGATGGAATTATGAAGTTGCCTGGAAAATGGCAGAAGGTAGTGGAACAAAAGGGTGAATATGTTGTTCAACAAAGTTCTTGGTGAAGATGAAAAATGTGTCTTTTATTTTTACTTAAAAACCAAATGCACTTTTTGGCCAACCCAATACAAAGTGCATCTCGATTTATAACCTACCTGGCTTTTGTGAAATGCGCAACAAGGGACACAGAAAAGCAGGACAGCTTTTGGTGGCGATGTTGGTTCCTGTTATCCTGATAGATAAAGCACGGTGTTGGTAGTGCTGACTTAGGTTGTAGACACTTCCCCTCTTCCCACAGCCAGTATGGTTTTGATCCTCAACTATCTTAAGAGGTGGGAAGAGTCAAAACGTTTGTTCCCAGTTCTACAGATAAGGAAACAGAGACCGAAAAAGATGAAGCGGCTTCCAGCCATAGTACTTGTTTGTGCAGAACTAAGATCAGAGTTCAGATCTTCTCGGGGTCCAGGGCTGTTCCCATCACCTTACCAGCTGGTGGTAGGAGGGGATGAGGCTTCGCAGTCAGATGACGGTGTCAGGGCAGGCTCCGTGGCCCTCTGATTTGGGGCTCACCGGACAAAGCCTGCCCCTGTGACACACTCAGGCCTGGGCCTTGGGCCTCAGAGTTCAGCCAGAGACACCTTCTCCCTTGGCCCTATTTTTCTTGCCTCTAAAGTAAGAATCCTGACCTACTTCATTAGCCTGTCCTCAGGGAAGAGATCAAGATTTTTAGACTAAATTAAAATGTGTTTGTAAATGTCCTAATACAGCATAATAATACTTTGCCTTCTGTGATGCTTTTCCCCCCTCTTGAGAATCTCAAAGAAATTCATTCCTGTTGTTTTAATTAATGTAGATATTTTGTGGAGAATGAAACATTTTAAAATGTTAGTAATTTCCTCCGAGAAACCCATACACGTCATTGCGTATTTGCTCTCAGATCTGTTCTCTTCTCGTCCCCCATGCGCTACGTTTCCCAGGCCTCTTGGCTCACTGGCTTCCTGCTGGACAAGGTCAGTGGGAGTCACCAGAGGGGGTGAGAGGTGGGGAGGAAGGGAGAAGCCAGAGGACCTCTTCCCCCTTCCTCTCTGCTTCCAGTTCCCAGCAGGGGCCGCATCTCCCCTGTGGTTCCCGTTCCCCACGAGCAAGCGCCGCCGCCTCCTCCCCGGGCTCACTGCCTGCTGGTGGCCCTGGCTCCCACCTCTGTCCTCTGTCCGTGTGGCCCCAAGGGTGGTAGCTGCTTCCAGCCATTGCTCATCTCTGGGTCGCCTTGCCCTGCCCTGTGGGCTTTTCAGCTCTTCTTATACCTTTGTCACCAGTCCTGTGTGTTAAATTCTATCTGCTGAAATCATGGTGTGGGCTGTTTTCCTCACTGGGTCCCCATTGTTTGGTCCCTCTCTACAGAGAGAGTGGGGTACGGGGAATGCCTTCACCTGGGAGAAGGAGAGCTGGGCCCGGGTCGGGCACTTCCTCCAGCCAGCCAGGTAATCGTGGGCAAGTCACAGCCTCTTTGGACTTTGGTTTCCTTTTCTGCAAAATGAAATAACCAGTCCAGGTGATTCAATTGCTGTCAATTTCGTAGCTATGATTTACCTAGTAGGTGGGTGATCCCCTGTCTATACCAGAACACCCTCCAACTGGGACTCCTGTTCCCAGGAAAAAGATGGGGGTTTTTTTCAAGTAAACTTTAAAAGTTGTTGGGCCCCATCAGGTCCAATTCATCAATCACCTGAAGGGCCACTTGGGAAGTAGGGGAAAATAATAGCAAATGAAATGATTCCCTCAGAATGCTACCAGACACCGTTGTCTTGTCTTAAAGAAATCTGAGAAGTCCTCAGGCAAGTATTTTAAGGAACAGAATAATCCAAAGGATGTAGAATTCATTAGCAAATGCTGTTTGCACCCCCTTTTTTCCTCCCCTGTGGAATATCTAATAGTTTCAAAGGAAATACTTTTTTAATTTTATTTTTTAAGTGTACAATCAGTGGTCTTCAGTGTATTCACAACGTTGTGCAAACATCACTGCTAATTCCAGAACATTTTCATCACCCCAAAAAGAAACCCCATGCCCATTAGCACTCACTCCCCATTCCTTCCTCCCTCCAACTCCCAGCAAACACTAATCTACTTTCTGTCTTTGTTGATTTGCCTCTTTTACACATTTCTTTGTGACCAGCTTCTTTTACTTGGCATAAGGTTTTCAAAGCCCATCCATGTTGTAGCATGTATCAGTACTTCATTCCTTTTTATTGCCAAATAATATACCATCATATGGATATACCACATATTGTTTATCTACTCATCAGGTGGACATTTGGGTTGTTTCCACTCTCGGGCTGTTATGAATAATGCTGCTACAAACATTCATGTACAACTTCTGTACAGACATATCTAGGAGCAGAATTTCCAAGTCATATGGTAAATCTATGTTTAACATTTTGAGGAACTACCAGCCTGTTTTCAAAGGAGCTGCAACTGTTTAACATTCTCACCAGCAACCATGGGGGTCCCAGTTTCTCTACATCTGCATTCATATTTGTTATTGTCTGTCTTTTTAGTTACAGCCATCCTAATGGTTGTGAAGTGGTATTGTGGTTTTGATTTGCACTTCCTACTGACTAATATATTAAGCATCTTTCATTTGCTTCTTCAACATTCATACATCTTCTTTGGAGAAATATTCAGTCAAATCCTTGGCCCGTTTTAAAATTGGTTTATTTGTCTTTGTATTGTTAAGTTGCAAGGGTTCTTTTTTTATTATTTTTTAATTGAAGTATAGCTGCTCTACAATGTTGTGTTAGTTTCTGCTGCACAGCAAAATGAATCAGCTATATGTATACATATATCCCCTCTTTTTTTGGATTTCCTCCCCATTTAGGTCACCACAGAGCACTGAGTAGGGTTCCCTGTGCTATACAGTACGTCCTCATTAGTTATCTGTTTTATACATAGTAGTGTATATATGTCAATCCCAATCTGCCAATTCATCCCACCTCCCTTTTCCCCCCTTGGTGTCCATACTTTTGTTCTCTACATCTGTCTCTATTTCTGCTTTGCAAATAGGTTCATCTGTACCATTTTTCTAGGTTCCACATATATGCATTAATATATGATATTTGTTTTTCTCTTTCTGACTTACTTCACTCTGTATAACAGTCTCTAGGTCCATCCATGTCTCTGCATATGGCACAATTTCGTTCCTTCTTATGGATGAATAATATTCCATTGTATGTATGTACCACATCTTCTTTATCCATTCCTCTGTTGATGGACATTTAGGTTGCTTCCATGTCCTGACTATTGTAAATATTGCTGCAGTGAACACTGGGGTGCATGTATCTTTTGGAATTACGGTTTTCTCTGGGTATATGCTGCAAGAGTTCTTTATATCTTCTGGATGCACGTTCCTTATCAGATATATAGTTTGCAAACATTATATTTTCTTCCATTCTGTGGGTTGTTTTTTCAATCTCTTCATGGAGGCTTTTGAACCATAAAAGTTTTTAATTTGGATAATGTCCAATTTATTTTTTTATTGCTTGTATTTTTGGTGTTCTATCTAAGAAGCCATTGCTTTATTCAAGGCCATGAAGATTTACTCTTTTGCTTTCTTCTAAGAGTTTTATAATCTTAGCTCTTACATTTAGGTTGTTGATCCATTTTGGATTAGTTTTTGTATATGGTGTGAGGTAGGGGTCCAACTTCATCCTTTTGCATGTGACTAGTTGCATCTAGTAGTCCCAGCACCATTTGTTGAAACAACTATTCTTCTCCATTGAATTTTTGTGGAATCTTTGTCAAAAATCAATTGGCTACAGGACATGGAAGCAACCTAAGTGTCCATTGACAGATGAATGGATAAAGAAGATGTGGCACATATATACAATGGAATATTACTCAGCCATAAAAAGAAATGAAATTGAGTTATTTGTAGTGAGGTGGATGGACCTAGAGTCTGTCATACAGAGTGAAGTAAGTCAGAAAGAGAAAAATAAATATCGTATGCTAACACATATATATGGAATCTTAAAAAAAAATGGTTATGAAGAACCTAGGGGCAGGACAGGAATAATGGCGCAGATATAGAGAATGGACTTGAGGACATGGGGAGGGGGAAGGGTAAGCTGGGACGAAGTGAGAGAGTGGCATGGACTAATATATACTACCAAATGTAAGATAGATAGCTAGTGGGAAGCAGCTGCATAGCACAGGGAGATCAGCTCAATGCTTTGTGACCACCTAGAGGGGTGGGATAGGGAGGGTGGGAGGGAGACCCAAGAGGGAGGAGATATGGGGATATATGTATATGTATAGCTGATTCACTTTTTTATAAAGCAGAAGCTAACACAATTGTAAAGCAATTATACTCCAATAAAGATGTTTTTAAAAAAAATCAATTGGCTATAAATGTAAGGATTTGTTTCTACACTCTCACTTCAACTTTGTAGATGTATATATCTATCTTATGCCAGTACTGCCCTGTCTTGATTACTGTAGACTTATGGTAAGTTTTGAAATCAGGAAGTGTGAGTCATTCAACCGTTCTTTTTTTTTTTAAGATTGTTTTGGTTGTTCTGGGTCCCTTTCATTTCCATGTAAATTATAAGATCAGTTTGTCTTAAATTGCAAAAAAGGTGGCTGGGATTTTGATAAACATTGAATTGAATCCGTAGACCAGTGTGGGAAGTATTGCCATCTTAACAATATTAAATCTTCCAATCCATGAACCTGGGATGTGTTTCCATTTATTTAGGTCTTTTTTAATTTCTTTCAATGATAGGTTATAATTTTCAGGGTACAAGTTTGCACCTCTTTTGTTAAATTTATTCCCAAGTATTTTTTTCTTTTTGATGCTATTGTAAATGGAATTGTTTTCTTACTTTCATTTTTGAGTGTTGATTGCTAGTTTATACAAATACAATTATTTTTACATATTTGTCTTGTATCCTGAAACCTTACTGAACTTGTTCATTAGTTTCAACAGTTTTTCAATGGATTCCTTAGGTTTTTCTATATACCATATCATGTCATCTGGAAATAGAGATAGTTTTACTTTTCTTTCCAATCTAGATACCTTTTATTTCTTTTTCTGGCCTAGTTGTCTTGACTAAACCACCAGTACAGTGTTTAATAGAAGTGGCAAGAGCAGACATCCTTGTCTTATTCCTGATCTTAGGGCAAAAGCTCTCAGTCACTCACCATTAAGTATGATGTTAGCTGTGAGGTTTTTCATAGTGCTCTTTATTGGGTTGATAAAGTTGCCTTCTATTCCTAATTCGTTAAGTGTTTTTAATCATTAAAGGAATATACTCTTGTGCCCCACCCTAACCTTTTAGTTCCTATTGCTCTAAATGAATTTCTTCTTTTATTTCCATGAAAATGACAGCAAACAGCTACCACTTGATCTATTCCCACTATCTCATTCCCTCAAATTGATAAAAAAAAAAAAAACAAAGACACACAAAAAAAGCAGTTAAGTTGCTTCTGAAGGCATTTAGGATGTTCTATAATATATAAAGCATACATGGTAGCAAAATTTTAAAAGCAAGCAGAGAAAAATGTAATGTGGTAAAACAAAATCTATATTTTATTACTGCCATCTGTAAAGTGATCTTGAGTACTTAACTTAGGAAGATACAAACAGTCCGTCTCTGTAAAGTACTTAAGTTAGTGTCTGATGCTTGGCAAATACACAGTAAAAGTCAGCTCCTATCACTATTTGAATCATCATCATTATCATTAACAGACTTAGCCGCATATGAGCTCTGTGTCTCTATTGCATCTTCCACAGGTTATTTGACATTTGGGTATGAAGAAGATTAACCCACTTAGGGAGCAGAATAACCCACTTAGGGAGTTTGTTGTAGTCGAATACCCACCATGGCAGCCACCACCACCGGTTTCCACTTTCTATCAAATAATCAACCAGATCTGAGTCTGTGGGTTTAAAGATCAATTTAGATACAGGGAGAATCATTGAAAGTCATTTTGAAAATTCAGGCCTATAGCAGTCTTACTTTATCCTCTGCATTTTCACTAGCTTCAAAAACAAAACAAAACAAACATTTCCTAGAAATAAAAGAAAAAGAAATACCCCATGGATAGTGCTTCTCCATGTTATGAAATAGAAACATTTAATGGAAGAGACACTTCATAACCCAGAGGGAACAGTTTCTTCCACACACGTACACCCCCCTCCCCCAAAGATGGATTCCTGGGCTCCCTGTTGCTTCACAGTGTTTGTGAGGCTGGGGTTCCTGAGGGGAGGGAGGTCTGTCTCTGGCGACAATCCATTCCCAAGCCCTTGTATCTCATGAGTTCCTAACACTAGATGTGCGGACCTGCCTCGCCATCCCTTTGGGGAGTTTGGGCTGAACTTTTCTTGGCTTTTGTGTCAGAGAGAGATAGTTGTCCCCCCCAGATTCGCACTCCCTTTCCCTAAGTACAGCTGTCACTGGCAAGTGACAACTCGGCCGGGGACGGTACTCTTGCATCTGGATGCCACCATGTGACCGATCTCACTACTGGAGCCTCCACAAAAGAGATGCCACTTCCTGGGCTGCTCAGAAAACCTCGTGGGGCTCCTCCGTGCTCTTTTTTCCTTCTCGCCTGGAATATAGGTAACCCCCCAGGGAGTCAAAGATGGCAAAACCTCCATCACCTGGGTTCCTGAACGGTTGTAGGCAGGAAGCTACCCGGCTGACCTCTTCGCCTGCCTGGACTGTTATGTGAGTGAGAAACAAAATGCAACTGTGTTAAACTTCTGAAAGTTTCGTGTTTGTTTCCGGGATAGCATCGCTCTAACTAGTTCAGCTTTTCTCACTTTGACAAACCCTGCATACTTAGATAATTAAGGTTGTTTTTATGCTAAGCATTTTGCTTAGTCTGTTTGGGCTGCTGTAACAAAATACAGCAGATTGGATGGCTTATAAACAACAGAAATTTATTTCTCACAGTCTGGAGGCTTGAAGTCTGAGATCAGGGTGCCAGCATGGTCAGGGTCAGGGGAGGGCCATCTTCCTGTTGCAGATTTCATGTTGTGTCCTCACGTGGAGGAAGGGGCAAGCTAATTCTCTGGCATCTCTTTTATAAGGGCACTAATCCATTCATGGGGGCTCCACTCCCACGAGGTAATCACCCCCAAAGGCCCCACCTCCTAATACCATCACCTTGGAGGTTAGGTTTTCAACATATGAATTTAGGGGGAACACAAACATTCAGACCATAGCTGCATTACAGGGGGAGAAAGTCCTTTTATTTTCCTAAATAGTGAAAAAAAAAATCCACCTTGATTCATTTTAGAACGTGGGCTTATCAGGCCATGTTAATTTGAGAGATTAACATGTATAAACACATGAATGTGTATTTATAGTCATATATGTTTGTATGTATCTCTCTTAACTACTGAGTAGTCATCTGCTTATTCTTTAAACATCAAGTGCCATAATATGCCAGGCACTGCCTGGACCTAGTAGAGCATAAAGGTTAATAAGATCTGGTCCCTGGCCTCATGGGCTCTTAGAGAGGTGCTGGCCTAGCTTTGCAGATACCCCATATATTCAGATAGTTTATCTACTAGCGTGACTTGGAACACCAGCTCCACTGTGAATTGTTTGGATCAGCTCTAGAAATTACCTGGAGTGTGTGCTCACATTTCATTTTCAGGAGGAGAATGAAGTTTAGACCAGGACCTTCCCAGAAGGAAAAATCAGCCCTCACACAGTCTTCGTACAAATTCTCAGGAGCCCAGTCACAATGAGGACCAGGAGCAGGAAGAAGGTTATAAGGAGGAGACAAGACAACGGAAGCTCATCCACATCTGAAGGGCAGAGGAGCCCCAGGCCTTAAACACACACAGATCCCCGTCTCTTCCGCCCCAGCGTCATGGCTGTGAGAAAATGAAGCATGTTTGAGAATGAAAGCACAAAAATAAACATTTGTGGGATCCATCCATTAGGGTCTCATAACTTCAAATGGTTGCAAGGAAACAACATTGCTAATGAATTTGGTGTCAGTGAAACGGAAACATATGACTTAGATTTCTGTGAAAATAAACCCAGCCCTACAGGGGGAAGAGAGACGGCACCTGAGGGCCATGTGCCTTTGGGTGGGCCTTTGTGCGTGTAAACCCACAAGCCTTGCAGGAGAATTGCGACTCTCAGACCCTCAACAGCATCCTAGCTCCCTGCGGAGAACTGGGAACCAGCTGATTGGGCTGGGTGATGAAGCTTGGCTGGGTTTTCTAGAGGCCAGAATCTACTTGAAATTAGAGTTGCTTAGGGGTCTCTCAAAGAAGAGGAAGAGAGAGAGAGGAAGAAGGAGAAAAAAAATGAGATTTACTCCTCAAAAGGCCAGACTTATGAACCACAGATTATCTTTTACTCTGGATTTTATGTTCAATCAATGCTCCTGTCTTAGTTTGGGCTACTATAACAAATATGGCGTAGACTGGGTGGCTTAAACAACAGACATTTACTTCACACATGTACTTTTTTGTTTGTTTGTTTTTTTGTTTATTTATTTTTTGGCTGTGTTGGGTCTTCGTTTCTGTGTGAGGGCTTTCTCTAGTTGTGGCGAGCGGGGGCCACTCTTCATCGCGGCGCGTGGGCCTCTCACTATTGCGGCCTCTCTTGTTGCGGAGCACAGGCTCCAGACACGCAGGCTCAGTAATCGTGGCTCACGGGCCCAGTTGCTCCGCAGCATGTGGGATCTTCCCAGACCAGGGCTCGAACCCGTGTCCCCTGCATTGGCAGGCAGATTCTCAACCACTGCGCCACCAGGGAAGCCCCACACATGTACTTCTTGAGCTTGGCTGGAAAGTCCAAGATCAAGGTGCCCACAGATCCAGTGTCTGGAGGACCTGCTTCCTGGTTTCCAGACGGCCATTTCTCAGCGTATCCTCATGTGGCAAAGAGAGAAGCAAGGTGGGGGGTGGGGTGGCGGATGGGGGTGGGCAAGGGGAGAGGAAGAGCAAGCTCTCCCCTCACGTCTCTTCTTGTAAGGGCACTAATCCCATCATGAGGACTCCACTCTTATGACCTAATTACCTTCCAAAGGCCCCACCTCCTAATACCATCATTGAAAGTTAAGATTTCAACACATGAACTTTCAGGGGACACAAAACATTCAGTCCATAACAACTCCCCGTCAAATCTGGGGGGAAGTGAACACAGGAAAATGCTCGGTGGGAGGCATCTCCCATTACAAACCAGGTATAGTGGTTTGGTTTGTGTACCTGCCTCGGAGCTGAGCAGGAAGATACAGCAGGATTGGATGTCTGCATCAGGCTTGAAGGAAGAAAGGACTGAAGCCATAGCACAGAACAACGTGGAACCAACCTGGGAAAACAGTCAGCTGTGTGTTTGGATCTCGGGGGTCAATTTTTTGGTAATGCTCCACAATTAAGAACAATAAACTCATGCTTCCCCTAGAAACCAGGTCTGCCCACATTGCAGCTAGAAGTCTCTATAGCCAACTTTCTGCAAATGGCTTGACCCTACATAGGAGGTACTACCCAAAAGGACCAGGGCAGATTGAATGACCCTTCCCTGCTTCCCAAATTATCAGCTCCTCTCTTGTGCCTTCCCCCATAGAGGGGTCCTTTAAACTCTGACCATTCTCTGATTATCAAAACCAGATATATACTGTTCTAGAAATAACACCGTCCTGCTTTGGACTTTGGTCATAATGCCCAAGCCCTCTCTCTCAGATCTTAACTGTGACAGTGTGTTCCATCCTGGACTTCCAGCTCTCGGTGGCTGCATCTCTGTGCCATAGGGCTTCTTCTGGAACTAAGGAAGACTGTAGCCTGCGACTCAGCAAGCCCGAAGTACCAGGCACTTAACACCTGCCAGTAGCAGCACTCAACTGACAACTCTTGGGAATTAGTGTACAAATACCCCAGCTCCCTCAACCCTCAGTGTAAGGGATCACTTCCCAGAGTTTCCCCATAGTGTTAAGCTCTGGTTGTCCACCGTGGTGGCCAACTTAGTAGCAGGCTTCCTTTCCTTGAATCACTTCCCCACTCTCTTCCTGGGGCTTCTGGGGCAACTAAAGTGCTTAGCTAAATCTCTATGCTTTAGCAGCCCATCTCATTTGATAATTTTGAGTAAGAAGCTTAGAAAGCAATTTCAGGATGTTTAAGGTAAATATAAAAGCTCTAATCAGATGTAAGAAGATGAAATACCCTCTCGCAAACTTTTAAATTCCAAACAAAGGAAAGAGGACTGGGCTAAGCATGCCGGCCTAAGGCAACCTCTATCCTTTCTCTCTCATTCTCTCATTCACTGTCACACCCACCCTCATATAGTTATGGGGTAAAGAAGTCCATTGAATGACCCAAAAAGTAAAAGGGACTGTCCAGCCAACACAACATTTGTGAGCTAGTGGGTGGTCTGAGATCTGGGCTTAAAGCCATGGCTTGGGTCATTATTTGAATCTTTAAGATCAGTTGCATTTACACTGCTTTCCACTGATCAAACAACTTCCTTGAAGAACAGTCGACAATTATCTTTCTTTTTGGTTATTGATTTCATTCACGGTATGATTTTTAGGGTTTGCCTGTATGTGTGTGTTTTCTGTTCAGTCGCCAGTGGCAGAAGTCAAACTTGAAATTAAAACCCGTGAGGAATATAAAGGCAGACACACTAAATAGAAATGAAGGGGAAAGCAGAGGAGAACCACCCCCAGGGTGTTGATGCCAAGTGGTGCAGAAGCCCACCTGGGCCGGCAGGGGTAATTTACGTCGGCTATTCATCACTGAGGGCCTCAGGGGATACATTCCTTCGACTCTTTGTCAACAGCTTCCCTACCCCAATATATAGAATATTGGGTTGGAAGGTCATGCTTCCCTCTCACTGCATGGGGTTTATTTACGAAACTCTGAATCACCGACAGGCTTGCAAAGCAATCAGCTAAGGAGGACACGATGCTTCTTCTTTCTTTTCTTTTCTTCTTTTTTTCTTTTTGGCCATGCCGCGTAGCATGTGGGATCTTAGTCCCCCAACCAGGGATCGAACCTGTGCCCCCTGCATTGAAAGTGTGGAGTCTTAACCACGGGACGGCCAGGGAATTCCCAGGAGGACATGATGCTTCTTAAGTGTCCAGTTATCATATAACACTGCTACTTATATTCACCCCCTGCTTTGTTCTGAACATGCTCACTTTCAGGTACCCAAGAGAAAATCCAAGTATCAGTCAATTCGTTGATTGATTTATTGAGCACCTACTAGGTGCTGGGCACTGAAAAAATAAGACAGAGGATGCCTGCCCTTATGGAGCTCTCGGTCCAGTGGGAGAGAGGAACTAAATCAATAATTTTACCCCCAAAAAATGTATTTCTCAGCACCTACTACTCTGTTTCCACCATATTGCTCCCCTGTAATACTGTTATATCTAAGGTGACCAAATCTGGTTTCCCTGGGATGGCACCAGTTTACCCCTGCTGTCCCAGTGTAATTAGTAATAAGGGCACCTTCCACTCTCAGAAGTGCCCCAGTTTCTACGGTAAACTGTGTGATGACCTGACGGCACCTACCCTCTACGCCATCGCAGTCACGCTCCTGGCTTTCTGCGCTCATTTTCTTACAACCGCTGGCTCTTGCACAGCCATCACCGTTCAGCAGATATTGACTACATTCTGAATACTCTGAAACGAGCAAGAGCGAGGAAGCGAGGCAAATCTACTCCCCACTCTCTAAACCAGTCAGGCAGGCAGTGCCGGGTCGTGGGAAAATATTGACTGGACCAGGAGCCCGAAGAGCTGTTTCTTACGAGGGCTTTGCCGTTTACTCGACGTCATGTCACCTGCCGGAGCCCTGATAAGTGGCCTTACTCTTCAAATGGGGATAATAATTCCTGCCTGCACTACTTTAGAGGGCTGTTTTGTTTTTTTTTTTACATCTTTATTGGAGTATAATTGCTTTACAATGGTGTGTTAGTTTCTGCTGTATAACAAAGTGAATCAGCTAGACATATACATATATCCCCATATCTCCTCCCTCTTGCGTCTCCCTCCCAACCTCCCTATCCCACCCCTCTAGGTGGTCACAGAGCACCGAGCTGATCTCCCTGTGCTATGCAGCTGCTTCCCACTAGCTATCTATTTTACGTTTGGTAGTGTATATATGTCCATGCCACTCTCTCACTTTGTCACAGCTTACCCTTCCCCCTCCCCCTATCCGCAAGTCTATTCTCTAGTAGGTCTGTGTCTTTATTCCCATCTTACCACTAGGTTCTTCACGACCTTTTTTTTGAAAGCGCCGAATCCTAGCCACTAGACCACCAGGGAGTCACCAGAAGGTTGTTTTGAGAAGCAAATGTAGGTGAAAGTATTTCTAAACTGTAAAGTGCTATGTAAATGTAAGGTATTCTAAATATGAAAGTAGAATATACTTGATATTTTAATTGACGTATTTAATCCAAAATATGATTCTTGCTGACAGAAACATCTAATGTCTGTGTATAAAGTACAAGTATTTTGAAGGCTTGTATAATAATATTATTTTATTATTAAAAATATTATTTGATAATATTAAATAGTATATATATTAAAATATATATACTATTTAATATACTTTATACAATATATAAAAGTGTTAGATATTCAGAAACAGAGTAAATTATTCAAGTCACATACTACATTTTAACTGTTCACAGAAACCATTCCAATTCTGTCACAGAAAGAATATAAGCTATAGTACCTGCAGACAACCTCACCCAACTTTCCAGAATCAATCCCGGAGTCGCTCTAATGTATCTGATTCAGTTTTGTCAACGGACATAATATTTTCCTTGAACTTTGTCAGCCCCATGCAGAGATCGCTAGAGTTTTTTGTTTAAAAAAATGCCATCAAGTTGCACACAAACCTGACTAAGTTTACACGTTAAGCAAAAATGATAGCCACCAAAATGGTATTGTTTTACTTATGATGACAAAGGAGTTCCTAGACGCAGGGTATAGTGACAGCATGTGTGCCTGTCACCACCAGGAAATTACACTGGTGACAGGTAGCTCATGGGGCTCTTGAAGTATTGCAGTGGATACACTCAGCAGTGGAGGGAGGTTGTCCATGACAGTGATAAAGTAAACTGGGGTTAATTCAGCTCCGATAATCTAACTTATTTATCTCACAACCCTGAGAGGCGGATTTTATAATCCTCATTGGATAATTAGAAAACTGTGGCTCAGAGAGGCTATGCAACTTGCCCAAGATCAAACGGCTGGATTCAACTTCAAGTCCGTCTGACTCCAGAGTTTGTGTTCTTTCCAGAAAACCACATTTTCTTCTCCAGTAGACGTCTAATTTGGTACAGTAACTGCACAGACGCTTTGGAATTAATTTCAGTGAGTGTCTGCACATTAGTCAGGGTTCTCCGGAGAAACAGAATCAACAGGATATAAAAGAAGACTTATTACGAAGGATTGGTTCACTCAGTTACGGAGGCCGAGTCCCACAGTCTGCTGTCTGCAAGCTGGAGACACAGGAAAGCCAGTGGTGTAATTGGGTCTGAGTCCAAAGGCCTGAGAACCAAGGGCGGTGATGATTTAAATCCCAGCCTGAGGGCAGGGGAGATGAGATGAGATATCCCAGCTCAAGCCATGAGGCAGAAAAGAGGGGCACAGTCCTGCTTCCTCTGCCTTTTTGTTCTAGTCAAGCCCTGAACAGATTAGATGATGCCCACCCACCCTGGGGAGGGCGATCTACTTATGAAGTCTATGATTCCAATGCTAATCTCATCCAGAAACACCCTCATAGACGTACTCAGAGATAATGTTTAACCAGATATCCGGGCATCTTCTGATCCAGTCAAGTGGACACATAAAATTAACTACCACAGTCCCTGAAAAGAGGTTCTGGTCACCTGGTATACATAGAGGATTTTGGCAAGGACAATTGGTGTCAACCCAACGTTGCCATCACTTGAGCCACTGAATTACATAAATGGACTGACAGCCACGCCCACATAAATTGGAGACTAGATTTGTTCACGGCACACACACTTAATCTTACTTCAGTGGAGTCTTCTTCACTGAAAAGAACACTAATCAATTTATAATAAGATTAAAATGTTAAGATAAGGAGAATAAATGTCCTGCCACATATAGAATTAAAGATCCTTTGTATCACTGATTAGTAAGCCATGGGGGGAGAGTGAATAGTAATGAATGGAGCTCGTAGACACCAACATTGTCAGACACAAGGTAGAGCCCAATTATACTTTTCTTACATTGGCCTCTCCAGATGGATAGGGAATTAGAAGCATCTTCTAAATGATTGTAAAAGTGATCGTCAGGAATTAGTAGGACCTGTGCCCCAAAGGTCAGGACACATCTTCATTGCTCAAGTGGAGTGACAACTTGGGTCTTCAGATTTAGCACTGGTCTTGGCGTTTCCCTACAGCTCTGTGCTCTTAAATAGTTCATCTGTCTGGTACTTTGGTAGTGAAATGCAGTGGGTACAGTTTTACAAATCCCTTAAAGAAAACAAATTAATAGACATCATCCCCCCTACCTCCCCCGTGGCACATGGAAGCCCATCTGTCCCGGCCCCAACCTGCCAAGTCAGCTCAGTCCTGAGCCAGCCACTGTTGGCTGCAGACTGGCGTCCTGCAAGATGTCACCCACCTGCTGTCTTGAGGCTTGTACTGCAAAATTGGGTTGTATTTCAGGGTTCAGTCATTCTGTAGCCCTGTGCGTGCCACTGGGAAAAATAAGTGGAATTTATCCACACACCCCCCCCAATCCGATGGCCTTTTGTGATGGGAAAGATATACATCTATTGGAGCTATTTAAGGGTGGCCTTGATGAAAAGCAGGGTGACAGCTGGTTAGATGACACCTCAGTAAAGGAAAAAGAGCTTGAATTCCAGATCCATTTGGAGGAAATGTATCATTAAAGGATGAGCAAGAAAACGGGGGGCAAAAGACAGCCTGCTTCAGCATGATTCTAGGAAGAATTCCCCAACTGCCAGGGGATCAGACATTGGTGTGCCTTCAGGGAGACCAGGAAGACTCCTTTCCAAAGTGTTTAAAGCAAAAGGGTAGCTGATACATTGCCAAGCTTCTCTGAACCAGGGCATGGACTGGAATGCCGTCCATAGTCAGCTTCTAGGGGCCTATAATTGTCTGGCTGTACTAGAATTCTGGAGTCCCTTCCTTCCTGGGAAATGTAGTAATGTTAGCATTTAATATTTGCATATTACTCTGTCATTTTCCAAAGTGCTATTATATATATTATTATATTTCATTGTTACAGGAAACCTATGAGGAAGGTAGGGTGTGATTATAGGTTAAATGCAATAAAATGCTACTGTGGGTTTTAGTTATGGTGCCCAGAGGGTGAGCCGTGGGTAGAGGGAACAGAGAGCAAAGATGGAGAGTCTCAAAAAAAAAAATTCCTCTCTCTGGCAAAGCATTAGTGCGTGCCTCTAGAATATACTCAGATAGCCAGCCTCGAAATGGACATGCTGAAAGGGACCTCAGAGATCAAGTGTATTCTCTAGCTTTCCAGTGAAGAAATGGGCCCATAGAAAGGAAGTGATCAGGCCGAGTTCACAGGTCGGGAGAGAGACAGAACTGAACAAAAACACAGGTCTCTTAACACCCAACCCTGTGCTGTTTACATTTGTCCCTGGTGTCTCCCTTACCATTCTCACGCCTTTCAGTATCGTACCTCATCCTTACCGGAAACCTGGGTTGAAAACTGATTGTAAGTGATCAAGAAATAATTTTAACTTACTGCCTACATGAAAAGCACAGTAAACAGCATTTTAACTTTTAAGTACTAGTTTGAAAGAACAAATAAGTAGAAAAAATGGCAACCAATTGTAAGACTGACTGATAGTAAAATTTTTTTAAAAGCCAAGGAGCTTTTTAAGTTAGAAGGCAAATCACACACCTACATTCACTATTTTTATTCATTGATTAAATTATTCAGCTAGTCAGTAAATATCCCTGAGCGCAAAGCATTTGCCAACAACTGTGTTAGATGTGAGGGATCGGACAAGATGATGATGAACAAGACAGGTCCCACCAGAGGGAAGTATATGTGCAAAACTGCAGAAATATAAAGGAGCAAAACACTCTCGAGTGTAGTTTAGTGTTAGTGTTGTGTAGAATGTTTACGTAAGGGTAGCAAGAGATAGGACTGCAGATGTAAGTGGGACCAGATAGTGGAAAACCCTCTAGGGCCACACTAAGAGATTTGATGTTGAATTTTAAAGAGGGACTGAAATGGTCAGATTTATATTTCACAAGGAATAACATGGTGGTGTGGGGAGAATGCGCTGAAGGACGGATCTCCTGGAGGGCTAAGGGAATCGTCCTCCTGATGCTTTGGCCACTCCTTTCCAGCGACTTCTGCCAGCTCCTCCTCCATCTGACCTTGACATGTTGGAGAATTCATTGCTCTGCCCTTGGCCACTTTCTCTTCTCTAGCAACACGCTACCTAGGTGATCTCATCCAGCCCTATGATTTTTAATCATATTTAAATATATAGATATATAGATCTTTTTTTGTGGGGGGAGCCATGCCACGCGGCATGTGGGATCTTAGTTCCCCGACCAGGAATCGAACCCATGCCCCCTGCATTGGAAGCACGGAGTCTTAGCCACTGGACTGCCAAAGAAGTCCAATATTTAAATACTTTTTATATTTAATAATAATTCTATGCCCATGATCTTCTGATCTTTATTTCCTGTGAAGACGCGCTCAATATCATTGGTCACTACGGCGGTGCAAATTAAAACCATAATGAGATGACACTTCACACCCTTCACACGAAGGATGGCTATAATCAAGAAGACATACAATAACAAGTGTTAGTGAGCATGTGGAAAAATCAGAGTGCTCGGGCATTGCTGGTGTGGATGAAAAATGGTGCAGCCATTTTGAAAACAGTTTGGCAGTTTCTTACAACGTTATATGTAAGTTTATATGACCCAGCAATTCGACTCCTAGGTATCAACCCAAAAGAAATGAAAACATACATTCATACGAAGACTTGCATGTGAATGTTCATAACAACATTACTTATAACAGCCCCAAAGTAGAAACAACTCAAATGTCTATGAACTGGTGAATGGATACACCAAATGTGGCATTACAATGCAGTAAAATATTATTCAGCAATAAAAAAAGAATGAAGTACTAATATATGTTAAAACACAGATGAACTTCAAAAACATTATGCTAAGTGAAAGAAACCAGGCACAAAAGATCAAATATTATATGATTTTATTTATATGAAATGTCCAGAAAAGACAAATCTATGAATACAGAAAGATTAGTGGTTGCCAAGGGCTGAGAGTGGGAACAGAGATTAAGTGTAAGTGGGCATGAGGGATCTGATTGTGGTGCTAAAAATGTTCTAAAACTGGATTGTGGTTATGCAACTCAGGTTACTTACTAAAAATCATTGATTGTCCACTTAAAATGGATAAATCTTATGATATATAAATTATACCTCAATATAGTCAACTTGAAAAAAAAATCTTTTTCCAATCTGACGTCTTACTGGAACTGCAGACTTCTACATCCAATTGATTACTTGACATCTTTGGAGGTCTAATAAGTATCTTAAACTTAATATGGCAAAAAAAAAAAGTATATGTTTTAAGTTGAGGCGTAATTTACATAGTTAACACTAATCAATAGCTCGATGAATTACACCCCTGTAGAAGCACCACCTAGATTCAGATGTTTCCACCAGACCAGAAAATTCCCTCATGCCTTTTCCAGTCAATGCTTTGCCCCTCCAGAAGGAATCACTCTTCTGATTTCTAACACTGTTGATTAGTTTTGCCTGTTCTTGAACTTCATATAAATTGAGTCTGGCTTCTCTCACTCAAGAGGATGTGAGATTCTTTCAGGTCATTGTGTGTATCCATTGTTTGATCTTTCTCATTGCTGTGTGTGAATATATCACAATGTATTTATCCATTCCCCTGTTGATGGGCATTTAGGTTACTTACAGTTTGGGTTATTATGAAGAAAGCTGCTGTGAACATTCCCACACATGTCTTTTGGTGGCTATAAGCACTCATTCCTATTGAGTATATTCTTAGAAGTAGAATTGGGAGATCCTTGGTATTTCCTTCCAACCTTATCTTCCTTGAATTTCCCCACATACGTAAATACCACCACCACCCACCTAATTGTTCAATCTCCACATCTAAGTGTTATCTCACCTTCTACCCCCTCACCACTCACTCATCTGTGAGTCCTTTTTTTTTCTTTTTTAATTTTTATTTATTTATTTATGGCTGTATTGGGTCTTCGTTTCTGTGCGAGGGCTTTCTCTAGTTGTGGCAAGCGGGGGCCACTCTTCATCGCGGTGCGTGGGCCTCTCACTATCGTGGCCTCTCTTGTTGCGGAGCACAGGCTCCAGACGCACAGGCTCAGTAGTTGTGGCTCACGGGCGCAGCTGCTCCGCGGCATGTGGGATCTTCCCAGACCAGGGCTCGAATCCATGTCCCCTGCATTGGCAGGCAGATTCTTAACCACTGCGCCACCAGGGAAGCCCCTCTGTGAGTCCTTTTGATTCCAAAATCTAATCTGAATCTGTCCACTTCTCCGCAGTCCCCCTATTAGCTTCTTCTTTTAAGTCATATCACCCTATCTCAGGGCTACTGACATGACCTAAATGTCTCCTTGCCTCCACTTTTGTCCTCCTCAATTCTTTCTCTACATTGCAGGCAAGGTTTTAGAAGTGAAAATCAGACCATATCATCTGCTTGCTTAAAACTTCCTTCAAATTTCCATTCAAGTCCAAACTCCATTTCTGGCTTATAAAACCCTGGGGTTTTTTTTGTTTGTTTGTTTCTGTTTTTATTGAAGTATAGTTGCTTTACAATATTATATAAGTTACAGGTGTACAGTATAGTGATTCACAATTTTTAAAGGTTATACTACACTTATAGTTATTGTAAAATATTGGCTATATTCCTTGTGTTGTACAATGTATCCAATGTATCCTGTGGCTTATTTTATACATAGTAGTTTGTACCTCTTAATCCCCTACCCCTATCTTGCCCCTCCCCACTTCCCTCTCCCCACTGGTAACCACTAGTTTGTTCTCTATATCTGTGCGTCTGCTTCTTTTTTGTTATATTCACTAGTTTGTTGTATTTTTTAGATTCCATATATAAGTGATATCATACAGTATTTGTCTTTCTCTGTCTGACTTATTTCACTTAGCATAACGCCCTCCAGGTCCATCCATGTTGCTGCAAATGGCAAAATTTCGTCCTTTTCTATGGCTGAGTAGTAGTTCATTGTATATGTGCACCACATCTTCTTTATCCATTCGTCTGCTGATGGGCACTTAGGTTGCTTCCATATCTTCGCAGTTGCAAGTAATGCAAGCTGTGAACGCTGGGGTGCACGTATCACAAAGCCCTGTTTCTTATCTGGCCACTGCCTGCCTCTGAACTTCCTCTCTTGTGCACAGAGCTCTGGCTGCCTCTGGACCTCCTTCTTGAGTCTACCCAGCTCGTTCCCAGGGCACTGCTGCCAGCCCTGTTCCTCACTGGGAAGCTTGTTCCCCTGATCTTTGCATGCCCAGCTCCTCCTGTTCACTCAGATCTCATCCCGAAAGTCACCACGTCTGACAGGCCTTCTCTCAACACCTAACTTAGGACACGTAGGATACATAATTTAGGATGGCCATTTGGTCACTGGCTTTCACAACAAGGTAGTTTAATTCTCTGCAGGGAAATGATGACTATCACATTTTTATTGATTCCTTCTTTCTCGTTTGTCTCCCCACAAGAACATAAGCTCCATGGGCACAGGAACTCAGCTGTCTTGCCAACTGCTACACCAGTGCTTAAACTGTGCCTGGCACACAGAACATGTGGCTGGATGGCTTTAGTGACAGCCATGGTTGATTGTAACTTCCCCCAGCAATTCTCAGATACTCACAGGCAGAACTGGAGAAAGTGGATGGCTGGAATAATCCAACTTATGGGTCTGCCAGCTGCTGCTGTGGACTTTGTTCAGGAGGCAAGGATGTTGAAGGCATTGGCAAAAGAACACTAGAAGTGATACACCCCGGATAGCAAAGGGAAGAAGCTATGTGGGGAGAAAATATGGTTGGGGAGGAGACTGGCGGTCTTGACACTGTGGAAGAACATTTATATCCAGAAGATTATGTTGACAACCTAGAGAGTGAGGCCAGAATAACTGAAGAAGTATTTGGACTTAACAGTTGCTCTGCCAGTGGTTCAACAGGTGTGATTGAATCTTCCTGTATCACCTCAGAGATATTGCAGGTTTGGTTCCAGACCACTGTGATAAAGGGAATATTGCAATAAAGCGAGTCACACAATTTTTTTGGTTTCCCGGTGCATATAAAAGTTACGTTTATACTCTACTGTAGTGTATTAAGTGTGCAATAGCATTATGTCTAAAAAAAACCCCAATATACACACCTTAATTAAAAAATCCTTTATTGCTAACACTACTAACCATCATCTGAGCCTTTAGCCAGTTGTAATCTTTTTGGTGGTGGAAGGTCTTGCCTCAGTGTTGATGGCTGCTGGTTGATCAGGGTGGCAATTTCTTTTTTGTTTGTTTTTTTTTTGGCGGGGGGGGGGCATGCTATGTGGCTTGTGGGATTTTAGTCCCCCGACCTGGGATCGAACCCGCGCCCTCAGCAGTGAGAGCATGGAGTCCTAAGCACTGGACTGCCAGGGAATTCCTGGCAATATCTTAAAATAAGACAACAATGAAGTTTGCCGCATTGATTGACTCTTCCTTTCATGAACGATTTCTCTGTAGCATACAAAGCTGCTTGACAGCATTTTACCCAGAGTAGAACTTCTTTCAAAGTTGGAGTCAGTCCTCTCAAACCCTGGCGATGCTTTATCAACTAAGTTTACGTCATATTCTAAATCCTTTGTTGTCATTTCAACAAGCTTCACAGCGTCTTCACCAGGAATAGATTCCATCTCAAGAAACCTCTTTCTTTGCTCATCCGTAAGAAGCAACTCCTCATCCACTGAAGTTTTATGATGAGATGGCAGCAATTCAGTCATCTTCAGGCTCCACTTCTAAATCTAGTTCTCTTGCTGTTTCCACCACTTCTGCAGTTACTTCCTCCACTGAAATCTTGAACCCCTCAACGTCATCCATGAGGGTTGGAATCAACTTCTTTCAAACCCCTGTTCATGTTGTTATTTTGACCTCTTCCCATGAATCAAGAATGTTCTTAATGGCATCTAAAATGACGAATCCTTCCCAGAAGGTTTTCGATTGACTTTGCCCGGATCCGTCAGAGGAGATCACTGTCTATGACCTTCTGACAAGTGCTTCTTAAATAACAAAACCTGAAAGTCGAGATTGCTCCTTGATCCATGGGCTGCAGAATGGATGCTGTGTTAGCAGACATGAAAGCAACATTGGTCTCTTTGTACACCTCCATCAGAGCTCTTGGGTGACCAGGTGAGCACTAATATTTTGAAAGGAATCTTTTTTTCTGAGCTATTGTTCTCAACAGTGGGCTTAACATGTTCAGTGAACCCTGTT
The DNA here is from genome assembly GCF_028023285.1 of Balaenoptera ricei. Taxonomy (NCBI): domain Eukaryota; kingdom Metazoa; phylum Chordata; class Mammalia; order Artiodactyla; family Balaenopteridae; genus Balaenoptera; species Balaenoptera ricei. The sequence goes on along the minus strand of NC_082640.1, from coordinate 7,604,304 downwards.
GTAAACAGGTGTGCTGTCATCCAGGCTTTGTTGTTCCATTTACAGAGCACAGGCAGAGCAGATGGAGCATAGTTCTTAAGGGCCCTGGGATTTTCAGAATAGTAAATGAGCATTGGCTTCAAGTTAAGGTCACCAGCTGCATTAGACCCCAACAAGAGAGTCAGCCTATCCTTTGAAGCTTTGAAGCCAGGCACTGACTTCTCCTCTCTAGCTATGAAAGACCTAGATGAAGATGTCATCTTCTTCCAATATAAGGCTGTTTCATCTACCTTGAAAATCTGTTGTTTAGAGTAGCCACCTTCATTAATTATCTTAGCTAGATCTTCTGGATAACTCACCGCAGCTTCTACGTCAGCACTTGCTGCTTCACTTTGCACTTTTATGTTATGGAGACGGCTTCTTTCCTTCATGAACCAACCTCTGCTAGCTTCAAACATTTCTTCTGCAGCTTCCTGACCTCTCTCAGCCTTCATAGAGTTGAAGAGTGAGGGCCTCGCTCTGGATTAGGCTTTGGCTTAAGGGAATGTTGTGGCTGGTTTAATCTTCTATCCAGACCACTGAGACTTTCTCCACATCAGCAATAAGGCTATTTTGCTTTCTTACCATTCATGCATATTCACTGGAGTAGCACTTTTAATTCCCTTCATGAACTTTTACTTTACATTCAGAACTTGGCTAACCAGGGCAGGAGGCCTAGCTTTTGGCCTATCTCAACTTTCGGCCTGCCTTCCTCACTAAGCTTAAGCAGTCCTAGCCTTTGACTTAAAGTGAGAGATGTGTAACTCTTCTTTTCACTTGAACACTTAGAGGCCATTGTAGCGTTATTAACTGGATTAATTTCAATATTGCTGTGTCTCAGGGAATAGGAAGGCCTGAGGAGAGGGAGAGAGATGGGGGGACACCCAGTTGGTGGAGCTGTCAGAACACACACAACTTTCATCGGTTAAGTTTGTTGTCTTATATGCGCACGGTTCATGATGCCCAAACAATTACAATAATAGCATCAAATATCACTGATCACAGATCATCATAAGAAATATAATAATAGTGAAAAGGTTTGGAATATTGCAAGAATTACCAAAATGTGACACAGAGACATGAAGTGAGCTAGCTAATGCTGTTGGAAAAATGGCTCTGATAGGCCTGCTTAGAGTTACCAGAAGCCTGTAAAAAACACAGTATCTGTGAAGCACAATAAAGGGAAGTACGATAAAATGAGGTCTGCCTGTATTTTATATAGCTCAGTGCTTGGCACTAGTCTGTAAATATCTGTTGAATGAGTGAGTAGACAAATTAATGGAAGAATGAAGAAAACAACAAAGAGATAGTAATAACTAAATAAACAGATGATGACTCCCAAACTCGTGCTCCACTATGTTGCTGCTGGAGGTTAAAAGAAATGGTATCTTGATGTAAATTCGTCAACCTACTTTCAGCAGGTCTCTGATGAAGAGTAATCCGTCTCTCCTTTGCTCCGCTCCCACCTCCCACCCCCTGTCTAAGGGACAACCCAAACTGTTTGGGACAGCTTTCTTACAGACCCACAATTAAATCTCTATCCATTTGTATATCCTTCAACATCCTGTTGTGCTAAATTGAACAATACTTTATATAAGCACAGTAAGTCTGCTACTAAGAAACTCAAACCCCATTATCACTCAGTTCTCCTCACTGGCTCTATCAGTCAGTACTCTTTTCTAAGTCCAAGAAACACTAAAATCCTTTACTAAGTACAAACATCATAAATCAGTAACTATTCACCTCCGACACTTTATTTTAACTTTGGCCAGGGTTTACTATTACTGGGATTTATGGCCCCTCACAAGCATGCAGCATTATTTCAGGACAGTCAATGCTGTAATTCTGAAAGGGTCAGCTAAAAATAGATTTTAAATGAATACCATGGGAAACATTGCCAGTAAAATAGGGAGTGAATGTGGTGGCTTAAAGCTGCAGAGGGATCCACTGGCGTCTTGATGATGTGACCCCGGGCGCTCCATTCGGAAGCCAGCACCAGGTGGCTGTGTGGACAGCCTGGGAAAGACCTCCCTGCCTGAGAAAGCGTGAGGAGTGGGAAGTTCTGTGAACCCGCAGAAGGACAAGGCATAAGGGAGGGAGTCATAAAGCAGGCAAAGAAGCAAGTGAGCCAGAGTAAACCCCAGAGCACAAGGGAGCCAGAAATCTTGTCAGGGCTGTGAGGAAGCAGCCGAGACAGGCCGTTCATCTCTGCTTGACAGGAGGCCCTTTTGTTTTGCTCATATGGTTTCTCGTTTATTCATCTATCACAGAATTGGGGTTGGGATGCCATGGGGAGAAAAAGGAAGTAGGAGAAGAGAGGGGAGAAGAATGAAGAAAAGCACTTCCTTTCGTCAGGAGAAGCATTTTATTTCCACAGGGAAATGGTCTAAGATAAATTTATCTTCCCCAACCAAGAGGCCCCTCTGAAAATGCTCCCCAGGCCCATGGGCCAGCCCATCCCCATGGGGCACCGCTCTTTCCCCAACCAGCCCGTTGGCTTTACTGGGACCAGGCACCAGCCCCATGCCTCAGTTCATCTTCTTTCCTCATCGGAAAATGCCATTTACCCCACTGACCGATGGCGATGTTGTCAGACATGCTGACCACCTTGGGACTGAACCTGTTCACAGGCAAAAGCTCTGTTTCTAGGCATTTGATTCCCATGACACTCGGCAGTAGCTGGTACCTCCATGTGGAGCATTTACCCTGTGCCGGCATTGGGAGAAACAGTCTATGTGCAGGCCCTCACTGGAACTTCACAATAGCTATACCTACAAATGTACAAAAACCCAGGGAGGAAGATTTCCCCATTCTACAGCTAAGGAAGCTGAAACACAGGAAATCTAAGTATCTTATTACAAAGGTAATAAATGTCTGAATTGGGACCTGAATCCACAGTCAACTCCAGAGCCTGGGTTGTCTTAAAATAATCTTAAATTAGATGAGATAGAGCAATCAGAATAGTGAGTTTGTTGGGGATGGGAGTTAGGGAAGAGATAAAGTGTGTTTCAGAGCAAAGTTGGAATTATTCACACCACCAACTGAGCCCACTATTTGTACAGATAAGTGAGTGTTGACCGGAAAGGAGTGTAAGTGGCCATCATGGGCCCTTTTAGCTCCACAACAGTCCCTTCAGATTCCCAGCTGTAGCCTGTTTCTGGGTAGCCTGAAGCGTGTCACATACCTCCTGAGAAAGGAGGTTAGGTGAGTCAATACAGAATGAGGTCAGCAGCACCTGCAGGGCTGCCCGCAGGGCTAGTAAAGGCGAGGCGTCCAGACATGAAGGCTGGCAAATGACCTGGGCCGAATGGGTTGGTGTGCTCAGTTTCAGTTGATTACCATGTTATACTAGTTGCTGTCTGTCCTGGGTATTATCGCTACGTAACAAACAACCCCAAAACTAGTGGCTTAAAGCAACCATTTTATTTCGCTCACAATTTTGTGGGTCAGGAGTTTGGAAAGGACTCAGCTGGGCTGTTGAGCTCTGATCCACATGCATCAGCTGGGGTAGCTGGGGCTGGAGGACCCCCTTCCCAGGTGGCTTCCTCACCCACACATTGGGAGCCCCTCTCCATGTGGCTTCTCATCCACCTGGGCCCCTTCTCGTGGCTTAGAATTCTCCCAGCATGGTGGTCTCAGGGTCTTCATCCTTCTAACATGGTGAGTGGCTTCCAAAGACCAAGACAAAAGCTGCCGGTCCTCCCAGAAGAAGAAGAGTGCCCCTTCCATCCTGCTGTTAGTCAAAGCAGTCACAGAGCGGTCCGGTTTCAGAGGGGTGGGGGCGAACAGCCTCTACCTCTCCGTGGCGGAAACATCACACTGCCACATGTCCTGCCTCAGGGTCTGGCCAGAAAGGGCCCAGGCAATTGGTGGATTTGGAGAAACTGGAATGATGCAGGCCACAGAACTGCCGCCACCCGCTGGGTTGGGCAAGCTCCGGGGGCACAATCAGCAGTGGTTTTTCCAGCCCAGCATCCATGATCCCACCAGCTGTCTTCTGGCAGCAGCACCCTGGGGGCACCTTACATCCTCAGCTCTCAGTTCATGCGGTTCAGGTAGAGGATAGACTTTACCCCTGGAACATGTGGCTTGGGACCGACCAGTGATCCTCAGTGCCTAGAATGTGCCTGGCACGTAGGAGCTACTCAGGATGAATGAATGAAAGAAAAAGATGTCAGTTGTTTGGCCCCAAGAATTGTTTCAAGGCTAGATATGTGATTCAAGTTCTCGAATGACTGAGAAAGAGGTTTCCTCCTTATACCGGACTTGAGTATGGGCATTAATCCTAGAGCCATCGAGAGTTACCACAAGGTAGATCCCTGCAAGAGAATGGAGCTGCCCTGGGGGGAAGGAAAGCAGAGATGAAAGAGCAAGTCAGAGTCTTGATGACCTAATTCGACATCCAGCTGAGCCGAAAGTTAGTCCATCCCCTGGACTATTCAGCTAAATGCCTAAAACCCAAACACCGACACCACCAAATGCTGGCAAGGATGCGGAGGCATAAGAACTCATTCATTACTGGTGGGACTGCAAAATTACAGCCACTTTGGCATACAGCTTGGTAGTTTCTTACACAGCTAAACATACTCTTACAATGTGCTCCAACAATTGTGCCCCTAGTGAGTTAGAAACTTATGTTCACACAAAAACCTGCACACGAATGTCTTTGGCAGCTTTATTCTCAATTGCCCTGAATTAGAAACAACCAAGATTTCCTTCAATAGGTAAATGAAAAAAGAAACTGAGGTATGTGCATACAATGGACTCTACTACTCGGGTATGAAAAGAAATGAGCTATCAAGGTACAATAAGACTTGGAGGAGACTTAAATGCTTATTGCCAAGTGAAAGAAACCAGTATGAAAAGGCTAAAGGCTACGTATGATGGAATTCCAACTATATGACTTTCTGGAAAAGGCAAGACTATAGAGGGCTTCAGGTAGGAGGGCAGGAGGGATGAATAGGTGGAGGGCATTTTTAGGGCAGTGAAACTAGTCTATGTGATATTATACTGGTGGATACATATCATTATACATGTTTCAAAACCCATAGAATGTACAAAACAAAGAGTAAACCTTAATGAAACAATAGACTTAGTTAATAATAATATATCAGGGACTTCCCTGGTGTCCAGTGGTTAAGACTTCGCCTTCCAATGCAGGGGGTGCGGGTTCGATCCCTGGTCGGAGAGCTAAGATCCCACATGTCTTGTGGCCAAAAAACCAAAACATAAAACAGAAGCAATATTGTAACAAATTCAATGAAGACTTTAAAAATGGTCCACATCAAAAAAAAATAATAATTTTAAAATAATAATATATCAATATTGGTCCATCAGTTGTTACCAATGTACCATGCTAATGTAAGATGTTAATAATAGGGGAAGCTGAGGTGGAGGGGAGTGGGGGCGGAAGGGTGGGAAGAGGGGGTATGTGGAGACTCTGTACTTTCGCTCAATTTCTTATAAACCTAAAATTGCTCCAAAAAAGAAGGTCTATTTTTAAAGCTAGAGAGAGTCTTGATGACATATAGCTATGCCCCAAATTACCCTAGCCCCTCGACTCTACAGCCACAAGTCAATACATTCTCTTTTCAGCCTGAGCAAGCTTGGGTTCATTTTCTGTCACTTGTAATCATAAAAAGTCCTGATACGTTTTGGGCGGAAATCCAGCTTGGCGGTCAAGAAACGACATGCAAGATGATGACAGGACCCGACTGAGGCCCGACCGCCATCAGCAAGGGATGTTAGGGGTTTCCAACGGGCAGGTGGCACCAGGGTGGAGCTGCCGCGGCTCTGGTGATTGGAGCAGTGGTGGGGAGTATGCCAGCCACAATCGGGGCACCAGGTGAGGGCTCAGGGGCAGGACTCCAGACTAGCGGATGGGGAATGGCAAGAGCCAGGTGGGAGCTGAAGTACTGAACAGATTGTCAGGACAGTCAGGCCCGGGGAGCAAGGCACAAGCCAGGCATCAAGAGCAGTGATGCCTTCTCTGACCAGACCACTGAACGTGTCAGTTGCATGTCACCCAGGAGGCACTCCCATTCCCCCTTACCTTGCCTACTTTTTCTCTTATTCCCTAGCATCTTACCACTTACAGACTGTATAATTTATTTCTTTATTATGCTCTCCCTGGGGAAATCTGGGCTTAATGAGGGGCAGCAATCACTGTCTATTTTGTTTACCAGTGAACCTAAAGCGGTACTTGGACTGTGAGAGGTGTTCACTAAGTATTTATTAAATACTGGGTGAGTTCTCTGTTCACTCTTGATGGGAGGGAAAGGGAGGAGGGACAGTAGATTGCATACATTCAAAGATCAGTATCTGGCCTGGTAATAAAATGCTGGAAAGGGAGTAATGGCCAGAGTTTAGCAATTCCTCCCTGGATCCTCTATTACCCCTTAGCTCCTGCCCTGTCTCATCCCTCCTCTTCCATAACCAAACTTCCAGGAAAATACTCTGTACTCCTCATCTCCACGGTCTCACCTTCCTTCCCTCCTAGACTCACGGTAATACTGACAGCTGCCACCCGTCGAAACAGTTCTCAAAAAGGTCACCAACGGTGTCTTCCCACCAAAACCACATGCACATTTTAGTCCTTGTGTCTCTTGACCTTTTCTACTTCCTCCTCCTTAAAAATCTTTCTTCCTTCGGCTTTCACACTCTTCAGGTCTTCTTCCTGCCTCTGTCAGTTTGACCCTTCTCTGTTGCTTCACAGACTCTCTTTACTGTCTTCTAGAATCGCTGATGATCCACACCCACATGGTATCCTTGGACCTCCTTCCCGCCTCTGCTCACTCTCCATCCTCCCTGAGTGATACCAGCATCGCTATGACTTTGACAACGACCACGATGGTGACAGTCTCCAACCTCCACCTCCAGCTTAGCCCTCTTTCCTGAAATTCAGATCTGCATGCTCCTCTGCCTCCCAGGTCTTTCTACTCCGATGCCTTATAGGCACCTCGATCTCAACATTTCCAAAATCAAACACATCCTCTCTCCTCCAAATTTATGACATCACTTTCCCCATAATTGCCCAGCCCATTAAGCTGGAAGTCATCTGTAACTTCTCTTCCTCTTATATCGATAAATCCCACATTTAATCAGTTACCACATCCTGTCAATCCTACCTCCGGAAGATTTCCTAAATTATTTTATTCTTGGATCTCTCTGTCGCTATTTCGTCCCTAGATTCCTGTAACTTCCTAAAGTGAAAGTCTTTACCTTTAGTCTTGTTCCCTGCAATTGCCATGATAAAGTGGTGTTTCTAAATTGATTTTCCTTAAAATTCCCCAGTGATTCCCCACAATGTTCAATGTAAGATCCAAACTCCTCAGTGAGGCGTGCAAAGCTTTTATGATCTGTCTGTCACTCCACCCTGAGCCCCAACCTGGCCCCTCCCTGCAACCATCCACAGCTGCAATGAAGTTCCTCTTCCTGAAACACCCTCACCTGCCTCTGCCGTGGCAATTCCCACTTACTCCTCAAGATTTAATTTCTGTGTTATCTCCTCTGATTAGGTGCCCCAGTGCTTACTCTGTCAAAGCACCTACTACACCTTTCTTATTCTGTTTTGTCTACCTTTCCAACTAGATTGGTGGCTATTGAGAAGAAGGTCATTCTCTATTATCTCTATAATCCACCCCCCCAACACACAAAGTTATCCCAATGCCTGGCTCTTAACAAGTGTTCAGCAAATGTACGTTAAGTGAATGAATGTCTTTAAGCTGGGAGTGAGTACGTGAGGGTCAAGTGTATTTCCAACAGAGGGTAGTGGACGTCTGTCATTCTTTCTGGCCACCCAGTATCTGAACCTTCCTCCCACATCTAGGGTCTTCCCCACTTTGAGTCTCAGTGGGAGTAGAGTCTGTCTGCCGCTGTTGATGCAGTAGCTCATTATCCCAGTCTTACCTGTAGCTATGGCAGAGACTGTACCCTGACTTCCTGCAATCAGATGCCCGCCCCCTCCCCAAAGACTTTGAATGGGAAGCTAGCAGCTTAAGACAGATGGAACTGGAAAGAGGGGCCATCAGGCAAATTTGCATCCCTTGCCAGCAACAGCAGTGGTGCTAGAAGCAGCAGGCAGTGTCCAGAGCCAGCAGAACCAGAGGAGCAGGCTGCAGCACCTATGCTAGCGGTGGCCACAGCACCTATGCTAGTGGTGGTCTTCACAGGACCAGTTCTACGGCCCAGTTTGGAGTGTCGTTCCAGGCTGTGTAGGCCAGAGCCTAATTCCAGCTCCTCTATAAGCTACCCAGCTATCCTTTGATCGATTTTGTTTCAGTCGACCAGAGTTAATTTCTGTTGCTTGCAACTACAAACTCTGACTGGTACCCAGAGGTTTCAAAGGTACAGCATCTAACAGAGATGCAGCACAAAGGAAACTAGGTGAAACTGCAGGGGCATCAAAGCCTCAGCAGTCCCAAGCGGCCCTGTGTGAGCTGCTTGCTCAAGTGCCAGCTGGCCTGGATTTTACCCCGTCCTTCTTCAAAGCAAGGGGTAAGAATAGATCTGATTATACCATTGGGATCCAGAGTAACTTTCCTTTAAAAAAAAAAAAAGAAAAAAAAATCCGAGTGCTTGTCTTGGAGGCAAATCCCTCCTGTTCTGCAGTGTGCTTAGAGTTTAGCACCAGATGAGACCTATTAAAGTTCGCGAGGGAGCTGGGGTTTGGTTCCAGCCAGCCTCTCTGGGAAGGAGTCACGGAGGTGGAATGGCTGTGTTTGTAAGCCAGGGAACAATGCCATTAAGGGGAAACAAAAGCCCAGACCATGTGATCTGCCAGCCTCTTGGAAGCCAGCTTGGCTGAGGCCTTGGAACCTGAGTGACACTCCGAGGGGTGGCTGGTGAGCAAGAAGTCTTCCCCGGCTCACGTGATCCCATGCGCTGTTGGCTTAGCAGCCCTCAGTGAGATCCTTGCCTTTTGGCATTGCCCTGACACCCCCTTCCCCTCTCAATCAACCTGGCTTCTGAGATACTAGTCCCTCATCAAAATCTACTCTGTAGATCAAGGCTAGACTATGAGTCCATCTGTTAAGTAAAAAACACTTCATCATTTAATGGTTTCCCCTGGTGCCAGCACTCTTCCTCTCTGGCCAAATAAATAATGTAGTGGCCTTCTCAGAATTGAGGCATGACCACAGTTCATGTCCCAGTCATAGTGAGGCCTTCCCAGCGATGTGAAATGAGTCAGAAGGACAGTAGTTGCTCTCTGCCAGCATCATTCTCACTGGATGATTTCTCACCATTGGCTTCTTCTATCCCAGGGAGCAGAGGCACCAAGAGCCCGCCCCCTCCCAACAATATCCTCCCTACTGGGGTGCCTAGAATCGCCAGCAGTAATGTCTTTGTGATAAGGCATCGTTCCAGAACCACATATGACAATGCAAATGTGTTATGGGAGGGATTATTATTAACGGCCACTAACACATCCACAAACAGTAGACCTTGAGGGAATGAAACCTCAGATAGGAAAGAGGGAAGAAAAGAAAGGTCTAACCCCATCATGGAAGCCAGTCATGGATGAGGCACCTCAGTGGTTGTCCTGAAGAGCCAGGGCACTTGGGAACACGGAAAGATGCAAGTGAACAGCTCATATAATGGGAGCACCTAGGAAAAGACCACCTGGAGCCAGGAGAACAATTGGAGGCAAGGCTAGTATGAAAATCCATTGGTACCATCTCCAAGACCTTTCTTATGGAGACAAATTGCACTCATTCATGGAAGTCTTCTAAATGCATCCTCCCTGGGATAACTACTGACTGTCACCTGTGGCCTGTCTCTTGGGATTTAGGACATCAGTGGAAACCAAGGGAGCTGTATCATAATGGAAAGACCAACACCAATTCCCTGGAAAAGCATTTTTTTTTTATTTTGCTGAGGTATAGTTGATTTACAATGTTAATTTCTGCTGTACAGCAAAGTGACTTCAGTTATACATACATACATATATTCTTTTTCATATTCTTTTCCATGATGCTTTATCACAGGATATTGAATATAGTTCCCTGTGCTATACAGTAGGACCTCATTGTTTATCCATTCTATATATACTAGTTTGCATCTGCTAATCCCAAACACCCAATCCTTCCCTCCCCTCCCCCTTGGCAACTGCAAGTCTGTTCTCTATGTCTGTGAGTCTGTTTCTGTTTCAAAGATATGTTCATTTGTGGCGTATTTTAGCTTCCACATATATGTGATATCATATGATATTTGTCTTTGTCTTTGTCTTACTTCACTTAGTGTAATAATCTCTAGGTCCATCCACATTGCTGCAAATGACATTATTTCATTCTTTTTTATTATTGAATAATATTCTATTGTATATCTATACCACATCTTCTTTAGCCATTCATCTGTTAAGGACACTTAGGTTGCTTTCATGTCTTGGCTATTGTAAATATTACTGCTATAAACATAGGGATACATGTATCTTTTCAAATTATAATTTTGTCTGGGTATATGCCCAGGACTGGAATTGCTGGATCATATGGCAACTCTATTTTTAGTTTTTTGAGGAACCTTCATACTGTTTTCCATAATGGCTGCACCAATTTACATTCCCCCAGCAGTGTAAGGAGGCTCCCTTTTCCTGACACCCTCTCCAACATTTATTATTTGTAGACTTTTTAATGATGGCCATTCTGACCAGTGTGAGGTGGTACCTCATTGTAGTTTTGATTTGCATTTCTCTAATAATTAGCGATGATGAGCATCTTTTCATGTGCCTATTGACCATCTGTATGTCTTCTTTGGAGAAATATCTATTTGGGTCTTCTGCCCATTTTTTGATTGGGTTGTTTGTTTTTTGTTATTGAGTTGTATGAGCTGTTTGTGTATTTTGGAAAGTAAGCCCTTGTCGGTCGCATCATTTGCAAATATTTTTCTCCTAGTCTGCAGGTTGTCCTTTCATTTATGGTTTCCTTTGCTGGGCAAAAGCTTGTAAGTTTGATTAGGTCCTATTTGTTTATTTTTGCTTTCATTTCTATTGCTTTGGGAGACAGACCTAAGGAAACATTGGTACTATTTATGTTAGAGAATGTTTTGCCTATGTTCTCTTCTAGGAGTTTTATGGTGTCATGTCTTGTATTTAAGTCTTTAAGCCATTTTGAGTTTATTTTTGTGTATGGTGTGAGGGAGTGTTCTTACTTCACTGATTTACATGTGGCTGTCCAACTTTTCTAACACCATTTGCTGAAGAGACTATCTTTTTCCCAGTGTGTATTCTTGCCTCCTTTGTCGACGAATAGTCCAGAGGTGTGTGGGTTTATTTCTGGGCTCTCTATTTTGTTCCATTGATCCATATGTCTGTTTTTGTGCCAATACCACATTGTTTTGATTACTGTAGCTTTGTAGTATTGTCTGAAGTCTGGGAGGGTTATGCCTCCTGCTTTGTTCTTTTTGGAAAAGCATTTTTAAACCACTGTAAAGCTATCAAAGATGAGAACATTCCAGTCTATGAAAAGTACAAACACAGCACACAACTTTTACTGATATTGTCCCAGGGATGTCATGAAACTTCAGGACACAGAATCAAGCCCTTGGACCCAGACAGGCAGTGCCTCTGCCTGCAGCACTTTGCTCTAGAGAATTCCACTCAAGGAGTTCTGGGCCAGATGATGTGCCCACCCAGCACCCATTCCCCCTTGTAGACCATTGGGACTCTGGACCCAGGAATTACACCCAGGTGGAGCCTTCTTTCTCAGGTCTGGACTCCCGAGGGACCACATGGCAAGTTTGTGCACCTCTGCTGAGAAAGAGGGTTCAAAGGGTGGCTCTTTGGGGAGGGATGGGATAGCACTGGAATCTGCAGGCAGAGGGGTCCAGAGGCATGTGCTAGAGGCTCCATCAGGGTACAAGAAGGAACCAGGGATGGCACAAAAAGGGGAGCTTGACCTCAGACTTTTTTACTCTGGCTCCAATCCTGCAAATGTTAGAAGCAGGTCTGCCTAACACATTTCTGTGTTAGCTCATCTGTTAAGGGGCTGGCCCCATGTGCTGGTGGACATCTGCTAGGTCATGAGGAGGAGGAGGACGGTGGGCCCCAGCTGGGCAAATGGGGTGTGCACATCTGCTCCCTTCCTTCCTTACTATGGTCCCTAGAGAGAAGTTGAATCCAAGCACAGAGGCCCAACCCCCAGCCTTCCCAAGCAAGAGAATGTTCCAAAGCAAACCCACACATGTGGGCTTTTAAAGAAACTCTCTTTGCCATGAAAACTAGAGGATGTTTTGGGAAACCATTTGGTTTTTATATAATTTCCCATACATGGTCCTTGTCCTGCGAGGGGCCGAGCGTGTTTGATAGCACAGCTGGTCCTCTGCAACTGTTTCTGAGCTTACCAGTTCAGGCTGGGGGACGGCCACCAAAGTGGGGCGTCTGAATGAGTCTGGGATGCCAAGCATTGAGCAGAGCCCTGAGGGAAGCAGGTTGAGTAGAGTGACCTGATATGCTAATCCTTTGAAAAAGTGTGGAAAGTCCTGGGATGTCCGTAGTTCCCCCGGATGCCCCCAGAGTTGTCCCTGGGTGTCCCTCTCGCTGGTCTGTGGCTCTGAGAGCTGCAGGGACAGGCAGGCAAGGAAGTGTCAGGTTCTTGAGAAGAGGTTGTAACGTATCTAGACTGCAGTCTACCTGCCCGAGCTCCCACCTCCCCCTCCAAAGAAGGTGTAGGTTGTGAACAGGACCAGAAAGCCTTCCCCAGTGGCTGTGAAGACAAGGAGGTTGCAGAAAGAAGGAAAGGAATCAGAAGAGAGGTGTAATCCACAGCCTCTCTTGCTCTGGGTTGCAAATGGTTTTTGAAATACCCGTCTCCCTGTTTTCATATTTACTGGGCCAGGGCGGATTTTTCCATCTCAGGCTGATGTCATTCCCAGCCTGCAGGTTTCCCAATACCCCGTCTGCTGGTGCAGCTGACTTCTGCAGAGACTCTGACCCATTTGCTCAGGCCATTTTACTGCAGCCTGGAAAGTGATGCCTGGAAAAAGGGACTCAACCTATGGCCCGTCAAATCTTCATGACGTCAGAGTCTCTTCCCTTTTGCTCCTCACTCATCTCCGCAAAGAGAACACTCTGGAAGGGACAGAGTGTCTGGAAGGGACCCAGCTTCACACTCAAAGGTATCCCTTTCCCATTTCACTTGCAAAATGTTCAGATAAGAGTTCTACTTCCCCTCCAGGCCCAATCCAGGTGCAAAGGCATGTGGCTTCTAGTAACCCTTTGGTATAGGATATGAACAGCCAGTGCCAATGGAGCTAAACGTGTGCCACGGTGTGTAAGCCTATCCTGTGTCTGGGGACCTCTGTGTGTGTGACAGTCTCTGATCTTAAGATGGGGCGGATAAGGCTCACGCAAACTTAGCCATTCAAACAGCATATCATATAAAAGAAAATGTAAGAATGGGCAATTTTTATCAACCCAAGTATGATTTTAATAACGTGTAAGTGCTCCCGAAGCACAAAGTTTCTAGTTCAAAAGCTATTTATGATATTATCAAAAGGATAGTAATAAAAAGAGTGGTAATAGATTTTAGAGCACACGTGCGCGCGCAGATACACACACAAGCGCCACAGTGACACACGTATACAAAGTTTTTATGGCTACGCTGTTCCTGACAAACCAAGCTCTACTATTTGCTCTCAGTCAGGATGGCAACAGAAAGTAGAGGTTAGGAATGGGAGTATAAAGCCCCATTATACAATCGTGGGCAGGTCTTCCTCAGCCTGGTCGATGATGCTTGGTCAAGATTCACAAAGTTTAGAAGGAACTTCTAGATTTACTGTCGAGGCCTATTGTGATTATTTAATACTTACTCAAACTAATAGTAAACTAGCGTTCTCCTCACATCCATGTTATCTTTACTGTGTGTGACTGGTGGAAGGGAAATGAGAGCAATAGAGCCCAACGAAATGGTGAGCATGAATATTTATAGGACTGACTTTTTGTTATTCAGATTTTTTACTTCACATCTGCTCTTCAGTGACACAGAGAACTTTTACTGCTTTTCAAAGAAAGAAGAAAAGTACGCTCAACTTTTCCATTTTGACAACCAAAGAAAGTCTTTTGTGAGTGGTTTTCCAAATCATCAGCATTGTCCTCCCACATATAAAATGTAATGTGTGATGGCTGAAAACAAAAATTATCTGGAATTCAACTAAAAAATTTTCACATCAAAATGTTTAAAGGAAGAATGACTCCAAGTCATTTCTGAAATGTATTTGTACTTGTCACCGAGCCTCTCCTGAATCCACTGTGCCCTCCTCTGATGAACAGCCACACGAGACGGGTAGGCTGACCTCGAGCCCAGCCCCAGAGTAGGATCTGACTTGTCTAGCAGACAACTTCCATCTCCTTGGACATCAGGACAAGAAAAGAAAGTCCAGGACTCGGTCTATGGTTGGAAAAGAACAACTCTGCAGCTGAAGCAGGATGTGAACTCCCGAAGCCCTAAGAACTACTACTGGTAGCCTGAGGTGACCATGAGCGGAGGCAACCTTAAAAAAAACAAAGTGACACTGAAAAAGCAGTGAGGCGACGTGGAAAGAGCTGGTCTCTGGTCCCATCTCTGAGTCACTGTAGCAGGCACTGCAAAGCCTGCCCGACTCTGGACTTTTCCGTATAAAAGCTGTACTTGCCTCAGTCGTCTGAATTGGGGTTTCTTCCCCTAAGACACACAGGCCCCTTGCCTGGTACAGCACGTCCGTGTGTCTGCAGCCACATGGATAATTTCATTTTTTTATGGAAATCTGTAATATGTTGAAAATTATGAACTTCTTTCCTTTTAAAGTGATTCAGTCACAGATGAAATACAGATCTGGGAAAAAATGAAAAATGCTTCTTAACACCAAAGCTCGGGTTTGATTCCCAACAACAGGATGTAGTGAGTAAACAGGGCTGAGGTCACCACTGCTGTCCAAGGCCAGGGCTGGAGTTAAGAGCTCTCTTAGTGACAGTTAAATGAATTTATCTGCCAACATTTTCACTGTCGGGGGAAAGCATATTTTAGAGGAAGAGAAGCTTGGGAACTGACCATTTGCACCAAGTCAACAAATGTACAGTAGTCCCCTCTCATCCACGGTTTCACTTTCCTCGGTTTCAGTTACCCACGGTCCACTGAGGTCCAAAAGTATTAAATGGAAAATTCCAGAACTAAACAATTCCTAAGTTTTAAATTGTGCACCATTATGAGTAACATGATGAACTCTCCCGCCAGCCCTCTCCATCCTGCCCGGGATGCAAAATCATTCCTGTGTTCAGAGTATGCACACTGTATATGCTACCCACCCATTAGTATAGGAAAAAGCATGGTATATAAAGGGTTCGGTACTATCTCCGGCTTTAGGCATCCACTGGGGGCCTTGGAACGTACCCCCCATAGATAAGGGGGGGCATCTCTATAGATTTTGTGACTTGACACTTGCATGGAGTATTTATTTTATTTTTTTATTTTTGGCTGTGTTGGGTCCTCGTTTCTGTGCGAGGTCTTTCTCTAGTTGCGGCAAGCGGGGGCCACTCTTCATCGCGGTGCGCGGGCCTCTCACTATCGCGGCCTCTCTTGTTGCGGAGCACAGGCTCCAGACGCGCAGGCTCAGTAGTTGTGGTTCACGGGCCTAGTTGCTCCGCGGCATGTGGGATCTTCCCAGACCAGGGCTCGAACCCGTGTCTCCTGCATTGGCAGGCAGATTCTCAACCACTGCGCCACCAGGGAAGCCCTTGCATGGAGTATTTGATACCAACCATGGTCTAAAATAAGCCTAAAATGATTCAGTTGTCCGAGAGAAATCTCTCTTGAGCAAGAACAAGTCACACTTGGTATCAGGCCAGGGTTGAGTCCAGGAGAGTAATGCTACCCCCAATAGAATCGAAAGGAACTCAGAGGTCCCCAAAGCAAAGACTCTGTAGTCACAATGCTGCAGCATCATCCTCAGTTTAAATCCTTCCAATCAATTCTGTCATAACCGGTCTCTCCAGGAATCACTCCATCCATTTCTTTTTCATCCACTCTTCCTCAGAGAACACCTTTTCACTCACTGCAAATCCCTTGTGGTAATGAGCACAAAATCCATAACCCAGGAGCAGACCTACTTTAAGATAAGGAGGGGAAACATTCCAGATAGTGAATGATCTTGAAAGGCTCTGAGAATTCTAGAGCCAAATGGGATTTCACTGCGTTAGAAACTTCTTGTCGATGCCCCATCCCCAAATTCCCAGAAGAGCAAAATCAAGCTCAAGATCCATTTAGCAAGTTGAATGGAGAGTTGGGACTAGATCCCAGGTTTTCTGACTCCAAATTCCATGATGCTTTTCTCTTCGTCAAACTCCTTGTGGTCGTTTTACCTGTCAACCTGGCAAGGCTATGTTACCCAGGCATTTAATCAAACACGAATGTAGGTGTTGCTGGAAGGTATTTTGTAGATGTGGTTAACATCTACAGATGACTTTAAGGAAAGGAGATGACCCTTAATAACATGAGTGGGCCTCATCCAATCAATTAGAGGCCTTAAGAGTAAAGACTGCAGCATCAAGTCCTGCCTGAGCTTCCAGCCTGCTGTCCTGTCCTGTGGATTTAGGGCTTGCAGGTCCCTTTAATTTCACGAGCCAATTCCTTAAAATCTCTCTCAATACATGGATAGATAGATAGATGTAACAGGTAGATATTGATACACACAGACCATATTGGTTCTGTTTTTCTTGAGAACTCTGACAGATACACTATTCAATGAACTAGATAAGGCAAACCAAAATTCCCCTGATGAAGATCAAGAGATTAAGAGGGAACTCCTCAGGATGTAAGAAACCACTGCCTAATGATTTCGGCAGGGAGATGGCAATGTGTGACTAAGACCTCAAAACTGCTATGTCGGGGGCTTCCCTGGTGGTGCAGTAGTTGAGAATCTGCCTGCCAATGCAGGGGACACGGGTTCGAGCCCTGGTCTGGGAAGATCCCACATGCCGCGGAGCAACTGGGCCCGTGAGCCACAATTACTGAGCCTGCGCGTCTGGAGCCTGTGCTCCGCACGCAGCAAGAGAGGCCGCGGTAGTGAGAGGCCCGCGCACCGCGATGAAGAGTGGCCCCTGCTCGCCGCAACTGGAGAAAGCCCTCGCACAGAAACGAAGACCCAACGCAGCCAAAAATAAATAAATAAATAAATAAACAAGAAAACACAACTAAAACTCAACTTTTAAAAAAAAAAAACTGCTTTGTCATGTAGTAGAAACTATGGGGAAAGAATCTCCAGCAGCCGAAGAAAGGGTGGTAGCATTGAGGGTTTCTTAAAGCAGGCAGAGTCTTCTCCTGATAATGTCATAGTAAAGGAAAAGCAACAAGCTCTCAGTTAGGGTGGAAATAATTTGGTTGGAACTGGTTCCAAAGAAGGAAGGATAAAGCCATTCTCTTTCTTATTCTCTTTATAAAGCCATCTAGGTCCTTCTTTCTTAGAGAGGCAGGTCATGGAACTTGAAGGTGAATTCTGAAAGATTGTCAGTTCGTTGCCAAGTATATAACTATGCTTTTGAGCCTAATATTTGAAGGATGCCATTGATCCTATTTGCATGGTAGGAGGGAAAATACATCTACATATAGTGCTGATAGGGCAATTTTTGTTTTAAGCTTCAAAGGAGATTTGAAAAGGCATGACTTACTGAGTAGGAAATAGTCACTTAAAAAACAAACTAAATCACAGAAACTTCCTTTTCCCTTCTTTTCACCATTCACTTTACAAAGGAATTATCAAGAATCCTTCACATCTGGTACTGGGCATTGTTTTCCTTAAGGATCTCAAAAAATGTGAGGGTAAAAGAACAATGAAGAAGCTGTTACATGTTGCATCTCTCTGGGGAAAGCTTTTAAAATACTGATGCAATAGTCCCAGCTCTGATGCATTAAATACAAATTCTGAGAGTGCTAGAATTATTAGTCAGTATTAGTATTAGCAATTAAAAAAAAAAAAAAAACAACTCCCCCAAATGATTCTAGATGTAGCCAGGGTTGAGAACAACTGGGATAAAGAATGGGATGGAACTGTTCATCAGTTAAACAGCAGCGTGAACAATGTGTATTGAATGTTTGTGTCCCCACCCCCAGATTCATATTTGAAAACCTAATGCCCAAGCTGATGGTATTAGGGGGTGGTGCCTTTGGGAGGTGATTAGGTCATGAGGGTGGAGCCCTGATGAAAGGGATTAATGCCCTTATAAAAGAGACCCCAGAGAGTTCCCTTGCCCCTTCCGCCATGTGAGGACACAGCAAGAAGTCTTAACTGGGAAGAGGGCCCTCACCTGACCATACTGGCACCCTGCTCTCAGAACTCCAGTATCTGGAACTAGGAGAAATAAATTTCTGTTGTTTATAAACCACGTCTGTAGTCTTTTGTTATAGTAACCCCAACAGACTAAGGCATCAACCCAAAATAAGAACAAGATCCTTTCTGGCCACCCTCTCCAGAATTTCTGCACCCACTCACCCCCAACATTTTACATCCTTTCCCTTGCTTCATTTCTCTCCTGCAGTTATTACTATCTGTAACATATTATATAACTTATATAAATTTATCTTATTTATTGTGTGCCTCCCTCGGTAGGCTGGCGTCTCCACAAGGGCTGTTTTCTTCACAACCGGTTGGCTATCTAGTTCCTAGAACGGTGCCTGGTCACATTTCATGTTCTTGCTAAATACTTGTTGGATAAAGGAATGAATCCATGGGAATCAAGTCTGGTTTCGGTACTGTCCTTGTAAAGCAATTCTGCTGCTGTAAAACTTAGCAATTAGTTTCTGAAGGATTGCTCCTCACTGAACTCCACCATGATCCAAAAAGACAATGGGAGAGCTGGTCAGCCTTGGCTGGGGACTTGTCATTTGTGTCCTGCAAATGAGCCACCCATTGGAAGCTCCCTCAGACAGGAATAAACAATCCAGTAGGTCATTCAACAGTGAGCCTTTGGAACTCAAAGAGGGGTTTCGCTTATGGCCTCTGGAGACAATGAATTATAATCCAGATGGTCACTCAGGAAAGATGGTGCCACACGCAAGCACGGGAAGTACAGAAAATCTAAAGTGAAGAATTGGCCGTAACAATTGGCTAGTGAATACCTGAAGCAAACATGGATTTTAAAACTAGCCTGGGATAAGAATATCGTTTCAAAGACCTGAAGTCAAAGAGGTATTTAGGAGACAGGCCTGAGTTCGTGCTTCTATGCCCAGGAAAATACCTTACGGGCCAGCAGGGAACGCGTCGTCTTCCAAGAGAGCAGAGCATGTCTGCAGGGGGTAGGAGGGGAGGGATGTCCTAGATGCCCAGCCTGGGGTTCCCGTCTGCAGGAGGTGCCAACAAGCTGGTCCCTGAGGAGCAGAGGAATGCAAAACTTTCACCTGAAGTTCAAAGTCTGGGCTGGGCTGCTGGGACTGCTGACATACATTCCCAGGTTAGTTGAAAGAAAAGCAGAACACAGACGGCCTGCAAGTGGATTTAAAAAGAGAATCTCTGTGCTCTGTAAACATTCTTTTCAACCCTCTCTATATTTGTTCCATTTCCTTAACTTCTTAATAAAAGTTTCATTGAAAAAATCTAGTCATCCACTTTGAGATAGATGAATATCCCCCCAGGGAGCTAAATGGGCTTGTGACATGAGAGGGTCTGCCCCAGAGCCTGAAAGTGCCACCAGAGGACACTGTCTTTTCACGATTCCGTCCCTTTGCTTCTTTCAGCAACTCCAAAGGCAGCCAACCTCTGGACATCTAGTTATGTGAGATAAGAAATGTCCTTCCTGTTTAAGCCAATTGGAGTCAGATTCTTGGCCACCTACTGCCTTTCTCTGCCTTGCTTACCTGGTGAACACCTTCTAGCTTTGAGACCCTGCTCTCATGCAGCGTTGATTCACTGCCCACCTGCTTAGTACCCCATACGTCTACCATGGCACCAACGTTGTTACTGAAGTTTCTGTCTCTGTCGTTCAGACGGTAAGCTCCTTAAGAGAAAGAAGTATGTCTTCTTCCTTTTGTTTTTCCAGAACTGACAGAGTCCCTTTCACAATTGAAAGGGAAATGAATCAATGAATGAATGAATCAATGACTAAGTGAATCAATGATCTTAGAGATAGAGACCCCCTGTGACAGCAGAAATGCCGAAGCATGAGTCAGGAGAAAAGGAGACAAGAACGATAAAGGACACAATGGAAATGGGGAGACAGGAGACAGCAAAATGGGAAAAGTTTGAGACTGTAATTATGAGAAACTGATATGTGATCATTTGGGTTTATGGCAGTTTCATTGGATGGGAAAGAAAAGAGTGTGTATAACTGTATAATGCTTTGAACAATAAGGCGTAGAAATGAGATCAATGTTAATGCCATTTTGGCATTGATGACCTCATTTTGCAGCTGCTTTTCTTTGTTTTTTGTTGTTTTCTTTGCCTGACTCCTGTCCTAACTAATGGGAAGCAGCTCCAAGGCAAAATGAGTGCTTGGTTCTTTGTGGCAAACTCAGCAGCTACCCCAGCATGTGTTAGGCCCCCATTAACGTTTGTTGAACCAAGGAATGACTGAAAACTTTAAAGCTCCCAAGTTAGACTTCACACCAACTACTGAAAGCACAGAAGAAATAACCTGCTGAATGAAATGATTTGTTCCTTATTCAATCAAATTACTTTTTTTCTCCATTAACACCCTCTAACTTGACAATAATATGTACATCGTTGGCTTTTATCTCAGGTTTAGAAAGTAACCCATTAAGTGCAAAATCATATGCTTTATGCTTTAATCAGATTAACTAAAAATATCTTTTAGATACTGAGTTCTTTGCAAATCAGAAAAAAAATTTTTTTCTTTCAGCCAAAAACGTTGTAAAGTCAGAATTGTGAAAAAAAGTTTAAGCCATTATTGCAGTGTCTTTAATACAGCTCAGGGTCTTAATAATGTGAACAAGATTATCTATATACTTCTCCACATGCTATTAAAGTCACAGAGAGTAATGAGGTGAATGCATCTCTTTGTTTTCTTCAGCTCCCGTTTTAATGGTGTCATCATTTGTGTTATTAATATTCTCTATTTTCTCCTGTATTTCTTAAATTTCTGTATAAATAGTCATTTTTTCCAATACGGCACTAGAATAATAAAAACTCTCATTATTCTCATTTTGCAAATAGGTAAACAGAAGCATAAAGAGGTTAGTTCTTTGCCATGTGGGAAATTCACTGAGGGCTCCAGAAAATAGTCTAGAAGGACAGTTGAAAGAAAACTGCTTCCTCTAGCTGAGTTCACTTGAAAATAAGTTTTTCCGGCTCATTTGTATTAAACCTGAGTAATAAACAGTTCATCCTTCAAAGGGAAAATATCTTGACCCCTATTGTCTGGTGTGGTCTTAAATTATTTCCATCCATTTCTAAAACAAGGAAAGGATCACAAAGATATTGGCAACACTAAACAAAGGTGAAATGATAAGGCTCTGTGAAAAGGCTCATGTACGATAAACCTCTCCCCTGATTTTGATTTTGCTGATTCATCCTTTAATTCATTCAATAAATATTTGTTAAGTATCTTCTACATGTCCAGCGTTGTTCTAGGCACTGCCCATCATAGGTAAAAAGGAAAAAAGATACAGCCCCTGCCCTCAAGCTCCTCACAGCCTAGTGTAGTGGGACAGCCAGACATACGAACAAATATGGTGCAGGTTAATAAGTGCTTTAATTGAGGTAAACACCAAGTACTTGGCCAGCCCAGGAGAAGGCACCAGCCTGGAACTAGGTACTGGGGATGGTGACAGAGAAGGGGACAGAACAATAACGTTACGAGGAGGGATTGTCCCAAGTGTGTGGGAGGTTAGAGGGGGAGGGGCAAGTCACGTGACCCAGCTGCTGCTGGGAACCATTTCATCACCACCAAGGGAAACACACGTTGGTGAAGCCAAGGCCATGGATGGCTAAGCAGAAAGATGGAAGATGCTAGATGCTCCATGGCTTCATTGAACTGCTGAATCAACCCATCCCAAAGCCACCCGCCCTTGGGGCTTGTTTTTAAGCGACATAATACATTTACGTAGTGTCTAAATGTAAGTTTGTCTGTTTCTTACAGCTAAAAGCATCCTAAGTGATCCATGGAAGAGGAGGTTTAGGGGGAAGGGTAGTTCATTTCTGCACACATTGAATTCGAGATGACCGTGAGACCACCTGGAAATTCCCGGGGATAGGTGAGTCAGTCTGGATCACCCTTGTGAAAACATCTGTAATTATTTTTTAATACTTCGGCGTAAACACTTTTGAGTATCTGTATCCCCTGGGCAGTGAGTTGCACTTGAAGTGCTTCCGTGGCATCTTCGGGAACCCAGGTTCTTTCTTCCTACTCCACCATCTCAAGGTTATTTGCTTTTATCTACACGTCTGTCCTCTCCCACTTACAGGATGGCTACAGCAGCGCCAAGCATCCCATCCTCACCCAAAGGCCAAAGTCCAGAACATTTTTCCTTGTGTTCCTTCTTGAGAGCAAAGAAAGTTTTGGAGGCTACACTCAGAGGTGCTTAGTTAGTATTTGAAGCACCCTATTCAGGTATCTACATCCAGAGATGACCACAGCAAATGTTCCACATGAGGCTAGCTAAATCTCAACTAGAGGATTTGTTATTAGCCTAAGAGATTTTGGAAATTATTTTCCCCTTGTGAAATGAATGGTATTCAAGGTCCTTGACTGACCAGAGTTTTTGCCTTTGTAAAATGAAGTATGAGAAGGTGGCCAGTTCAGAAGTCCAACTCCTTTATCGCATCCTGGATCTTAAACTCCAGTTGGTCCTGGACCCACATCCAACAGAGGGCTCTTCACCCCATTTGACTTGCGTGGCTTGCTGGTTTTGCCTTTAGAATACTGTCACCTTCCTATGTATCATTCTATTCATGCCAAGGGCTACTACGTAAAAGGACAAGAGCTAGGGAACTTCTTCCAGCATTCAGGGTCAGGGAAGATGCTTCTTTTTGTGCCCTCTCGCCAACAGATGTTTGTACCCGTGGCAGGACTCACGTGAGACTTTCTTTAGTGAAGCACATCACTGGGGAGCAAGTTGTGGGTGGGTAGACATGGAGCCCCCAGGCGCCTCTACTTGTTGGAGGCTACCACTGTTTACTGGACAATTCTGAATGGTCAAAATAACTCGGGTCAACTTGCAACACCACCACACCAAGATACCTCTCCCTTCAGAGACTCCAGTATTAAACATCCAGGTTAGGTGGGTCCTGGCAGAGACTCAGTCCAGAGACAGGCTTCCTGGAATCCTAGGAAAAGCCCTGGGATGGAGAGCCAGCTAGGAGAGCCATCACCTGACTATGTAGCAGAGTCTATTCAGTTGCTCTTCTTCCTTCCTTCCTGCTTCCTGTGTGTGTGTCTCCTAAAACATCCAGCTCAGTCAAAGAGGATATTACTGGTTAAGGGCATGTGCATTGATGTTCCTGTTCAAGAGCTTCCTTACACAAGATCTCACCCTTTTCTTTTAATTTATTTATATTTTATTTATTTAATTTTGGCTGCATTGGGTCTTCGTTGCTGCGCGTGGGCTTTCTCTAGTTGTGGCGAGTGCGGGCTTCTCTTTGTTGCCGTGTGCAGGCTTCTCATTGCGGGCGCTTCTCTTTTTGCAGAACACAGGCTCCAGGTATGCCAGCTTCAGTAGTTGTGGCTCATGGGCTCTAGAGCTCAGGCTCAGTAGTTGTGGTGCACGGGCTTAGTTGCTCTGCAGCACGTGGGATCTTCCCGGACCAGGGATCGAACCCGTGTCCCCTGTGTTGGCAGGTGGATTCTTAACCACTGCACCACCAGGGAAGTCCCAAGATCTCACCATTTATTTGGCCTCTACATACATGATTTTTCTCACAACTATCTTTCACAAGCAGGGGGTGGCCAGCACTTCCTGATGGCCAGCAACTCCCCAGCTCTAGTGCCTCCTTCCTTCCCCCTTGAGTCAGTACATCAGAAAGTAGATGAGGGAAAGTGATTTTTTCCAGCTTTACTGAAGAGCGATTGACAAACAAAAATTGTATATATTTCAAGTATACAACGTAATGTGTCGATATCTGTATACATTGCGAAATGATTACCACAATTAGCTAACATATGCATCATCTCACATGGTTACCTCTTTTTGTGTGTGTGGTAAGAACACTTGAGATCTACTCTCCTAGTTAATTTCAAGGATATAGTATGTTATTATTAACTATGGTCACCATGCTGTCCATTAGGTCTCCAGAACTTATTTATCTTAAAACTGAAAGTTTGTACCTTTGATCAACATCTCCCCTTTCCCCCACTACCCACTACCTCTGGCAACAATCACTCTGTTACTATGAGTTCAACTTTTTTAGTTGAACTCCACACGTAAGTGAGATCATGCAGTATTTGTCTTTCTGTGTCTGGCTTATTTCACTTAGCATAATGTTCTTTAGGTTTATCCATGTTGTCACAGACGACAGGGTTTCCATTTTTTTAAGGCTGAATAATATTCCTGTGTGTGTGTGTGTGTGTGTGTGTGTGTGTGTGTGTGTGTGTATCACATTATCTTTATCCATTCATTCGTTGACAGTTACTTGGGTTGTTTCCATGTCTTGGCTACTGTGAATAACCCCACTGTGATCATGGGGGTGCAGATATCTCTTCAAGGTAGTGATCTTATTTCCTTTGGATATATACCCAGAAGTGGAATTGCTGAATCATATGGTAGTTCTATTTTTAATTTTTTGAGGAACCACCATACTGTTTTCCATAATGGCTTACCAATTTACACCCCATCAACAGTGCATAAGGGTTCTCTTTTCTCCACATCCTTGCCAATATTTATCTTTTGGCTTCTTGATAATAGCCATCCTAACAGGTATGAAGTGATATCTCATTGTGGTTTGCATTTCCTTGATTATTAGTGATATTAAACCTCTTTTCATGTACCTATTGGACATTTGTGTGTCTTCTTTGATGAAGTGTCTATACAGGGCCCTTATCCATCTTTTAATTGGGTTATTTGGGGTTTTTTTGCTATTGAATTGTATGAGTTCCTGATATATTTTATTAGCCCCTTATCATATATATGATTTGCAAATATTTTCTCCCAATCTGTAGGCTGCCTTTTAATTTTGTTGATTGTTTCCTTTGCTGTGCATATGCTTTTTGGTTTGATATAGCCCCAATTGTTTACTTTTGCTTTTGTTGCCTGTGCTTTTGATGTCAAATCCAAAAACTCATTGCCAAGGCCCATGTCAAGTGTTTTTTCCCCTGTTTTCTTCTAGGAGATTTGAGGTTTCAGGTCTTACATTTAAGTCTTTAATTCATTTGGGGTTGATCTTTGTGTTTGGTGTAAGATAAGGGTCCAATTTCATTCTTTTGCATGTAGATACCCAGTTTTCCCAGCACCATTTATTAAAGAGACTGTCTTTTCCCCATTGTGTATCCTTGGTGGCTTTGGTGAAGATTACTTGGCCATATATAAGTGATTTTTTAAAAGAGATAACTTTAAATTGGCTCCAATTATAGGTATACATATATCACATTTGAACTTTTTATAAGACTATGTTGTTTTATGTAAAAATATAACAGTTGCTAGGGCTGTCATTTTCCATTTAACTGAACGTGGGATACCCACAAACCAGCTTCCCACAACAAAATCATAAACACTTCCCATAGCAGGTCCTGTGCCCTTTGTGGAGACTCCCTCTTCCTCTAATTGCCTCAAATTTCCAAACTCTCACCTCCCCGGTGCAGAATTACAAAAGCGAGTGTGTCAACCTCATATTGGAAAAAGTGTTAATGTGATGAGATCTATTTTCTTTGGAAAGGAGGAACTGTGAGTGCAAAACTAAAGGCAGCTCAGATCAGATTAACACATGTCCTTGGCTAGAAAAAAGCCTTTA
Organism: Balaenoptera ricei; assembly: GCF_028023285.1. Taxonomy (NCBI): domain Eukaryota; kingdom Metazoa; phylum Chordata; class Mammalia; order Artiodactyla; family Balaenopteridae; genus Balaenoptera; species Balaenoptera ricei. The sequence continues at coordinate 7,578,429 of NC_082640.1, read as the reverse complement.
ACTTCCCATGATTGATATAGCACATTCATTCAACTAGTCTCTATGGTTTCTGGAGCATATGAAATTTTAAAGTTTCCAGTATACTCAGCGAGTGAAATAGCAGATTTTTTTGACTAAAGGACGACTACCTATTATATAATCAAGAGGATGGAAATCCCAACTCTACAGAAGCAGTTATTTTGGGAAAATGGGTCTTGGAATCTCCTTGGTGACTCTTTGGTTAGACACTCCCAGGCCATTGCCTATGAACAAAGTAAACCCTGCTCTTTTATTAACCACCAGTGAAAAGGAGGGCAAAGGATCAACCAGGTCATGGGCAGATTGCCAGGTTCTCTCTGATAAGCTAGAAACAGGTGCGGCTCAGAAATGGGCTGACCTCTTCCTTTTGTACCTCTCCCTCCAACATATCACCACCACCTTAGAAAATATATATAATTCTTATCTGAATTGTGAACTCAGGAGTAACCTCACTTGAGAACAATGGTTTAAAATTTGCTAAAATTATGCACTCAACTTTTTTCTTAGCTTGGAACATACATGCCCCTCAGCTCTAAATTGTCTGAAAATTTTGCATTTTTGCCATCATGTCGTCTTTTATGGATGGTCTCCAATAGTCAAAGTGGTTTGATGTAAAATTTGCACGGTTTTATGAGGACTATTTATTTTATTTCATTCTAAGAGAATCCAAGAAGCTGTCTCTCTCTTTTCCGGTTGGGATGCAACTGAATATCTGGATTGGAAAATTCCTGTCTGAGTACACTGGGTATATCATGCACTATCATGCCACTATGTTTAACATCTTTTGAAAGTAGAAACTTAGTGTAAGAAATTATCAGGGCTTAAAATGAATGGTATGGTATTCCCACCAGCTTGTTAAGATACCCTCCTTGTTGGTGTTGGCGTGTGTGTGTCGAGGGGGGCAGTTTGTGATTTTGCTAAGAGTATGAAAAGGAACTAGAAAACTAACATTCGATTGCATGGGTCTGTAAGTTGCTTTCTATTAGAATTGCTTTTATGTCAAATCATCTGTCTAGCAGAAAGCTTTCTTAATAGGGTATTTTTTTTAATAGGTAGCCTAGAATTCTGTTCTCTTCTATTAGGGTCCATAGGAAAAAGAAGGGAAGATTTCATTCTAAAGAAATGCAGGAACACTAGTTTGTACTAGAAAGTAGAAATGCAGCCTAGCACAGTTTCCCCTAATGATGCTTAAATAAAGGGGATGCAGAGTTAGGGTGGGATGAGGGAGTGACAGATGTTTACATAGAAGTTTACAATATGCTTCTAAGCAGCACTGCCCTCTACAGATGGTATTCCCAAGGCTTGACTTCAAGGCAACTTTAAGACATTGAAAATAAAATTAATTTGTTGAATGAGATCAGTTGCCTATGGAGGTGAATATCTCCACGAGTTTTTCTGTTAATATGTATCCAGGAGCCTCTCCAACACCAAATTCCAATTAACATGGCCAAGAGAGCATAGCTGGAATCTGATTCTAACCAAGGAAGCTGAAACCCACTTAATTAACTATCCTAGGTCTTAACAGAGACTGTGCCAAGAGAAGAGTAAGGATGGGCGTGGAGCCTAGACAAGGAGAACAGAATTAACAGCTATTCAGTTATTGGCAGCATGAGTTCTGTACAGCCCAAGAAAGTGATGCTTTGACTGGTTGAATTGAGCTTCCCAGCCTGCTGCAAAGGTTACCCTTAGAGTGGAAATGGATCAGATGCCTAACTCCACTTAGTCTTAATTTCCCCATCAGTAGGAGGTGAGTTCAGAGAGGTAATGGGACATACTTTGTAAAGAACCTATGGGCTACTGTGAAGACTTGATTTTTATTCTGAGTGAATGAGAGAGCCGTTGGAGGGTTTTGAGCTGAGAATTGATTGGGATTATCAGGAGCTAACATTGTAGAAGGATTAGAAGGATCAAATGAGCTAATCCATGTAAAGCATTTAGCACTACCCTAAACTATTAATAGTGCTCAACAAGTGGTAATCAGGATTGTGATTAACATACTTAAGTGGTGCTATCAAAGTGGCTTCTCTTCACCAAGACTGAATCATGAAGAAATAGAAAATCTGAACAGACCTATTACTAGTAAGGAGATTGAATCAGAAACCAAAAACCTCCTAACAAAGAAAAGCCTTGGGCCAGATTCACTGGTGAATTTTACCAAACATGTAAAGAATTAACAACAAAAAAACAAAAAAGAATTAACACCAACCCTTCTCAAAAGCTTCCAAAAAATTGAAGAGATTGGAACACTTCCTAACTCATTCTATGAGGCAAGCATTACCCTGATGTCCAAGTCAGACAAAGACACTACAAGAAAAGAAAACTAGAGATCAATATCCCTGATAACTATTGATGCAACAATCCTCAACAAAATACTAGCAAACATAATTCCATAACATATTAAAAGGATTATACCATGACCAAGTGGGATTATACCATTTAATCCTGGAATACAAAGATGGTTCAACATACAAAAAAAATCAATCAATACAACAACATATTAACAGTATGAAGGGGGAAAATATGATCATATCAACTGATGCAGAAAAAGCATTGAGAAAATTTAATTCCCTTTCATGATAAAAATACTCAACAAACTAGGAATAGAAGGAAATTACTTCATATAACAAAGGACATATATGAAAAACCCACATTGTATTCAATGATAGGATCATACTAAATGGTGAAAGACTGAAAGCTTATCCTCTAAGATCAGGAACAAGACAAGGATGTTCACTTCTGCCACTTCTATTGAACACAGTATTGCTGAATAGTATTGAAAGTTCCAGTCAGATCATTTACACAAGAAAAAGAAATAAAAGGCATCCAAATTGGAAAGGAAGAAGTAAAATTGTCTCTGTTCACAGATTATAATGATCTCATATATATATAATATAAAAATTCCACAGATATACACACAACTATTCAAACTAATAAATGTATTCTGCAAAATCACAGGATGAAAAACCTATGTACAAAAGAACCAATTGCATTTCTACACACCAACAACGAAGGATCAGAAAAGGAAATTAAGAAAACAATTTCATTTTCAATAGCATCAAAAAGAATCAAATACCCAGGGATAAACATAACCTAGGAGGCAAAAGACTTGTATACTGAAAACTATAAAACATCGCTGAAAGAAATTTTAAAAGGCACAAATAAATGGAAAGACAAACTATATTCACGGATTAGAAGACCTAATGTTTTTAAGATGTCAATACTATCCAAGCGATCTATAGATTCAATGCAATCCTTATCAAAATCCCAATAACTTTTTTGAAGAAATAGAAAAATCCATCCTAAAATTCATATGGAATCTCAATGGACCCCAAATAACCAAAACCATCTTAAAAAAGAACAAAGTTGGAGGTCTCACATGTCCTGATTTCAAAACTTACTACAAACTACAGTAATCAAAACAGTGTGGTACTAGCATAAAGACAGACATATAGACCAGTGGAATAGAATAGAGGACCCAGAAATAAACCCTCATATACATGGTCAAATGATTTTTCACAGGGATGCCATGAGCATTCAACGGGGAAAGGATAGTCTTTTCAACATACAGTGTTGGGAAAATTGGATATCCATATGCAAAAGAATGCATTTGGATCCTTAACTTATACCAGATATAAAAATTAACTCAAGAGACCTAAATGTAAGAGCTAAGACTATAAAAGTCTAAGAAGAATACATAGAGAAAACTTAATGATATTAGATTTGGCAATGATTTCTTAAATATGACAGGAAAAGCACAGGCAACAAAAGAATAAATAGATAAATTAGACTTCATCAAAATTAAAATTTTTGTACATCAAAGGACACTATGAACAGAATGAAAAGGCAACCCACAGAATGGGAGAAAACATTTACAAATCATATATCTGACAAGGAATTAATAACCAGAATATATAAGGAACTCCTATAATTCAACAACATAAAATAAACAACTCAAGTTTAAAATGGGCAAAGGCCTTGAATAGACATTTTTCCAAAGAATATAACAAATGGCCAATATGCACATGAAAAGATGCTCAATATCACTAATCATTAGGGAAATGCAGATCAAAACCACAGTGAGACACCACTGCATACCCAATAGAATGGCTATTATCAAAACAAACAAAACTTCAAAAAGCAACAAGTGGCGGCATGGATGTGGAGAAATTGGAACACTCGTGCATTGTTGGTGGGAATATAAAGTGGTACAACCACTATAGAAAACAGTATGTCAGCTCCTCAAAAAAGCAAAGATAGAATTACCATATGATTCAGCAATTCTCCTTATGGGTATATACTCAAAAGAATTGAAGACAAGGTTTTGAAGAGTTATTTGTATACCCATGTTCATAAAAGCAATAACCTCAATTGCCAGAAGGTGGAAATGACCCAAGTGTTCATTGGTGGATGAATATGTAAACAAAATGTGGTATAAAAATACAATGGAATATTATTCTGCCTTAAAAAGGAAGGACATTCTGACACATTTCAACATGGATGAACCTTGAGGACATTATGCTAAGTGAAATAAGCTAGACACAAAAGGACAATACTGTGTGATTCCACTTACGTGAGGTACTTAGAGTAGTTAAATTCATAGGGACAGGAGGTAGAATGGTAGTTGCCAGGGAGTGGGAAGAGGGGCCAATGGGGAGTCAGTGTTTTACGGATACAGAGTTTGAGCTGGAAAAGGTGAAAAAGGTTCTGGAGATGGATGGTAATGATGATTGCACAACAGTGTGAAAGGAGTGACCACCTGAGCCTGTGATGCTGGGTCCAGACCACGATTTGCGTTCTGGGGATGTCTTGGTTACCACTTCTTTGTCTAGTAGCTAAGCCAGCCTGTTACAAAAAGCAGTGCAGTTAGCAACTGCACTACAGGCTCTGTTTCCCTTCCTTTTTGTAAAGTAGACTTTTAGTTAAAATACCCAGGAATGATTTCCCGAACCACAGTTACTTTCTCTTCCTGTGTTAGGCTGGCTACTTTGTTGGCGTAAGAACTAGATGAAGGGACTGCCCCGGTGGTCCAGTGGCAAAGCATCGCCTGCCAACGCCGGGGACGCGGGTTCCGTCCCTGAAGATCCCACATGCCGCGGCGCAGCTAAGCCCGCGTGCCTCAACTAGAGAGAGAGAAGCCCTCACGCTGCAGTGAAGATCCCGCCTGCCGCAGCTAAGACCCGGCACAGCCAAAAATAAATAAAATAAATAAATAAATAAATATTAAAAAAAAAAAAAGAATTAGATGAAAACTTACCACTGCTATAGAAAGACTTTCTGAAAATTCCAAACTGACTCTGAAGCCCTTAGTTGCTTCTTGTGGGAGCTGTGCCTTTCTTACACTGCCAGATTTGTCAAGGGAGAGGGAGAGAGGAGAAAAATAGCACCATTCAGCTAAGAAGAAGGCAGTGTTGGGTCTGACGTGCAATGGTAAAAGAATAAAGTAGAAATCCTTCTCCATATATTCAGCCCCCCTTGTCTTCCCAAGGCTAAGACGGGAGTCTCTTCCATGTGCTCCTATGGTGTCCAGTACTGACCCATAAGCCTTCTCGTACTGCACTGACACTGCCCAGTTACCCAACCGTATCTCCTACCAGAACGTAAGCAGCTTCACGGACTCTGTCTTAAACTATCTTTGTTTCTCCAGCACTAGTGCGGTCCTGGAACAGATTAAGAACACAGTACTTCTTGGCTGAAAAAAAAAGAGTAAACAGCCTACTGCTGTATTTCATTGACTCCACGATCCCACCCATTATAAGACTTTTCCATTGTAAGACCACTAAGAAAGAAAATAATTATAATCAGAAGATAGCAGCAATTATAAGACACATTCCACTTTTAGGGTTGTTATCACTTTGATTTTAGTCCTGGATCAGGGAAGAGACGACCACAAAAAAGTTGAAGACTAATTGGCATCACTTCAGAAACACAGATGTGCGCACGTCTATTTACACAAACGAAAACCTTTCCTCTTTAATTAGTTCACTTGGCCTCCCTATCTTGGGCTTTCCTGCTCACACCAGATGTTGTTTCACATTTAAATGACTCACCCTCCTGTCTGAACCCCAGGAAACTAAAGACAGATAGAGGGACTCATTTCTCAGCTATGATTATGTGCCGAGGCTGAGCTCTTAAAAAAGAAAGTATTATTTGTTGCCTCTTCTAAGACAGCTTAAACCATGAGGATCAGTGCATCCAAAAGAGAAATATTTTGCCTCCAGGCAAGATTGTAATAAAGAAGCTCATTCATCATCTTCTGAGAGGAAACATGTCACGACAAAATTACCAGGTAATGAAAAATCTGGGCAGTCCTATAGCACTTTTAATGGGAAGATCTCACAGCAATCCCACACTGTCATTCACAAAGACTTGTCATCAGCAGGAGGCAAAGTAGAAAGCGTCTCTTTCCCTAGTGTTATACACCATGAAACTAAGATAAAACAATGTTAAGCAAATTAATAAAAATAAAAGGTATGGGGCTTCCCTGGTGGCGCCGTGGTTGAGAGTCTGCCTGCCAATGCAGGGGACACGGGTTTGAGCCCTGGTCTGGGAGGATCCCACATGCCGCAGAGCAACTAGGCCCGTGAGCCACAACTACTGAGCCTGCGCGTCTGGAGCTTGTGCTCCGCAACAAGAGAGGCCACGATAGTGAGAGGCCCGCGCACCGCGATGAAGAGTGGCCCCCACTTGCCGCAACTAGAGAAAGCCCTCGCACAGAAACGAAGACCCAACACAGCCATAAATAAATAAATAAATAAATAAATAAATAAATAAAATTTAAAAAATAAATAAATAAAAGGTATGAATTCAGGTATGAATACTTGACTGTAAATCCTCAAACATCATACAAATAATAATAATAAGCAGTAGAAGCATGTTGTACTTCAGAGGATAGACTTTGGCATCAAACAGAACTGGGCTCCAATCCTGGGTCTACTACTTCCTCCCTCTGTGACCTTGGGCAAGTGTCTTACCCTCTCTGAGGGTCAGTGTTCTCATCTGTACAATGGGACTTGTAAGAATAGGCACCTCACTGTAACCATGTAACAATAGGATACTCTATGTAAAGCGCTCAGGAGAATGGCTGGCGTACAGCAAGTGCTCCGTGAATATCAGCTCCTCAAATCTGAACCAAAACAGATGCCCATTTACTATGCCCACAGGACTGCACACCCTGGCACTTAATTTTGCAGTGTTTCCATTTCAGCACTCCCAGTTTGGTCTTGTTCTCTTCCCTGCTCAGTTTGGGACCCAGAGTCCACTGCTGTGTTTGCTACCCCGTGGGGTCCTCTCTTCTTTGCCTCCCCCCACCCCACCTTCCTGCTGTTCCTTCTGTGACCATCCTCAGGCTGGGATGATTACAATGGCCTCTCAGCTCCAGTCTTCCCAAACCAAATCCATCCTACGTGGCTCCACCTATTTATCTTCCCACAATGAAATCCCAAGCGTGACATTCCTCTGCTCAGAATTCTCAAAGCTTCCCCACTGCCTTCTCACCACAGCTTTCAAACCACTTTTGGCCTCAATTTACCTTTCCAGATGTCGCTCCAACTTAGCCAATCAGACGTACCTGCCTATCCCTATGCTGCATTCCCCTACATTCAAGCTTTTGTTCATACAGTTTCCTTTTATTGCAAGGTCCTCCCCTTCATCTCTGCCTTTAAAAATCCTAACCCTCCTTCTAGACCAACCTCAAATTCCACCTCCCCTGCAATGTTCCTTTCTAGACCTTCCAACCTCCTTTGAAACGTCTTATGTGTATTTCTCTTTGAGACACTTATATTCAGATTTGCATTAGGACTGGTTCCATCCTAAGGCCTGCCTCACCTCTGTGGTCTATCCTTGGCTTTGTTCATACCAAGTGGACAACAGATATGGATGTTTCCCTGCTGCGTTTAATTGGTTATATTTGAATACACTTATTTACCTTGAACCCCTGTGTCACATATGCCACTAACACAGAAGGATAAAATCAAATCAACCCTTGTACTTGCTGCTATGTGTAGCAACATAGGGTGGGTCCTGGGTTGCTGGAATCTCTACCCAAAAGAAACTCTTCCAGCCCATTAAAATAGTGCATCATTTGTTCCTTTAACTAATGCAGCAGATATAATCTTAGCCATGCCATCCACTAAGCTAACTACGGTACTACTAAAAATGTCTTATTCTGGATGTGGGTATAAACTGAAAATTGAACAAGAAATATTTGGGGTTCTGTTTGTTTTGGATTTTGATTTAGAAAAAAAATTACAGTTCTTGCTATAACAGAGGGCTTGGTGAAATCCTCGGTCCAGTCTCAGAATAGAAGGATGTAGACAGTAGGGCTGAGCTTCAATCATTTAATATAAGCCTGTAGAATGTCAAGAGAAACTATTTTAAAAATCCTGTTTTAATGCTATCTTCACTGTTTGGCAGTTTTCATTGCTTAATGAGACTTCTTGCGTTCAAATCAGCAAGTCAGACGAAAAGCGACTTGTTAAACTAGATAGAAAAAATAATCTTAAAAAGTCAGAATATCTTAGTAATGGATCCCCAAAGCCTTCTCAGTTTCTTCAATCTGGTCCTAAGCTACATGGCCAGGAATACAACCCCAGAATGCTCAAGGGGTGTCTTTGGAAAACATCATTCAAGAAACCCCGCCTCTACACTGCCTCCCAAATTGAGATTACCAGGAACTTTGAAATGATTTTGTAGCTCAATCCAATCAGAATATTCGACTTGAGGATACGGGGAGGGGGAAGGGTAAGCTGGGACAAAGTGAGAGAGTGGCATGGACATATATACACTACCAAACGTAAAACAGATAGCTAGTGGGAAGCAGCCGCATAGCAGAGGGAGATCAGCTCGGTGCTTTGTGACCACCTAGAGGGGTGGGATAGGGAGGGTGGGAGGGAGGGAGACACAAGAGGGAAGAGATATGGGGACATATGTATATGTACAACTGATTCACTTTGTTATAAAGCAGAAACTAACACACCATTGTAAAGCAATTATGCTCCAATAAAGATGTTAAAACAAACAAACAAACCAACAAAAAACAGTTAAAATTCAGTAATTCCAGAAACAGGAAAGTAGATATATAAATAACTCCCTCTCCTGCCTTTAAGTCTCAGAAAACGATCACAGAAACATCCCCATTATGAATAGGTTTATAGGCCAGTTCCTTTCTTTACTGCTATGTGTACAGTGATCGTCCTTTCCAAATTTTCCCAAATATCATGTGATTCATTTTAAGTAGAGGCAACTTCTTAAATTCTATAATCAAACCTTTCGTATTGTGGATCTTCATATAGATAAATTCACAAACCAGTAAAAATTTTTAAATGCTTTTCCAGTCTCTATTTCTCCTCATCTTGTGTTGAGACACTGCTGGCTCTGGAGCACCACGGGCAGGTAAAGGTCAATGTTGGCCATTGCCAAGGCCCTGGTGCTTATTGTCATGGCCTCGCTCCACATCCTTTGAGAACCTTGTGAGAATTTAAAAGGCTTTACACACTTCCTGTCACTAGTAAGAGCTCCCCCAATGTCTCACTCACTCATAACGCTAAACAAGCTTGTTTCCTGAAGGCGCTCACCAGACACAGGACTCTCCCCCAACACCACTCCTTCTACAGTAACACTGGGAACACTCACCACTGGCGTTTCAATAATTGATGGTCTGGGAATAGAAGTCTGAAAAGTAACTGCTTCACAGTCCGATGCCCCATCTAGAGACCTGGGCAGATCCTCACGGGTCTCCGCGGGCTGGACAGCACTGTGGTTACTTGAATTCCGGATCGCACTGCCATTTCTCTCTGAATGGGTGCCGGAATCTCGCCTTTTCTCTGGAGTTCCTTCTTCCCTTCGTGGGTGACTTGGATGTCGGCCCGCTTTGGCCTTGGGCTGAACAAAGACGGTGGAAGGGGTATCGGCTGCGCTGGGCTGATCGAAGGGAGCAGTCTCCCTTGTGTTCCCAAAACAAGCAAGCAGAGCTGAGCACGGGAATGGATGCATCCTTCCAGATGGAGATTTCAGTCTTTCAGCCAGCCTTGCCTTCCACCTGGACATGACCTGCAGTGAAACATTGCAAAGTTCAAAGGGGGAAAGAAAATTTTCCAGGGATTCTGATCACCTCCATAGTAGGTGACTGTTTCCTTGCCTGAAGAGAAGGACTTTTAATGGCTGTCCCCAAATAGAAGATTAGGAGATGGCCAGGCCACCCTCCCTGAGAGTCACTCGGCAGCCAACCCCCCTTCGGAAGCATCCATCCCCGGCGACTTCACGCTCTTCCTTCCTTGATGCTGTCAGTGGCTAAAGAAAGCTGTCTGTGAGGCATGTGGTTGACTTGGGTTACAGTACCCAGGCGGGGCAGACACTTCAGTGTAAGGTAGTGCCAAGGCAGTGGACAGCTGCTTCAGATTACCTTGGAGGCATAAAGATAATGTAGCTGATAGCATCCACCATAATAGCGTCAGCCCGTGTATCAATAACATCACAACAGCCGCATAACCTTCTTCGGTTACCTCCTTCAAATATTTATTCCCCCCAACAAAACAAAAACCACCCAGTTATGCATCACAAATGAAGACCCCCAAGAGGGTCCTCGACCCTGGAAGCTGTTTCATTATTAAAATAGGAGGCAGACTTGAACCTTTTGTCTGGAGAGATCCATGTTTGGGTCTGATGTCCCAAGAACTTTTCTCGATCTTTCCTGAATCTTCTCCCAAACAAACTTCCTGGCTTCAGGATCCATATTGTCGCCTGGTAACTACAAATAAGTCTTTGTTAATTTGGTTTTTACTATCCATGCTAAGTCCTTTATTAATTTTCAACAACACCAAAAAAAAAAAAAAAAAGGAGCCAACGTGAGCAATTAACACAAATATTATGTATGTGTGAATGTGTGTTTTGTCCATCTACTGTGTATATTACTTAATTTTGGAAAATAACCCCCTTTTGAACATAGATCTATTTTTCAACACATCAATTTGTGAATGGTGAAATAGAATAAGAATAATAAATTATAACCACATTCCAAAAGAATGCTCAAAATTGAGATCTTTCCTTAGCCAAGCATCTGCTAGGAATGTTAAAGAAATATAATACTGTAATGGTTTTCCCATTAATAGTGACTTTCAGGTCAAGATTTCAGGGTATATTGCCCTTTCTAATTTATTTGTTTGCCCTCTCTTTTAATATAATGTCAAGATGTGCTCTTAAGCTCAGACAGGTGGTAGATATTATAGCATGTATCCCCATTTTATGGAGACAGAAACCGATTCTTTGAAATTTGAAGATTCTAACGCAAGATTATCCTGTTGAGAAGGGCTGGTTGAAAGCCCAAGACCCCTGCTATCCTATCTGGTCTCTGAGTCCCATTCGACCTGGCAATCATCTTACCAAAATAACAGCTGTACTAGGAATATTGTCCTGAGTGTGGAGCCGTATTGATAATACGTGAGGTCAGATATGGTGTGAGGAAGAGTGGATACAGCATCAAATGAGGAGTTTAGTTTTAGTCTTTACCAAACTTTAGAAATAAAATGTAAAAAGCTGTCATTTACTTAAAGGTTACCAAGTAACAGTCCCTGTACTAACCCAGATATATCAGACTTCCCAGTCTGGAGAGATCATTCTCCTATTAATACCCAAGTACAAGCAGTGCAGATCGCTTTCCGTGGAAGCAGGAGGTCCAGGCCTTTAGCAGGCTCCCCCCACCAAGTATTCCTGGGGAGCCCTGGGCACTGCATTCTGTGTCTCTTCTGCAGTGACTGCTACCATTCGCTCAGGCAGGATGACTCTGTGATGCTCCCTTACATTCTCCTCCTCCTCAGCACCCTCCCTCCAAGCAGCTCACAACAAAGCGAGGCTGTAATGGTTAACAAGACTTTATTGAAGACCCGAGGAGGACAGGAAGGAATTAAAGAGAAGAAAAAATAATTCTTAAACCTGGTTTCGTTCACTCATTCATTTATTTATTCAGCTATGTGCCAGGCACCTTCTAGAACTAGAGGGACAGCGGCTAACAGGGCAGCTTTCGAGTGGCTACATTCAGTAGACTACTGGGTAAGAAGGCTCCAAGCCCCTCCCTAAGGTCTGTCTCTCTCTTCTTGGCCCTGAACTTGCAGCTCCTCTGTAGAGACCACTGTACCTCCCCCAAGGAGCACTCACAAGAGCAATAGCCAGAGGGCGGCTCCAGCCCACCGAGAAGAGTGGCTTATTTTTACTAGTGTGGTTGCTAAGTCCAACCTAGAATAACAACATTAACAGATAATGGTGATTGAGTGTTCATTATCAGACATGAACCTCAGGAAATTAACTCATTTAATCCTCACAACCCTAGGAGAAAGGTGATATATTAATCCTCGTTTTTACCCATTAGAAAAACAAGACACAGAAACTTAAGTAACTTGCCCAAGGTCACAGCACTGCTAAGGAAGAGAGCCAGGATTATGAGCCCAGGCAGCTTGGCCTCAGAGTTCATGCTTTTACTTACTATACAGTATCACTTTCCAAACACACACACACACACACACACACACCACACACTCCAAAGAGGAACTTCCCAACAACCTTCAATCCAGCACTCTACCTCTGGGGATTTATTCTACAGATAAATACATGTGCATAGAGGTATGTCCAAGAATGTTCATGGCAGCAGGGTTTGTAATCACAAAGTTAATTGTTAATCAGTAGAAGACAAGTTAATATATAAGAAAATAGCCATACAGTTGGATACTATGCAGCAACTAAAAAAAAAAAGGATGTGTGGTTTGTTTGTTTTTTAAAAGGACTTTTTTTTTTTTTAACTATCTAGCCGGCAAAAAAATGGGCAAAATATCTGAACAGACGCCTCATCTAAGAAGATATACAGATAATAGGTAATATATGAAAAGATGTTCAATATAATTTCTCATTAGAGAATTGCAAATTAAGCAACAATGAGATACCATTATACACCTCTTCAAATGGCTAAAATCTAAAAAAGCTGACAATACTAAATGCTGACAAGAATGCAGAACAACAGAAACTCTCATTCATTACTAATAGGGATGCAGAATGGGTCAGCCACTTTGGAAGACAGTTTGGCAGTTTCTTACAGAGCTCAGCATAGTCTTAGCATACACCTGGGCAGTTGTGCTCCTAAATACTTAGCAACTGAGTTCAAAACTTATGTCTACCCCAAAACCTTACACAAATGCTTATAGAAGTTTATTCATAATCACTAAAAACTGGAAGCACAGTATGTCCTTTAATATGTGAATGGATAAACAAACTGTGATACACCCATACAATGGAATGTTATTCAGCAACAAAAAGAAAGGAGCTGTCAAACCTCAAAAAGACATGAAGGAACCTTAAATGCATATTGCTAAGTGAAAAAGGCCAGTTTGAAAGGGCTATCTACTGTATGATCCCAATTATATTATATTCTGGAAGAAAGAAACTACAGAGATAATAAAATGATCAATGTTTGCCAGGGGTCCTATGGGGGTTGGGGTCAGAGGGTAAAGAATAGGTTGAAGTCTAAGGGATTTTAGGGTGGTGAAACTATTCTGTATAATACTGTAATTTTGAATACATGACATTATGCATTTGTCAAAATCCTTAAAACTGTACAACACAAAGAGTGAACTTTAATGTGTGCAAGATTTTAAAATTATTTGGGGAAAAAAGGATGTAGAGCCTTCCAGTTTAATATGGTGTACTAATGGAGCACATGTATTTATGTCGTCGCCTTTCTAAGAAACCGTGAAGATAATAGTAATGGAATCCTTTCAAAGGCTTAAAGTCACAACACTAAAGAGAATAGGAAGGAGGCCACTAATACACAAGAAAACTCAACAAATTTCTGTAGAACAAAAAGCAGATGAAATATTACTAGTTAATAAACAAAACAAAACAAAAAAAACCCAGAAAGCCTGCATACCGAGTGGCACCTCATGGAAGCTCTTGGCCCAAGCAGCAGGTACAGTGGAACTAAAGAGTAGGTCTGAAAATGTGGGATAAAATTGAAGGTCTGAATATGGAAGTCAATTCTATACCCTCCCCTACCTGCAGACAGACTATAAAATGAATAATGAATAAATTAAAATGAATAAATAAATGGATGCATAAATAAATAAAATGAATGAATAAATTAAAAAAATAAAGATTAAGGCAGGGGTCAGGGTCTTATTGAAACATCTGAGCTATTTAATGAGCTGTGGAATCAGTTCTTAGCTAAAGTATTTAATGAACTGTGTAATGAACTGTCAGGATAGCTAGTGTGGATGTCAATATCCAAGAACAAAGACCCTCTTGTTCTTTATTTAGACCAGACATTGTAACAGAAAGCGCCCTGCCTGTTCACTTAAAGTGAACGGGTCTGTTGACAAATCCCACCAAGGTTCACAGAGCTCCTGTCAACTTCAAACTCCTCTCTCAGGTAAAAATACAGATCATAAGACATCACAAGACATTTAAGAAGAACTGCAACATCAATGACAACAACCAAGAAAAACAAAGAAAAGATCCAAGCAGGCCGGGCGTAGGCAACCGTATCTGCCAGTCAAAGTCTGGGGCAAGTATGCAGCAAACTACAACACAGCTGGATTCTGAGTGACGGGGGAGAGTAAAGGGGGAGAATCTTTGCAACTTGATACCAAGAACGTTCTCTGAGTGCCGCAGGAGGCACGACAGGAATCCTAGAGAATTTGAAAACATTAATTCTCTCTGCCATAAAAACTGTTTACATAGCTATAATAATATAAACACTATGCACATTTTTTTTTAACTCTCAGAATTAACATACAGACCAGTAGTAGCAAACTGGTGGCTCTCAAGCAAAATTAGGACTCCAGATGTGTTTTGTTTGGCTGATGACATTTTAACAAATTTATTGCACCGCTGTTAGACCATAGAAACCGCCACTCTTTGTATCCTGCGCTCAGTCAGTTCACAAGTTTATATAAACGGAACCCTGAAGCGTTTGCGGTCTAGGGTGGGTATTTGTTATTTTTGGTGCCTAGCATCCTTTCCCCCTTTCTTTTGGTAACAGTACCCTGATTTCCTTTGGGGGAACCCCTTCTGTGCCTTAGGTGGAGCTCCAGGCCTGGTTCCAGAGGTGGGGCTTAGATAATCAGCACACCCAAAGCCCCCGGTCCCAGTGATGGGTTCAGAGATGGGCATGAGAACACAATATTCCAATCAGGATGAATCCTAAAGTTTGACTGGGAAGAAACTTTCTCCTTTCCCCTGAATTTACTGGATTTGAACTTGAGAAAGTGAAAACTGCCAACATCTTGCCTTCTTGACGGGAGAGAATTTAAGAGGTGAAGAGAGAGAAACTGGGTCCTGATAACACTTTTAAATGAAGCTTTGCATTAAGGCCGCATTTCCCCCTAGACTTTACTGTTACGTGAGCAAACTTCCTTTCCTGTTTCATTTGCTTTGGGTTGAGCTTTCCATCACTCGCTGCTGAAAGAGTTCAAATCAATATATGACCTGCATGTATCAGCAGATCACGGAAGACTTCACTATGGTTACAGAATAGAATGGGAATGTAATCCACCTTGACAAGGGCAGAATATAGGGGGAGCTGAGAGACTTTGAAAAAGGGGAAAGTTGTTGCGGAGGAGATAAGCAGAGAGAAGGGTAGATTTGCTCATGTTCTTATATTTCAAAGTCAGAAGATGCTTCCTATGTTTGATGCAAAGAGAAATAGAGTTAAGTGTGGTGTTTGAGGCTGCAGAGGTGACCAGAGGGGGGATTGTAAATAGAGACAGAACAAAATTGGGAAGAGATGGGGTGGAGTAAGTGCAAAATGCTCATCTATCTTATGAGAAAATTAATAGATAACGTCTAGAATTGATGGAGACATAAGCATGTTAGTTAGTGGTATTCATCATCCTTCATAGCAGAGTGTCAATAGATAATATTTTAAGTCAATAAATTAAGGAGTATAAACGTGTTGTTTATAATGTGGTGCTGTTTACCAGAAAAACTAAACACAGGAACTACTCTAAGAGGTTGCCTTGAAGGGGGCAGGACTAGAAGTGAGAAGATGAGACAGACGATTCCCTTCCATTATAAACCCTTATGTATGGTTCATAGTTAAATCATGTGCAAGTATTATTTTAATACATTTTTTTTAAAAAAAGGAATGGAGTCAATTTACATGTTGCAATAGGGAAAATCTTCAAGATGTATTTTGAATGACAAAAGTAAATTGGAAACAAGTTATACATAATATCCTCCCAGTTGTATTAAACACATATGCATACCTGTAAATATGCCCATGTAAATATGTACATGTGTGTTTACATTTATATAGAAAATTCACAGAAGTGTGTCCAAGAAGTTAGTATCTACCTCTGGAGAGAGGGCACTAAACATCTGGCCTGGGAAAACGACCCTTTTCATGGTTTACCCTGTTGTTGGACTTTTTTAACCATACGCGAATGTTAATTTTTCAATTTAAAAAATGTCTAGGACAGAAACATTCCAAAGTACCACGTCACCAACATTATCGTTTCTAGGCAGAGTCTCAGATAAAAGTCAAGGATTTGGCTGAAATGACCTCTCCAAAGAGAAGACTAACAGAGTTGTCTCGGTCACCTAAGAGTGAATGAGTCATTGTGTGCCATCATCAGAATGCCTTGAGGACATGGGTCATTCTCCATACAGAACTCCGAGGTGAAACACTAAGACTACGGCACGTTTATTTAAATGATATTTATTAAGAAGCCACTGTATGTCAGATTCTGAGTTCCGTGTTGCCATGGGCATATTAGCCAAACAAGATAGGATCCTTGCTTTCCTGGAGTTCCAAGGCCAGCGGGGCAGGAGAGAGAGTGTGCTAAGTGGTAAGGGAAACCCACTGGCTCCTAGAAATGAAACGCGACTTGTGTGCGGAAGGATGGCTGACCTCACAGCCCAGGTCCGAGGACGTTCACTTTCTCCTTGGGGACCCCGCTCATCACTGCCCTGCCGCACAACCTGGGGGCGGTAGGAGTGGGGGCACTGCCCTCCCCTTTGCAAATCCAGCCCAAGAAAACCACACCTGTCCCTTCTCCTCCGCGGCTCAGCCGATACTAGTCTGTGGTTATGATGGTTGATTTTGGATGTCAACTTGCCAGGCTAAGGGATGCCCAGATCGCTGGTAAAACATGCTCTCTGGGTGTGTCCGTGAGGGTATCTCCAGGAGGGATGAGCATTTGAATGCGTAGAACCCCTCCCCAGTGTGGGTGGGCCCCCCGCCAGGCCGCTGAGGGCCCCAAGAACACAAAAAGCGGAGGAAGAATGAATTCATTCTCTCTCTGCTTGAGGTGAGACATCTACCTTTACCTGCCCGCAGGCATCGGTGCTCCTGGTTCTCTGACGGTGGGGTTCAGATAGGGATTTACACCGTCGGCTCCCCAGTTCTCAGGCCTTTGGACTAGGACCGAATCACAGAAGCTTGCGTGATTCTCCAGGTCACAGACAGCAGGCAGTGAGACCTCTTGGCCTCTATAATCATGTGAGCCAATTCCCATAATAAATCTCTTATATCTACTTACCTATCTATCTAAATATCTATCTATCCATTGGTTCTGTTTCTCTGAAGAGTCCTGACTAATCTACATAGTGGTGTGGAAGCAGACTTTACTGATTACAAAAGGGAATTAGATCTCTCAAAACCCTGTTTTCTTTTCTCTCACTAGCTGCTAGGTGACATCACTGTCAGTGCCCCAAAGCCCCAGGAGAGCCCTGCAGGGTCCCCCAGGGCTCCCCCCGCTGCCTCCTTCCTATCCAGGCTCCAAGCAGCAAAGACCATCTTACCCCTCTAGACTCCTTAGAGACTAAGCTCAAGAGACAAGGCCCCGAGAGAGGAAGGGGCTCCTTCTCCCTCCCGAGAGCCACCTTGCTAGGTATTTCCTGCCCAAGTGTGACTGACCCTGGGAACATCCCCTGTCCCAACAGAAGACTTTCCTTGCCTCCCAGGCCTTAGCCCACTTCCCAGCAAGACAATCACACCAGAATTCAGGGGTCCAACACCAGGTCCCTGAAAGTAGCAGGAGGGGTCAGCTTCCTCCTCAGTGTGGAAAAAGGAAGGTCACCTAACCAAGAGAGGAATGGCAGGGGAGGGGCAGGAAACAGGCCCCTCAGGTGTCAGACCCAGAAACACAGCTGTGCTTCCAGACAAGGCCAATAACAGTGCCCTGTGTGATTTCACATCCTCTCCCCCTCCTCGTATTTATTTTAAAATCAAAGTGAATTAAAAATAAGTTAAAAAAAGGAAACAAAGATTAAAACAAAGCAAAAAATAAATTAAAATATGCTTCCCTTTTTTCTGGTAAAAATTTCTCAAACATTTCTGAGACCATTGAAAATGCCCTAATTTGTTGCAAAATAAGATTTGACTATGTGCCTCAGATGAAGACTGTCCCACCCTCGCATCTCCAGAATTCTCTTTACCCCTATTCTTAATCCTCACACAGAAATTCCAGCTGATTGCAACATGATCTTCCTTGGGGAGCAGAAGCAAAAGCTTCTCTGCTTTCCACCTGAAAGCACAGCTGAAATTAAAAGGGCTGATACATCAGTCAGGTAGGCTGAAAAAAGCCAACCTTCTCTGACGCTCAGCAAATCTCCACGCTTCAGGATTATATTTCCATCATTACAGCTTCCACGAATACTTCTGGGGAAATACTGATATATCAGGTTCCTAATTAGCCTCCTTCCATGGGGCCCTTGATCTTTGAGTGAAGTCAAATATTCCCCAGATGTGCCCATTTCCCAGCTCCTTCCACCATTCTTCTTGGTCCACAGCCAGCCACTGAGGGGTGTATTCAGCCCCCAGGGTGGCCATAGGAATACGCAGTGGGTGTTGGGGGCAGTACTGGTGAGTTCATAAAGGCAGATAGAATTATATCCTTATGACGGTGGCTAGTCCATCTCATTACACAGTCATTATGATGTCTTACCCGTAGACAGAGTCTGGATATGTATAAAGTTTTGCTCCAGCAATTTCAGAGTAAAAAGGCATCTGCCCTAGACCACACACCTCATGTCCTTTCCCAATAGCGGCACGTGGGCAATGGTTCATCCTGTGTTCACATCTCACCTTACTTAGGACTTACAGCCCCTTGCAGTCTCCATCCTCCTGGGGGCAGGTGTGGTAACCATGCTTGTTTTCCTGCTCTACCAGCAGGTGGTGATGAAGGGATGAGGAGGGCAGGTCCCCTGGCCACTTGGCCACAAATTAAAAATCTTTTAACTGTAGTAAAAAAAATCTTTTTACTGTAGTTTAAAAAGGGATTATAAAGCATCATATATGATCTCATTTGTTAAAAAAAGAGAAACTGAATTTTAATTTTTATTTATTTATTTATTTATTTATGGCTGTGTTGGGTCTTCGTTTCTGTGCGAGGGCTTTCTCTAGTTGCGGCAAGCGGGGGCCAATCTTCATCGCGGTGCGCGGGCCTCTCACTGTCGTGGCCGGCCTCTTTTGTTGCGGAGCACAGGCTCCAGACGCGCAGGCTCAGTAGTTGTGGCTCACGGGCCTAGCTGCTCCGCGGCATGTGGGATCTTCCCAGACCAGGGCTCGAACCCGTGTCCCCTGCATTGGCAGGCAGATTCTTAACCACTGCGCCACCAGGGAAGCCCGAAACTGAATTTTAAATAAAAAGCGAATATGTGTTCTGATGTGGTTCAAAGCTTTTGTGCAAGTTCTAAATGACTAAAGAGTAGTAAAATAACAGTATAAGAATCTAACTAAAATAACATTAAAATAATGTCTTAGCTCTGGATGCTATAACAAAATACCATAGACTGAGGGGCTTAAACATCATACATTTATTTCTCACAGTTCTAGGCTGGGAAGTCTAAGATCAAGGTGCCAGCCAATTCCATTCCAGGTGAGGGCTCTCTTCCTGGCTTGCAGATGGCCTCCTTCTCTCTGCATCCTCACAGGGCAGAGAGAGAGCTCTGGTGACTCTTCCTGTTCTTAGAAGGACACTAATCCCATCATGGGCGCCCTCCCTCATGACCTCATCTTGATCCTAAGTATCTACCAAAAGCCCCACCTCCAAACACCATCACGTTGAGGGTTAGAGATTAAACATGTGAATTTTGGGAGGACACAAACATTACAGAAGAAGAAATAGAAGACAACAGATATAAAAGGAAACTGGAGGAGAGTGAAACTGTCTTAGCTGACTGAAACCCACATGTCTGAAAAGGATACAAAATGATAAACAAGCTAATCTTCTCCACTGAACTGCCTCTCCACACCCCCACTCTTCCCCAGTCCATCCAAAAGCTTAGAAATTGGAGGCACCTGGTAATTTGGAGGTTGGGAGGAATGGGAGATCGTTTGAAAATTTGTTAAAGAGCACTCAGATACGATGTGCTTTCTCTAGTCCCTGCAGCCAAGGAACTGCTCCCTCCTCATCCCCCACAGAAGACTAGACTGTTATTCGCTGGATAATTAAATCAGAAAGTTTCTGGGCTTGAGTCTAGGGAAAGAGGAATGCATGGAAATGAACAATAAGAGAGAAGACAGAAGAAAATGAGAAGATCAACCCAGGAGGTTTAATGTCTGGTGAACAGCTATTCCAAAAGGAGGGAACATTGAAAATGATGGGTAAGAAATTACTAAGAAAGGAAGGAAGAATGAAGGGAGGGAGGGAGGGAGAGAAGAAAAAATGAACTCTCAGCCTTTCATTGTCTTTCTCTAAATCATTGATTTTCTCCAGCAATAACTACCTCTTTCCATATTCCTTATAATTATTAATCCCCCTTTTAAAAAATGCCTAAAACATTGCACACACCCCATTATCACAGAAAGTTTTTATCAGACAGCACCATTCTAACTATTGCTTTAGACGTGTCCCTCAAAATTTCTGACATATGCTGTTGCCATTGTTTTTCAGTTCTAGGTATTTCAGAATTTCCCTATTTTTCTTCTTACCAGGTTATTGGTAATATGTTATTTAGTTTCTAGACATAGGTTTGTTTGTTTTAGATATCCTGTTGTTACTGATTTCTGTTTTTCCTTTTTTTTAATTTTTATATTATTTATTTATTTTTGGCTGTGTTGGGTCTTCATTGCTGTGTGTGGGCTTTCTCTACTTGCAGTGAGCAGGGGCTACTCTTCGTTGCGGTGTGCGGGCTTCTCATGACGGTGGCTTCTCTTGTTGCAGAGCACGGGCTCTAGGTGGGCGGGCTTCAGTAGTTGTGGCTCATGGGCTCTAGAGCGCAGGCTCAGTAGTTGTGGTGCACGGGCTTAGCTGCTCCGCCGCATGTGGGATCTTCCTGGACCAGGGCTTGAACCCGTGTCCCCTGCATTGGCAGGTGGATTCTTAACCACTGCGCCACCAGGGAAGCCCTCTAACCATTTTTCATAGTAGTCAGAGCACAAGATTTATATGATATTTGTTCTTTGGAATCTACTGAGGTTTCTCTCATGACCTAGTATGTGTTCAGTGTGTATATATTATATGTGTACTTGGGAAAAGTGTGTATTCTCTGCTAGGTAACAAGTTCTAATTGTGTATCTAAGTTAGGCTGAATAATGGCCCCTAAAGATATCCATGTCCTAATCCCCAGAACCTGTGAATATTATCTTACATGAAAAAAGGGACTTTGCAGATGTGATTAAGTTAAGGACCTTGAAATGGGGAGTTTATCCTGGATTATCCAGGTGGGCCCTGGATGCAATCACAAGTGTCCTTATAAGAGGGAGATTTGAGTACAGAAAAGGAGAGGGCAGTGATAATGAAAGCAGAGATCGTAGTGATGCTGCCACAAGCCAAGGAATGCCAGCAGCTCTAGAAAGAAGCTGGAGGAGACAGGGAACTGAATCTTCCCTGGAGTCTCCAGGAGGAACAGGTTAAAGGCATCTTGACTTCAACCTCCTAAGACTCATTTTGGATCTCTGGACTCCAGAACTGTAACAGAATTCAGTGGTGTTGTTTTATACCACTAGGATTGTATTAATTTTACAGCATCTAATAGTTTGGTTCTTACTTGCATTATTTATTCTGATCTATATCTTTCTTACTTTTAGTCTGCTTGTTTTTTTATCAATTTCTGAGATAATAATTTTAAAACCTCTAACTCTATGTGTTGATTTATATATTTCTCCCCCCGACACTATCAGTTGCTTTTTATACTTTGAGGGTATTTTGTTAGGCGCATATATATTCATGATGATTATATCTTCTTGCTCTATTTATTCCTTTTGTCAGAATATAACATCCCTCTTTTTTCCTTAATATGTTTTCACGCTTTTAATACTATTTTATTGGATATTAAAATTGTCTCCCATGTTAAAAGTTTGGCTACCCTCACTAGAACAAATTTGAGGTAGTATCTACTTCTTTACTCCACTGCCTTCTAATTCAAACTCATACATACATACATACAAATATACACATATACACACACAAATAGATACAGAAATAAATACATATATGTGTATGTGTGTATATATGTATATGTTTATAATAATTCATATGTATACATGAGTTAGCATAAATACAAATGTTTCTTGGCTCTGCCACTGAGAGGACCTAGAAGTAGTGACACCCTAGTGGCAATGAGCACACCTGGTTCCAACATCCTGGTTTCTAAGTACTATTCTCCAATAAAAGGAAACAGGGCTCTTTACAGGAGTGATTGGGGCCAAGAAAATACCAGATGAGCCTAGAGCACCTCAAGGTGCTAGAAAGTAAGGAAGTACTAAAAAGGATGGTGGCGTATTAAAAAGAACACAAGAGTCAACTTGGAAGAGCTCTCAGTGGCTAAAGCTGGAATAAATTAAGCAATAAAATAAATAATAATAATGTTGGCTTATAATCCAAAAATTAAAATTAAGATTATACTAATATAAATAACTGAATAAATAAATAGAAGAGAAGGAGCAACTCTTTCTTATAGAAGAACACAAATTGATAAAGATAGAAATGAGGGAAATAGAAAATTGCCATTAGAATACCACATGGATTAAGGAGAATTACTATGGAATAAAGGATTATAATCTCCCAAAGGACAGGATTGTCCACCATAACACTTACATTTTCCCAAGGCAATATATTTTGGTTACTGTATCAATCAGGGTCTAAGCAGGCAACAGATGGTATACTCACAATGTGATATTAAAGAGACTGAATGAGGGACCATGTACAGAGATGGGGGCAGGTTTAACAAGGGGAAGGCAAAGCATCCTGACCTATGGATCTGAAAGGTCAAGGGGAGACTGCCACAGGCCAGAGATAGCTAGAGCCCTGGAAGCAGGGTTGCCTGACAGCAGCTGTGAGAAATGCTCCCACTGCCAACACTGCGGTGACACAGGCAGGGAACAGGGAAGATAAACACCCGACCTCTCACTCTCCTGCCCTCTGATCTCCTGCTGGTGCCTCCCATTGGCCTAACCCAAGGCCAACAGGAAGCCCAAAGGCAGACAGACCACAGAGGCCTGCCTCCTGGGATACACGACAGGGCAAGACGCATAGAGAATGGTTCTAGGAGGACAAATGGAGAATGTTTACATAGATAAGGAAAAAAATCATGAATTTTAATTTCATTAAGATGTGTATGGGTTGAATTGTGTCCCCCCCAAAAGATATGTTGAAGTCCCACCCCACCCCAGTACCTCAGAATGTAACTTTATTGGGAAATAGGGTCATTGCAGATATAATTAGTTAAGATGTGATCATGATGAAGTAGGGTGGTCCCTTAATCCAACATGACTGGTGTCTTTAAAAGAAAAGAAAAAGGAGAAGAGACACAGAAACAGACGCACAGGGAGAACGTCACGTGACCACAGAGGCAGAGATGGGAGTGATGTATCGACAAGCCGAGGAACAACAAAGATTGATGGTGAATACCAGAAGCTAGAAGAGCCAAGGAAGGGTTCTCCCCAAAAGGTTTCAGAGGGAACGTGTCCCTGCCTACACCTTGATTTTGGACTTCTAGCCTCCAGAACTGTGAGACAATACATTTCTGTCGTATTTAAGCCACCCAGTTGGCAGTACTTTGTGACGGCAGCCCCAGTTAAAATACAGTGTGTTTACATGAATCAGAAAAGAAATCAGGGCGGGCTTCCCTGGTGGCGCAGTGGTTGAGAATCTGCCTGCCAATGCAGGGGACACGGGTTCGAGCCCTGGTCTGGGAAGATCCACATGCCACGGAGCAACTGGGCCCGTGAGCCACAATTACTGAGCCTGCGCGTCTGGAGCCTGTGCTCCGCAACAAGAGAGGCCGCGATGGTGAGAGGCCCGCGCACCGCGATGAAGAGTGGTCCCCACTTGCCGCAACTAGAGAAAGCCCTCACACAGAAACGAAGACTCAACACAGTCATAAATAAATAAATAAATAAAAAGAACGTGAATTTCTTTAAAAAAAAAAGCAAACTGGGCTATTCATTTCAGTAACAGTCAAGTGGTCTTAGTTTGCATTCAATTTCCAATCAGTTTCTCAATCTATTTCATCTGAAGTCTTCACATTACCCACTATAAAAAAAAAAAAATACCTATTTAAAAAAAAAAAAAAAAAAGAAAAGAAATCAGGATTTTTAATTTCGGTCACATAGAAAACTTTTCATCTAGTGAAACCCACAATTTTCCTGATAGTCTTTATATTTCAGTCTTGGGACAGCAGCATTTGAAAAAATAAATAATTTCCAAGACTTCAAGGACGTATTTTGAAAGCATATTATTATCTAGGTTTTGCATGTACATCATCAGTATTGTGCAATGAGAATTAATATTCATATTAATCTCTGTTAAGAGAATCCTTTGCTTCATATAGCAAATTATACTTCACATACTTCATTTACTTGTGCAGGAAATGGACTGAAAATCACATCTAAAACATCAACAGCTAAGTTTAGGATAGAATGGCTTTTTATGTTTACTCACATTTAACCAGAAAGTTTTAAATTTTAAAACGATTGCCCATGAAGTTAATAACTATTATTATATCACAGCTATCCTCACTCTTTGTTTGATGAGGTGTTGCTTTTTTTTTTTTTTAATTTATTTATTTATTTTATTTTTGGGTCTTCGTTGTGGTGCGCGGGCTTCTCACTGCGGTGGCTTCTCTTGTTGCGGAGCACGGGCTCTAGGCGCGCGGGCTTCAGTAGTTGTGGCTTGCAGGCTGTACAGTGCAGGCTCAGTAGTTGTGGCGCACGGGTCTAGCTGCTCCGCGGCATGTGGGATCTTCCCGGACCAGGGGTCAAACCTGTGACCCCTGCATTGGCAGGCGGATTCTTAACCACTGCACCACCAGGGAAGTGTTGCTTTTACCATCGCAAGCATCTTGTGATGTCTGATAGCATAGCTGGAGAGAGGACGGGGCCAACCACAGGCTGCATCTGCTATCTATGGGAAATAATCAGAGTAGCAAACTATCAACCCAGAGCAGGACCAAATACGTTTTTGAGATTTCTCAGTAGATTGCCACCTGCTGGTTGGAAGATCACATCTCTGTATGAACTTGTTCCTCTTACTACGCAGATGAAAAATAAAACAAGTGTGGCTGGGGCCATAGTAATGCGTTTGAAACAGCAGTGGGCTATAAGTCAGAGGTGTCACAAGGGCGTCCCAACTCTGTCTCTGCAGAACTACTTGACCATGAACAAATCGTGAAGTTTTTTGTTGGCTTTCATTTCTTCAGGTAGAAAATAAAGGTCTAGTGCTACTTCTGCTCTGGGACCATTCTCAGAGGGTTTCTCTGTCAGAGATCAATGAATTAAGGTCCATTATTAAATAATTTTAATGAATAAGATTATATCTAAATCCCTGATCTGTAAATACACCAGCCTTCAATTGTTGTGATACATGAGAAAATCAGGGAATTATGATGTGTGTGGATTTTCAGACGCTTAAGAAATGCTTCAGACTGACCAACAGACCGTGCTCTGAGCGTAGGGTCACTGAGGTCGCCTTGTCGAGGACAGCTGTGAGTTTGTCTAGGAGATCCCCCTTCTTTACCTTGGGGGTTCCCAGTTCCTCCTGCCTTTAGGAACAGTCTGTCAACTGGTTAGCCTGCTTTTCTAAGATCACTTTCATATCACCTTTAAGAGTTGAGCTCAGAAAACAATAACAGAAGCACTCTTGCTTTTTTTTTTTTTTTTTGGTCTCAATATCCTTGGCTTTCTCTTCTTCCACCTGAATTAATTGTACCAGAATTAATTCTGTAACCAGAAGCATATTAGGGGGGACTTCAGGCTTCTCAAGCAGCCTGAAGCTTGCTAACAGAGACTGTAAGTGGATGCAACGAGCATCTATTAGATTTCCTCTCACATTACTGTACTTCAAAGCCCCTTCCTCCGCTGCCTTTGTAAAAGTGTCTCCCCTGCACATTGAAAGGTCATTGCATCAGTTTTCATAACCGTCAGTTATAATGGTTTGGGCAGCAAGAGAAAAACAGCTCAAGACAAAATGTGTGCAGCAAAATAAGGAATTTGTTGGCTCATGTAGGAGAATGTAGAACTGGCTTTGGACGAGGTTACCCACAGGGAATACACAGATGCACTCCGCTCTCCCCCGGCCATTTCCAGCCACCACTTGAAAGCTCTCAAGTCATTCCCATAGAGGAAGGAACTCAAAATCTTCCGCTTTTAGGTACTCAGTAGTTATGCGCCCTTTTCTAAACTTGTCTTGGGTATCCAGGATCTAAATACACCTTGTGTCTGAAAGTTGCTCATAGAGCACTTCCCTGGTTTAGCTTTTTGCATCTTGGCCAGCTTCTCACTTCTGTCAGAGTAATCTATCTTTGCTCACACATTAGCAGACCTAGCTTCAGATGTTACCAATTGTGACCAAGGTTATACTGAACTCTGTGTACTGAAAACTAATATTATTAGGAGGGGAAAGAAAAATATAACCAAAGGAAGGCTAGCAACTCCTAGCCTTATTCTCATCCATGCTAAGAATTGTATTCCGGGGGGCGGGATGTGGGATGAATAGCGATTGACATATATATACTACTATGTATCAAATAGATAACTAAGAAGAACCTGCTGTATAGCACAGGGAACTCCACTTCGCTGTACAGTAGAAACTAACACAACATTGTAGAACAACTTATACCCCAATAAAAAACATTTTTTTAATTTAAAAAAAGAATTGTATTCAAGATACCAAAAAAAAAAAAAAAAAAACACCAAAGACTCAATAAAAGCCAGAGCAGAGAATGTGAATAAGAGGCAATATCTATTCATTTTGTTCTCTGATCCCAAAATATCCCAAAAATAATTTTAAATATGTATCTTTGAGTTTTAAATATACATGTACCTACATATATATATACACATATCTCTACATTTTTACATGCAGAGATAGAGAAAATTCTGGAATACATGGAACCAGAACGTGTCAGACAGAATAAGTCACCAAAGTTTCCTTGAACTATTCCCATTCCTTTGTGATGTTATGTTGCTTAAGATGTTAACGGGATCACTCAAAATAATGATATAGGTACCTCCCACCCTAATACAGTAGCAACTTAATTACTTCCATGATGTTGCTATATAATTTATAAAAGCACTTTTGCTTCTTAGAGCTGCCTACTTTCTTAAATATTAGATATTTCTAGTAAATTTTAAATTTATTTATTACATATTTAATGTTACACAATCTAGGAAAACAGGTATTCAAAACATCTGTAATTTCACCACCCTACAACGAATATAAATTCTAGTCATTTTATTTGAATAATTTCTCCCATATCATAGATAATATACAATTTTATAATCCTATTTTTTCACTTATTATAGCATATATTTCACACTGCTACAAAGTCTTGACATCATTGTTTTCAGTGGCTGCCTGTTACATGTTATATAGCTACTTTCTGCTTTTCACTATAATAAATATACTGGGAGGAGAATTTTCATGAATACTGCCTTTTCTCTATATTTTAGATTACCCCAAGATAATAGCACAAAGTCTATTAGTCAAGATATTAGCACAAAGAATATAAACATTTTCATGGTTCTTGAAGTTGTCAAATCTTCTCCAGAAAGAGTGAATTTTATTTCTGTTTAACAGTAGTCAGCGGACTCATTGGATAAGACAAAAGCACTAAGGGGAGGGTTGCAGAACAAGATTCTGTCAGCCAATAATGCTTTTTTTCTTAATGTGACTCAAATTCTAGGTTTTGAAAATACTTTCGTTTTATTAAAAATAATAAAACATGTATTAGGTGTTTAAAAAATTTTTTTATTGACGTATAGTTGATTTACAATGTTGTGTTAATTACTGCTGTACAGCAAAGTGATTCAGTTATACACATGTATACATTCTTTTTTTTAATTCTTTTCCATTATGGTTTATCATAAGATGTTGAATATAGTTCCCTGTGCTATACAGTAGGACCTTGTTGTTTATCCATTCTCTATATAAAAGCTCACATCTACTAACCCCAACCTCCCACTCCATCCTTCCCCCAACCGCCTCCTCCTGGCAACCACCAGTCTGTTCTCTATGTCTGTGATTCTATTTCTGTTTCATAGATAGGTTCATTTGTGTCATATTTTAGATTCCACATATAAGTGATATCATCTGGTATTTGTCTTTCTCTTTCTGACTTACTTCACTTAGTATGATCATCTCTAAGTCCATCCCTGTTGTTGCAAATAGATTTTGTTCTTTTTTAGGGCTGAGTAGTATTCCATTGTATATATGTACCACATCTTCTTTATCCATTCATCTGTTGATGGACATTTAGGTTGTTTCCATGTCATGGCTATTGTGAATAGTGCTGCTATGAATACAGGGGTGCATGTATCTTTTTGAACTATAGTTCTGTCTGGATATATGCCCAGGAATGGGATTGCTGAATCATATGGCAATTCTATTTTTAGTTTTCTGAGGAACCTCCATACTGTCTTCCACAGTGGCTGCACCAAGTTATATTCCCACCAACATTGTAGGAGGGTTCCCTTTTCTCCACATCCTCTCCAGCATGTTATTTGTTGACTTTTTAATGACGGCCATTCTGAGTGGTGTGAGGTGGTACCTCATAGTTTTGATCTGTATTTCTCTAATAATGAGCGATATTGAGCATATTTTCATGTCCCTATTGCCCATCTGTATGTGTTCTTTGGAGAAATGTCTGTTTAGGTCTTCTGCCCATTTTTCAATTGGATTGGTTGCTTTTATTGTTGTTGAGTTGTATGAGCTGTTTGTATATTTTGGAAATTAAGCCCTTGTGGGTTGCATCATTTGCAGATATTTTCTCCCAGTCCATAGGTTGTCTTTTTATTTTGTTTACAGTTTCCTTTGCTGTGCAAAAGCTTGTAAGTTTGATTAGGTCCCATTTGTTTATTTTTGTTTTTATTTCTATTGCCTTGGGAGGCTGATATTAGGTGGGTTTTTTTTTTTTTGTAATTCAGAGAAATATTAAGGGAAAACAAGCAAGCAAAATTAGACCACAGTTGACCTGCTCATATTACTCTTGGTGACATATTTTAATAAAAGTAATATAGGTGTTCAGTTAGAAAATGCAAACTGCATTTTAAAAACACACACAGGGATGAGCATGAACTGATGTTGGTTTTGTTTTGTAACAAAAGAGGAAGCAAAGTGTCTGTTACAAAGGCAAGGAGGTGGGTAGATTTGGTGGGGATAATCCAGGCTGTTCTCTTGGGATCACATCTATTTTATCAACTGGAGTCAAGGTCATCAGCTGAGAGGGTGGACCGGTGAGGAGATGCTAGAATTTCAGGAAAGGACAGAAGATGTGAAGTGGTCTTCTCCGAGAAGAGAAGAGTTCATGGACTAGGGGAATGAGGTAGGGCTGCCAGGTGTGTCGAGGGCTCCCCAAGGTTAACAGTCAGGCTATTAATGTGAAATAGTCTTCACGGTTGGGAACATCTCTGCAGCCACATTCAGTTGCTCAGGTGCAGGGGGAGAGCCCGCCAGAGAGAGAGATTTCATCAGCGTCTTCCAGAAGAGCACTGGGCAAAGCATCGATTATAACATTGCTAAGCTTGGGGAGAAGGGAAATGAAGACATGGGGCAGAGGTGATGGGTTTGAATAAAGTAATGAGCTACATCCAAATGCTTGCTAAATGATGAAACATGATGCTTGGCTTTAGTTCTTCCTGGGTCCCTATCACCGCCTCCCTTGGTGTGTTCGTCCCCTCCTTCCCTCCATGTAGGCCCTACACAGAGCTTGTATCAACTAACACACAGCAACGCATTCGCTGAAAAAGCTCAAGGGCTATTTATGGTTTAATCAGACACTTGCTTTTTGGCCAATAAAATCTTCTAGACACAAAGGTCTCAAATCTCTAAGGGTGAAAATTGAAAGCACTAATAGATAGTGAGGAACAAATTTGGGGCAGAATACCTAGCACAGATTAATATGTTTATTAAATGAATCAAAATATGAAGATGTCAGTGCCAGAACAGGGCCCAGACTGGTGAGTTTTGATGGACATAAGTTATGGGAAGATCAGTGGATCCTTAGAGGAGCTGCTTGAAGATTCTTCAAAGCCATCTTGAACTTGGACTAGTATCTATTCATTAGTTATATGGTAAAAATTCTGAGGGAATAAAGCTCGCTTTTATATATTCTCCCCCTTTTTCTCCCCAGGCACCAATATAGTGTTAGGCAATCTTTGAGAAAATATTGACAAAATGACCAAGTGTATGGTCAGTGGACCAGCCAGACAAGCTGACACCAACATCAAAGGAAGGGCAGAAGGGATGGGAAGCCCGTGAGTCAATGTGTGCACGTCTCTCAGAACGGTGACCCTCCACATCCTCTGAACCTATCCACTTTCCCAAACACCTCAACCCAGAGAAGCTGCCACGGGGTAGCCCTCGAATAGAAAAGGCTTGCACTGCTATTTCCCCTGGAATCTGGGCTGCAGGCAGCTTCCGCAGCAGATGACTCATTATGATCAAAGAGTGAGAAAACCTGTTTCCTGGCCTCTGGCACCTGGGAAGGAAGAAGCACGCCACCACCCACCCTCCGCCCCGCCCCAGGAGGCGTGCGTGGTGCGAGGTCCCTTGGCTGCACACGTAGACCTGGCCTGGCCTGCCTGCTGCCTGCTTTGTGGGGATGTTGTACTGCTGGGTCCAGCCCGCGAGAGGCTCAGGGGTATCCAGGAATGGTCCCCAGAAGGAATCTGGTCCTCACCTCGTACAGGGAGAAGAGAAGGGAGCGGGAACTCCATAATCTTAGTACCTTACGACGATATGCCCAGATATAAGACTGGAGGGACATATTCCCAAGTATAAATGGTTATCTTTGCCTGATGGGGTTACCAGTGACAGCTAATACCTAATTTTTGCTTATATTGGTTTTCTAAATTTTCTGCAGTGAATATGTATTGGATTTAAAAGGGGGTAAGGGTGGGAAATGTTCTTTAAACATCTCCCACTTCATGCACTGGGGAGCACTAGCTCAGTCGATGCTCACACAACAATTTCCTAAGATCGGGAAGCCCACAGCACCGCCCTCAGTTTGCGGATGAAGAAACTAAGGCCGCGACTGGACATGATTCTGCACTGGGTTGTAGTTATCCCAAGTGGATTGATGCCGTAGGCAAGCCCTCTGTATGATACTTGGTCCACCTGGACAGCCGCCCACTCCCCGGAAGCCCTCTCACACGCCCCACCCCCGGGGCCTGCTGAAGGCTGCGGATCCTTGTTCAGTCAATGGCTACTTGACCAGCGAAGGCAGAAGCCTTTATTCTGAGACTCCGGATCTGTACCCAAGTCAGCAAGAAGCAGCAGGGTGGCCTGCTATGGCCTGTCTTTGAAGAGAGGGATCTTAGAGACGAGAAGAGGTTAACTAGTTTGCCCGGGATCACACAGCTATCAAGTGGCCCAGCTGTTCTGTAAACCTGACATTCTGACTGTAGAGATCTCACACTTAACCACTAGATTATAGCCCCTCAGTAAAATAGTCAAGATTCATTCAAAACCATATGGGTGAGGGACTCAGCTGGCATACCACCAGGGCTGGGGGGAACCTCTTGGCTCTCGCCCTGCACTGGCCAATGTGAGTCAGAAGCGCTGGAGATGAGGGAAATCCCTGGCGGTCCAGGGGTTAGGACTTGGCACTTTCACTGCCGAGGGCCAAGGTTCAATCCCTGGTTGGGGAACTAAGATCCCACAAGCCGTGCAAAAGCGTGGCCAAAAAAAAAAAAAAAAAAGAATCACTGGAGATGAGTGGGAGTTACATCTGAAAGAATTAATCAGATATGTTGAGGAAAATGGGAGCCAGGCTTCTCACTGTTGGAGAGGGAGGTACAAATCTGGGAAATGAAAGACTAGAATAACTAACTCGTGTAATGTTGGATTGTAATTGGAGGCATTGGCATGAATATAGGGCTTCCAGAATACATAGATATAGATAATGTATGTATGTGTATATATAGCTCTACCCATAGAGAGCACATGGAAATGATGACACCCTGGTAGCATCGAGCACTTTCAATGCCTGAATCTTGATTTCTAAGTACCATTCTCAGCTAAAAATGACTAGGGCTTCTTGCAGAAATGGATGACTCCAAGGCTGGGGCAGCAAAAGTATCAGACGTGCTTGGATTTCTTGCGTGAGGAATAAGGAAGTTCTCCAAGAATGATGGAGACTGTCAAAAGTCACAGGAGCTTGAAAAGGCTCTCACTGGCCAAATCTGACCCAGCTGAAGCATCATAGTAAGTGTAATAGTAATAGCAGTAGTACCAGTAATGGATGATAAATCATTCAATGAAACAGGAATCCATGAATCCATACTGACATAGATAAATAAGAAGAGAAAGCTCTACCTTATAGTAGGATGCCAACGAATATGTATAGAAGGAATGGTAGCATATATAATTAATTACCAACTATCTTAATAATGATCGGGTCAGGTGAAAAGCATCCGTAGATGCCAAAATTGATGTATAAAAGTTTAATGAGGGATTAGATATTTACACAGTCTTAAACTATCTCGCCACAAAATACTTATTAACATTGTAATGAATACTTATCAATACTTATTAATATCCCACCACAAATTTCTTATTAACTTTACTGTGGAGAAACCCGACAGACACCATCTTAACCAAATGAGAAAAATTAACATCACCAATAATAGGTTAAATCAACATCACGTACCTGCTGATAATACGTACTGAGAACACAGAGTCGTTTCTGAGACATTCCTGTGATATACCTGAATGTAATCATGAGAAAACATCAGACAACCCCAAATTGAGGGACATTCTTCAAAGTAATTAGCTTGAACACTTCAAAAATGTCAAGATCATGGAAGATAAGAGAAGACTAAATAACTGGTTCCAGACTGAAGACGACTAAACAGACATGCCAACTTCATACAATGCATGATTCTGGACATATAAAGGACATCATGGGGACAATCAGTGAAATTTGAATGGGGACCTGTGATCCCCATTGAAGATTGTACAATATCAATGTTAATTTCCTGATTTGGATGGGTGTCCTGCGGCTATGTAGGGAATGTTCTTGTTACACATTGAAGTATTTAGAGGTGTAACAGAGCATCACACCTTTTGCAACTTAATTTCAAAGGGTTGAGAAGAAATAATATGTGTATATGTAGAGAGAGAGAGACGGAAGATATCATGGAATATTAACAAATGGTGAATCTGGGAAAGGGTATATAGGACTTATGTGTACTATCCTTGAAACTGAAATTTCTCTGTGTTTAAAATTATTTCAAAGTAAAACCTACCCCCAAAAGTATATGATACTAAGTCACTCTAAAAATATTAAATCATCAATTCATCATCATTCTTACAGCTGGGGAAAAATTCCATCTCAGTTAATTGCAATGATTAGTGGAAGCATTATGTGGCCTTTTTTATATATATAGAATTATATATTTTAATTATATATATATATATATAATTATTTATATAATTATATATATATAATTATTTAAATTAAATAAATATATATAATTATATATAATTATTTAAATTATAATAATTTACTCATAGAAGGCCTAAGTTTAAAATTAAGGTGTAAGTTGGCTTTTAACCAAAGCATATTCATAAATAATCATTTATTTTCTTGAGCACTATATTACACATTTTCCCCTCTCTCCAGCAGAGAGATATATAATTTAGAGTATGTTCCAATAGGTGTAGGTCAGATGAAAATAGTTGATATTACTGTGAAAATAGGAAAAGGATATCAACCCTTACATTTCTAACAATTTAAACAAGTGAAAAGCAACTCTTCAAAACAGAACAATAGGTTATCACATTCTGGTATATTATCTTTTTTGTCTAATAGAAAAAGGAAGGCAGATGGGAAATTTACTAATAGTCAAACTCGTTCAAATCAAGCACAACTCACAAAGTGCTTCATTTGAGATTGCTGAGTTTCAAAAGTTTTTATAGGCTTTCTAGAGACATGCTGATGAATAAATTTTCCAGGTGTTTCCAGAGAACTGGTAAATGTGGCTGCAATAAAAATACCCATGAACATACTCAGATTTTTTTTTTTTTTTGGACGAGATAGTTGACCTATATTTTCCTGCATCCTACAAACTGCAACAGCGTCATGGAGGGGTGTAGAATTAAAGGATGCTCCAGAAATATCGAGTCACCCCAAATAAAAGAGATAGCCCGCTACTGATCACAGGTGACGTCCTAGACTACATTATATTCATCATTTATCGAATTCCAACCACTTTATTTGCCATCCCTTTAAGAACTCTAAGGCATGAGATGTGAATATTCCTACTTCCCAACGATTAAAGTCCAAGTTTCCAAATCATCAAACTCTCTCACCCCTGAATTTCTCAGCCTAAAAGTTACGTCCAGTCCAGAATCCGGGTGACCTGAATTCATTTCCTGGCCTCAGTAAACAAGTTGCTAAATGTCTCCTCACTTCCTCATCTCTAAAATGTCTTCACGTACAATGCTGTGACAATAAATGAAATCTTTAAAAGTGCAATTCCGACTCAACTAATATCTACTGAGGTGTCCACCCTGAGCTAGGCACCCTGTTACATATTTTACCTATATTTTTTTCCATTTAATCCTCACAATAATGCAATTAAGTAGATAGCTGAATCCTAAGATGAAAAACAGAGGGTCAGAAAAGTTGAATGACTCTTCTCAGGTAGCACAACCAGCCATAGGCAAACCTAGAATTCAAATTCCGATTCACTACTCTTTCCATCTTATTATTTCTATCTTTGTATAGTCAAGATGCTATTACAGTAATAAGATTTTCCAATAGAATGAAATTTGGGGGAACCACCAATAAACTATATTAGAGAAAGTAAAGGAAACTGCAAAGATCATTTGCAAAGTCTGGGTCTGAACTAAGCTTTTGAGCACTTACAGCCCAAGGTCAAGGTGCTATGACACTGAACTTTCCGGGGAGGCACAAACATAAGGAGAAAACTCTGGATTTCTTTTTTGAAGGAAACAAGGAACTTATTCATTTAGGATTCAGGAAGAACAGAGGTATATGAGAAGTAAATATCTGGCTGTCAGTGGAAGACTCAGAAATAGGGAGAAATGAATTCCTGGGCCAGACACACACATTCTTAGATAATATCAAGCAGGTGAGCAAGTTTACCACCTGCTAGAAATTGCATGGTCCAAGATCCCTCAGAATGTATTTATAGCTGCTCCGTCACGAAGGCGCCAACATCTGATCTGTTCTTTCCAAAATAGGTTTTAAAAAATTCAAAAGGAAAAAGGCAAGAGCCTGTAAACAATGTCTTCTGCAGCTGATTGTGAGACAGGACAGTGGGTTGCAAAGTCTGGGCAGACTTTCAGTCTGAGGAAAGAAAAGGGCTCTTAAGGCAGTGGGGGGCTGCAGAAAGGAGCCCAGCTGCTCCTTTTGGCTTCTTGGCTACCATGACCTGAAGAGGAGAAACCACTGCTGACCCACCTTGTTTGGAAGGAAGACAGCCCAGTGAGCACTGGTTTCCTGGGTGGGTGTTTCATGCTTACCACACACCATGCTCCTGGAAGGCATGTGGCCAAAAAAGAAAGAAAGAAGGAACCAGGAGTCCTAATTTTCTGAGGCCCCCAGGTGCTTTTCAACTCCTTTCTAGAAGAAAGAAGTTCTGTCTATGGGAGACTAGTCTATGGGCAGTAGAGGCTTTATCAAAGAAGGGCTGAAGTCTTAATTCATGATTGATAAACCCTAGATTGGAGTCACCACAGAACTACAGTGCCACGCTCTCTCATCTAAGACTCAGAAATCCAAAAAGCTCTGAAAATACCAAGTTCTTTTTTGCAACTCCTTTGACAAGCAAAACCTGGCCTGATTTCTTCTAATGACAAAACCTGACCTGGGTTTATGGAAGGGCACAGCCACAAGCCCAGAGGAGATTATGAAATATTTAGTATATGCATCATATTATCTTTCCAGCATCAGAAAAATTATGAATTCCAAGAATACCTAGCTCCAAGTATTTTTGGTGATGGGTCGTGGCCCTGTATTATATATTTTTGTGAGTCCTTTTTGCTTTCTTCTCTTGTTCTAAATGTGGGTTGATCCATCTCTTATGCAGTATAATCGACTAGGTGTCTTCAGAAGTAGGGAGACATTCACAGAAAATGCACAACGTGCCAGACTATGTATGTTGGCTCGCAAAGTCTGCCAGCAAATTCTGGAAGAGCTGAATGCACAGGCTGAGCTTCCCACACAAGGAACTATCACCGTGGGGAGGCAGATGTCAGAATTATGAGCAGAGAACCTAGGACAGCCTCACGGGAAATCACCCAAGAAGCTTAAAAAATACTGCCTTAAAGTTGATCCACTTCACGGACAACCAACGACCTTCCCTCTCTCGACAATCACATTTAAATTTCTGATTTGTTGGTCCCACGCATTAAAAATTTAATTTAAATTCTGGTGAGCTTTAGAAATTCAGCACCGGATATGCCCACACAATCCCAAATTCTCAAAAGTTTTTGTCAGTGAAAAGCATACCAAACACAAACAAACTTAACCATACATACTACTCATTCCCTTTCCTACTTCTCTTTTGGTGGAATTGTTTTCCTTTCAAACACACTGTGAACGAATGGGCACCTGACAATAATTTCTTCTGGATGAGACTCAGAGGATAAAAACTCAGATATCTGCTTAGAAAAAACTCTTAAGAAGAGCTGCTCAAACCCACAGATAGGGCCTCTGGATCACAAAATGCTCTGCTTTTTTTAGGGATCTGATAATCAAATATTTTCTTGTCCTATATGTCAAGGTAACTCGTTCTGAAGTTAACACTGTTTAGTGGAATGTAGATTACAAATAACTATACTCAAATGAATAACTACAACTTTTAAGTCGTGCTCTGTCTAGCCTCTCGTGTGTATTTAGGAACCAAATTAAAGGGTCATCTGCTTGGAGTTTTTGAAATCTAGAGTAGATTAGGAATAATGTCTGCCCCAGACCACCACTGTTTACATGAGAGTTTTTAGCCCAGAGTTTTGTCACTCTTTGAAGTCAGAATGTCTGATTTCTAACTTGTATGCTTATAGATTTGGGGTTAAAAACACACCCCAAAAATGCACACACACACAAGAGGAAGCCATTTAAAATGAAAATAAAAAAGGGAACCCTCTTGCACTGTTGGTGGAAATGTAAATTGATACAGCCACTATGGAGAACAGTATGGAGGTTCCTTAAAAAACTAAAAATAGAATTACCGTATGACCCAGCAATCCCACTACTGGGCATATACCCTGAGAAAACCATAATTCAAAAAGACACATGCACCCCAATGTTCACTGCAGCACTATTTACAATAGCCAGGTCATGGAAGCAACCTAAATGCCCATGGACAGATGAGTGGATAAGGAAGATGTGGTACATATATACAATGGAATATTACTCAGCCATAAAAAGGAACGAAATTGGATCATCTGTAGAGATGTGGATGGATCTAGAGACTGTCATACAGAGTGAAGTAAGTCAGAAAGAGAAAAACAAATATTGTATATTAACGCATATATGTGGAACCTAGAAAAATGGTACAGGTGAACCAGTTTGCAGGGCAGAACACAGATGTAGAGAACAAACGTATGGACACAAGGGGAGAAAGTGGCAGGGTAGGGGTGGTGGTGTGATGAATTGGGCGATTGGGATTGACATGTATACACTACTATGTATAAAATGGATGACTAATAAGAACCTGCTATATAAAAATATAAATAAAATAAAATTCAAAAAAATAAAAAAAATAAATAAATAAAATGAAAATAAAATAGAAAAACAGTAGCTACTTCTTATCAAACAAACAAAAAAAAAAAAAGGAAAGACATAACTGCCTACATTTATGATAGAAGCAAATAGCAAGGAGGGAGAAGAGGTATTTAAGGTCTGATAACCAGGAATTATAACTAAGATTCACAGGAAGGAAAATGTATGCTGCGTGGCAGAGATAGCTTGTGGCCACAAACAACTCTTTCTCCCTTCCTCCTCAGTAAAAAAAAAAAAAAAAAAGAATCCTGATTTTATTTGGGCAGCAATGAACTCAATAAAAGATGTTGTTTCCCAAACTTCCTTGCAGCAGGGTTTGGCGTGTGGTCAAGTTCTGGTCAATGACATATAAGCAGAGTGTTGAGTGGGAGGTGGAACTTGGGGGTTGAGGGTGTGGGAGGAGGGGAAGGAGAAGGGAAAGGGAGAAGACGAAGGGAAATTCTGCCCTGTGGAGCCTGGCCCAGCTTAGAGACAGGTCTTTTTATGCCTTCTCCCTTCTGGAACCAGAAGTTCCAGCAGCCAACTTGGACCATGGGTTAAGAATGGAACCCACCACTAGGAAATGAAGCAAAAAGTTAAGAGCTGAGTCCCTAATGACTTCATGGAACTGCCGTATTTACTCTGGACTGGCTACTTCTGGACTTCCCTTATGTGAGAGAATCAACTCTTCTGCCTTTATTGTGATTTGTTTTGTCATTGTTCTATTCAGCTCTCTCTATCGAAAACCTAACTGATTGAGTCTGGCTCAGGATCCGTGACTTAGGCCCCAGCTACTCAAAGTGTAGTCCCTGGAAGAGCAGCCTGGAAAGGCAGAGTCTCGGGTCCCACCCAGCCCTACTGAGTCAGAAGCCACGTTGTAACAAGATCCCCAGGTGATTTGTATGCATGCTTGGAGAAGTTTGAGCAGCACTGCCTGAGAGTAAATGCACTTCGAAAAACCAGACTGAACATCATGGATTTGAATGACCTGCTGGGTAGTGTTCTCATTACCTAGATTTATATCCTGAAAAGATGACACAGAAATATGACCTGATTTTGAGAGCAGGCATCACACATATTATTTTCAAAGGACGAGTTTCTCAATAGGTTCAAAATGCACTAAAGAAAAACAAACATAAAGGTTGTAAATAGCCTAAATTTGGACTTTTTAAAAATATAATTCATAATAAAGTAGGGTGCTTTACACAAAATGACCAAGCTGCCAAAATCCAGAAACAATAACCCTTTTGGCTATTTATTACACCAAAGCTTTTCTATTCTCATTTTTAAGTTACTAACCACTAGTTCTCTGACAAGTTCAGTTGTATCCCAACTGCCCAGTTGGAAATGCTTTTACCTATGAGGCATTTAAAAGTGAAAATTTTACTTTCATTGTATACTTTCAGTCTGGAAATTTTCTCCTCCACTCCCCAAAAGAACTCCTAGTAAGTAAATGCAATTTTTTAAATTTTATTGAAGTATAGTTGATTTACAATTACGTGTTAATTTCTTCTGTACAACAAAGTGACTCAGTTATACTTATTTTTTTTCATATTCTTTTCCATTATGGTTTATCACAGGATATTGAATATAGTTCCCTGTGCTCTACAGTAGGACCTTGTTGTTTATCCATTTTATATATAATAGGTTGCATCTGCTAATCCCAAACTCCCCATCCATCCCTCCCCCACCCCCCACCCCCTTGACAACCACAAGTCTGTTCTCTATGTCTGTGAGTCTGTTTCTGTTTCATAGATACATTCATTTGTGCCATATTTTAGATTCCACATGTAAGTGATATCATCTGGTATTTCTCTTTCTCTTTTTGACTTATTTTGCTTAGTATGATAATTTCTAGGTCCATTCATGTTGCTGCAAATGGCATTATTTCATTCTTTTTATGGCTGATAATGATAACCACTAGTTTGTTCTTTGTATCTGTGAGTCTGTTTCTTTTTTGTTATATTCACTAGTTTGTTTTATTTCTTAGATTCCACATATAAGTGACAGCATACAGTATTTGTCTTTCTCTGTCTGACTTACTTCACTGAGCATAACACCCTCTAGGTCCATCCATGTGGTTGCTAATGGCAAAAATATCCTTTTTTATGGCTGAATAGTATTCCATTGTGTGTGTGTGTGTGTGTGTGTGTGTGTGTGTGTGTGTGTGTATGTATATATACCACATCTTTTTTATTCATTCATCTGTCAATGGACATTTAGGTTGTTTCCACGTCTTGGCTATTGTAAATAGTGCTGCTATGAACATAGGGATGCATGTATCTTTTCAAATTATAGTTTTGTCTGGGTATGTGCCCAGGAGGGAGATATACCCAGGAGTGGGATTGCTGGATCATATGGTAACTCTAAGCAAATGCAGTTCTTAAAGAAACAAGATGTTTTGAATCAATTGATTTTACTTAATTTTCAAATAATTTTTCTACAGTAGTATTTTAGGTATAATTTACATACAATAAAATGCCCATATCTTAATTGTACTGCTGGATGAACCGGACAGTCATATTCACCCATGTAACCATCACCCCAGTCAAGATTCAGGACATTCCCGTCACCCCAGAACGTTCCCTCCAGCGGCCCTGCAGTCATTCCCCACCTCCACCTGCCACAGAGAGGCAGTCATGTCTACAGTGGGGTTCTTATTCTTGTGTGGCCAGAAAATGGAACCAAAAATGATTTTACAAGTTAAAGCTGATAAAATAGCATTAAGAATCATAAAGCTCCATGTTGTCCGCAGGTGCTCTTAATATTCTTTAATCCTCTATCAAAAGCTTGTCTAATGTGTGATAGGAAGAAGGGCAAATGGCTTTGAGCTTGGTTCAGTTAACAGTGTGAGTGTGGATACAATTCGCTAAAACGTTGGCTGTACTCGTGTGGATTCTTTATCTATTCTAAGTAGGTTTAAATAGGTTTTAAAAAGGTTTTCTTCCCCCTGGGAAACACTGATTTCAAGTAGTGCTTCCTGCCCTCCTATTTCTGATAACAAAGAGAGCTAGAAGGTAGAGTGATTTACAGTTAAAAACACAAAGTTTACTTTTTAAAAGACTTTTGATTATGCCAGGTTATCATTTGGGTTGAAGCTGGGAGTTAGATAAGCTAAACGTCATTTCTTTTGTCATAATCCAACATTTTTTTTTATTGGAGTACAGTTGATTTACAATGTTGTGTTACTTTCAGGTGTACAGCAAATGAATCTGTTATACATATACATGTATCCACTCTTTTTTTTAGATTCTTTTCCCATATAGGTCATTACAGAGTATTGAGTAGAGCTCCCTGTGTGATACAGTAGGTCCTTATTAGTTATCTATTTTATACATAGTAGTGTGTTTATGTCAATCCCAATCTCCCAATTTATCCCTCCCCCAACTTACCCCCTGGTAACCATAAGTTTGTTTTCTATGTCTGTGACTCTATTTCTGTTTTGTAGATAAGTTCATTTGTACCCTTTTTTTAGATTCCACATATAAGTGATATCATATGATATTTGTCTTTCTCTAATCCAACATATTTCATTAAAAATTAGTGCACAGATAGGAGCCTCTGAGCACTCTTCCTGCTTAGAATCAATTTACTACACCCATTGTTCAGTGGTTCACTTTTCCCCATTTTAGGAGATAGGCAATGACAATTCACATACAAGAAAATCATGAGTAAGGCACTTGTAGGTTTTGGTACACTGCAGATTTAAGAAACCACTAATACTAGCAGTTCTACTTATAAACCCAGGTAACCAATTCTGAGGTGTAATATCAAAACAAGTCTGAGACCACACTCATTGCGATTCCTGGTTCCTCTCAACAAACGCGTCCATATCCTAGGGAGGCATTTTGTCTCTAATTACGATCAGTGGTGCACCAGCTTCCGGGGGTCAGAGTTCTGTTTTGGGGTACGTCGCTGTGTACTTGGGTGCCAGCTCTTTGATGAGATTCACATAGTCGGTTTTTTCTGCACAGGCCCTGCATTCTTCTCCCCAGCTGTACAGTATCTGTTTCAGCTCTGCTACTCTCATCTTGGACAGGTCCACTGATGCCAAATCCAATTTTTTTTCTTCATGACAAAAAGGAAGAGCACAATTTTTAAAAAACAAAACCGACTATGAAACACTTAGGCAAATAGTGTTACTTATCTTGGTGCTGACTACCCTGTGATTTACAGTGGGGAACAGTTCCAGTGTCTATGGAAAACAGGACATACCTAAGAAAAATGTATCCTATGCAAAGCTATTGGGATAACTCATGATCTGTTGGACTTTCTTTCCATGGAATTATACTCGCTTCAAAACAGGGCCTGTGTAGCTTTGCAGTCTTTGCTACCACTCCATGGCTTCTCAAGACCAACGTTCATAAAACAAATAGCACCGCATCCTAATTGCTGCTCCCAAGGTAAGAAGAACGGAATCAATAAAAGGCGGTACCTTGGGATGGCCCTGTGTGTGTGGCCAACTGAAAGCCATAGATTGTTATTAGCTAGAAAGTTACGATTCACTTTTATATGAGATATGTCTGTGGTAAAGCAGATGAGCACACGTATTACAAAGCACTAATACAAATTAGTTTTTAAATACAAATGTAAAGAAACCCAAACACGTGAATAAAATTAGGAGCATTATCACTGATCCTTAATTGTTTTGGATCTCTGCTTAAACTCACCTGATCCCTCCACCCCTACTGGGATTACCAAATCATCACAGGGTTTATTTACAGACCTTTGGGGCATAGCCACCTCTCTAACGCTGGTGCCTCGGTACCAGCCAATCTGGCTCCTAGCATTCTTGCCAATAATACCTGTCACCAACATCTAACTCCTCTAGTGAGACTATTGTTTCCCTGTTTACAGATTATCTGCAAAGGATGTCAAGAACTCAGCTACTTCTCTATTGCCAAGCCCCAAAATAGAAAAATAATTAAGCTCATCTATAATATACTCGTGATTCTGATTTCCCCGTGAGAAAGGGGCAATTTTTCTCTTACGAAGGAAAGTCTCCTTCCCCCTTCCTCACCACCAGGGGTGTGCTTGAACACAGATACAGCGTTTAAGTTGACTTATTTAACAATTAGTGGCAGCCTAGGACTTTTTCAGCTTGACCTCTTGAAGCATTCCTTTTTTTCCCTACATAGTAGAACATGGCATTTCAAAGCCTTTCAATAACCTAACATAGTTGTCAAGTGATTTATCAAAAACTTCCAGTCAGTGTACCCTAAGTTAAAAGTTGGATTTTAGACTTAGGAATAAATTTAATCAGGAGGTAAAAGATCTATACACAGAAAACTACAAGACTTTGATGAAAGAAATTGAAGAAGACACAAACAAATGGAAAGAGACCCTGTGTTTATGGTTTGGAAGAATTCATATTGTTAAAATGTCCATACCATCCAAAGCAATCTACAGAACCAATGCAATCCCTACCAGAATGCCAGTGGCACTTCTTACAGAGATAGAAAAAAAATCCTAAAATTTGTATGGAATGACAAAGGACCCTGAATTGCCAAAGCAATCCTGAGAAAGAACAGCAAAATGGTGATTATAGTTAAGAATACTGTATTACATATTTGAAAGCTGCTAAGGAGTAGATCTTAAATATTCTCATCACAAAAAAAGAAATGGTAATTATGTGATATGATGGAGCTGTTAGCTAACATGGTAATCATATTGCAATATAGAGGTATATCAAATCAACGTATCGTACACCTTAAACTTACACACTGTTATATGTCAATTACACCTCAGTAAAGCTGGAAATAAATAAATAAAAGTTGGATTTTAAAGGCTTTTTTATTTGGAGGGTCAGCTACACTCTGCTCCAGAGAATCCTTACATTTTTAAATAGTGATTCCCATTCTTTTAAAAACCAGAGCAAAGGGCTTCCCTGGTGGCGCAGTGGTTAAGAATCCACCTGCCAATGCAGGGGACACAGGTTTGAGCCCTGGTCCAGGAAGATCCCACATGCCGCGGAGCAACTAAGCCCACGCACCACAACTACTTAGCCTGTGCTCTGGAGCCTGCGAGCCACAACTACTGAGCCCACGTGCCATAACTACTGAAGCCCACGCACCTAGACCCCGTG
Source organism: Balaenoptera ricei (assembly GCF_028023285.1). Classification (NCBI taxonomy): domain Eukaryota; kingdom Metazoa; phylum Chordata; class Mammalia; order Artiodactyla; family Balaenopteridae; genus Balaenoptera; species Balaenoptera ricei. Next base: position 7,534,175 of record NC_082640.1, on the reverse strand, counting down.
CTCTGCAACAAGAGAAGCCACTGCAACGAGAAGTCCGCATACCGCAACGAAGAGTAGCCCCGCTCACCGCAACTAGAGAAAGCCCACGTGCAGCAATGAAGACCCAACGCAGCCAAAAATAAAATAAATAAAATAAATTTATAAAAATAAATAAATAAATAAAAATAAAAAACATTCTTCCAGGTCAAAAACCAAATAACACCTTCCTAATTGAAAACATAATCCAAGTCTACACTTACCTTGTCTGTTAATTTCCTGCCTGACATGACAAAATACCTTTAGGCGTAGAAACTTTCATAGCCCAAATTATTAATACTCCACAGCTCAAAGGCCCCTGTTCAGTCTCAACTTTCCTGCCAAACATAAGCTGGGAAGAATTTAGAACTAGTGGTCTATTCAAGATAAATCGTTGAAGGAAAAAAACTTTCTTGCAAGTGTTGGTAGTTTCTTCAGGTTATTCTAGAGAACTTGGCATTTGGCATTAACTTTAAAAGGGGAAAATCCTCTATGACTCCCTAAAACTACAGGGAAAAAGTCAATACCAACAGTAAATCTAGTCCATGGCTCCCTAAGGGCCTCTAGTGGCCAGCATTGCCAAAACATTAATAAGTACTCTCTTCTTCTGAATAATATCTGATTAATTTTTCTATTATTCAAGGAGCCCAGTAAGATCCCTTGCTCATAGTAAAAGCTATTCAAAAGAAATTTGTTGAATGGAAGAATCAGCACAGTTTTGTCCCTTTGGGGGCTATCGTTTATATGGACTCAGCGATTCCTGCCTCTACTTCGTTACTTGGAAGCCAATAAAAAGAAACATCTGCCGCATCACCACCCTGGAAGTTAGGGCCTGGCCTTGGCCATTTGAGAAATAGCTTGTCTTTGGTATCTTCTGACCTTAAACCTATTTAAAGCCATCTGTGTAGCTATAGTGCATAGGCTTATTACACAGCTATGCTGGAAAATAAGACTAAAATAATTCAGAGTTGGGTGCTAATTACTTAGGTAGTTTACAAAGACTATGCCAGGTATGTAACATAAAACAATGACATAAGCAAAAGAAATGGATTTCTACTGGTGGAATTACAGGTGTTAGGATAGGTTAAGTGGGGAATCCCCCAGCCTTTTATTTATTTATTTATTTATTTATTTATTTGGCTGCGCCGGGTCTTAGTTGCGGCACTCGGGATCTTCCTTGCAGCATGCGGGATCTTTAGTTGTGGCATGCGGGATCTAGTTCCCTGTCCAGGGATTGAACCCTGGCCCCCTGCATTGGGAGCACAGAGTCTTAACCACTGGACCACCAGGGAAGTCCCCCTCCAGCCTGCTATGATACCTAATCAATCTACCCAAAAGACTGGCCCAGATACAAATCCTCTGTATAAGAATAGATCTATGTATGTAAAATTTATAAGGCCAAGGATAATGTTTTAAATAGGACATCTTCCTTTTCTGGCTGTTTATTTTAGGCACCCTTGATAAGGCTATTTCATCAGGTAAAACCTGCTTTGATGTGAATGACCTATTTCCTAAAAGTTAAAGCTGGCAGAATGATAGCTCTAGGAAGAACTTTAGAGTCCCATTTAAAACTTCAGAGTCCTTACATCACCTTTGAATAGATGCAACTTTTGTCTTAATAGGTTACCAAGAGCTAATTCACCACGAGTAGCTGCTCCCTTGAAATTTTGAACTCTTCCTTGACATATGTAGTTGACAACGCCTTAGTGATTTAAGAGGTTAAACTTTGCCATTTGGGTGGGCAGTTTTACCTAATGCGGACTGTGCCAGAATTCATTTCTCTTCCCCCAAAGAAGTTCAGATGGCACTAGGCACCACGGAGCAGTCCAGCACCCTATTAGCAAGTGTAGAACTTCTTTCTTTCTAACACTGACTTTTTAGAAACTGGCCCTATGTTTAGAGAATTGGCAATATGCTGGACATTTGGGGAAAAAAACATTTGACTCCGTTATACCGTATTTCAGCTCACAGATCTGACTGTCCATCTTCTTCAGCTTCTCGCAAATCTTCACTGCAGGCATGTGCACACTCATTGGGCGAGTGACCTCACTTAGGATCTTTGTGGCCGCATCTTTTGTTGCTCCTAGATAGTAGCACTGAAGGGGAATGAAGAGACTTTAGGGACCCAGACACTGAAAAAAAGCAAGCAGTATAGTTTCAAGAAGTGAGGAAGAGGTTAACCTAGTTTTTGTGGCCCAGCTTTTAAATTTAACCCCTGCTAAGACACCAGAAAACAAATGACTCCGTTCCCATGATCAGCCTAATTAGAAGTGCTCTGCAATTCACATGATGCTTAAAGACTACTGATAAGAGCTAACACTTGCTAAATGTTTTATCTGTGCTGACACATTGCTCTCAGGGCTTTAAAGGTATTGATGTATTTAATTCTCATAACAATCCTGTGACGTAAGTACTAGTATTTGACACCCAAGCCAACTGGCGGTCACCCAACTAGCAAGAAGAAAAGACCGAATTAATGTAAAAATCTAGCCTTTTGGCTCTGGAGTCCATGCCCTGTTCCATCATGTTCTACTGCCTTTCAAGCTCCCTGACAAGCATTTGACATTTAAAAATATAAAACTTAATGGTGCAGACAAATGCTGAGACTTTTACAGTGTGTCAGTGGTGAACAGTCAACGAGGAAAATTTAACTGACAAATTCAACATGACAATTTTAGGCAAAATGAATTGGCCCAAGATTGTCTTTAGTGCTGTAAAAACAGTATATTGAAACAGGTCATTTGTGTATACCCAGGAAACACCATTACAAGATAATAAAAGTACTTCATTAATTATGCATAAATAATGATGTAAAAATATTTTGATAGATTTCACTAATTGTCTTGATAAGAAGTGGAAAGTATACCCACTCTTAACTCAGGACAGTAAATTCTCATTAGGAATTCAATTGTATAATTTCCTTTAAGAAATTGTGGAATTGGTTGCCTATGGTTTTTTCAAAAAGCCAAATGAAATGAGACATACTCTAGATGAAAATACATTGACTCCATTTCCCTGAAAGATCAATTTCTGCTCGCTTTCTGCAGTGAGCAGGCTTGAGGCAAGCATCGAAGAAGGAGAACATTAAATTCAAGATGAGAAATGAAACGATTAGCAGTTTTCTCCGAGCACAGGGAGAAAATGAAAGGTGAAGATTTACCATACCAGGCGGTTTTCTTTTCCTTTGACATCCAAGCAAAAGCTGATCAATTCTTTTTCTATGGTGTCCAGAGAAAAGTTGACTCCTCTGGCTATCAAGGAGTTGTAGAATCGGTTCAAGAATTCTTGACACACTAGAAGGAACAAATAAATTATGTATTTGTGTACAATATCACCACTACCACACCTATGTATATGTTTCTCCCACCAAATAAAAAAGTAAGTATGATTCAACGCATTGTGACAAATTAAATTCATATTTTAAGTAAGAATGGTTTCAGGCCTGTAGCTTTTAGCTTAGTATTGGGCCTTGAATAACATGAGCTTATTGAATCAATCCATCAATCTATGGAACCAAGTTCCACTTAATATGAGAACTTTCCCACAAAATGTCACTAACCCTAAAAGAAAATATTGCCTCGTCTGGGATATGATGCTTGGGACAGCTTTGTTAAAAGCATAGAGAAAAAACAGAACATGTGTCTTGAATGAAGCCCCTTGGTAGTCTGCATCTGCCTGCATGTTCCAGTTTGAACCCCAGTCTGAACAATCATATTCAATCACAGGGTCCAGAGTCAGTGAAGAGATGACACTCAGAAGAGGCACAGGCAATAAGAACAACCATAGTTACCATTTGTTAGCACTGTTCTGAGTACTTTATGTGGATGAACTTATTCAAGTCTCAGAACAAAACTCTGATGTACATTACTATCCTCATTTTACACATGAAGAACCTGAGTCAGAGAGAGGACAGTGAGCTTGCCCAGTAAGTGGTAGAGAGGGAGTTTGACCCCAGATGGTCTCCCTCTGGGCCCACATGCTTATCCACTAGGGTACTCTGAAATAGAAGGAGGCTGCTTTCCCACGTTGTTGTCCCAAAGGGGAAGTGTCCAAGCAATCAGAGAAGGACATGGAGGCCAGAGCATATGCTGGAAAACAGCAGCCCTCATATTAGAAAGAATTTTAGGGAAATAGCCTAAAGAAGAGTGGCGAATTCTAGGGTAACCAGGAATAAATTTAATAGTATAGCAAGACTTTGAAGGAAAAAAATTACAAAACTTTATCAAAAGACCTAAAAGTAGACCTAAGAAATGGGAAGATAAGCCATGTTCATGGATGGGAAGATTCAATATTATGGATGATAATTATTTTTAAGTAGATCAATAAACTCAATGCTCTTCTAATGAAAATCTCAATAGGATTTTTTATAGATTTGATAAACTGATCCAAAAATACATATGAAAAAACAAGAGCAAATGAAAGCCAAGAAATACTTGAAGAAGAAGGAGTTTGGGGAGTTGGCCTTATCGGATATCAAGACCTAATTCAAAGCTATAGCATTTGAAACACTGTGGGACTGGCACAGAAATAGACCAATGGAACAAACTAGTGAGTCTAGAAACAAATCCACAAATCTAGAGGAGCTTGGTATAGTACAGAAGTGATGCTAAAAATCAGTGGGGGGAAAATGGACTAGTCAATAAATGGTACTAGGACCACCTGCCATGGAAAAAGTTAAACTTAGACGCCTATCCAAAGCTACACACAGACGTGAATCCCAGGTGAATAAAGACATATGGGAAGAGCAACACTACAAAAGTTTTAGAAGAAACCTTAGGAAAACATCTTTATGGCATCAGGATAGAGAAGGATTTCTTAAAGAAGAGACCAAAACACGGATCATACATTTGATTACATCAAAATTAACCAGTTTTTTAATGCAAAAGAAATCGTAAGCAAATGATAAGACAAGCCACAAACTGGAGGAAGATATTTACAACTTATATAACTGACGAAGGATTAATATCCAAAATACATGAAAAATCATCATGGTCATACCCTCAGGTCCAGTCATTACCAATGACTATAACCTCTATAATCTCAGTGGAAACATCCCATTGTCTGGTCATCATCTCCCATCTTTCCAGCTCACATCCTCTAACACCCCAAGGTGAACAATTCCCTGACCCCGCCAGGTCATACTATTCATTGATGCCGCCGCCATTTCACCCTGCTTCCTCACCCAGCTTAGATTCCATGGTTCAACATTATAATTAACTCCTTGGCACACAGACTGAACTCCCTTGCATCTCTCTCCCTTGTTGGACTCACCCAGCAAAATCCTAACCCTGGTTAAAACTTTGCACCTATACTCACTGAACGTGGCTGGAGGAAATAGCACAGCCGTACTCACTGGTCTCACTGTAAATTCATGACCGCTCATTTCAGTGAGCCATCAGTGCTCCCAACAATCCTACTACATTGACCTCATTCTCACTCTGTCCCACTCCCAAAAGGACAATTGCGCAGCTGCTCTCTCAAACCTTGTGTCACACCTCCACCCCATCCTCAGTGATGATGGTGCTTCCTATTTCTCTGAGGGAAAAAAAAAGCAACAGGAAAGAACTCTCCCTTGCTCCTGCCACCACATCTACAACACGTGTACCAGCACAGTCTACCTTAATTCCATGAATGAACTGTGACAACCCTTCCACCTGCTAAAGTAGATCCTATCAACTCCCTGCTCCTGCACCTCTGCCCTCTCTCTCCCGTCTTGTTCCCATTAACATGCTGTTAATTCTCATATCTTAAAAGCAACAAAACCTCTCTCAACATCACATCCCACTTCTCCACTCCTGTTTAAGAAAAACACTCTAAAATAATTTTTATACTTGTGGTTTCCAGGTCTCTTCTCTCTCCCTCTCTGTCCCTCCCCCCAACACCAAGTTTAAAGCCAGTGAGTTATAAAAGGTTCAGTTTGAAAAATAGTGTCCCTTGTCTCCCCTTCCCCATTTCCCCCAAACTCAAAGCTTTCATTTTCAACTCTTTTAGCTGATTCCTTTGGTATTTACAAATTTTAAATAACATGTTTGTGTGGCTAATTCCTAATTTTATTTTTAGTCTTAGATATTTATTATAGTTTTTTCCTGTGGAAGAGAAAGATTTAACTCTTTTGCCCAAACCCATCTCTTGTAAAAAGCATTTGGTTGGATGTTTTTATGTAGCCTCACAATCTTTGTCTTTTAACTTGAGTATTTACTACTTAACTTAGTACTTGAAAAATATAATAACGCCACCTGCAGGAAAAGAGCTACAACTTTTTGGAAAAGATAATAATAAAGTTTAAAATCAAGTTAGTGGAATTATTAAATTATCAGTGGGCTAGGAACATTATTTTCAGCAGTTCCATCCACACCTTCTAGAACTGAAGTCAGTCCTACATTATCTGCTCCAGCTTGATTTTGGAGGGAAAAAAAGACACCAGATTAGTCTTGCTGGTACCAGTACTAGGGGAGAATTGCTACCTAGGAATAAAATACATGTTATAATGAGTTAAGACTTAAGAATAACCAGAAGCTCTTGAATAATCTGTATATTACTTCATTGTTCCAATTTTATTTTTAATATTGCCTTAAATAAATTAGTTCCCAACTCCACACTCAGAAAGCAGTATAGGTAGGGATTCAGTGCTTCGGCTCTGAAGCCAGACTCTCTGGGTCCAAATCCTGGCTTTACTATTTAATATTTACTAGCTGTGGCTTTGGGCCTTTCAATGTTGACTCACCCGACAGTCTAATTGCCATTCTCTTTAAGTTCATCAGTCTTCTTTCTCTGTGTTTAAGATTTTCTCTTTTCTCCTTTTGTGTTTTGCAATTTCCTTCTGATATGGTTAGATGTGGAATTATTTTTATTTATACTGTTTGGAATATACTGGACTTCCAAATCTGTGGATTGATGACTTTCATCCGTTTGGAAAAATGAGCTATCATCTCTTTTGCTCCACCCGTACACTCTCTCTTCTCCTTCTGGAAGTCCAATTAACATATGTGGGAATTTTTCTCTTGATCCGCATTGTACCTTTATCTCTGTTTCATATTTTTATTCTCTTAATTGCTCAGTGATTCCTTCTTGGCAATTTCTTCAATCTTCTAACTCACTAATTCTTTTCTCAGCTGTGTCTAGTCTGTGGTTAATCTCACTAATTTCTATTTGTACATGTTTATTTGGTTCTTTTCCAAATATGTTTGGACATTTTTAATAGCCTCCTGCCCTTTATTCATATTTTCAACCCCTTCCTTTATTTCTTTAAATATAATAAACATATTTTATATTCAGTGCCAGATAATTCTAAAACCTAAAGCCTGTCCAGGTATGCTTCTTCTGTCTCTTGTCTCAACTGGCTGTCACTTATGGTGCTCTTCTTCCCATGGGTTTGTGATTTTTCTTAATGTGAGCTTTCTTAGAACTTTGTGGGAATTATTAGAATTTTGTGGGACTGGATTGAAGGTGGATTCCTATGTGAGATTAACATTTGCTGATGCCTACTTGAAATCCCTTTAAACTAAATTCTCAGTTTGAGATGTTTTGGATCACCCAGGTTGGCTGTGTCAATTTGGGCTTCAGTGCATATGTGTGGTAGCTTGTGAGTATGAGTGATCAGGAGACATTTTTGTTTTACCTTTTATTCAGTAAAAAGTTCAAGTACTACAATATCTTTTAGTCTCTAAAGAATGGTGGTAGAATTGTGGTTATTTCCAGGTAACCTTTTATAATGAAAGTCTAGCTCTCTGGGGTTCCAAACTAATTGGGGGAGGATCCAGTATTACACACCTAACTTGGGAAGGTTCTGGGCTATGTCATTATTCTCTTTATTTTATTCATTCTCTTTATTTTACAGCCATGAAAATCTAAGTTTAAATTGCCTGGGTGGCAAATACCCTCAAGAAAAATCCCAGCTTCAGGGGTCCCTTTACCTCTTTTGGTTTCCACTTTCACATTGTTTTTGGCCTCTGGGTATGCCTTACTAACTTACACTTAACATTTTCACATTTTTATTTTATCCAGTGTTTTCAGTTGTTTTCAGCTAGACGACCAGAAATGTCTATTTTTAGAACATGAAGTCATATTCATTCCTAATGCTATTTAATAGGAACAGAACACTAAATATAATATAGCCATGTTGTGGTTTTAACAAATATTTATTGAGCAATTAGTAAGTGCCGGACAGTATTCTATAGGTTGTTGGAAAAACAAAGCTCTTACTCTCAGGGATTACATTCTGGTGAATAAATAAAAGTATCTTGTGGCTGTGAAGAAACATAAATTTGGTAAGGAGGATAGAGTAATAGTATAAGGTAACAGTATTATTCTAAACGGGGTGGTCAGGGAAGGTCTCTCAGATAAAGTTGTATTTGAGCATAAACCTTAAGGAAGTGGGAGAACAGCTTAAGTGGAGTGCTTGGGAAGAACTCTCCAGGCAGAGGGAAGAACAGCATAGGCATGTCCTTGGCAGGTCCAAGAACCATAAGGGAGCCAGCATGGGGGAAGTAGAGTGACCAAGAGGGAAGATGGTAGAAAATGAGGTCAAATGAGCAGCAGCTCATCTGCAGGTCATCTAGGGCTTTGAGGCCATGGTAAGGGCTCTGGGTCCTACTCTGAGAAGGCATGCCGTTAAAGGTTTTGAGTAGAAGGGTGCAGTGATCTGACATTACTTTTAAATTATGCCTCTGGAGGTTCTTTGGAGAATAGACTGCAGGAGAGCCAGAATGAAAGCAGGCATAACCATTTGGAGGTTCTTAAAATAGCTGCATATCTTGGACCAGGGTGGGAGCATTGGAGGTGATGAGAATGGTTGGATTCTGGATGTATTTTGAAGGCAGAGCCAAAAGAATTTACTAATGGATTGGATGTGGCATGGCGGGGGGTGGGGGGGCGGTGGGTGGAGACAGAAGTCAAGAATGACTCCAAGGATTTGGGCCTGAGAAAATGCAAGAGTGGAGTTGCCATTTGCTGAACTGGTAAGACTGCAGGAGAAGCAAGTTTGTGGACACCAGCAGGAATTCAGTCTTGACATATGAACTTTGAGATACTTCTAGACAACTGTGACGATTAATTTTATGTGTCCACTTGGAGGGTGTTTTTGAATGAGATTAACATTTAAATCAGTGAACTCTGGGTAAAACAGATTGCCCTCCATAATGTGGATAAGCCTCATCCAATCAGTTGAAGGCCTGAATAGAACAAAAAAGATTGGCATGAATAGAACAAAAAAGCATGAGGGAATTCTCCAGCAGACAGCCTTCTGCACCATTGGCTCTCCTGGGCCCCCAGCCTGTTGGCCCACACTGCAAATTTTAGACATTTCAGCCTCCATAATCAGGAGAGCCAATTCCTTATAATAAATCTATCTGGATGTATGTATGTATGTGTGTGTGTATGTATGTATGTATGTATCCTATTGGTCTGTTCCTCTGGAGACCCCTAATATAATGTCTGACACCGCAAACAGTAAGGAGCTGCTGAGTATATAAATCTGGAGTTCAGGGGTGAGTTCTAGGACAAATGCTAAATTTGTAATTCATCAACATTAAAATGATCTTTGTGGGATGAGACCACACAAAAGGGAGAGATCCCAGGTCTCAGTCTTGTGAAACTCCATTGTTTAGAAATTGGAAAGATGGAAAGAACCAGAAAAAGACTGAAAGGAGCAGCCAGTAAGGGAGGATGAGAACAAAGAGTGAGTGTGTCCCAGAAGACAAGCAAAGAAAGTGTTAAAAAGGGACTGACTGATCAGCTGTGTGAAATGCTACTGATAGAATGAGGAAAACAAGACATTTGCCAACATGTATTTTGCTAAGTTTAATTAGCAAAAGACCAAGTATGCAAGGGAGACACCTGCTGTAATGATCCATGCATAAGCCATCGTTAAAGCCTCCTGGTGACGTGTAATTCTCCTCTCCCTGAAAAAGAAACCCTGTGTCCCGATGCCTCAAAGCTCTTTCTCTACTCCCACAATACACCTTCAGATGATTTCTACACCTTAACTGTTGCTCTGTCAATGCATTACCTAGATGGTGGGTGTTGGGAATTCTAACTTGTACTTTGAGAGATACACTTTTGACTCACTAAAAGCTGTATAATATTTTATTGCAGCATATGTGCATACATGTATTCAACAGAATTGAGTGCCTACCTTATGCCTCGCACCATGGTAGCCACTGGAGATGATGTGGTGAGAGAAACGGTCTTGACTGTCAAGGAATGCACACATGGAGGAGACCAAAACGATTTCTCAACACTATGAGACATGTACTAGATACTGTGAGAGAACAAAGGAGAGGCACCTCCCTGGAGGAAATTGGGAGACCACTGAAAGATATTTAGTGAGGGAATTACATGATCACCCTGCCATGGGAAGCATGCTGTTGTGACAGTAAGGCAGTTGAAAATGGTGAAGGTCTGTAATGAGGCACTGGAGTCGGGGAAGGAGAAAGGAGCAGAGTCAGCCAGAAGGTAGAATCAATGGACCCAGTGTTTGATGGGTTTAGGGCATCAGGGAGAGACAGAAGTCTAGTCTAGTGGGCGAGTTATGTACTGATGCCATAAGTATAACAGGTTTGGGGGACTGAGAAGGGAAGGAGACGATGACTTTGGTTTGTGACTCTGTTGAGTTTGAGGTATAAGGTATCTAAGTAGGTATGTTCAGTCATCAATGGGATGCAAGGTCTGAGACTCTGAAAAGGAGATGGGGTGGATATAAACATCTGGGATTAATCAGACTATAGATATTCTAATATTGAAGCCATGGCTAAAGAATTAGAAGCCTACAAAGATACTATGAACAAGTGGGCACAGAGATGGGAAGCAAAGGCAGGGAAAAGTAGTATCATAGCCATCAAGAGAAGAAATTTTCTGAAAAAGAAAGAAATCAGTGGTGTCGCATGCCACAGAGAAGTCACAGTAAGAATGGAAATTTATTCCTTGGGCTTACATGAAGAGACTAATCTCACTATAATCTCTTCAAATATTTTCTCAGGTCCTTTCTCTCTCTCTTCTCCTTCTGGGACTCCTATAACGTGAATGTTGTTTAATGTTGTCCCAGAGGTCTCTTCATTTCTTTTCATTCTTTTTTCTTTATTCTGTTCAGCAGCAGTGAATTCCACCATTCTGTCTTCCAGGTCACTTATCTGTTCTTCTGCCTCAGTTATTCTGCTATTGATTGCTTCTCGTGTATTTTTCATTTCAATTATTGTATTGTTCATCTCTGTTTGTTTGTTCTTTAATTCTTCTAGGTCTTTGTTAAACATTTCTTGCATCTTCTCGATCTTTGCCTCCATTCGTTTTCTGAGGTCCTAGATCATCTAAACTATCATTATTTTGAATTCTTTTTATGGAAGGTTGCCTATCTCCACTTCATTTAGCTGTTTTTCTGGGGTTTTATCTTGTTCCTTCATCTGGTACATAGCCCTCTGCCTTTTCATTTCGTCTATCTTTCTGTGAATGTGGTTTTCATTCCACAGGCTGTAGGATTGTAGTTCTTCTTGCTTCTGCTGTCTGCCCTCTGGTGGATGAGGCTATTTAAGAGGCTTGTGAGATTAATCTCACTATAAATCACCTAACAAATTAGTAATTTAAGGATCCTGGCATGCATTTATTGCTATAACCAGATAACCATAGTCTTTTTATTTATGTCATAGGGTTTTGTTTATTAAAATTAGTCCCATAAATGAATGTATAATTATTTCAAAGTAAAAAAAAAAATTTAATAGCCCCATAATACAATCCTTTTAAATAAATTCAGAAACGTTTACATTTTTTTTTTTTTCAGTAAGCTTCACATGAACTAAAGCAGTCAGAAACTTGAATATTCACAGGGCCCAGGCAAGTAAAATGAATGGGTAAAGCAATCCAAGTCTAGGAAAAACAAAAACAAAAACCTAAAGAACACATGTCCTTTCTAAAAAGAGCAGCCACCATCAGTTCCCACTATATGGACATATGGGCTAGTCTTGACTGGTCACCTGGTTTTCAAGATAAGCCAGAAATCTGAACTTTTTAAAATGACATCTCCCAAGTTTAAAATATAGCCAATTAATTTAGATGTTTTTTTCAAAATACTTTGTGAACTTAATAAAATACATTAATAGGTCCCAGGTGGTTCATGGACTATCAGTTTTTTACTGATAAAAGAAGTCATTGGTGTCCCATGCCACAGAGTAGTCAAGATAAGAATGGAAATTTGCCCTACAGTATGTATAGAATCTTAATCTTATACATTGAGGGAAAATTAATTGGCTAATGACAAAGACTCATAAGCAGAAACAGAGCCAGATCTAGACTCTTATTTCTTTTTGTTCTAAAACCAGTATTTCCTTTGTTGTGATTCTACAGTGTTAACAAAAGGAAATATACACCCAGGTTACTCAGACATGCAAGTTAATAATCACAATATGCTATAATAAATTCAAGAAAGACGTTAGAAGCTTCACAATTAATCCAGATGCTCTTGGCTCTTCTGAAATGTTTTTAAGTAGAAGCTCCAGCAATTAAATTAGTGATGATTAAGCCAGTCAACTGTTTATGCCTCACAAATTCTGCTTTAAACGTATAGTACCCAGTTATAAGGGATCTTTAACTGAAAATTATAACTTGGCTGAACAAATATCTATATCTGAAGTTTGACAATAACATCATGTAGGTATTTTAAATTTCTGGAGAAAAGTTTAATTATTGCAGGGCTGATAGAAAACTGGACTCCAATTGTGAAGTCTTTATTCAGTTATATTACCGTCTATACTCACCCATTCATTAAACGTATATTGTGAACCTACCATTTCCTGTTATGTAAGAATAGATTCGAAAGCTCAGGGAAGGGTGAAGCGGATATACATGTAAGCTAATTATTTCAATGAATGAAACTCGGAGGTAAGTGCTACAGTAGTCGAGGAGGAAGGAGGTAGCACAGCTAATTATCTTCTTTGACCTCGTTACCAGCCCTCTGCGGTAGGTATTATCACGTTGATTTTGCCAGAACCGGGTACAGTGGCCTCAGAGCCAGAAGGCTGGGTGGGATGTAGACCCACCTGTTCTGAGTGCAAGTCCACAGCTGAGATACTGTGAACAGAAAAGGAATCGTTTTTTTGTATTCCTCCTCTTTCTAAGGAGTTAAGGTACTCCTTTGTAATGAAACTTTTCCCTGTAAAGTTCTAACAAATGTTAGTTATGTGCTCTGATTTAAGCCATTTCAACTCAATTACAGACAATTTGTCATGTTTTGTTCTTTGGGGAATTATAAACTAATTTGAACTTGAAAGGCTTCTGTGCAAGGAAAGGCAAGTCTCGCCGGTTAGGGCAGCAGAATCATTTTGGAGCCAGGGTCGTCTGCATCTAGGTGCGTTTGCACAAAATCGAATCCAAATCCAAACCCACCAGCTTTGAGGCAGTTTAATCGAGCAAGACCAAGAACGCGGCCTGAACGTGTCACTGGGCCCGGCTCGAACTTTTTGCCTAGGCTTGGGCGAAGGCGATCGGAAACCACGGCCAGGGCCCGTATTTCCTGAGTGAAATGCTATTTATAGACAGGCCCGGGAGAAGCCAAAGCCGACAACAGCTGCACTGCGACGCGGTGTCACCGCCATGCAAGCAGGTCTCACACCGCTCACCTTCACAGTCGGCGCCCAGCCGCCCCCCGGCCTCCTGGCCCTGCGCCCGCCCCGGGTTAGAGACCCAAAGCCCGGCGCAAAAGGCCACCACTGCGGCTGGGCTCCCGCACCACATGCTGAGACAGCTCCAAACGCCTCGCCACCTGCGAAATGAACCGCCGCGCTGCTATCGCCCGGGGCTGCTCCAGGACGCAGGAGCGCAGAGCCGGGTTTGGAAAAAAATCTGCCTGGAGTTGCTGGGACACATGATGCAACTCAACCGTGAGTTTCCATTGGCTCTCAAGAAAAGGGCATGGAAGCGGGCGTAGCGAAGCAGCCTCTTCCTTTCCCTCCGCGACCTGCGCGTGCGCACTCTCGCTCACGCGGTGCCGTCCCAGCGGGGCGGGGAGAGACGCAGTAAAGCTATTCGCTGACTGCTGGAGAGGACAGGCGGGACCTTCACGCTGATTGGCAGGGACGCGGGAGGCCGCGGCGGAGGGACCGGACGCAGTGGGCGGGCGAGAACGTGAAGTCTCCGCGGTGCCTGATGGGGCTGTTCCGCGGCCTGGCGCTCTTGCGGCGGGGGCGACCGCTCGTTACTGCTGCCGCCGTCTCTGCCGCCTCATGGCGGCCATCGGGGTTCACCTAGGATGCACATCAGCCTGTGTGGCCGTCTATAAGGTGAGGGACTCGGGGACCTGGGCTGCGCGTACCAAGTTCTCTGGGTGCGAGGCCAAGTCCTTTGGTCTACTGCGGGGCTGTGAACGGCGTGTCGCCGGCCTGGGGACGTCGCGCGCGGAGAGGTGATTCTGTGGGGAAGTTTCGGGGCTGAGAGCTGGGCGGACCCTGCTTCGTCCCCCGCGGCTCCTCAAGAAAGGCCGCTGCGGACCCGGGACCTCGCGGGCGCAGGAGGCCCCGAGGGGGTGCGGAGCCGGGACCTCGCGGGCGCTGGAGGCCCCGAGGGGGGGCGGACCCGGGACCTCGCGGGCGCTGGAGGCCCCGAGGGGGGGCGGGCTCGGGACGTCGAGGGCGCAGGTGGCCCCGAGGGGGGGCGGACCCGGGACCTCGCGGGCGCAGGAGGCCCCGAGGGGGGTTGGACCCGGGACATCGCGGGCGCAGGAACCCCCGAGCGGGGGCGGACCCGGGACTTTGAGGGCGCAAGAGGCCCCGAGGGGGGCGGACCCGGGACATCGCAGGCGCAGGAGGCCCCGAGCGGGGGCGGACCCGGGACATGGCGGGCGCAGAAGGCCCCGAGCGGGGGCGGACCCGGGACATGGCGGGCGCAGAAGGCCCCGAGGGGGGACCTGAACGTGTGGTACCCGGAGGTTTCTGGACGTTGGCCAAGAAAGGGCGGCGTGGCCGCGTTCTGGAACTGGAGGTGTTGATCCCGCGAAGCGTGTGAAGCCAGATGATGGTGTGTGCTCTACTCAGTTGTCCTTTCTGGAAATGAGAGAGCCTGACTAGGAGTTAGGGGCTTCCTGTCATCAATGGGCAGGTGGAAGGAACAATAATGAGGGACAGCCCTGATCCTAGTCTCACGTTTAAATGTCAAATGATTTGTAAGGAAAAGCCAAAGGGATTAATGCTACTCCATCATATGGAGAGAAAGGGAAGGAAGATGCATCTATAGGGAAAGGAAGACGAGTAGGAAGTTTAACGCAGTAAGGCTTGTTACTGTACATAGATAGGTTGTTATTATGTCTGTTCTGTTACCCGCTATGCAGAGCAGACTGAAAAAAATGAGGTAGTTCTTCATGGAATTCTGGTCTTAATTAAAATCTAGGAAATTGATAAGGACAGTTAAATCTACGTGTTTAAAATAATGATAAAGCCGTTTTTCTCTCCATATATATGTCAGAGTAACGCTGGCCCACCCATGTCTGAATATATCTAAAGAGACTGTATATTTCATCCCGAAAGAACTAATACACTTGGGTATTTTTCTCCAGGATGGCCGGGCTGATGTGGTCGCCAATGATGCAGGGGACAGAATCACTCCAGCTGTTGTTGCTTACTCAGAAAATGAAGAGGTACTGTTTCCCTCCGTTTTGAACTTTGACATAAGGAAAAAATGATGCGCGTTGTAATATATTGCTGTTTTTCAGGTTGTTGGATTGGCAGCAAAACAAAGTAGAATAAGGAATATTTCAAATACAGTAATGAAAGTAAAGCAGATCCTTGGCAGAAGGTATGGAATAAAATAGTACTTTTACCCATGGTAATAAAAATGTGCTTATACATTCTAAGTGTAATGTGAAATGAAACTAGAAACGCCAGTGTGTTTTTTCATGGTTTTTTATGACTGGGTCATTTCACAGAATACTCCAGGAGGCTGTTATCTTCTGGTATTATCTTCTGCTGAGTCTTCTCAAGGATGGGATTCACGCAGACATTTGTTTCTTGCTCTCAGATCTGTTAGTATTGATAGATGCCAACATACATTTAGTTTTGATAATTTGTGTCATCCAGAGGTGGGAATTTGGACTTATCACATTTTTACAGTACTTTTTTAACTGAGGGAACTTGAGAGATTGTGTGCGAATTTGAAGATTTCTTTGCACTGTAGTCGAATTTCGTGGAATCTATTATAATTGGTGAAATATTTATGTAGAAGCTATTGATTTTCTTCCTCAGATCTTTTTGTGACACTTTCTGGGAACTAACTTTAACAGTTGGCTTTCAGATTTAAGCATTGGGGAAACAGCTTAATTAATGTCTTAAGAATCAGGTTAATCAACTGTTGTAACTTTAATTAAAATATTAAAGAGCCTTGCTTCCCCAGACTTCTGTCTCCTCAAATTATAGATTACCATGATAATTAGGGGTTTTCATTTTCACTGGAGTTGTAATACTCGATATAGTGTTTTTAAATGTTCAAAGTGCTTTCACATCTATTATTTTATTTAATCCTCTCAAATCCCTGTAAGATTGTCAGGCAGGTTTTATCCCTCCCCATTTCTAGATGAGAAAATCAAGGCACACAGAAGTTAGATATCCCTGAATTAGTTAGGGGGTAAACTAGAAAGGACTGCAGTCCAGGACGCCTAACTGTTAGCCCCAGGTTCTTTCCTTTCTACTTCGTCAGTTAAGAATTTAGGTAGAAATTTCCTCGTGTTGATTTTAGGATTTGGGGATCATGGATTAAATTTAAAATTTATTTCTTTTATACATACAGATATTTTTTGCTATCCCTTTACCTGTGTTTAGTTAAACTGAACTTGACACTCATTTTTTTTCCTTAGGATCTTTATGCATTACGTCAAAACTTGTAGTATTTCAGAGAGAATTCAGATATTCTCTGATGATACATATATTCCCATATCCATTTATCTGTTGACAAAATTTAGTACTGAGCATATTGGAAATAAATTGAGTTGGTATCAAAAATTTTCAAATTATAGACTGAAAAAAGCAGGGAGTTGTAGAAACCAGATTCACTTGCTGTAAGCAGCCAACAATTTTTTTTTTTTTAAGTAAACTTTTTTTTTTGAGATAATGGTAGATTTACATACTGTTAGAAGAAATGATACAGAGAGATGGAATGTATTATTGGATTTACCATTTTCTCCCAATGTTAACATCGTGCAAAACTGTACTTACAGTATCACAACCAAGGTACTGGCATTGATATAATCAAGATACAGAGCAGTTCCACAGATCCATCCCCTTGGTAGCCCTGTTTGTTTTTTTGCTGCTATTTTGGGGCAGGTGGTCGAAGTAAAGATGTGGAGGTCTTCTGCCATATTATGCAAGAAGCTTTGTATTAGCAAGGACGACTTCAGCTTGCTTTTCTGGCCCTGGAAGTTACCTTTTAACAAAAGAGTGCAATGGTGACAGTCAGCTGGGTAATACATAGCCACAGCATGCCACTTAGGCCAAGGTTAGTAAGGAATGAGCCCCTTTAGACATGTATTGCTGTGCCATGGTCCTAATAGGACTTCTCCAGAATGAGCTGCCTCATGGTCCAGGCATTTCTCCACCTCGGTCTGTCTACTTAGAAGACAGTGGTGATTTTTACAGATACGCAGTTGTACCAGGTCTCAGCCTTGGAAGCATTTTGCCCTTTGTGGAGGAGCCAGTCCCCTTGTTACCAAGCCAGTAAGGCCCTTTTTAGCCCTTGATCCATTACCCATCCTGAGCGAACTCCCAAAGTTGGGCTTTCTCAGTGCTGGTGTTCCTGCCTCTTTGCAGCCTACTTTCAGGTAGCACCGCTTAACTTGCTGCCACAATTATCCTTACCCATCCCTGTAACTTTCATTCCCCTGTGGCCTTCCAGCCAGAAATGCGGTCCTCGGACCTGGCTTCTCAGCAATTAGCCCTGAGAGGGAAGAATCAGCTGGCTCCTGGAGATAGACCTGAGCACACAGAGCCTCCCCACACCTTCAGATCGGCACCTTGCTGCCCAGGAGCCTCCTCCAGCTAACCTTCCTTCCCAGTCCGCTATGGCCACTTCCAGTAGCAGCGCAGGCATCCGGTGGTCCAGACAGGAGACACGGACGCTTCTCTCCATACTAGGTGAGGCAGAGTATATTCAGCGCCTCCAGACCGTGCATCACAATGCAGACGTCTACCAGGCTGTGTCTAAGCGGATGCAGCAGGAAGGCTTCCGCCGCACCGAGCGTCAGTGCCGCTCCAAGTTCAAAGTCCTGAAGGCATTATATTTAAAGGCCTATGTGGCCCACGCCACAAGTATGGGTGATCCACCACACTGTCCCTTTTATGATACGTTGGATCAGCTTCTCCGCAATCAGATAGTGACTGACGCAGACAACTTAACGGAGGAGGCTGCGTGGGCCCAGCACTGTGATCAGAGCTTAGCAGCCCCCGACACCCCAGGGGAAGAGGGAGCCAGCGTTCTGGGAGCAGAAAGGACTCAGGCAGCAGATCACCAGCCCACCTTGAAAACAGTTAAGGAATCAGATGAGGATTGTCAACTGAGGATCAGTGACCAGATGCGAGAAACCAGTGACCTTGAGGACTCCTGGGATGAATCCTCGGGTGCAGGTAACTCCCCAGCGTGTGAAGGATCAGGGTCCCAGGGTCACTTGGTTCTAATCGTTATATGTTTGGATGGTGACCTCGTCAGCATCGTCCCTATTTCTGCCCCCTGCCCTCTTTTTTAAATCTAGTGGTAAGATAAAGGGCTTCAGGTTTTTAAGAGGTATGACCCTAGGTATGTAAGATATTAGAACTCCTTTAAACCTAGAAGTACTCCTTAGAAGCAAACTAGTTTTGGCATTGTTAATAATGGGGACTTAGGAATTTGTGGCTGTAGAGTAGGTTGGATAGCTATGTGGAAAGGGGCTCAGGAAGGCGAGGGGAGAGGTTTTGGATGTATGATTGCAACAGAACAAAATGTCCAGATAAGGAAGTGACTTCTTCCCCATCCCTTGCGGAAAGAGGCCTTGCTGGGAATACCGTAGCTTTGTCACTGTT
The DNA here is from genome assembly GCF_028023285.1 of Balaenoptera ricei. Taxonomy (NCBI): domain Eukaryota; kingdom Metazoa; phylum Chordata; class Mammalia; order Artiodactyla; family Balaenopteridae; genus Balaenoptera; species Balaenoptera ricei. The sequence continues at coordinate 7,515,144 of NC_082640.1, read as the reverse complement.
CCTCAGCTCTGCTGCTGGCTCCAAGCATTCCCCTAGCAGGAATGTAATCTCTGCAACATTGTTGCTTTGTTTTTCAGGGTGCTCTCAAGGGACCCCCAGCTACAGCAGCTCCCACCACCTTTTCAGAGGTGCAGCTGCTCCCTGTCAGAGCAGCCCCGTGACCAGACTGGGGGTGTCCGGTGAGCCCAGCCCCTGCACCAGCTCCGTCCGAAACACTCCCGGGGTGGCCTCGGCACAGCAGCCTCTGGTCTCCTCCTCCAGGGTTCCTTTGGTTTCTGGTGGGGATGGGCCTTTGACCAGTGAGCCTCCTCCCAGGTGGGCAAGGCGAAGAAGGCGGTCCGTGGCCAGGACTATCGCAGCCGAGTTGGCAGAAAACAGGAGATTGGCACGAGAACTTTCAAAGCGGGAGGAGGAAAAATTGGACCGGCTGATTGCCATCGGCGAGGAGGCCAGCGCTCAGCAGGACGCTGCCAACGAGCTGCGCAGGGATGCGGTGGTCGCCGTCAGACGCTTGGCCACAGCGGTGGAAGAGGCGACCGGCGCTTTCCAGCTGGGGCTTGAAAAGTTGCTTCAGAGGTTAATTTCAAACACCAAAAGTTAGGAGCTGATCACACAAGGGTGTATGTCCTACTCTGGCAGAGGCCCGGGTCCAACGGCTGCCTTCTGGTAGCCTGCCTCCTTTTCCGTGTCCTCAGAAAAAAAAAGAGTGGATGGACCATTAATGTGCAGAAGGGTAGGAATGCTAGAATATTCAAGGGTAGAATACTTGCTTCTCCCAAGCGTCTCCACTAGTTGAAAGGCCTTTCAGAAACATGAGAGGTGGCCTAGTAGACAACGGAAGCGGCCAAGTCCAGAGAGCTAGTTAGCCCTGGCTTCACCACTGATGCGCGACAACTTAGTTTACCTCTCAACACCAGTTTCCTCGGCTGTTAAAAGGGGGCAGCTTGCCTACCTCACAGGGTTGTTGTGAGGATCAGATGGCTTAAATAGATGTGAAAGGGTTTAAAAGTTTAAAAGCACTATACACATGTAAGTTATTAAAGCATATGACCTTGGCTGAGGTCAGGCTAGGAGGAGGCACAGTCGCTGACAAGATGTAGAATTAGGGCTGTACACCAAGCCCTCATTGCTTGAATCTCCTAGTTTAACTTGACTGCTTCCTGGAGTTTACAATCTTCACTCCTTTAAATCTCTCTGTAGCTCATGAGGCTAATATAGACACAACACATATTGGTACCTTTATCTCATATTTTCACTGCTGTGTCTGTGACATACCGACTAGCACACACTCAATAGTCAAACCATCTTTCCCTCCATTTTACTAGTCCTCAGTCTCTTACCACTATGGATATAATTCACAACTGACAGGGAGCCACAATCGTGCGTTTTGGTTCATATTGATAATCTTTGATATAATGAGAAATTGGCTGTCTTATAAAATATTACATGTAAGTAGATTCTTTGCATTCCATATTTTTTAGGTTCCTTGATTATGCATAATTATATATCTTTAGCATTGGTTTGCCATTTGGACCTCGTGGAAACAATTCGGATGATATCAGTTTCCCAAATGCTTTTAGCTAATTTTGTTCTTCTCTGTTAGCCTTTTTTCTGTCTAGTATGTTATAGAAGGCAAGCCCTAGAAGACTTTTCTTTTAGGGAACTTTCCAAAGTCACTTTTTCTCACACGTTATAGACAAAAGTTCACCTCATTAATGGCATATGATGGAATAGAACAGCTTTGGGAACAGTTGGGTGGTGTGCATAAGGACGGCCTGCAATAGCTAACTCTTTTTAAGCACCAGCCCTCCACAACTCCATCCCCTTTTCCCTCCAAAACACATACACTTCCTAGAGGAGATATGATGGTGTTGAGCCATGCTTCCAATTTGCTGTAGAAGGGAAGCCATTACTGGCCATCGTTAACCTAACTTAAAGCTCTTAGCGGTTATTTAGTACTTTCAGAAAGTACAAAAAGGAGACTTAGAACGTAAAGCGCTTTCCTCTAATCAAGAGGCTGGAAAAAAAGTGCAGGCATGTTGGGAGAGGTTTTATTTTCTATTTTGCCAGCTTGGTTGCTTACCTAAATGCTGGAAATAGCAATAGGTAGAGAAATGGTCCAGACCGCAGCGGGAACATACAGGGAGCAGGAATAGATGGCAGGTTCCTCTGGGGAATGGGCCATTCTGTAGGAAGCAGCGCGAGGTAGAACACACTGGAATCTAGCCAGAACCCCCAGATTCTAATGCTGCCACACTTTGTTACACTGAGCAGATCACTTGCCCTTTTTGTGCCTCGGTTGATCTCTAAAATGAGAGGTTTGTACTAGGTGACGTTTCTCGTACCTTCCAGTTCTAAAAAATTAGATGAATAGCATAACAAAAGGCAAAGTGAAATTCTGATTGCGATATTTTCAGTCAGAGCAGCGTGTTAATGTATGTGAAATTCTGGTAACAATTGTGTTTTAAAGAAGCATTCTATGGCATTAATATTTATGAATGTACTTGTGAACTTCTGTAAGCACCACACCCAGACACAGATTCCGTGCTTTAAAGGAGCATATGTTTAAGGCACGGAAATGGAGATACATAATTTTTTTTTCTCAGTTGTTTTAGGCCCTTACATGGAGGGGTCCATGTCAGTTAAAACTGGATAACACTACTGTAGATAGGTAGACTTTCTGGAAAAACAAGGAAGTACTTGAAAGAGTTAGGCCTGTACTATATTAATCTATTAATGGTAGCAAAGTACACAGGCAGGGATTTATTTGAGATAAAGAGCAGAAGTCAAGGTGAACTTGGGAGGTGGTAGTGTGCAGATCTAATGGGCAGAGTAACTTTAAGGTTAGGAATAAAACTAAAGGGGAAAATCTTTAAAAACAGAGAAAACGGGCCAAATCTTGTGAAGAGGAGGGAAGTCGTAATAAGGGGAGGCTGTAGAGAAACAGGCCCAGCCGTGACTCCCTGTCAGCCTGCAGGCAGGTCACTTGACCATTCTGTACCTCAAGCCCCTCACCTCTCCAGTGGGAGGCCATCCCAGCTACCTCGCAGGAGCTGTGTGAGGGCCCAGTGGGCGGATGAATGTAAAGACAGACGTTTCCAGACCTGCTGGGCTCTGTACTGGGAGAGTGGGGGGAAGAAGCCTGGTAGTACGTGAGTGCTGGTGAGTGTGGGGCAGGGCCCTTCAGGAGGGAGGAGGAGGAGGAGGATGAAGGCCCTGGTACCATGGTAGGAGTGATGCTCTGCCTGCCTCCTGAAGCCCTCGACGTAAATGGTGCTGTGTATGCCAACCTGCCACCACCCTCTGTCTCTGTTCAGTAACTCAATCCTGGTGTGGACAAATAAAGTTGTCATCTGTACCTGGCTGTGGTCAGTCCACTACTTTCTGGCGCTACCGTGATCATTTGTCGTCATCTCCATTCTCTGCTTTCTGCTTCTCTGCTGGCTAACCTCCAGGGTCTGGCCTCTCTCTGGCCCTCAGAGCTACGTGTGCTTCTGGCCTCACCTGAGTGAGGCCCTCTCTGCATGGCAATTGAGAAAGAATTTTCCATTTCTAAGAGTTCTATAAATTCCATTAAAATATCCTTTTCTGGCAAGTTATCTTGTCTGAGTGATGGATAGCTATTTGGTGAAATTATCCTGGTTGACTTAAATTCTGTTCTAAAGGAAACAGAACCACTTAAGTGTCATGCCAAAATTACAGTATTGGTAGGAAAAAAAAATTACTGTGGGCACACTTAATCTTTTTTTTCTTACCCTTAAAATATTTTTCCAGGAGCTAGTATAAATATTGGGTTTAGAAAAGGGGCGGGGGTGGGGGAAGGCTAGTGGAAAGAATATTAAACTTTGCGTTAAAGATCTGGATTCCAGCTAGTTGTTCTATTAATTAGCCATGTGACTTTGGGCATTTTCCCCTTGTTTACACAGATTAGGGTCCTCAGATGTTCAGTAACCCTTCAGCAATTAGCCAGTGTTAATTTTCACCTGCTCTTACTAAACAGCTAAGACTGGTCTCTGGACAGAATAGCCACTGGCCCTTGCAAGAAGGATTTAGTGAAAGGGTCTACCTCATCTTCGTTTCTAGATGAAATTAAGCCAAAGATCAGACTCCTATCCCTGCTCATGGCAAAATACCTTAGTCATTTAGCATCTCACCGCGAGGCAGTCTAAACCCTAGCCTGGTAGAGAAGGCCTGGGATCAAGTACTGACTCTGCCCCTTATAGTGTTGGGAATATCAAGTAAGGTAATATATGTGAAAACATTTTGTAATCTGCATTAATTCGTATTACTATTTTGAGCAACATAACACCCATTGTTTTAATTTTTCCATTGCCATACACAATTGTTTAGTACCTACTTCGTATAGGACGTTATATATCTATCTACCTGTAGTACTCTGCACTTTTACATATATAATATTCATACTTTTGCTTAGTCCTTTCAGGTTTCAGGCATTGATTCATATTCAGAAACCAAGCAGCAAAGATGGTGTTAGGTATTCTGGTTCGCCGTTAGTTTGTGGTCCTTTTGTCCTTTTTATCTCAGTGGTTGGGTCTTCAGGATCAAAGATACAAGTATATATGACATAAAATCATTGATATTATGAAAATCATCCCCAAATGTATAACATCTGTTGATAGTAAGATCAGAACAAGGAAGAGCTATTTACTTTCAAATGTGAAGATTAGCCCTTTAATAGAGTTAACTCTAAACGTTGTAAATACTGCATCCATTCAGTCCTACCGTCTAAACCTACCGTAATATTGCAAGATTGTTTTTAATATTAAGCAACTTAATTTTGTTTATATTTTTACATTTGTCAAGTGGTATTGAAGAATATAGTCTTCTTGAAAACTTATATGTCAACAATAGTGATATAACTATTTAACTATGTTTATCTCTATGGACAGCTCTGATGATCCACAGGCTCAGAAATACCTCAGGGATAGTAAATGTTTAGTGAGTATGCTTCTATTATTATCTCCCTGTTACACAAGGTAATTGCCAATTATGTTGATTTGGAACTGTATTTTTATTAAAATCATTCCTTATTTAACACACTCATAATTTCCTTCATAGGTCGTTGAAAAAAATGGGAAATTACGATATGAAATAGATACTGGAGAAGAAAAGAAATTTGTCAGCCCAGAAGATGTTGCCAGACTGATATTTAGTAAAATGAAAGGTATTGAGCAAAAGAAAAGATCTTTTTAAAAACTGACCTTTTTTGATCTGGGGCTAAGCAGGGTGATTGAGCGAATGAGCAGTGAGGAGACCTAAATTATGCTAGACCTGCCCGGGCCACTAACTGGCTATGTGACCTTGGTTAAATGACTTATTTTTCCTGACGTTGGTTTCCCTAGAAGTAATGTAAATGGATGGGGCCAAATTAGCATTTTCAAAACTTCTTAAGATGAAGTGACCAGGCGGTCCAATGGCTAAGACTCTGCGCTCCCAATGCAGGGGACCGGGTACAATCCCTGGTCAGGGAACTAGATCCCACATGCATGCTGCAACTGAGAGTTCGCATGCCGCAACTAAAGATCCCACATGCGGCAACTAAGACCCAGTGCAGCCAAATAAATAAATATTTTTTAAAAAAAGATGAAGTGGCCAATAAGCTTGGCGAATAGTGAATATCGTTATCTCCTTCAAGATTGACAGTGCACTCTCCGCGGTAATTTAGGCAGATTAAGTAGGTCTGGTTCTATCGCCACTTCAGGTGAAGGCTTGGAGCTGAGCAGCCTTTTGTGGAGCAACCTGAGGGATTCTGGAGTAGATTACCGACAGGGCTTACGTACTTCAGCTCTGGAATGTGTGATGGATTTGTGGGATGGAAGGCAGCCTTTCACCATGGTAGTTGGTCTGCACGTGGGTGCATTAGAAGCTCATTGTCTGAGAACCCGTCTAATTTGGGAGATGGTTGAAACTTGGAAGCCTAAGAGCCAGGCACTTTGGAAAGTACTTAGTTCGATGTCCACGAACTATACCAAAACCACAAAAAAGTAGTGCACAATTTAAGAGAGCAAGAGAAGATCATTGGGGTGGAGCAGTCAAGTGAATTGGAAAATCCTTATAGTGAGAAGGTCTTTGGCTCAAATTAACAAACCTCAGAGTATCACTTGACATCTTTGTATATCATCAGAATTTATTTTTATATATTTTTTTCCCATTTTATTGAGATATCACTGACATACAACACTGTATAAGGTGTACAGCGTAATGATTTGACTTATGTATATCATGACATGATTACCATAGTACATTTCGTGAACTTTTAAAATATTTTTTTCACGTACAGAAACAGCACATTTTTTCTTGGGCTCAGATGCAAATGATGTAGTTATTACTGTTCCATTTGATTTTGGAGAAAAACAAAAAAATGCTCTTGGGTAAGTATAATATGGGGTTTCTTTTACTTGCTTAGTTAAAGGAAATAACAGATTTCACAGTATCACTATATAGTGAAAGGTAAAATTGCGTTTGAAAATAACTTACACAATAAAGTTGTATTTGTAAATACATGTATATTTACATATGTAAATCGTGTGGTAAAAAGTTATGGTAATAATCATTAATAGTTCCTTTATTTTATGAAATGTCAAAAGAACATAAAATTAAATGTAACCTTCTTAGCTATTTTGATTGGAAATGTTTTTGATTACCAGGTTAAGTTGATGTTTATGAATCACTTTGCCTTAGTGTCATGTAATTAAGGCTTACGTGGGAATTATATAAAAATAAGCAATTTTAGAAAATATTTGCTATTATTTTTTCACCTTAGATTAACATCTAAACAAAAAGTTGTATTTAGTTTTTATAGGTTGTTATGCAAATGTAATTGGCAAGCACCCAGTCTTTTTCTCTGTGGATAGAGTTCCCTATGGGGCTTTGCTGAACACCTGAGTTGCTTCTGGGGCAGAGAATTGCTTTATTTACTTGCACTTGTGGGGTGTTAAAACTGTGACCCTAAATTAAAGAAGTTGGAAAATGCTAAAATATATTATAAATATGTCCTAATCTCTTTCTAAAGTTTGTAAGCTTGAGCATTTGGAGAGCTTTCTCTTCCTTACTCAGTATAAGCATGTTATTTTCTTTGGCAAGGAAATAGACTCTGAACATTATTATTTTAAACAGAAAGTGATCTACGCTTAAAGACTTAGGTCTGTTTCTTATGTTCTGTTATCTTGCTTGTAAAGATCATTACCCTTCATGTTCTACTTGCGAAGTCTTATATGCTATTGCATAAAATCTTTAGCAGGGCATTTCTAAAAATGTAGACTTGAACATGTTGTGATACTAAATGTATTAAAAGTAAATTGTCCACAGGGAAGCAGCGAGAGCTGCTGGGTTCAATGTTTTGCGGTTAATCCACGAACCATCTGCAGCTCTTTTGGCTTACGGAATTGGACAAGACTCCCCCACTGGAAAAAGGTAAAAACCGTATTTGCAGCTTTAAGTTTTTCACTGGAGAAAACACTTTAGATTATAGCAATTATTTCAGTAGAGATTGTTATATAGCACAGTGGTTCCAAGCCTTTATGGATGGAAAGACATCAAAACTCTCACCTAGAGTTTTTCAAATAGATGAGAAAGATGTCCTAAGAAAGCAGAGAAAGGATATAACAGGCAGGAGGGAAGGTTGAGCTTTTCCGCCCTTCTCTTATCACCTACACTTTGTCCCCTTAGTGGAGGAAGATTTGAAATTTATAAGCCCAGCCAAGTTCCAACTGAAGCTCTAGGGCACTGTTAATTTTACTACCAATTCTAATTATTAAACATGCTTAGAAACAGTGAGGTCTTTTATGTGCATTTGTCTTGGCAGGAGATGGGGGAAAAGCCAGTATGGGGATTTAAGACTTCATTTGATAATGAAATAGTAAGACATACTCCTAATTTAATTAGAAAACTTGTCTTAATAGATCTGACACATCGTGTAATTTTAGGGAAATCAATTCAGATGTGTTAATTTCCCCTAATTGTGTCATTTCATTCATATCTCACAATTAAACTAATATGTATAAATTACTAGGAGATTTTTTTTTAGGTAAACTAAAATATAGAATATAAATTAGGATATCAGAAATTTTGGATTTTGATACATAGGAAATTAACTCCTAGTTTTGCATATGTTTTACTTTTGTAGAACATGTTATTGCAGTAGTAACAAGGACAATATTAACATAAAATTTCTATGTTTAATTCTCTTACAGTTCACTTTAATTACAAATCTCTTCTTTATTTACTTTGAAAAGTTAATGTTTTGAACTCCAGTTAGAAGAATACAGTTTTACCAGTACAACTAAATGAAAAAGAGCTTTGACTTAAAATCAGATCTGGTTTCTAGGCTTAAGTCATCACTGAGTGATGACCATGGACAACTTAGTTACTCATGTGAGATTTTCAGTTTCCTCATATGTGATTTACAGTGACTTGTTAGTTTAAGAAGTCAAACCTGGCTTTACAATGCTGTGATTCTCTCATAACTTACTCATGTTATCTTTTTTTTTTTAGCAACGTTTTGGTATTCAAACTTGGAGGAACATCCTTATCTATCAGTGTCATGGAAGTTAACAGTGGAATATATCGTGTTCTTTCAACAAACACTGATAATAACATTGGAGGTACACATTTCACAGAAACCTTAGCACAGTACCTAGCTTCTGAGTTTCAGAGGTGAGTATAAAGGGACTTGATGATATATTTCGACTGAAGTTTCACTTCAGGTTTAATTTTTTCCTAATTTATTTGAAAGTGCCCTTCAAAGGAGGACATGTTTTTTCCAGTGCGCTGGATATTTTTGTGTCTAAAGTTCTAAGGTCTGTTCTGGTAAACAGGGGGAAGCAGAGGCCAAGCTGCCCAGTGCAGTGTACTTGGATTTTTCCCTCAGTTCTTCAGTGGTTGCTTTTATGTCTGGATGAAGAAGGATAAAAGCACTGAGGCCTCACTACCTTCTGAACAGTTTTTACAGGTGTAGAAGATTATGTTATAGTTACATTCCAGTAAATGAATGTCTTGCAGAGTGTTTATTTTATTACTAATCTACTACCACAAGGAATATTTTAGTTTTGTTGCTGGATGTAATTATTCCATTCAAAATTCTAATCCTGTTTGGCACATCATGAGTCAAATATATAAAGGTTATATTTGGGACATTCCTGCTGTAAAAAGAAGCTGAAATAGCATTTTCATCAGTTTGACTAAACTGGGTAAAAAAAAGTCTTGAAAAAGTGATAATTTCTCATTTCTTTAATAAAGACCTATACTGCTTTTTGTTGTAAAGGTGTTCCAACTCAAGGAGGGGCATTGTTAATTTTACTACGGATTTCAGTTTTTAAACATGTTTAAAAACAGGGCCATCAATATCACCACTTAGCAAGCAGTTTTAACAATTAACTCCCCTTGGAGGTAGAGGAACTGTAATTTTAACGTATTTCGTTATGTTTCAAATTTCTCTGAAGAAGCACTTTTAGTTCTTTTTTTTTTAATGCTGGACAGATAATTTTGTGCCATCAAACAATAATCATGCTGCGGTTGTAAGGGGTGAGGTGTGAGACTTGACCCAGTTGCATAAATCTCCTTCAACCTCCTTTTGTCTCATCTGTAAAAAGATGACGGCTCCTGTACTTCTTCAAAGCACAGTCCCTTATTGTGGTTACAGAATCCAGCAATTCAAAGTGTTGAGTGTATTGGTTATTCATTTTTCTTGAGACACTTCTTTAAATTGCAGAGAATTTTCTTCGGATATTTTGGAGATACTAAAATCTGGTATTAATATTGATTCATGAGCTTATAGTTATCCTAATAGGGATTATCCAGATTTTAGTTACAATAAATTCTAAATGACCTAGTAATTTTTAAACTTCAAAGATTGTATTTTTAATTTAGATCCTTCAAACATGACGTGAGAGGAAATGCCCGTGCCATGGTGAAACTGATGAACAGTGCTGACACTGCAAAACATTCTTTGTCAACCTTGGGAAGTGCCAATTGTTTCCTTGACTCATTGTATGAAGGTCAAGATTTTGACTGCAATGTGTCCAGGTAAAACTGCAGTTCAAACAACTTAAACAAAAAAATTCCAAGTGTATTCACATTTAGGTGTAATTTTCTCACTTTGGGTTTTTCGTTTGCTCATTTGAGGTTTATTAGCCCTCTATAAAAGGAGAGCTTTCCTGTCTTTACTTCTGGGGTCCAACTCTTGTCAGACTAAATAACTGTTCTCAAAGTAATCATGTCAGCTGTAATTGCCCTGTTATTTTACAGCTACAAAGAGCAGTGTGTGAAAAGGGCTTCCTAGATCTTTGAAAGAAAGATGAGAGAAGACTTGAAGTTTGAGATTTGCGAGTTTCTCTTACTGAATAGCAGTCCCACCTGTATAGTCCCTAGTTCTTTGTGGGGCTTGCACATGTATCAGTGGTTGTTTACTATAACTTGATCATTACCCCTGTGTGGCAGGCTGTATTCTAAGTACTTTCTATGTATTAACTCTCAAATTCTCCTAACAACCCAATGAGGTAAGTACTGTTATTTTCCTTACTTTACACAGGAGGAAGCTGAAACACAGGTTTCATTTCTTGTCCGAGGTTATCCGGCTAGTAAGTGACAGACCTTGGATTCAAACCCAGCTAGTTTTGACTCCAGAGTTCCGTTACCTATCACAGTACTTTGAGGATTGATCTCTTTCTTGGTTTTATTTGCTCTGTCATCCATTGGCAACATTGTAAATTTTAATAGCTTTTATGACATTTAGTAAACACAGGTTTAATGTGCATAAAATTGTTTTTAATGCTCATATCTTTTACATAACCCAAAACATTGCTTACAAATGATTGCACCTTCACCCAGGAAGTCCAAGGGAGGCCGTTGTCCTATCATCCTATCATTTTGCATTGCATATTACTCACAATAATAATAGCTACCGTTAGCACAATTTAAACCTCCCAACAAGCTAACGGATGACTTGGAAGCATAGTGAAAATGTCCAGAATTACAGTATTATATTATTTTTAGGCTTTTACTGACTCTGTGGTTAAATCCTCTCTTCATCTGGCCCTTGTAGTTGAGCTTCCTCACTCTCCCTGGGCTTTCCCGAAGACTCCAGGTCAGCACTGCCACCTGTGGCTGTTTAAATTTTTTAATTAATTACAGGTAAATAACATTAAAAATTCGGTTCCTCAGTAGCATTGGCCACATTTCAAGTGCTCAGTAGTCTCATGTAGCCAGTGGCTCCAGAAAGTTCTCTAGATCTTTTTTTTTTTTAATAAATTTATTTTATTATTTTATTTTATTTATTTATTGTTTCTGGCTGCATTGGGTCTTCGTTGCTGCACAGGCTTTCTCTAGTTGCGGCGAACGGGGGCTACTCTTCGTTGTGGTGCGCGGGCTTCTTATTGCGGTGGCTTCTCTTGTTGTGGAGCACAGGCCCCAGAGCTCGCGGGCTTCAGTAGTTGTGGCACACGGGCTCAGTAGTTGTGGCTCACGGGCTCTAGAGTGCAGCCTCAGTAGTTGTGGCGCATGGGCTTAGTTGCTCCATGGCATGTGGGATCTTCCCGGACCAGGGCTCGAACCCGCGTCCCCTGCATTGGCAGGTGGATTCTCAACCACTGTGCCACGAGGGAAGCCCCCTCTAGATCTTTTAAGAGAGATATCAAGCTGCAATCTAAAAGATAGAAAGTTGTTAAATTGAATTTAAATCTCTTTTGTGGCAAGAGAGTCTTTATATTAACTTAGTGCTAAGTTTGTCCAAGTACTCAGTATATGTTTGCTTATTAATAAGGAAATAGAAGGAAATAGAATTTATTAAGAAGGAAAAGAAGGAAATAGAATTTGTAATCTTATTTGCTAGCATTTAAGCTTCTCAGGTGGTGCAAAAGAACTAAACTTACGTGCAGCATAGGCTCAGACTATAAAGAAAAGTAGTGAGAAAGAATTTTGTAAAACTTTAACACATAAAAATAGCAAAAATTTCCAAATGATGGTTTGATTTGGATCAATAGATTTATTGTCAGAAATGCCATACACTGAGTATTTATTTTTAGGTGTTTTGAAAGCTTACAAGCAGGCTATGGGTAAGATAATCTTCCACCTGAATTTAATACTAAACACCTTCATACATTTGTAGATGGATTACCTAGACTTTTTCGCCCCATGATATTGCACTGCTGGGTGTTTAATATCCTGTTCTGATCATAAACCTATTCTAAAGAGATTCATCACAGTAGGTTTTGGCATTAACCTTCACAAGAAAAAGATGTCTTGTTTGACTTTCTTCTGTGTCTTCTCTTCTCTGTGTGTATGTGCATTTGTGTATGTGTGTGTGTACAGAGCAAGATTTGAACTTCTCTGTTCTCCACTTTTTAATAAATGTATAGAAGCAATCAGAGAACTCTTAGAACAAAGTGGATTTACAGCAGATGATATCAACAAGGTAATACTTTTGTATTTTCTTATTTATGTTGGGAGTAATTTTCGATTTGGAATTTAGGAAACAGCCCCTTGGTACTGAAAGAATATTTTTATACATTTAAATATTTTCTTAGCTTATATTAGGAAGTAAGGACATCGATTAAATTTTGATTAATGGCTCTAATGAACTCATAGTTCTGTATGTTCATTTTCTTAGCAAAAAAGACTAATTCCTTTTCAGTATATTTTTTTATATGTAAGCAAAAACTGACAGATATTAGAACATTTGCTATGTGTCAAGCACTGTTTCTAAGCGTTTTACATGTATTAACTTGCTGAATCCTCACCAACAGCTCCATGAAGTGTAGGTGTTATTATTTATCCCCATTTTATAATTGGAGGCACAGAGGTACAAAGGTATAAGTAACTTCATGGTAATTGTGTGCTTAGTGGTAGAGCTAGGATTTAACTCAGTGTGGTTCCCAAGTCTGCTCTTAACCAGTACACCAAACTGCTTCTCTCTGCTTGCTGAGAAATATTGCATATTTGCTTGCATAAGAAAAGATTTTGAGACTTTCAAAAATATTCCAACTGTTTAATGTTATCTTTTCTCCCAAGATTATTTCTACTCATTTAAAATACATATAAATTTTTTTCATTTTTGTTAATAAAGGAATTTTCATATAAGAAAACTCAGAAAATAGGTAACCAGTGTTTTATTTTATAATAAACTAGTCTAATTTGTATGCACAATTTTGAATTCTATGTTCCTTAAATAATAATATAACCAATTTCTTTGCCCATATTACTATGTAGTCTTCATCAACACAATTTTAAATAGACTCAATATCCTAGAAAAGGAAGAGCACCATAGATTATTTCATTGTTCTGTTTGGACTCCTAGATTGGGTCTTCCCCTCCCCAGAACAGTGATGCCCATCTTTTCCCATATTTAAGGTTATTCCTTGGGATAGATTCCCATAGTAAAATCATTGGGTCAAAGAATATAAATAGCTTAAACCTATTTTTACCTTCAGTTACCTTCCAAGAGAGTTGAATTAACTCATGCTTTCATCAGCAATACGAGAACAGACATTTTACTGTAACCTTGCTGACAATGAGTTTTATCATTTAAAGATAAATTTTCCATTAAGTAGTTGAAAAAAAGATATATTTTTACTTTATATGTTATTGGCTACTATAGGATTCTTTTAAAATATTTATTATTAATATTATTAAATAATAAATGTTTAATTTTGTGTTTCCTTATGTGTAAATATTTCATATTCTTTGCCTGTTTGGTCAATTAAATCTTAGTATTTTTTAAAATATATTTGTGTAAATGCTTTATATAATCAGAAAATTAACTGCTGTTTACTATAATCTTCTTTTGAGGCATGCAGTTTACTGCTTAACTTTGGTCCTGTTATGGAGGAGGGTATTTGATACACTGAGGTTTCATTTATTTATCTATTTAAATCTGTTGGTCTGTTACTCTGATTTCTTCAGCTGCTTCTAAGTTTATAAATTCCACCTTTGTTCAGGTGTATTTAATACTATTTTCTTTTTGCTATAGTTTGAAAGTTTTTATAGTTTCACTATTTTGCTGTATGCTGTAAGATGGAAGTTGCATTTTTTTGTTTTTTTGGTGGAGGTTTTCCCTTCAATTTAGTTCAGTAAGTATTTTTTTTGAATACTTACAACGTGCCATGCGTTGTGCTAGGTGATTGGGAGGTGTATGTTAGGTGAAGGTGGCTTATAAAGATTAAGGCGCATGGAGGAGTGGTACAAGGCAGGGGTGGAAGGGAGTGAGCTTGGAGACAGACCCACCTGAATTGGAAGGCTCTCCGTGCTGATAGTTCCAGAACAGACAGATCACTTAATTTCCTGAGCCTTACTTGTCTCTTCTTATTAAGGAGGGTGATAATACTTAACTTATAAGTATATAAGTATAACTTACTCTATAAGGTTGTTATGAGGATTAAATGAAATATCATGTGTGGCACAGGGTGTGGTGTATTGTAGATGATCAGTTAATGTGAGTTCTCTTCCTTCATTAACTGGTCATACAGCCCTCACATTAGATACCACAAATGGTAGGATCCTCAATTGCTTGACTAGAGGTCAAGTACATTCTTAGGATTAAGAATATTGTTAAAGAGATACTTCTAAAATACAAGCTTTTGAGAACTTAAAAATATGGAGTTGTCTCTGTAGTTTGTTGACCTTGAGGCAGTAACAAACAACCCCCAAGTCTCACTGGTTTTCTACTGTAGACAATTTTTTCTTGCTAGCGTTTCACGTGGGCAGCTGAAGGTGGCCGTAGGTCTACTGTTATGGCTCTTTTTTCCGTGCTTCTCGTTCTACGACCCAGGCTAAAGGAGCAGCTCTCTGGGACGTGCGGTGTTCTCACGGTGGAGGGGAAAGAGGAAGAGAGATGGCGGAACGTGCAGGGCTTTCAAAGCTTCTGCTTAGATACGTTGTACTTCAGTGTATTCACATTCATTTGGCCGAAGCTAGACATGACCAGGCCTGAGTGTGGGCAGGGAAGTCTCCACCTGCACGGAGGGGTTGCAAAGTCAGGGCAGTGGCAATGGGCGGGGAAGTATAATCCTCTTATGGGGATGGAGGGAGGGCTTTACAGTCATTGACACATTTAATCCTCACAGAGGCATCAGGAGATAGGCACCGCTATCTCCATTTCCAGAGGAGGAAACTAAAAAGTTTCCGAAGAGGTTAAGTGCTTTGCTTAAAGTAACGCTGGCACGCACGTGCCGGCGCTGGGATTGGAGCTCACAGTCTGCCCCCGCAGTCCGTGCTCTTTCTTTACTCTTACGCTCATCGCTTTTCCCATTTTATTATCGGGCAGTCTAGTCTTAGGAGTATTTGGTTTTTCCCGAAGGAATCCTCTCGTCGCTTGCTTGAGAAGGACACGTCTGATCTCTGAGGAGAGGGAGCGTCAGGGCTCCTACGCTAATTTACGTTAGACTTTCCTTTGTCCCCCTTGTGTTCAGCACCGTGCTCCCCTCTCGCCCCTGCTGTCCCCAAGCTGGGCCGAAGCCCCGTGTCTGAGGCGGGAGGAGGCGCTGCTGGGTCAGGGCCGAGGTCCGGGGGTCTGCTGGCCCCGTGCGCGTGCTGGCGGGGCTGCTCTGCACCCGGTGTCCCGCTTTCACCTCTCGGCTTGGCCCTCGCTTCCTGTGGCCTTTGGTGCTTCGCAGTCCCAAGCCGCTCTGGCTTTTGTGACTCAAACCACCTTGCTTCCCCTTTGGTTGTCTCAGGCCACATCAGCTTTAAGACAGTTACTTCTCTCCCTTTCAGCTTCCAAAATTTGCTGAAATCTCAAGCTCAAGTTCTCTCCTGCATTTATTCTGCCATCTATATCTTCTTAAACTCCCTTATTGTCTACAAGTGGGCTTGTAGAAGGGTACGTAAATATACCGATGCAGTTAATTCTCGTCATTTTCACCAAGCATCCAGACTCTTCAGCTGCAATTTTAATACCTGCATAGTATTTTGTTGCATTGATGTATCATAATTTACACAACCAATTATTTGTGTTGAGTGTGTACGTTATTTTGGTTTTATAAATAGCAGTCTTTGTGGCTTTGTTAACATCCTTAATTTCCTTGGGATAAGATTTGTGAATAGAATCCCAGATTTTAAGACTTTTAATATTTATCAGATTGCTCACCAAAAGCAATTTACATTCTGAGTAGGTGTAAACCCTCATTATTAACGTTGCAACTTTAAAAAATTCTTTTTATTCATATTTTTTTTTCAGGATGCTTTAGAATTATTTTTTCAACTTCTTAGATAAAAATCCCTTTGTGATTTTGATGCAGTTGCATTAAGCCTGTAAAATTTTGGGGGGTGATATGTTAACTTTATAATATTTAGTTTTCCTAACCACAAAGTTGGTATCTCTCTCTGTTCAGATCTTCTTCAATACTTTCTTTTTTTTATAATTTTTTTTTTTAAAGATTTATTTATTGATTGATTGATTGATTGCTATGTTGGGTCTTCGTTTCTGTGCTAGGGCTCTCTCCAGTTGTGGCAAGCGGGGGCCACTCTTCATCGCGGTGCGCGGGCCTCTCACTATTGCGGCCTCTCTTATTGCGGAGCACAGGCTCCAGACGCGCAGGCTCAGCAGTTGTGGCTCACGGGCCCAGTCGCTCCGCGGCATGTGGGATCCTCCCAGACCAGGGCACGAACCCGTGTCCCCTGCATTAGCAGGCAGATTCCCAACCACTGCGCCACCAGGGAAGCCCCTTCAATACTTTCTTGAGTTATGTGTTTTCTTAATTGTGGGATTTCTGGCTGTTGTGAATGAGATGTTTTTTATGCTTTTATTTATCAATACTAATTTGGTTTTGCTGATAGAATACTTACTGGTTTTGCCTCTTTGTCTGATACTCTGCCACTTCACGAACTCTTAGTGTTAATAATTTTTCAAGGAGTCTTCTGAATTTCCTAGGCATGCATTCAAATTCATTTACTAGTTAACACACAACTAATTATTGAGCACACCTGCTCCGTGCAAAGCGGGTTCTAGGCACTTCGGACACAGCAGTAAACATAACAAAGTCTTTGCCGTCAAGAAACAGTTAAAATAATGCCCAGTTGTGATAACTGTTATGAAGCAAAATAAAGCAGAATAAGGGCATAGCTAGTGAGAAAGGGTGATTTTGCAGATAAGAATCCCATCTAAGGAGATGGCTTTTGATCAGAGCCCTGCAGGGACTGAAATGAAGGAACAGACTGGGTGAATATCTGCCGGATTTCCAGGCAGAGGTCAGCCAGAGGGGAGCAAGCTTGGTATGTTTAAGGGGCTGCAGTGGGGATGGGACTGAGTGAGCCAGAGGGGTGGGAGGAGGGAGCAAGGGACCAGATCACTGGGAAAAGCAGTTGCAGTGGAGTTACGGAGGGAGACACCTTCCTGGAGTGAGTTTAAATAGAAAAGAAAGTGAGGCCATGGACACGATGAATATAAATAACTCTTGAGCAGTTCTGCTAAAAGGGCAGAAGGAAAATGGGGTGGTAGCTGGAGTGGGCTGTGGGCGTTGGGAGAGGGTTTTATCCGTGTGTGGTGATACTTTTATCTTGCATCTCTGTACCCCTCACTGCTGCTGCCTTTTTTTTTTTTTTTTTTTTTTTTTAATTGGAGTTTAGTTGATTTACAATGTTGTGTTAGTTTCCGGTATACAGCAAAGCGAATCAGCTATACATATACATATATTCACTCTTCTTTAGATTCTTTTCCCACACAGGCCATTGCAGAGTATTGAGTAGAGTCCCCTGTTCTCCCTTCTTGTTTATATTTGATTGCCTTGGTCAGGCCTTGAATATTTTAGTTGACACTGGACCTCTTTCTTTTGTTCTCTTTATTAGGGGAATAGTGTTAGTCGTTTACCAACAGATTTAATTACTGGTAACTGGTTTGAAATAGATTCTCTTTATCATATTGAGCATTTCTCTTTTTTCTATTTAAAGGTGTTTTAATATGAAATAGGTGTTGAGTCATTACAATTGCTTTTGGACACCTGCAAGACAATCTTATGGTTTTCTTTATATTTGTCTTCAAATTATTTGATGAATTATTGATAATTTCCTAATATGAAACTATCATTGTATTCCTGGGATAGATCTTATTTGGTTATGAGGAATTATTCTTTTGATATATTACTTAATTTTCTGTGATAATTCATATATCATTTTCATGCTGTTCAGGCTAAGTTAGCAGAAGTGAGATGGGCTATTTCGAACTTTCCTGCCTTACGCATATTTTCTGAATAAAGTAACCCCTTTTAACATCAGACACTGAAAAGGGGAATGGTCCTGTGCTTTGGGTTGCATTGGTCTTAAGAAGTGCCTTAGCTTCTTGCCTCCAGCTCGTTCTCTCCTTCCTGGATGATGAGATGGGCCATGGCTTATCGGTATGTCCCCAAGGCTTCCGTTTAGGGGGAGTCAGAGGCACATGGCTGAGTCTCAGGCAATGAGCAAGTGAGAAGCTGGAGCCAATGCTCAGACCTTTGCTAACCCTTCCTCTCCCCACCTCCCTTTTTTTTTCTGTCCACACAGCATGACCTGCTCTTTAACAGTTGGCCTCTTCTAAGGTTGTATAACTTTGTAGGCAGAGGCTACTTTTCTCTTTTAAAAGCTCCTGAGACATACTCAAAGAAATAGGGGATTTTCAAGTGCTTGAACTTACCTAGAATGACAAAATATCACAATGTATCGAATTCATTTACTCAGAACAATACCTTCTAAACCAAGACATCCGGTGCTTTAATTTCCCTTTATTCCAAGGTAACATAATCGTGCACGATGTTCTTCAGGAAATAGGCTGATAGTACCTTCCTTTTCTTCATAACCCAAGGCAGAGTGTGAGAGAGAGTCCGTGCTCATTTCATTTCGTCATGAAAAATGTCTACTCACAACATAGGTTCGCATGACTACTCCAAAGATAGCTGTAGAATTCTCAAGTCAGTCTTCAATTCCACGATGTGGGAATATGATTTTAAGTTATCACTTTCATATCTGTAAATTAAGTTCAACATAAGAAAGTGTGCCAAATCCCTTGCCTTGTGAGTTTTCCAAAATACCCATTTCTCTAGGAATAAGCAAATCAAATCCTTTACGGGGACCAAAGTATCAGTAGTGTTTATATGGAATTTAGTGTCAGTCATAAGCACGTCGTTGGCTCCATCGTATCCGATGCACTCATGCTGGGATTTTTCCCAAAGATGAAATGAAAGAAGGTCAGTTTCTTTCCGCACATAAAAATACAGTATGTGTATCTTAGGCCCTACACCACAATTAAGCTGCCCGGATGCCATGTAGTACAGTAGACTCGCTGTACCATACCGTTCTTCCAAAAAGAAGTATGTCCCCTAACCATTTTTCTTGAAACACACAGTCCTGTTGATCTTTCTTGCATTCTCCTACTAGTTTGAAAACTGGGTTTAGAGAGTAAAGAGTTTCCCATTGAACTCTTTGCTGTAAGAAAAGTAAGAGCACAAATACGATTTTAAGTGGCAAGTGACCAGTAGCTGGTGGGAGGGCCACGGCAGGTGGTGGTGGGCTGGCCACGTGCACCAGGAGCTGTTCTAGCCGAGAAGGGGCAGCTGCTGATCCGCACCAGTCACTGCCGTCCAGCGATGCAGGCCGGTGCTGTTGGAGCCTTGGACCTTTTAACAGACTCTCAAAACTGGGACTTAGCGTCAGACGTTTTAATGTTCAAATGTTAGTATCTAATGCAGAACTTTTGAAAACACTATGTGAAGAGAGAAAATACAGCTCGCCTGATAGAATTTGCAACTTGCTACTTGGCAACCGCTACTCCAGAACGTGTTGTTTTATTGCTGTTTGTTTTTACTGTTTTGTTCCTGGGCTGTCAGGTGCTTATAAAATGGAATTTAATACGTTTTCATCTCTTTAAGTATTCCAGATTAGTGCGTAATGCATAAATATTCTCTGTTCCTCAAGACTTCTAAAGAATTTGCCTATAAACACATTTTGTCTGAAACTAATTTTTGAAGTATATTTATAACTTTCATAATTTCTTTTTATTGCTTCAATTTTGAATGAAAGTATTTTATAGACCTATTGCATACGGATCTTAAACTTTTAACATACAACTTGGCATAATGTTCTTGTAATTCTTAATTTTACATAGCTTTTGATATTAAAATTTTAAAGTATAAAGAAGTTATTTAAATTAAAACTGGCCGATTTTTCTCTCTTTTTATTTATTCATCTTTTTCTTTCTGAGTTTATCTATTTTTTTCCTTCCCTAGGTTTTGTAGATATTTGTTTTATTTTTTTTGCTCCAACTCCTGGCACTACAACCCCACAAAACTTTCTTAGATTTTTTTTTCAGGTGATATATTTCTCTTTTCTAATTGTTTTATTTCTGGTTTGCACTTTATTTCTTCCAGTCTTTCCAGGATACTTTCATTATTTTTATAAATGTTTATATTGAACATTAATTAATTTATTTCATTTTTTCCCTAACCAAAAAATTAACTACCATTTTACTCATTAGCAGCTTGGTTTTATTCCACAGGCTCTGATACATTTTATTATTTTCTTTATTTTCAGAATAATCTATAATATTTTCAATTTTCCTCTTTAAGTTTGCAAAAGAAATCTCAGACTAAAGAGTAAATGTTTAAAGAATTTATTAAAATTAAAATTTTCTGCTTACTGTCAGCATTAATAATGACACACTATTAGTACTTTTTTACCCTTTAAATGAGAATACCAAAAAACAAGATTTTCCAGGGTTTGTTTTTTGTTTTTTGTTTTAACACAGCACCACTTATTGCTTATTTATAAAGCATTTTGATGTTGACTATAAGAAGTTCGTGAAAAGGCGTAACCTCCATTTTTATTCTCATGGTATTTACGTAGGATCAGACATTTTAGAGAAGACTTTCCTTTTAACTTACCTCCAAAGCAGACTTTTGGGGGATCTCTGCCGAGGCAAACCTGCTTTTCTTTATTCTTTGTAGCCCTGAGTTGATGTTCCTCATGCCCTTACCTGCGGAGGAACGTGGTCTCCCTCCTCGTTTCACGGCTGATGTGAGCAGGGCCTCATTTTCATCAGTTGCTCATCTTCTCCACCACATGGAGCTTTGAGAACATCCATATAGAGACTGAAATAAGTAGTGATTATTGATGATTTCCCTCCTTGAGAGAACATATTCAATATTCTGCATACCCATGGAGTTACAAGTGTTAAACGTATTAAGGAGGAAATTAAAATATTTAGAAAGGAGCAATTTTATTCAGCTTTATTGAGGTATAATTGATAAATAAAATTGTAAGGTATTTAAAGTATACAACATGAGATTTAGTATATGTATTGTGCAGGGATTATTACCATCAAGTTAATTAACACATCTATCACCTTATATATTAACCTTTTCTGCAGGAGGTGAAAACACTTGAGTTGTACTCTCTTAGCAGATCTCAAATATACTACACAATATTATCAACTGTAATCACCATGTTATACATTAGCTCCTCAGACCTTATTCATCTTATAACTAAAAGTTTGTATGTACCCTTTTACCAGCCCCTCCCTATTTTCCCCACCCCCTCAACCCCAACCATTTTTCTGCTTTCTGTTTCTATGAGTTGTTTTGTTTGTTTTGTTTTAATTTAGACTCCACGTATAAGTGATACCATGCAGTTTTTGTCTCTCTGTCTGGTTCATTTCACTTAGCGTAATGCTCTCCAGGTTCTTTCATGTTGTTACAAATGGCAGGACTTCCTTCTTTAAACTGAATAATATTGCATTGTATATCTGTACCACATCTTCTTTATCCATTCATCCACTGACACACACTTATCTTTCCATAGTATGTTTCCAAATACCTTGGCTATTGTGAATAACGCTGCAGTGAACATGAGAGTACAGATATCTCTATGAGATAGTGATTTTGTTTCCTTTGTGTATATACTCAGAAGTGGGATTGCTGGATCATAAGGTAATTCTACTTTTAATTTCATGACGAGTTTCCATACTGTTTTCCATAGTGGCTATACCAGTTTACATTCCCAACAGTGTATAAGTGTTCTCCTTTCTCTCCATCTTCACCAGTATTTGTTATCTCTTGTCTTTTTAGTAATAGACGTCCTAACAGGAATGAGGTGATGTCTCATTGTGATCTTTATTTCCATTTCCCTAATGATTAGTGATGTTGCGCACCCTTTCAGGTACCTTCGGCTACTTGTAAGTCTTCTTTGGAAAAATGTCTATTCAGGTCCCTTGCTCATTTTTAAATTGTGTTATTTGGTTTTTTTGCTATTGAGTTAATGAGATTCTTGTGTATTTCGGATATTCACCCCTTTTTTTGTTTGTTTGTTTGTTTTTTTATACTGCAGGTTCTTATTAGGCATCACTTTTATACACATCAGTGTATACATGTCAATCCCAATCCCCCAATTCAGCACACCACCATCCCCACCCCACCGCAGTTTTCCCCCCTTGGTGTCCATATGTCCATTCTCTACATCTGTGTCTCAACTTCTGCCCTGCAAACCGGCTCATCTGTACCATTTTTCTAGGTTCCACATACATGCATTAATATACGATATTTGTTTTTCTCTTTCTGACTTACTTCACTCTGTATGACAGTCTCTAGATCCATCCACTTCTCAACAAATGACTCAATTTCGTTCCTTTTTATGGCTGAGTAATATTCCATTGTATATATGTACCACAACTTCTTTATCCATTCGTCTGTTGATGGGCATTTAGGTTGCTTCCATGACCTGGCTATTGTAAATAGTGCTGCAATGAACATTCGGGTGCATGTGTCTTTTTGAATTATGGTTTTCTCTGGGTATATGCCCAGTAGTGGGATTGCTGGGTCATATGGTAATTCTATTTTTAGTTTTTTAAGGAACCTCCATATTGTTCTCCATAGTGGCTGTATCAATTTACATTCCCACCAACAGTGCAAGAGGGTTCCCTTTTCTCCACACGCTCTCCAGCATTTGTTGTTTGTAGATTTTCTGATGATGCCCATTCTAACAGGAGTGAGGTGATACCTCATTGTAGTTTTGATTTGCATTTCTCTAATAATTAGTGATGTTGAGCATCTTTTCATGTGCTTCGTGGCCATCTGTATGTCTTCTTTGGAGAAATGTCTATTTAGGTCTTCTGCCCATTTTTGGATTGGGGTGTTTGTTTCTTTAATATTGAGCTGAATGAGCTGTTTATATATTTTGGAGATTAATCCTTTGTCCGTTGATTCGTTTGCAAATATTTTCTCCCATTCCGAGGGTTGTCTTTTCGTCTTGTTTATGGTTTCCTTTGCTGTGCAAAAGCTTTGAAGTTTCATTAGGTCCCATTTGTTTATTTTTGTTTTTATTTCCATTACTCTAGGAGGTGGATCAAAAAAGATCTTGCTGTGATTTATGTCAAAGAGTGTTCTTCCTATGTTTTCCTCTAAGAGTTTTATGGTGTCCAGTCTTATATTTAGGTCTCTAATCCATTTTGAGTTTATTTTTGTGTATGGTGTTAGGGAGTATTCTAATTTCATTCTTTTACATGTAGCTGTCCAGTTTTCCCAGCACCACTTATTGAAGAGACTGTCTTTTCTCCATTGTATATCTTTGCCTCCTTTGTCATAGATTAGTTGACCATAGGTGCGTGGGTTAATCTCTGGGCTTTCTATCTTGTTCCATTGATCTATGTTTCTGTTTTTGTGCCAGTACCATATTGTCTTGATTACTGTAGCTTTGTAGTATAGTCTGAATTCAGGGAGTCTGATTCCTCCAGCTCCATTTTTTTGCCTCAAGACTGCTTTGGCTATTCGGGGTCTTTTGTGTCTCCATACAAATTTTAAGATGATTTGTTCTAGCTCCGTAAAAAATGCCATTGGTAATTTGATAGGGATTGCATTGAATCTGTAGATTGCTTTGGGTAGTATACTCATTTTCACAATGTTGATTCTTCCAATCCAAGAACATGGTATATCTCTCCATCTGTTGGTATCATCTTTAATTTCTTTCATCAGTGTCTTATAGTTTTCTGCATACAAGTCTTTTGTCTCCCTAGGTAGGTTTATTCCTAGGTATTTTATTCTTTTTGTTGCAATGGTAAATGGGAGTGTTTCCATAATTTCTCTTTCAGATTTTTCATCATTAGTGTATAGGAATGCAAGAGATTTCTGTGCATTAATTTTGTATCCTGCAACTTTACCATATTCATTAATTAGCTCTAGCAGTTTTCTGGTGGCAGTTTTAGGATTCTCTATGTATAGTATCATGTCATCCGCAAACAGTGACAGTTTTACTTCTTCTTTTCCAATTTGTATTCCTTTTATTTCTTTTTCTTCTCTGATTGCTGTGGCTAGGACTTCCAGAACTATGTTGAATAATAGTTGGTGAGAGTGGACATCCTTGTCTCGTTCCTGATCTTAGAGGGAATGCTTTCAGTTTTTCACCATTGAGAATGATGTTTGCTGTGGGTTTGTCATATATGGCCTTTATTATGTTGAGGTAGGTTCCCTCTATGCCCACTTTCTGGAGAGTTTTTATCATAAATGGGTGTTGAATTTTGTCAAAAGCTTTTTCTGCATCTGTTGAGATGATCATATGGTTTTTATTCTTCAATTTGTTAATATGGTGTATCACATTGATTGATTTGCGTATATTGAAGAATCCTTGCACCCCTGGGATAAATCCCACTTGATCGTGGTGTATGATCCTTTTAATGTGTTGTTGGATTCTGTTTGCTAGTATTTTGTTGAGGATTTTTGCATCTATATTCATCAGTGATATTGGTCTGTAATTTTCTTTTTTTGTAGTGTCTTTGTCTGGTTTTGGTATCAGGGTGATGGTGGCCTCATAGAACGAGTTTGGGAGTGTTCCTTCCTCTGCAATTTTTTGGAAGAGTTTGAGAAGGATAGGTGTTAGCTCTTCTCTAAATGTTTGGTAGAATTCACCTGTGAAGCCATCTGGTCCTGGACTTTTGTTTGTTGGAAGATTTTTAATCACAGTTTCAATTTCATTACTTGTGATTGGTCTGTTCATATTTTCTGTTTCTTCCTGGTTCAGTCTTGGAAGGTTATACCTTTCTAAAAATTTGTCCATTTCTTCCAGGTTGTCCATTTTATTGGCATAAAGTTGCTTGTAGTAGCCTCTTAGGATGCTTTGTATTTCTGCGGTGTCTGTTGTAACTTCTCCTTTTTCATTTCTGATTTTATTGATTTGAGTCCTCTCCCTCTTTTTCTTGGTGAGTCTGGCTAATGGCTTATCAATTTTGTTTATCTTCTCAAAGAACCAGCTTTTAGTTTTATTGATCTTTGCTATTGTTTTCTTTGTTTCTATTTCATTTATTTCTGCTCTGATCTTTATGATTTCTTTCCTTCTGCTAACTTTGGGTTTTGTTTGTTCTTTTTTCTCTAGTTTCTTTAGGTGTAAGGTTAGATTGTTTACTTGAGATTTTTCTTGTTTCTTTAGGTAGGCTTGTATAGCTATAAACTTCCCTCTTAGAACTGCTTTTGCTGCATCCCATAGGCTTTGGGTCGTCGTGTTTTCATTGTCATTTGTCTCTAGGTATTTTTTTTATTTCCTCTTTGATTTCTTCAGTGATCTCTTGGTTATTTAGTAACATATTGTTTAGCCTCCATGTGTTTGTCTTTTTTACGTTTTTTTCCCTGTAATTCATTTCTAATCTCATAGCGTTGTGGTCAGAAAAGATGCTTGATATGATTTCAGTTTTCTTAAATTTACTGAGGCTTGATTTGTGACCCAAGATGTGATCTATCCTGGAGAATGTTCTGTGCGCACTTGAGAAGAACGTGTAATCTGCTGTTTTTGGATGGAATGTCCTATATATATCAATTAAATCTATCTGGTCTATGGTGTCATTTAAAGCTTCTGTTTCCTTATTTATTTTCATTTTGGATGATCTGTCCATTGGTGTAAGTGAGGTGTTAAAGTCCCCCACTATGATTGTGTTACTGTCAATTTCCTCTTTTATAGCTGTTAGCAGTTGCCTTATGTATTGAGGTGCTCCTATGTTGGGTGCATATATATTTATAATTGTTATATCTTCTTCTTGGATTGATCCCTTGATCATTATGTAGTGTCCTTCCTTGTCTCTTGTAACATTCTTTATTTTAAAGTCTATTTTATCTGATATGAGTATAGCTACTCCAGCTTTCTTTTGATTTCCATTTGCATGGAATATCTTTTTCCATCCCCTCACTTTCAGTCTGTATGTGTCCCTAGGTCTAAAGTGGGTCTCTTGTAGACAGCATATATATGGGTCTTGTTTTTGTATCCATTCAGCCAGTCTATATCTTTTGGTTGGGGCATTTAATCCATTCACGTTTAAGGTAATTATCGATATGTATGTTCCTATGACCATTTTCTTAATTGTTTTGGGTTTGTTTTTGTAGGTCCTTTTCTTCTCTTGTGTTTCCCACTTAGAGAAGTTCCTTTAGCATTTGTTGTAGAGCTGGTTTGGTGGTGCTGAATTCTCTTAGCTTTTGCTTGTCTGTAAAGCTTTTGATTTCTCCATCAAATCTAAATGAGATCCTTGCCGGGTAGAGTAATCTTGGTTGTAGGTTCTTCCCTTTCATCACTTTAAGTATATCATGCCACTCCCTTCTGGCTTGCAGAGTTTCTGCTGAGAAATCAGCTCTTAACCTTATGGGAATTCCCTTGTATGTTATTTGTCGTTTTTCCCTTGCTGCTTTCAATGATTTTCCTTGTCTTTAATTTTTGCCACTTTGATTACTATGTGTCTCGGCGTGTTTCTCCTTGGGTTTATCCTGTATGGGACTCTCTGCGCTTCCTGGACTTGGGTGGCTATTTCCTTTCCCATGTTAGGGAAGTTTTCAACTATAATCTCTTCAAATATTTTCTCTGGTCCTTTCTCTCTCTCTTCTCCTTCTGGGACCCCTATAATGCGAATGTTGTTGCGTTTAACGTTGTCCCAGAGGTCTCTTAGGCTGTCTTCATTTCTTTTCATTCTTTTTTCTTTAGTCTGTTCCGCAGCAGTGAATTCCACCATTCTGTCCTCCAGGTCACTTATCCGTTCTTCTGCCTCAGTTATTCTGCTATTGATTCCTTCTAGTGTAGTTTTCATTTCAGTTATTGTATTGTTCATCTCTGTTTGTATGTTCTTTAATTCTTCTAGGTCTTTGTTAATCATTTCTTGCGTCTTCTCAATCTTTGCCTCCATTCTTATTCCGAGGTCCTGGATCATCTTCACTATCATTATTCTGAATTCTTTCTCTGGAAGGTTGCCTATCTCCACTTCATTTAGTTGTTTTTCTGGGGTTTTTTCTTGTTCCTTCATCTGGTACATAGCCCTCTGCCTTTTCATCTTGTCTATCTTTCTCTAACTGTGGTTTTTGGTCCACAGGCTGCAGGATTGTAGTTTTTCTTGCTTCTGCTCTTCACCCCTTTTTAGATATATGATTTACAAATATTTTCTCTCATTCAATAGGTTGCCATTTCATTTTGTTGATGGTTTCCTTTGCTGTGCATGCTTTTTAGTTTGATAAGTCCCACTTGTTTGTTTTTGCTTTCCTTTGCTTTGGGTGTCAAATCCAAAAAGCATTGCCAAGACCATTGTCAAGGAGCTTACCCCTTATGTTTTCTTCTAGGAGTTTTTTCGTTTTAGGTTTTACTCCAAGTCTTTAATCCACTTTGAGTTGATTTTTATGTGTGGTGTAAGACAGTGGTCCAGTTTCATTCTTTTGCATGTAGATATCCAGTTTTCCCCACCCCATTTATTAAGGAGACTCTTCTTTCTTTGTTGTATATTCTTGGCTCCTTTATTGAAAATTAATTGACTGTATATGTGTGGGTTTATTTCTGGGCTCTCTGTTCTGTTCCATTGATCTATTTGACTTGTTTTATGCAAATACCATACTGTTTTGATTACTACAGCTTGTAATATAGTTTGAAATTAGGAAGTGTGATGCCTCCAGCTTTGCTCTTCTTTCTCAAGATTGTTTTGGCTATTTGGGGTCTCTTGTGGTTCCACACAAATTTCAGGATTGTTTTTTCTATTTCTATGAAAAATGCCATCGGAATTTTGATAGGGATTACATTGAATATTTGGGGTAGTAAGGACATTTTGGCAATATTAATTCTTCCAACCCATAAAACCGGAATATCTTTCTATGTATTTGTGTCTTCAGTTTCTTTCATCAAAGTCTTGCAGTTTTCAGGGTACAGATATTTCACGTTCTGGGTTAAATTTATTTAAGTATTTTATTCTTTTTGATAGTCCTGTAAATGGGATTGTCTTCTTAATTTCTTCATCCAATAATTTGTAGTGTATAGAAAGTAATTTAAAGTAATTTTTGATAGGTATGACTTTACTACTGCCATTTTGTTAATCATTTTCTGTCTGTTTTGTAGTTCATTTCTTTCTTTCCTGTCCTCTTCTTTCATGATTTGATGACTTTCTCTAGTGGTTTGCTTTAATTCTTTTCTCTTTACCTTTTGTGTGTCTACTACAGATTTTTGTTTTGTGGTTACCACGAGGCTTATATAAAACATCTTATACAGTTAAAATAGCCTATTTTAAGCTGACAACAACTTAACTTCAAACGCATACAAAAGCTCTACATTTTTACACTCCTTCTCCCCACATTTTATGTTTTTGATGTCACAGTTTACATCTTTTGTGTATCCATTAACAAGTTATTGTAATTACAGTTATTTTTAATGCCTTTGTCTTTTAACCTTTGTACTAAGGTTATAAGTGATTTACCCACTACCATTACAATATTGGAGTATTCTGAATCTAACTATATTTATCTTTACCAGTGAGTTTTATACTTTTATATGTTTTCATGTTGTTAATTAGCATTTTGTTTAAACTCGAACAACTCCATTTGACATCTTCTGTCAGACCAGTCTAGTAGTGGTGAACTCCTTCAGCTTTTGTTTGTGTGAAAACGCTCATCTCTCCTTCAGTTTTGGAGA
Organism: Balaenoptera ricei; assembly: GCF_028023285.1. Taxonomy (NCBI): domain Eukaryota; kingdom Metazoa; phylum Chordata; class Mammalia; order Artiodactyla; family Balaenopteridae; genus Balaenoptera; species Balaenoptera ricei. The sequence goes on along the minus strand of NC_082640.1, from coordinate 7,486,266 downwards.
GCAGCTTTGCTGAATTGGGTATTCTTGGCTGATGGTTTTTTTCTTACGGCACTTTGAATATCTCCCTTCTGTCTTGCAAGATTTCTGTTGCAAGACCCACTTATAGTTTTAAGGGTGTTCCCTTGTATCTAACAAGTTGCTTTTCTCTTGCTGCTTTTAAGACTTTCTGTCTTTAACTTTTGGCAATTTAATTATGATGTGTCTCAGTGTGGGTCACTTTAGATTCATCTTATTTGGTACTTTTTGGGCTTACTGGATCTGGCTGTTTCTTTTCCCAGATTAGGGAAGTTTTCAGCCGTAATTTCTTTGAGTAAGTTTTCTGGCCACCCCCCCCCCCCCCGCCACTTCTCCTTCTGAGACCCTTATATTGCATATATTGGTCCACTTACTGGTGTTCTGTAAGTCCCTGAATGCACCTTCATTCTTTTTCCTTTTTGCTCCTCTGAATAAATTCCTCTGCCCTGTCTTCAAATTCACTGACCCTTTCTTTCACTTTATTTAGTGTGCTGTTGAAACCCTCTCTTGAGTTTTTAAGTTCAGTTATTGTATTCGTCAGCTCTATGATTTCTCTTTGGTACTTTATATTTTCTATCTCTTTGTTGAAATTCATACTTTGTTCATGCATTACTCTCCTGACTTCATTGAACATCTTTATTACTGTTGTTTTTAACTCTATATCAAGTAAATCACTTATCTTTGTTTCATTAAGATCAGTTTCTGGAAATTTATCTTGTTATTTTGTTTGGAACATATTTTTCTGTATCTGCATTTTCCTAGACTCTCTGTGTTGGTTTCTGGGCTTTACATAAAACTGCTACCTCAAAAAAACAAAAAACAAAAAAACTGCTACCTCTTCCAGTTTTGACAAACTGGTCTTGTGTAGGAGATGAACCTTGTCAGTCAGCCCTACCTGAGTTCCTGGTAGCTTCTCAAAATTTTGTGCCCGTCTAAGCTGCCATTTGTGTTCTTAGTGGCTCTCAGTATTTGAGGGTGTGCCAAGACCATCATGAGTGATGATGATTAAAAAAAGAGGAAGATCAAAGGCAGCACCTAGATACAGGCTAATTAGAAACTGGACCCTCAGGCAGCAGCAGCTGGGAAAGCGTGCAGTCACACCCTTCCAGGGAGAAGCTGGGAGATGGGCATGCTTGCCTTCTCCCTCTGTGCTGAGCCCTGGTGTATAGCCACAGGGCAGGAGTTGCTCCTTTGCCCGTTTAAAAACTGCTTCTCTGTTTGCTGTCATCCAAGGGGACTCATGAATGCAAGCCCTGTTGGCTCTCAGAGCTAGAGATCTGGGGGCCCATCCTTTGGGTGGCAGCTATAAAAGTTGGGGCACTAGATGTGTGGGCAGGCTCATAAAGGGACAATTTTATATGGAGTTTTTGTGCGTATTTAATCAAGTGGTACCTAGAGCTTAAAACGTAGTTGTATAAAAAACATCTTGTTCCTCAAGAAAATTATTATTCCACAGTGAAGACAAAATCTATGGCATAGTTTTCACATAGAGAGATTGCCACTGTTTATTTTGTCACAGAAATGCTGTGATTTATGTAAACACTTCTTTTAGATAATGCTTGAACAGTACAAAATATTAAGTACAATATTTCCTATACAAATGAGTATTTATGGTTAAGCCTCATGTGCCCAGTATTCCTCATGAGCCACATATATGTTATTATATTATATTTTCTAATATGTGGTGAGATCTCCTCATTTTAAACTTTGTTGCTATGGGTAAACAGTACATTAAATATTTATAATGTATTAAATACATATTTATATGTATATATCTATATGGTAAGTATAACATAAAATAATATGTTAAAGTAGGGCTTCTTATATTTTACCTTTTCATGTGATGAAGCTGACTCGTCCTGTTACACTTAATTTTGAGAAACAATCATTGTTCTAAAAGTAAAAAACTGAAAATTATTTTTATTTTCTAGGTTGTCCTTTGTGGAGGGTCTTCTCGAATCCCAAGGCTACAGCAGATGATTAAAGATCTTTTCCCAGCTGTTGAGCTTCTCAATTCTATCCCTCCTGATGAAGTTATCCCTATTGGTGCAGCTATGGAAGCAGGAATCCTTATTGGGAAAGAAAACCTTTTAGTGGAGGACACTCTTAAGATAGAGTGTTCAGCCAAAGATATTTTAGTTAAGGTATGTTGAGCTTTTCTTTACTTTTCCATAGTGGTATAAATTTATTGCCACAGGTTTACATATGTACTGTTTTTAAAATAAAACTTTGTGTACTGGTAAAAATTTTAAATTTCAAGTTATAAATTTACTTTTAATGAGGTTCTGATATTCTTTTAGTTAGTAATAATCTAATATGTTAATTTCTTAATTAACTGTGTTTTTAAGCTTAAGATTCTAATACAAGTAGAGAGGTGTATGCTTCAATTTATTTTTAAATAAAGTGGGTCGGGATTAAGGATCATTTCTATTGTCTTCCCTTTGCCGCTGTGTAGTTTCCAGATTATCAACAAGGAATATATATTAATTTATAATAGGAGTGATTTTTTATAATTGTAATGATATCAAAGGATGTGCATATTATTTTCCTGCTTATTAGGGAGTGGATGAATCAGGAGCCAACAGTTTCAAAGTACTATTTCCGTCAGGGACTCCTTTGCCAGCTCGAAGACAACACACATTACAGGCTCCTGGAAGTATATCCTCAGTGTGTCTTGAACTCTATGAGTCTGAGGGGAAAAACTCTGCAAAAGAGGAAAACAAGTTTGCACAGGTGACTACATCAGATTGGACTATGAATTAATCACTTGAAACTGTTTAGCTTTTCCTTCTGGATTAGACTCAGTTTAATATCAATATAATATGCATATAGGACATTTAACACATTTTTATGAATGGATTACTTGTACTTATTTCTTTTTGAAAGAGAGAAGAAATAGGCAATTTCAATTTGAGGGAGGTAGAGGAAAATAAAGTACAATTGTATTTCTGCTGCTTCTCTTTGTGCTCTTAACCCTCCTTGGTAATGAGGTCAGTGGCAGGGGAAGTGGCATTTCTTTGTTTGCTAAATGCCAGGTGTGCTGTACGAGGCAATTTACAAACATAATCTCAAAATGCTGTGAGATAGACATTATTATGTGTATTTTATAGATGGTTAAGAAACAGGCTCATGGTAGTAAATACCTTGTTATTTTCTTGACTGAGCTGAGATTTAGCCTCAGGTTGTTTTTACTCCTGGGCCCAGGCTCTTGCCATTATACCATGCTGCCTCTGACATAGGATAAGTTTGTTTTTTCAAATACCACATGCATATATCAGAGGATATGGTCCTCCACATCATTTAAAAAGAATGAGGTGGAGCCATGTTATTTGCTTAGAAACATGCCCAAGAAATATAGTTTCATTAAAGCACGCACACAAGGGCTGCAGAACTGTAATTTACAGCGTGGTACCATTGTGTTTAAGTAAAATGATTGAGAGCGTGGGTGTGTGTGAAGGAGGTGGTGTTTGGGTAGGTGTGTGTGTTTAGATATCCACGCGTGGATACAGAAAGTAACTATAGGTATTTGAACTGTATTGAGGAAACTTAACAGTGGGTAGATGTGAAGGAACAAAGAAGGTTTTTTTACTTTTTAACACTTTATACTGAATTTTTTACAAACAGCACAGAACATGAGCATTAATTACTTTTACAGTAAAAATAAAACAAATGTAGGTAACAAAAGAGAATATATAGTATCTTAACTTTGTATCTGTTTTCTAATTTCAACAAAAGAATAATGAAAACACACACACATAATATGTCTGGGCTCCACCTCAGACCTAACATCTTAGGATCTACTGGAGAAGGGCCCTTTCAACTAGTAAAGGTTTCAAAGCTCCGCCAGATGTTTCTGTGGTATATCACTATAAAAGCATTTTCCTGTGCACCAGATTTCTAAACTCAGGTGGAAGCCTTAGTATTCCTCTCTGGTACATTTCTTACCTTTCCTCTCCACATACTACTCTTGAGACGCTACAGCTACTGTCACTACATCCTAACTTACAGATGCTGGAAAGAGAAAAATTAGTCACATAATACTGTATTTGGAAGAGAATCTTCTAGAGATTCCATCTGTTCTAACCTCCTCATTTTACAAATGAGTAGACTTAGTACTTACCTAAGGTCATAAAACTTGATTTTGGCAAAATCTGAAAAGTCACTTTCAAACTTGGTCTATTGGTATACCTTTCTTTAGGAAACCAAGGAATTTTATAGTAAATTCATTAGTATCTCTTACTTGCAAATGTAGTCTTAGCTGCACAAAAGAACGTGACATGTATTTCTTTTAAATAGGTTTTCCAAGTGCATTTAAAATATTTGAATTTTTTTAAATATATATAAAAGGCTTACCAAAATGTAATTTACATGTTACTGTAATGGTGCAGTTACCCAAAAGAAAAGCAGTCTTTATTTTGTTTTCTTTCTTTCTTTTTTTTTTTAGTCTTTATTTACTGAGACAAACAGTACTTCATATAAATAATCATCTTAATCTAGGACATGACATTTAAGAGGGACAAATATATTAGTTATCTTACATGCCCTCTTTTTAGAGGAGACATGTCAGTTAAGAAAGCTTAATTCTATTTTCCAAATTATGATAAATGGTAGGAGAATTGAAAACGGCCCTGTTTTAAAAGGTTCATTTCAGTAATGAGTAAGATTTAGTCCATTGGAATAATTGATGCATCAGTTTATTAATATGTCAAAGTACTAAATCATCTTTATATTATTTTTGCCTAAACAGGTTGTACTCCAGGATTTAGATAAAAAAGAAAATGGATTACGTGACATATTAGCTGTTCTTACTATGAAAAGGTAAAAAATTAAACTACTTCTGATGTTAAGAAAATTCGCTTTGAGGGCTTCCCTGGTGGCGCAGTGGTTGAGAATCTGCCTGCCAATGCAGGGGACACGGGTTCGAGCCCTGGTCTGGGAGGATCCCACATGCCGCGGAGCAACTGGGCCCGTGAGCCACAACTACTGAGTCTGCGCGTCTGGAGCCTGTGCTTCGCAACAAAAGAGGCCGCGATAGCGAGAGGCACGCGCACTGCGATGAAGAGTGGCCCCCGCTCGCCGCATCTAGAGAAAGCCCTCGCACAGAAACGAAGACCCAACACAGCCAAAAATAAATAAATAAATAAATAAATTTATTAAAAAAAAAAAAAAAAAAAGAAAATTCGCTTTGAGACTTGACCTTTTTTATTAGTTTATTGATTCTTTTTTTTTTAATTTTATTTATTTATTTATTTATTTATTTATGGCTGTGTTTGGTCTTCGTTTCTGTGCAAGGGCTTTTCTCTAGTTGTGGCAAGTGGGGGCCACTCTTCATCGCGGCGCGCAGGCCTCTTATTATCGCGGCCTCTCTTGTTGCAGAGCACAGGCTCCAGACGCGCAGGCTCAGTAATTGTGGCTCACGGGCCTAGTTGCTCCGCGGCATGTGGGATCTTCCCAGACCAGGGCTCGAACCCGTGTCTCCTGCATTGGCAGGCAGATTCTCAACCACTGCGCCACCAGGGAAGCCCAGTTTATTGATTCTTAACCTGTTGTCATTCTGGGAAAATCATTTATTAAAAACTTATAAAGATCTTATCAGTAACTTAAATTTTTGCCCTGTAAAATTACTATATTTACAAAGAAAAGTATATCTCAGGTCATTTGCATTCTGAATTTTTTATGAACTCTTTGATTATTATGGGTGTAGTCAACCTAAAAAACTGGTCCATGCAAGTTTGAGATATAATTTTCATCAACTTTAAATATAATTTTCTGAGATTTACATAATTGATTTTTTGTCCTATGAAAGGATAAGTTTATTTCAGTATTGCAACAGGAAATCTGTAAGAAATAAATTACTAATTAAATCCAGCTATTATCATTTCCTTAACAGCAGTCCATCCGTAATACTATGTGTTACAAGTAAATCAGTTCCAAATTAACATTAAGGACAATTCATTCCATAAACCATAATTAGCCAAAATGTAGAATTCATTAGGGTAGGTCTGCCATGGCCTGGGCTTGAAAACAGCTTGATACTTCTTGAACTTGCATAAAGTTTTCAACTTAAGGTATTTATCATCATGGGTTCTCAAGGAATACAACTTTCATCACAGTGATCTAGGAGGAAATTTTGAAGAACAACTACCTAATTGTGGCATACGGTTCTAAATGTAAAGACATAAAGTTTTGTCTCTTCTTTGTCTCTTAATACTCTTCTTTCAAAAAGTAAAATGATCTCTTGTTTACTCAAAGTCCTCAAGTAATTTCTTAAGGACTATCTGTTTTTATAAATTGAGCTTATGAATTGTTATTTATTTTTTGTTTGCTTAGGGATGGATCTTTACACGTGACATGCACGGATCAAGAGACCGGAAAATGTGAGGCAATCACTATTGAGGTGGCATCTTAGTGTTTTAGAGAAACCACGAATTTTTTAGAACTAAAATATCAACATTATTTGTTTTGTTTATAAATGATGTTTATATTAAAATACTTTTTTGAATGAACTGTATGATTTATGTTTCTATTTTAACTACAGTATATTGGTAAGTGTTACAACCTTTTTTTTTTGTTTTCCATTAAAGATTTCCTTTATTAGTGAGAAATGCAAGGAACTTTTTCTACCATGGAGCTATTTAGAATTAAATTGTTTGAGTGGATTGAAGGAAACTTTACCAGAAATTTTAAAATTTTTTCTGTCTTTGGAACTTCTGATTTTAAGAAGTCGTTTGTTAATTCTTAATAGATAACTAAGAACAATTTAAAAGTCTTTGGTATTAAATGAAAAAAAATTGCAGAGCCATATGCAAAGTAAGGTACCATTTTTGCTTAAAAGAAAAAACGAAACTCATAAACTCAATAATTGTTTATAAATATGCATGTGACATATGTAGAGAAAAGTATAGAAGACTAAACACCAGACCCTTTTAACAGTGGCTTCTTTTGTGGAGGGAAATAGGGGGGAGGCACTTTTTCTTTTTACAGTTATGTTAAGTTTGATTTTTCCCCCTAACAGATATGTTTCTCATTTGCAATTGAAAGATTTTTTTATTTTGAAGAGAGGGCTAGCCACATTCTGTTCACCAGAAAACATTGACTAGTGCATTGAGAATACTCAGTGGGTTACTAAGGAAAAAGATTATTCTCTTAGTAAAACAAGACAAGTAATCTGCCTGTATTGAGGGGAGAGCTTGAAGGTGAGCCGTGCGCATCAGACTCTAGATTTTATTACCAAGAGAGGATTTCCATTCATTTCTCTCCTTGGTTCCCAGCAGACTGAGAAGAAATATCTTTACTCAGTAAAATTTTTAAACTGTGCTGTTTTCCACCTGTTCAAGCTTTGGGATGTGCTTTATTATTATAGTTGCTTTTTATGGAGTTAGATGGCAGTAATCTTCTATTTCTAAAGATACAGAAACCAAACTTAAATTTTTTATTATTATTCTGCATCAAATTATTGACAGAAACACAAGGAAAATTCAGGTGTGAGTCTAAGTCCACAAAGAGGCAGCCTCAAAGGTATATCCTTTTGACTAAGGCTGAGTACTTAGTTATCTTTTATGATCTTTTCCCAAGTTACAAAAACTTTGAAATAAAATAATTATATATAAGCCATTAAGTGTTTTCAGAAAATAGGAAAATACCAGCTGAATTAGTTGAACTGCTACATCTAAATGCTTTCAGTTATGCTTTGGAAAAGTGCTGTAGGATTTTATTTTGTAGTTATTGTTAGCTCTTTAGACCAGGGGTTAGCAAACTATTGGCAATGTGTCTGTCCTACCCCACACCTATCTTTGTAAATAAAATTTTACTAGAACGTAGCCACACTCAATCGTGTATGTGTTGTTTGTGGTTGTTTGCCACTCTAATGGCAACGTTGAATGGTTGCAACAGACTGCGTAACCCACAGAGCTTTAAATATTTATTGTCTGGCCCTTTACAGGAAAGTTTGTCAACCCCTGAAACAGATTATCAAAATTTATAGAATAAAATATCATAAGGATTTATTCAAGAGTTCTCTTTCTTTCCATATCCAGGTAATAATTTACTTATTTGACTGCTTATTTATTTATTTCTCCACTGGATTATTAAGCACTGTGAAAGCAAGAGACTCTTAAGTTTTAGGCATCATCATGTCCTAGCCCCTAGAATAATCCCTGAATGTCGGTGTGCAGTAAATGTCTATTGAATAAGTGAATTACATGGAAGAAAAAATAACAATGTCATCTTTGTATCCTACAGGACAATGGCCAGTAAGTACAACTTTTGCATGTTTTATGGTTTGTTTAGAAACAGAGTAGAAAAAGAAAGGAATACCACTGCTTCTTTATTGGTCATCTTTGCACGTTTTTTTTTTCCCCAAACATACCAAATTTGAAATTGTCATCAAAAGTGCTCTGTTGTTCAGTAAAATATAAAGTTGATCCTTGAACAACTTGGGGATTGGGGTGCCGACCCTCCACGCAGTTGAAAGTCCACACATAGCTTTACAGTCAGCCCTCCATATCTGTGGTTCCACGTCCATAGATTTAACCAACTGCGGAGCTCTTGAGTACCTATTTATTAAAAATCCGCCTGTTAGTGGACCTGCACAGTTCCAACCTGTGTTGCTCAAGTCAGCTGTACTCCCAAGTTTTCTTGTATCCATAAATAACAAGTTTTCTTTTTTTTCTTCTGAATTTATGGAAGATTTGCCAATTAAATTTTCTAGTGTTTTTTTTTTTAAGGTGGGAATACCTTTAACATTTTTCTGATTATACATGTTCATTATAAAATTAAAGTTTAAAAAGAAGATAATATAAAACATCCTATATTCTACCACCCAGAGTAACAACTGTTAAGATATTTTTGGTGAGTATCTTGATAATCTTTTCAATCACTTGCTGATTATCTTTGCAGTGTCTCATATATGTTTAAAAACCTGAGTGCTTTTACCAGCAGAATGTTATGTCAAATTATAATTTTGCCTATTTACATATCTGACATTGTCTAAAGGACAGAGCCAAATATAAATACAGAAAGAAATGCCTGTATACAATATGATATATAATAATATATAATATATTCACAGTATATGTAATGCTATGAAAGTTTTGGGAAGCCACAAAATATTTCATTGCAAAGAGTTTTTAAAGATTGAGGGACTTCCCTGGTGGCGCAGTGGTTAAGAATCCGCCTGCCAATGCAGGGGACACGGGTTCGAGCTTCCCACATGCCGCGGAGCAACTAAGCCTGTGCACCACAACTACTGAGGCTGCGCTCTAGAGCCCATGAGCCACAACTGCTGAGCCCACATGCCACAACTACTGAAGCCCGTGCGACTAGAGCCCATGCTCTGCAACAAGAGAAGCCACCGCAATGAGAAGCCCACACACCGCAACGAAGAGTAGCTCCCGCTCACCGCAACTAGAGAAAGCCCGCATGCAACAACGAAGACCCAGTGCAGCCAAAAAATTAATTAACTAATTAATTAATTTTCTTAAATTAAAAAAAGAAAGATTGAAAAAAAGTATCAGAGCACAAAACAAGTCCTATAGGAAAATGCCAGGATTTCTAAAATAACTGCGAGTGCCCATGTAACATTTATAATAATACTGCTGTTGATTTGCTTTAATTCATTTCTCCTTTTTAAATTGTGGTTTTACCACATGAGTAGTTGCAATAGAGAGAGTAATGTGGCATGTATGATTTCTGTGTTCTACTTTTTTTGTTTGTTTGTTTTTGGCTGCGCTGCGTGGCTTGCGGGATCTTAGTTCCTGAACAGGGACTGAACCCCCAGGCCCTTGGCAGTGAAAGCCCAGAGTACTAACCACTGGACCGCCGGGAGTTCCCTATTTCTGTGTTCTAGATATGGAAATAGATTCAGAGAAGTTAAATAACTTCCCAAGGTCTCACAGCAAATAAATAGTGGATTTTGAATAGTCAGGTGCTTTTTTGGTAAACTTAAATTTTTTCTGATTGCTTACTATCCTAAGCACATTATGTGCCCTTTTTCTTTTTTTCATTTAAATTCACATTTTCTGATGTCCGTTCTACTATTCTTCTCTGCCTCTTGAAGAAGAAACTATTTAAATGGAAAAGGAGACATTCCATAGCCCTCCAGAAATATATTTTCAGTGGTCTTTATGAAAAAAAAACTGGGATATGGAGGCATAATCCTGTATTTTTGTTTTTTTCTTGAGGACACTGGTGTATGTTTCTTAGTGCCTTTTTATTTCGCTCTTCATTTATAGCCAGGATTTACCAGACTTTTTAGTCTCTTGACTCCTTTACACTCTTAGAAATTAATGAGAACCTAACTTTTGTTTATATTTGTTATATACATTGTTATTTACCATGTAGAAATTAAAACTAAGGTATTTTTTAAATCATTTTTTAAATAAAAAAAGTTAATGTTAACATAACTAACATTTTTATGAAAAATAACTTCAAAAAAATTTAGTGGCAAGAGTGGTATTGTTTTATATTTTTCAAATCTCTTTAATGCCTGGCTTAAGAAGATTGCTCTATTCTGCTACCTGCTTCTTCATTCAATCTGTTTCAATATCTAAGTTGTGTAACCTCTGGAAAACTTCATATACTCGTGAGAGGAGAGTGAAGAAGGCAGATAACATCATTTTGGTATTATTGTGAAATAGTTTTGAACTTAAGAGCCCCCGGAAGGGTCTTAGGGTCCCTGTACCACACATTGAGAGTTGCTGCTGTAGACAGTAGACACAGTGATGCGTGTTGAAGACACAAGGCCTAATCTATCCTCTGGAATTAATGGGATCCAAAACCAGAAAAAGGAAACAACTGATTTACAAAAGAATCTAATACATTCATTCTATAAATTTGTAGTGAAACTGATCAAGACCCAAAAACAGACAAGATAACTCCAAGTTTTGATAAGTGCACTTAAGAGTGCAAAGGAGAGAGAATAGAAGACCAAAGATATCCCCTTTAGACAGGGTGACCAGGAGAGGCCTCTGAAGAAGTGACATTTAAGCTGAGACCCAGCCACGTGAAGAGAGAGAGTCCTCCGAATTAGGAAGTAATTTAGAGCTGCCTTAAGTTATTTATTTCCTTGTTTATTATCTGCTCCTCCCACAAGGATAAAAGCTCTCTGAGGAGAGGGTCTGTTTCTTCGTTGTCCATTGTTATATTCCCAGCACCTCGTACAGTACCTGGCACGTAGATGCACAATACAGATTTCTGAAGGAGTGAAACAAGTCCTAGAGAACAGTAAGCAGAGGGAGAGGGGCACAAAGTAAGGTTCAGGGGGCAGTCCCACAAGGCTGTGTGGGCCATCAGAAGGTTAGGATTGTATTCTAGGCACATTGGGAATTTAAAACAGAAGGAGGACATGTTCCACTTAGGTTTAAGGCTACTTTTTCAGCTGTATGGAAGATGGGCTGGAGGGGAGCAATAGTGGAGTGACACCACATAGGCTTTTGCAGGACTCCAGTTGAGAAATGACAGCCTGTACTAAGAGCAGTAGTGATAGAAAAAAGGGGCAGGATCAAGGTGTCTTTGGGACCTGGCACTGACACGACTTGCTAATGGAATTAATTTGGAGAATGAGGATAGGAAGTGACGACTAGATTAACTTCTTGAACACCTGAGCAGGTGGTGCCAGTGTATGGACATGAGATGGTTCATGGGCCTAGAGTGGAGAAGACCAGGTCAGGAGGCAAAAATCAAGGGCACTCTTATGAGTACAGTTAGTCCCCTCTTACCCAAGGCTTCACTTTCCGAGGTTTCAGTCACCCACAGTCAACCTTGGTCTGTAAATATGAAATGGAAAATTCCAGAAATGATCAATAAGTTTTAAATTGCACACTGTTCTGAGTAGCGTGATGACATCTTGGCCGACCTGGGACATGAATCATCCCTTTGTCCAACGTGTCTCGCCCCTTAGTCGCTTAGTTGCCGTCAGGGTTATCAGATTGACCGTCACAGTTATCAGTGCTTGTGTTCAGGTCACCCTTATCTTACTTAACAATGACCCCAAAGCACACGAGGAGTGACGCCGGCAATTCATATATGCCAAAGAGAAGCCATAAAGTGCTTCCTTTAAGTGAAAGGGTGAAAGTTCTCGACTTAGTAAGGAGAGGGAAAAAGTCACATGCTGAGGTTGACACCATCTTCAGTAAAAACAAAGAGGAAAAAGAAATTTGTGCTAGTTTTGCTGTCGCACCTCAAACTGAAAAAGTTATGAACACAGTGAGTTGTCATACAAGATATTTTGAGAGAGACCACATTCACATATCTTTCATTACAGTATAACTGTTCTACTATTAGTTATTGTTGTTAATCCCTTACTGTGCCTAATTGGTAAAATAAACTTTATCATAGGCATGTATGTATAGGAAAAACCATAGTATATATAGGGTTCAGTACTATCTGTGGTTTCAGGCATCCACTGGGGGTCTTGGAACATATCCCAGGTAAATAAGGGGTATGTTCAATTTGAGATGTTTGTTTAACACCTAAGTGGATGTGTCAGCTAGACACCGTGGATATGCAAGTCTGGAATTCGGAGTAGAGGTCAGGGCTGGAGACAAAAAGTTGGGAATCTTAACCATAACGATATTTAAATTCATGGGAATTGAGGCAGTCACTTAGGGAAAAAGCATAAGAGAAATGTCTCAAGGCCAAGCCTTGAGGAATCCCAGCATTTAGGTTGGATAGAGGAAAGGGAGCCAAAAGGGGGAGTGAAGAGTGGCCGATGAGGTGGGGGGAAAACCAAGAGGGCAGTTGAGTGAGGATGGATGCTCTCCTCCTTCCTAGGGGTAAGAACACATATGAAGAGCAGAGAGTACACTCGGGGGTGGGGGGAGAAGCCCCAGAAAGAGGCTTGGCTGGAGGTGAGGCTCTGTCCAAGTCTTAAAGGGTCTGTAGGAGTAATCCTAGCACAGATAGGGGGAAAGTAGGCATTTTCTAGGCAGAGAGAACAGGTTTGACCAAAGTCCTGCAGACAAGGAGCAGGGGAATGAATATTCGAGGAAGTTACGAATTAGAACAGGAGGAGAGGATGAGCAACGAGGCTTGAGAAGTGGGCAGGAACCACGATATCACAAAGGGCCTTCCATGTAATAGGGCTGGAGGACCTCTTATTCCTTATTATCAAGGTAATAAGAATGCTCATAGAAAATATGTAAAATCAAGAAGTCAAAAAGGAAACCACTTCCCAGAGATCTTGTTATCTATCTTCCTATACATTTCCTTACATAGTTGAAACTCTGTATGTTTTACAGCTTTTTGTTTTTATATGTTTTGCTTAAGAAGTTTTGTTAAACACTTCTTCATGACACCAAAGGCTTCATAAACATTTTTAATGACTAGACAGTATTTCATAACGTAATCAAAACAAATTAATTCCTTTAATGTTCTGTGTTTATTTCCAACATGTCAAACTTACACAGGATGCTTTAAAATATTTTTGCATTTTACACAAATTTCTTTTAAAAATCCTTGGTAGACGTCAAACGGCTTTCTACAGAACTTTCGCAATTTACTCTTGGCCGATTTCTGCTTCAGATTGTTTAGAACAATCACCATGGATGCGGTGTGACGACTGGATGGGGGCGGGCTGGGGGGTGGAGACCGGTGTGGTCGCGGTGAGAGGACCTGGGCGTCCCGCAGTCCGGCTACCGGCGTGGGACGTAGCCTGGGAGCTCGTCAGAAACGCAGAACCTCAGGTCCCAGTGCAGACCTACCTATTTCGAACCTGCATGTTAACCAGATGCCCAGACGATTCCTCTGCCCATTCAAGTGTGAGAAGCACTGATCTAGAGCAGTGGTTTCAAATTGCACACTTAGAATCACCTGGGGAGCTTTAAAAAATTCCAACATCCCGGTTGCACCCCATTCCTATCAAATCTCCGAGAGTGAGACAAAAAAACAAAGCCTGCAAATGATCCCAACGTGCAGCCAATTTTGAGAACCTGTGATCTAGGGGCGTAGGGTGGACGGAAACGTAAAAATGGCTTATTGGTCTCAGGTGGCTGAGGAGCAGGTATGAGAGAGAAACGTACTCTGCACCGCATAGCTCCGCTCTGCGTTTGCAGTTTTGCACAACGTACACGTAGCGCCCGTGTAGAAGAACTAACAAGCGTGGGAAGGCCTGATGTCGGTACCCTGAATCAGGCGCTAAGCCAGCCAGGCCAGGGCAGGTGGCCCTTCACCTAGGCGAGGGCTCCTCGGCCCCGCGCCCCGCCCCTCCGAGCGCCGGGAGGAGACTTGGGGCGCAGGCGCACTCGCCGCCGCGGCTGTGTCGGCCTCCGCTGACGTCAGGACGCCTCGCGGGTTAGTCCCCCGCCCCGGCCCCCGAGTTCCGCGCGGGCCGGGCTGGGGCGGGGCGTCGAGCCAGCTGAGCTATCCGGTCAGACCGCGCCAGTTTGAATGAAAGCTCCTCAAGATGGCGGCGGCCGGGGCCGAGGCGCGAGGAGGTGAGGGCTGGAGAGCGGCGCCCCGCACTGTCCCCCGTCCGCTGGGCAAACTCCCGAGGCCCGGGAAGCGGGGCCGGGACGCGCGGGCCGGCCGGAGCGCGACGCGGCGAGACGCCGCCTCCCGCGCCACTGACACCGCGGCCCCCAGACGCGCGCCGCGGGCTCCTCCCTGCCCCCGGCCCCTGACCCTCCTCGCGGCTCGGCCCACCCGCTGCCCGCAGTCCCCTCCCGCGCCCGACCCCCGCGAGGCCCGGCCCGCGCGCCCCGCTGCCGGCCCGCCGACCCGGCGGCCCGGCCCCCGCCGCCTGCCGCGCCCGAACCCCCTCCCCGCGGGAAAGCCGTGCGGGGGCGTCCGGGCGGCCCCGGCGGATCCCGGCGCGGCTCGAGGTCCGCGGGCACGCTGGGGGCGCGACTCCTTTGTGGTGGTTTGAGCGGGACGTTTGCGGTCGGGCTGGCTTCGGAACTGGGGAGCGGGAGGACCCTGGTGGGGTGAGTGTGACCTCAGTGTCAGGAGCGGAGAGAGGTCGGGGCAGAGGTGTGAAGGCTAAGCGAGGAAATGAGTGAGGATGCACCCCGATGCGGACGCACCGGGAGGGGCGGTTCCCCGTTGCAGAGAACCCCAGTAAGTGGGTACTGGCGGCGGCAGCCCCTGGCTTACGGGAATCGGTTCCCCCCCCCCCCGGGAACTTGCGAGGTATTTATGTGGACGCCGAAGAATTCGGTGCCGAACGTGTGTTTGTGCGCGCGCTGAAGGACGGGAACTTTCACTGCCTTCTAGAATTGAAAGGTATTTCCCAGCGCTGCGCCTCTCTGCGTGGATTATGGATTCATTACCCCCCAACTTTTCCTCCGCTAGGGGTTACTGTGGAACTAGTGTCAAGTTTTCGTGGTGGTCATGTAAATGTTTAATCTTACCAATGAATTCTTTTTCTGCCGCGGGGGTGGGGGGTTTGCCGTTTTTTATGTTCCAAGTTTTCTTATTCCCCAAAACAGCGTTTCCGTGGAGGGTCGCGTCTTGAATCCTCGTGTTACGCGGACTGGGTGAAAAGGGTAGGAACGGCAGACAAACCCACGTTGGGTAGATAGTCCAGAGGAGCCTCCTCTGTATGTGATCAGCATAGTGAGGTTACCTTTTACACAAAACATCCTGAGGTTATTTCAATAGAAGGGACTTAAGGGGTCGTTTCTATTCTGCCACTCCCCTCCCCCCAAACCACCACTCCAAAACCAGCAGACTCTCCCCCCCACCCCGAGATATTTTGGGGGAAAATCCTTTTCACTTTCTTGGTCTAGAATCATGCGTTCTTTTTTGGAAGGGGTTGGGGGCGCGTGTGGAAATCGTACTTCAGGGTTTCTGACCGTGAAATCCCTGTGTGAGGTGGGGAGGGCGAGGGGAGATTATAGGAAGAACAGCTGTTCTCTCCTCCCTGGAAATTACCTCCAACGCAAAAGGTTATCACCACTACCTTGGAGAGCTACCAAGTAAAGCCTGCGTTTACTGATAAATTTTGTTTGGTAATCCCAGTTTACTCCAACCCTGCCATTTTTTTCAGCGAAGCTGAAACCCAGAAAGATGGAAAGCTCCCTAAAATCATGCAGCTCGGTGGCCTGGCGGAGGCTGGGGCAGAGGACCTCTTGATCCTCTCTGGTGCTTCTCCTAGCGCTAGCCATAAAGCCACGTTCATTACCTGTTTCTAAATATCAGTTTGTGTGAACATACTTTAAATGCAGCATGGTAGCATGCTGTTTCCAGGAATTTGAGGGTAAAATCTTCCGCAGCACAGTTAGTTACTGGCTTCTACAAGGTTGATCATGAGGACGGCTGATTTTCTTCAAGCTTGGTGTGTGGATTACGTATATTGAATACTCTCTGTATTGTCATTCTTGGCTTTGAAAGCAATACAGGAGATGAGTAGTAACAAAACTCAATATACTCTCCGTTGTTTTATTTTAACTCCTGGGTTTATTGACCTTGGTAATAATACATTGCAGCATGGGCAAAATCGGAGTTAAAATTTTATGCAACCTTCCAAAATGGGAAAAGTAGGCCATGTGATGTATGAGTATGTAACTATAGAATTAGATTTCAATTAGATTTCAGTTCTTATTGTTCAACTAAGAATCTTACATTGTTACTTTTTAACAATGTAAGATTATTTTAAAATATATTTAAGATGTATTTCTAACAATAGTGAGTGTGTCCTTGAGATATACCTTTTATTAAATGAGCAATTCTGTGTAGAATACAATGAAAAAGTCAAAAATATTATCTCGACTTTTGCATCTATGTGTAATCTTATGCAAGCTTATAGACATAAAACATTTTGTTCACGGGGCCTAGTAGAAATTGGCATCAGTTAAACATGTAGGGTAGAGACCCATGAGAAGATCCAGGAAGACCAATTTACCAAAAGAGTTCTTTAATGGTTAACTTTTTCTTAAAGACGTGTACATGGTTTCTTGTCATGTGAATTTTTAGTCTTATAAAATTGCCAGTTGAAGGGTGGGGATATAGAGGTCTTGAGTTTTCCCCTTTTTTTTCTTTTGGTTTTTTGTTTTGTTTTATTTTAATTGAATAGCTATTTCACTAGTAAAGAATTCTATTTTCTTATTGTAGCTTGGTGTGTGCCTTGCCTAGTTTCACTTGATACTCTTCAGGAATTATGTAGAAAAGAAAAGCTCACATGTAAATCGATTGGAATCACCAAAAGGAATCTAAACAATTATGAGGTGGAATACTTGTGTGACTACAAGGTAGTAAAGGTAAGGCAAATATCTAGACCCTTAAAAGAGACCTAATCAGACTTCAATTCAGTATTTCATATTTCTGTGACATAAAAAGAACCTTAAAAGTAAGCAGAACTCTTCTTAATGGTTAAAATTCTTGGCCATAATAAAGTTATATGTCCTATCATCTGTTTTGCCAAATAACATTGAGAGGATTTTGAAGCATAAAATGTTCTTACATTAGAATATTTCAAGGTGCTTATATCAATATCATTCTACATCCAACTCTTGATTATCTCCAGGTGGATTACCAGAGCAAATGTTTTATCTGAGATTGGCTTCTCCTGTCATTCATTTTGTTCCTGAATCATATTTCCCCACTATCACCTGAGATGAACCGAGAAATTCAAGCCAATTTTAGTGTTACTGAATCTCCTCAAGAAGCATCACCGTTTGTGTTTCCTGCCATCCTGTCAAACTCCTGATAGTAGCGAGGTTCTGTTGTGCAATAGAATGGCCTGGAGTTCACAGTCATTTCTAGGCTTCGTCTAGTACCTCGTGACTTCAGCTAAAAGTCATTTAACTTCTCTGGGCCTCACTTTGTTTCTGTTCCTCTACAGGGTTGTTCTTCAAGAAGCTCTATCAATCTAAACCTTACAGTATATTTTTGAGTAATTCACCTTTCTGTAGCCTACTTCCTCTACAAGAACTCTGTTTTAATTAATTAATCTGTCAATTCTTGCAGATGAATGAATCAGGAATCCTGTTTAATTCTTTGTTTTTCTTCTTTTTCATCCTCCATATGGATTCAATCATTAAATCCGATTCTTCCTTTGAAACATCCATCTTCTTTTGGTATCACTGACTTCCCCACTCATTGGGATTTTATGATGAAGCATTTCACCTACACTCTCAGCAGCCTTCAACCCCAAAACAACCCTGTCATCTGCCAATTCAGTTTATAAACCCTGGCCTGACCAGTCTAGCCACAGGTGTCATATAATCACACTTCTTGGTTCCGTTACATATTATTTCTATTCTTGCACTGCTCAGTTCTACTTGACAAGCTTTTTATCTTTTGCTTGCTTCTTCCATTTTTGTCATCAGTTTCCCCAAATTTTATTACTTTTCTGGACTTCTGACTCTATCCCTCACCCTCTCATATTCAGCTGCAGACTTCTGCTTCATTGGATCCTTCAAGGATGAACTCTCAACTTACCTTCACACAAGTTATCTGTATCTTTGTTCATTCTTTCAGAGGTGTCACCATTTTTCTTTTTTCTTCCTACCCATCCCCTTTAGGACTTTGCTTAATCTCTGATGTCTTTTTTGTATCAAGCACTGTTTTTCCACTGCTTTATCTTAATCAATAAACCTATTCAGATCTTCCTTAACCTTCAGAAATCTTTCTTAGGTCTTGCCTCCCCACTCAGGCATTTCCTATCTTTTCATTCTACTTCATTTCCCATTAACTTTTTAAAAACGGCTTCATTGACATATAGTTCACATACCCTACAATTCACCAATTTAAACTGTACAATTCAAAGCTTTTTGTACCCTCAGAATTATTCTAAAATTGGTTGTGGAGATGGTTGCACATTTTCATTACCCTAAAAAGAAACCCCATACCGCTTAGCCATCACCCCCCAAACCTCCCCATCTCTTTTCCCTGCTAACCCTAGGCAGCCACTAATCTACTTTCTGTCTCAATAGATTTACCTATTTGGACATTTCATATAAATGGAATCGTACAATATTTATGTGATCCTTTATGATTGGCTTCCTGCATTCAGCATAATGTTTTCAAGGTTCATTCATGCTGTAGCACGTATCAATACTTCATTCTTTTTTATTGCCAAATATTCCATTGTATGGATATATCACATTTAATTTATCCATTCATCGCTTGATGGACATTTGGGTTGTTCCTGTTTGGGGACTATTATAAATCATGCTGTTATGAACATTCATGTACAAGTCTTTGTGTGGGCATTTTTTCATTTCTCTTGGATATATACCTAGGAGTTGATTTGCTGGGTTATATGGTACCTCTATGTTTAACCATCTGAGCAACTGTCAAACTGTTTTGCAAAGTGACAGCACCATTTTACATTCCCACCAGCAGCGTATGAGGGTTTCAATTTCTGCATCTTCACTAATACTTGTTATTATCTGACTTTCTGATTATAGTTGTCCTCGTGGGTATGGAGTGTCTCATGGTTTTGATTTGCATTTCTCTGATGGCTAATGATGCCGAGCATCTTCTCAAGTGCTTACAGCTGTGGGTCCGCAGCCTGTTAGGAACCAGGCCGCACAGCAGGAGGTGAGCGGCCGGGGAGTGAGCGAGGCTTCACATGCCGCTCCCCGCCGCTCGGGTCACCGCCTGAACCGTCCTCCCCCTGCCCCCTCCCCACCTCCCCACCCCCCCACCCCAATCCATGGAAACATTGTCTTCCACGAAACCGGTCCCTGATGCCAAAAAGATTGGGGACCGCTGCTTATAGCCATTTGTACATCTTCTCTGGAGAACTGTCTATTCAGATCCTTTACCTAGTTTTTTAAATTGGGCTGTTTGTCTTTTTATTATTGAGTTGTAATAGTTCTTTGTGTATTCTAGATAGTCCCTTATCAGATACACAGTTTGCAACAAATTTCTGCTGTAGCTTGCCTTTCCACTTGTTACTGACTTTTTAACCCTCTCTGTTCTGATTGACGGCTGTCAGTGGCCTCCTCGAGGCCAAACTCGAGGACCTCAGATCTTACTGTGCCACTTTGCAACACCTAACACTGTTGGCTACTCTTTTCTTCTCTGAAACTCTTGTCTTGGAGAGACTGCCTAGGTTCTGGTTCACATTCTGGTCCTACCATGTACCAGTTGCGTGACCTTCAGCACATGACGTAGGTTCTCTTTCCTTCGCTGCTTCCCGTATGGGATGAGGATCATTACGGTACCGTCTCGTAGGGCTGCCATGAGCAGAGACTGACCTGTGGTGGTCACGCCGTAGAGGTGTGTACTGTAATCATTGTTACTCACCTCTATGTCCACTTCTTTTCGCCACCAGTTTTTCTTACTGTTCTTTCTGAACCTCCTTTACAGTCTCTTACCTGCCCTTCTGAAGTGTTAATACATAGTCTCCAAGGCTCTGTCCTTAGCCCCCTTCTCACCTTGACGCTGCTCAGTAGATGACCTCTTTCCCAGTGGTTTCTACTTATATCTGTCTGTTTGGCTCATGACCCTCAGATCTTTGTGAGGCATTGACTTCTTGCTGAGCTTCATTTCAAGCTGGACACCCTACAGGTACCACATTCAACGTATTCAAAACTGTATGCGTTTTCCTCCCTCAAATCTGTGTCCTGATCTAGTGTTCCCTACCTAGTTTGACAGAATCATAATACTCCCAGTTACCTAACCTTATAATTTCATACTTTTTAAATTCTTCCTTCCTCCCTACCCTCTAAATCTAATAGATCATCAGATTATGTGGTCTCTACCTCTCTGTCTTTTCCTGTTCATTCCTGTTATACTTTGACAGACAGAGTAAGTTACCAAGGAGTCTGTGCTTACATTGAAGGAGCTGCCAATTTTCTTTCTTATACTACAGAATTCTGAGTATTATAGTTCAGTTTGGGTAACTTTTGCTACTAGTTTCTCCTTCATCCTTCTCCTTTTGGTTTCTTGCTTTGGAATAAGCACCCTTTGCACACTTATGTCCTCCTACAACCCACTTGTATTCCTCACTTCTTATCCTGCCTAACACAGATAACTGAATCTGTAAGCCAGTATTACTTGAACGTACCTCTACCTTTTCTGTCTGTCTGTCTCTTTTATGTTCAGGGCAGGTGAAAGATCTTAACACCCTATCCTTTTCTCATATGTTCCCCTCCATTTAGCTCATGAAAGACACTGTCTCAGTACCATAGTCTTCAAAGCCATTACAGTTGTTTCTGAAACACAGCTCTGATTGCATTAGGACCTTCCTTTAGCCCTTTAAATGGCTCCCTGGTGTCTGCCCGTCTAAGCTGAGACCCTTTGGACTAAGGCTGTTATCATCTGGCCACCAGCCCCCTTTACAGCTTGTAACATACCCTACTTGTAACGTATCCTACTTGTATGTTCTCTTGTAACATTTCCTACTTCCTTACCACATTGATATACTTGTAAATTCTTCCATGTAGCTAAGGTTTACTGAGTGTCTCCTAAGAGCTGAGCACTCTTGTAAGCATTGAGAGTTTAGCTGAAAAACAAACATAGCTTATATTCCAGTTCCTGAACACATCATGCACCTTTGTGCCCTTTTGCTTTTCTCCTCCATTTCCCTCTTTGAAATATTGTTTCCCTTCTCTCCTTGCAAAATCCTGCATGGCCTGCAAAGTTCAACTGAAAGGTTACCACCAACCATAGAGCCTTCTTCCCTTCCCCACCTCTAGCAAAATTAATTGCTTTATATTCAGGACTTGTAAAGCACTGCTCTTGTCATTATTCTAGAGCTGTTCACATTTTGTAGCTTTGTTTCATACCTGCTGAACTGTGAACAATTTGAGGGCCAGGACTATGTCTTACTATAGCCCCTAGTACGTAATGGGTATTTAGTTCATGGTTGATGAATTGAACTGGGTTTTGCGTCAGTGATTTCTCCAGTCCTCACCGTCACTATTAGACTAGACCTTCATAGCTTCACGCTTAAATTATAGCAGCAATTTATTGACTAATATCTCCTGTTTCATCTTTCTGTCGTCTCACTCAATAAACATTTGAGTGTCAGGTACTACATTAGGCAGTGGGAAAATAAAGGTTCATGAGAAACTGTCCCTAACCTTAAGGAACTCATAGCCCAGTGAAAAAGATTGACAAGTAAATCACCCAATGCAATAGTATAATAAGCGCTAGGGCAGACATCATGATGTGATCTGTGGGAGGTATGCCTGGGCTGGTCAGAGAAGGCTTCCCAGAAAAGATAATATCCAGCTGGGACCTGATAAGATGAGTAGAGTCTTTCCTTAAGGCCTTAACATAGAGAATGGGGTGGTAGGATCTGGAAGTGGGAGACAGTGAGAGATGAGTAGAGGAACTCCAGCCGTCCTGCAGCAGTGGGGAGTCATCTGAACGGTTCTGAAAAGAGTGACACTATCAGATGTGCAATTCAGAGAGTTTTCTCTGCAGTGAGGAACGTGGCTTGGCAGGGAGGGGAATGACGTGTGTACAGCTTACACTTTCTGAAAGGCTGCTGCAGTAATCTGGGCAAGAAGAGATGGTGCTTGAACTAAAGTAGTAACAATAAAGATGAAGATAAGTCGGTGATTTTTTGAATTATAGTGGATGTGAAATTTAAGTCTGTGGTTTAGTGGTCAGGGGGTTGGCTGGGGATCCAGCAGTGAGGGCTCCACATCTAGGAAAGGTTGCCATGGCGTGGACAGTAATACTGTTCACCAAGACCCAGGAATATAGGAAGATGAGGCTCAAGGAGGATTAGCATAGGAGGACTAGATTGAAGTTGGAGAAGAAGGATGAGAACATTTAAGTGTAAGACGACCAGTAGATAGTTGGAAATGTGGCTCCAAATCAAGAGTGAGAACTAAATGGAAGCATTGTTCTTGAAGCGATTGGCAAGAAGATGGGGATTGAAGCCCCAGGACTGGGTACAGTTACCCCTTCGTTAACTCTGCAGATATTTCTCCAGTGTTTTACCATCTACCATGTCACACGCTGGGCACTAGCAATCTCAGCAGAGAATGACACAGAGGTGTGGTCCCTGATATCATGGGGTTTATCTTTCAGTGAGAGTAGAAAAACCTTAAATAGCATTGTACAAAGGACTTAATTATAGCTGAGGTAAGGCTAATGTAACAGAAGGCTCTAGCTCATCCTGGAGAGAGTAGGCAGGTGTCCATGAGGAACTGATGTTTAAACTTAGTACTAAAGGGTGAAAAGATAATGGGGGAGGGTATTGAGTCAGAAGAGAGCCTGACTCCTTTAAGGAATTTGCAGTGTGAGTGGAACATAGAGGGACTGAAACGAGGCTGGAAGGATGGGGCAGGCCCCAGAAAGTGCATCTCCTTGTAGGCCAAGAAGGGAATTTTGGACTTTATCTTAAGGGCAATAGGGAAATATTTTGTAGTTTTGAGCAGGGGAGTGACTTGGGGAGAGAGGTGTGTTGAAAATATTACTCTGGCTCTTGCGCCATGAGTGGATTGAAAGGATAAGAGGCCATTGCAGTGATCCAAGCAAAGAAAACGGGTGAAGAGCCAGGACTGAGGAACAGTAAGGGGTACTCACAGGAAGAACTGTCAAAGCAACTGAGAAAAACTGGTGAGAAAGGTAGGAAGAAAATCAGAAGAGTAAACATGGCAGCCCGAGGAGGAGATAATGTCAGCAAAATAGAGTCGTACTCAGTGGGTCAAAGAAGTATAATCCTCCCTCTGGATGGAGCAATGCACGGGTCATTGACACCCTTAGAGCGTTTCTGTGGTGTGGATAGAAGAAGCCGAAATAGAATGAATTAAAGAATTAGTTGGAGGTGAGAAAGTAGGGTCAAGTGGTATGGGCAACTCTTTCAAGAACTCTAGCTTTGAAGAAGGGCTATGTAGGGTCTAAGGGTGTTTATAATTTTTAATTTTTAAAAATATCCGAGTAGATAATATGATTTTAAAAATTGAATGTTATAAAGCATCTTATACTGAAAAGAAATCTTCCACCCCGTGAGCTTAGTCTCCGATCTCTGAACTTTTAGTAATTTATCATATCTTTTCGAGATCCCTTACCTATTCAAGCATTTATATCTCAAAGGAGGTTTAGTTTAATTTTGCCTTTAAAAAATAAGGGAGATTCAGATGCTAGTGAGGATCAGGAGAGAGCAAGAAACTGGAGAGACAGGAGAGGGGAGTAATTGACGGAGGAAGGACGTCTCTCCTGGTGTATCTGTGGCCCCCTTCTTGTTTAGTTCCACGGTCAGGGTCACGTGCTACTGAAGATAACGGGGGAGGCGGTGAGATAGGGACCCCCGAGGGAAGTGGAGGAGGTCTGACATAGCCAACTCGGGAAGTGGGAAGAACGCTAGCTGGGGGGACACCCGGGTGGTTACCATGACGCGCTCACGTCGGGGTCCAGTGGAGCTCCAAGGATGTAAGTTGTGGCAGTCCCAGTGCTGTGTGATGTGTCTGTGCCATGTTCTTGCCATGTCACCCCTTCACACAGAGAAATTTCTGACAAAACTGTGGGTGCTCTTTACTAACATCCTCAGCTTATCAGTGGGGAGCCCCCGTGCACATCGGTGGGCCTTCTCCCTTAGGGATCAAATAGTAAAGAAATACTACCCAAAGCTTTGACTTCTTAAAGTATCCAGACCATTCTATGTCTCTAGGACTACCACTATACCGCATGGCACATACTAACAACATATCCACATTTAACAATAGAATCATACTCCTGAAAGACTGATTGCACTTAAGAGTGGTTTGTTAAGAACTGGAATAACAGAAATCATTAGACTAAAACCTGAATTTTAGAGACCAGGAAAGCAGAGCTCCAAGAGGGACTTCTCCAAGGTCATGTTGTTCATTTGTGTCCGTCTTGGGCCTCTAACCCAGGCCCCCAAATTCCTACCCTCTGTCGGTTACTGGTATGGAAATCTAGTGACTTTCCATTGACCGTAATAGTTCTCAAACTGTGTTCTCATGGAACACTGGGATTTTCATAATCAGATTCAGGCTATTCTCCCACTAATATTGAATATTGTGATTACTTCAAAACTTGCAGGGGAAAAATAGCTAATGGGAAGGCAGATTTTTATTGTCCTTTTTTGTGCCCCATATACATGTATTCTAAAGTGTTTGTGCTCGCTACCACGTACCGGCTACAGACAGCAGATGACAGAACAAATATTGAAAAGCCATGAATTGCTATCTCCAGGTTAAGTTGAACAGCCTGTATTTCTTTTAAGGATTCATATCGTTACTGTTGTGATTTTTATATTGCATACGTGTTGGTAGTTGTATTTTTCGTTATACATTCAGAAACATTTAGTCAAAGCCTAGGATATAGTAGGGAATTGTGCTTGGTTCTGGGGCTGCAAAGAATAAGATTCTTTCCTTCCCCACAGATGGCTTATAGTTTAGATTAGAAATGGGAACACGAGTTGGCAGTAATCAGAAGCAGGGAAGACTTCACGGGAGAGATGACATTTGAGCTGAGTTTTAAAGATGAAGTAGGTTTTTCTACACATAAAAGAAGTGTTCAGTAGACAAATGGAAGAAGACATTCTAATTAGAAATAACTGTGTGAACAAAGCAACAGAAAAGTATGAACAGGCCTGGCATGTTCAGGTACTAACAGCAGTTCAGTGTGGCTGGAGGGTGGTGTGTGAACGGGGCCATGTTGGAACATTGAGTCAGGGAGGCATCAGGGACCCAGTCAAGAATGATCTTTGTTACAATAGGAAGTTTGAGCTTAATTCTTTAGGCAGTGGGTGAGCCATTAAAATTTTTAAGCAAGAAAATAACAGAATGGCTGGCACTGTGGATTTTTTGTTTTTATAAGAAAACTACACGTTAGTAGAGAAGGACAGAGTGTGGAGTGTTATCAGTCTGGTGGCAGGGAAACCGGTAGGAGATCAATGTCCTAATCCAGGCACGGCTGAAGGCTTGCAGGAACGGGCGTTCTGGCGAAAGAGCTGGGCCAGAAGAAGCATGTGGAGAAACTTGGTGATGGGTTGAGAGGAAGGAAGAGGTGAGACTGACCTGGTTTGCGACTTGTGTGACTAGGTAGATGGGGGTAAGGCTGCCACTGATGGGGAATACAGGGAGAAACCATTCAGGAACAACAGTGGCGAGCTCCGTGTAGATAGATTGATTAAGAACCTGTGGGACAGACATCCAGTAGGCTATTGACTATATGGGGTTGCAGCTAAAATTTTGGGAGAATCAGCATACAGTTAAAACCACTGGAGTGAAGAGGTTGCCCAGAGAGAACATTTGGAGCAAGAATTCTTAGTCTGGAATCCACATATCCTGAATTTACCCGTTGTATCATACATGTGACTTTTGATAGGGGAAGGTCTGTAGCTTTCTTCAGATTCTCAAAAGAGATGAACACTTGTTTAGTGTGAAAAGGGGCCAAAGACAGAGCCCTGAGTGTCTGCATTGTGTAAGTGCAGTTTCTAGTAGACAAGATGGAATTAAATGTATTTACATTGAATGAAGCTCCCCACAGAAACACCATGGTTTCTAAGAATTGTAAAAACCATTGGCCTACAATAAAGTCAGGTGTTCAAAGCTGTCCGAAATTTGCTCTTGCCTTGCCGTTACAGTTTTCTCTCTCGCTTCAGTGTTCTAAACTTTAAAGCTGGCTAAGTCCATCTCTTCACTGTTTTCTGGATGCTTCATGCAAGTCTTAGCTCCAAGCTTCTGCTTGTGTTTTTCATCCTGCCTGCCCTGTGCCCTACCCAACAAATGCTATCAATCTTTCACAGTGTAGTTTGTTCTACTTCCTCTGTGGCTTTTTCTCATTGACCTATATTGATCTCCCTCTGTGTATTTTAGTGGTATCTATTGTCTTATTTGTTTTGGCATTTAAAATTGTACCACCTTGCACTGCTACTTATTTTACATACTATTGCCTTCCTTTCCCAGCGAGATTTTGGTCCTAAAGGCTAGTATTACCTTGCATCTCATCACACCCTCTAGTGACCGAACTTTCATATGCTCATTATAGATACTAAAATATTTGAATGAATTTAACCTAAGCTAAACATAGTGGGGAAAATGTCTTGAAGAAAAAAATTAATAAGATGCATTCCAAATTATACAGGAATGATTAACAGATCATTTTTATGACTCCACTCCATTTCTATAGGTAATCAAGAGTTGATTGCATATCTGAATAAGATACTGATATCCTATGAGACTTAAGAAATTTTTGACTTTTATTTGAAATTTTAGGGTATTGAAGTAATTGAATTTGTTAAGTCAAACTGATTTTTCTGTATAAAATTATCTTATTTTTCAAAATGGAAAGATCTTTTTTGGATTTTAAAAGTAAAACAAGGCTTATAAAATAAAAGGAGTCTACAAAATAGAAATAAAATGTTACTAATATTTCTGTAGCACTCATGTTTTCGAAGCATCTTTACCATCCGTAAATTAGGTAGGTACAATGTGATTAACATATAAAACTTGCAAGCGACTCATCATAAAACAATATATTATTTTGGAAGTTGACTGCAGTGGCATAGTGTTTTTAGTTTTGCTGAATGGTAATTTAGCTTAATCATCTGACTTGAAGCCACCATGTCTGTTTCTTTCATTGTTTGCTGGTAGCTTTGGTATAACCCAGAGCTATGGTAGGAAAAACTGTAGCAGGGAAAGGAAAAAAAAAAAAAAGAGGACCAGGGTTGCATTGCTTTATTTTGGAATCAGAAACATTTTTAACTTTCATAATTAAGGGGAATCGGTAGTGTTAGATACTGCCAAGTGGATCTCATTATTACTGAGCATATACCTGCCAACAGCAATCCCAAATTGTAGTAGTCACCTCAGGAGGGAGAAATCCATGCTACGTTTTAGTGAGCCAGTATGACTAACACTTCAATATATGTCTAGGCTTTTTTTTTTTTCCTGGAATCATAGAATATATTTTCATAGAAGTACAGTCTTTGTGCATATGCTCACACCATAATTGAGCCACTTTTTTTAACAAAACATATTTTGACCATCTTCACAAAGAAGCAAAGGTCTTTTAATTAACAAGCATTACTGCTTATTGGGTAGAATATAATAAAACATCGAGATGAAGATTAGCACTCTCACTAGTCAGGTGACCTCCTGCAAAGCTGCCTCAGTGCTCCTCACCGAATGGTGCCTCCACAGTGCAGCTTATACCACATTTCCTAGACCTGCCAGGCCACTTGGCATTAATAAACTATGACTAGTAAAACATCCTTACTTTATAATAAAACCTTTATTAAAAATGTCAGGGAAAAGCAAATGTATCCCAGTTAAGTTTTTATCAGTATCTATGAATTAAAATAACTAAAAACCATAGAATGCAGTTTAATCACTTTCATATTTCAGAAGGCATTTTACCCTAGCACTCGTGGATATATGTTCACTATTCCAGAGAACAAAGACAAAATTGAGAGACTTTACTTGAAAAATTTTTTTCTTACATACACTAGACTACCTTTTTAAAGAGAAACTTAACATAGCATTGCCTGGCTTTAAGGGAAGAAAACGTAGCCAGTCACTGGGGTGGGAAGGCAAGATTTCAGGTACCATGGTGGCCAGCAGCAGTCTGAGGGATAAGTCAAAATATTTGATCTTTGGTACCTTGAGGGCCTGCCACCTAATCCAGCCGTGGGCGAGTCTAAGGTAAGAACTCTCTGGAATTGTGCTGTTCAGTAGAAATATAGTACAAGCTACATATGTATACAGTTGGCCCTATGTATCCCCGGGTTCTGCACCCCAGGATTCAACTAACCCCGGATAGAAAATACTTGAAAAAAATTCCAGAAAGTTCCAAAGCAGAACTTGAATTTGCCATGTGTTGGCAACGATTTATATAGCATTCACATTATATTAGATATTGTAAGTAATCTAGAGATGATTTAAAGTATATGAGTAGGTTATATGCAAATACTGTGCCATTTTACATATGGGACTTGAGCATCCGTGGATTTTGGGTTCCGAGAGGGGTCCTGGAACCAATCCTCTGGTGAACACCGAAGGACGACTATAATTTTAAATTTTCTTGTAACCATGTTAAACAAAATGGAAAGAAACAGGTGAAATTGCTTTCAGTAATACATTTAATTTAACCCCAAATATTATTTCAACATGTAATCGATATTTACACACTGATTAAGAAATATTTTTTAAAAGTTAACAAATATTTTGCGTTATTTTTTTGTGCTGAGTTGTTGAAGTGCAGTGTGTGTTACACTTAGAGCACATCTCAGTTCAGACTAGCCACATTTCCTGTGCTCTGTAGCCACATGCAGCCAGGAATGACTGTATGGGACAGTTCACTCTAGAAAATCTAGGGGATATGTGCCCAGGACATTGAGAAAAAGAACTTCCCTCATAGCCAGTGTGAAATATGAAATTACGGACCTTAGAGGATGCCTACATCTGTGCTGGCCAAGCAAGCCACTGACCTGGGTCATAAATTATTCATCTTGGGACAACTTATTTCCATGATCAAGATCAATATTTTTTGTGTCACTTGATCACCGTTTGGTAACATATTCATGACTTTCAGTACTTTTATGTTTCTCCAGGTGCGACTCTTTTGTCTGTGGTCAAACATCATGCCACATGTAAATTCTATGCATAGTTTATGTAATATAAAGAAAAACAGTTTTATTTTTATGATTTGTATTTCATCTGCTAGTAACTTGTGACTGTGTATTCTGAACTTTATTAAGAAAAATGATAATGAATACCTTACTCTGTAAGATATTAAATTATTTTCAGTAATTGGGTCTGTCATAATCTGATTTGCATTTTCTTTTATATTTTAAGGATATGGAATATTATCTTGTAAAATGGAAAGGATGGCCAGATTCTACAAATACTTGGGAACCTTTGCAAAATCTCAAGTGCCCATTACTGCTTCAGCAGTTCTCTAATGACAAGCATAATTATTTATCTCAGGTAAAGAAAGGCAAAGCAATAACTCTAAAAGAAAATCACAGAGCTTTGAAACCTGCCATTGCTGAATACATTGTAAAGAAGGCTAAACAAAGGATAGCTCTGCAGAGATGGCAGGACGAACTCAACAGAAGGAAGAATCACAAAGGAATGATTTTTGTTGAAAATACTGTGGACTTAGAGGGCCCCCCTTCAGACTTCTACTACATTAATGAATACAAACCAGCTCCTGGAATCAGCTTAGTAAATGAAGCCACCTTTGGTTGTTCATGCACAGATTGCTTCTTTGAGAAATGTTGTCCTGCTGAAGCTGGAGTTCTTTTGGCTTATAATAAAAATCAACAAATTAAAATCCCACCTGGCACCCCCATTTACGAATGCAACTCAAGGTGTCAGTGTGGACCCGATTGTCCCAACAGGATTGTCCAAAAAGGCACGCAGTATTCACTTTGCATCTTTCGGACCAGCAATGGCTGCGGCTGGGGCGTAAAGACCCTTGTGAAGATTAGGAGAAGGAGCTTTGTCATGGAGTATGTCGGAGAGGTACGCTCGCTTCTCTCATAGCAGACAGTGTGCGGGAGGCTCATGTTCTTGAGGTGCTGCTTTTACCTCAGTAACAAACATGCTGGGTACATTTTGCTGCTAGTTTTGCTGTTACCGTTTGCAGATATGTACAGACTTCAGGTTTGAGGGAAGGGTTCACTGGCATCATGAGAAATACAGACTTGAATGTGAACAAAAAAAATTAGATACAGTGACAAATGAAGTAGAGTTGTCTTTCAACAAACACCCACTCATAGTCACTGAAACTGGCATTTGTAACTTTGAAAATATGACCACTATTTTACACAAAAGTCCTAAGAAGAATATCAGATCTAAATACATCCTGACTTGGAAACTTTTAAATTGTAATTTACTTCATCCATTTGACCAAATATGATTAAGTGTAGTTGGCAAAACTCAATTTTGCATCAGCATGAATGATACTGTAGAGTACATGAATGCTTTATGAGCAAGTATTGTAAAATACACATAAAAACATTTATTGCATCCACCGATAAGAAAAATCCAAACTCTTTGCATCTGTAACTCAGCTACAAAGACTATTCTCTAAAATACCAACTACTGAGCACATTTATTTTTATACATATAACGTATATATACAAAAAATAGTATTTACCACATACTATTTTATGCATACTATTCTGAGCACCTTACGTTTCAACTCTTACTAAATTCTCTCAGCAACTCTGTGAGGTGGTAGTATTTCCTCCATTATTACACAGCAGGAAACTGAGGCACAGAGAAATCTAGCAGCTCGCCCAAGGTCACTTAGTAGTAAAGAAGAGCCAAGGTTCGAAACCAAGGCCCCAGAATCGCTGCACTTCACCCTCCAGCACACTCCCTCACACCGAGTGGTGGGCTCAGCTGCGGCTAGAAAAACATGAGTGTGACTGCATGTCTGGGCTTGCCAAACCAGATATTTTAAAAGTTGTTTGGAATTGGATCACCTTTAGTTATGTGTATTCATCCAGAATTCTGAGGTTAATCTGCATCCCTATTTTGATCCTGAAATTTTTAGATAATGGCAGATTATTATAAATCACTATTCAGAATACTAGACCTTGTATAATCAGATTGTTCTCTTTTTGGTTTAATGAACGCGGCAGCTAAATTTGTTTGACACGATGAATCACGTGAGCCATTTTTGGTTTCTTGAGCTGAGCGTGTGGTCAGGCTGTGTTCTTCAGAGCAGAACTGTATAGATGATGGTTGTGAGCTACAGGATTGCATGAAAACCACCTGTTACACAAAACTAAACTCTCCAAACAGTGGACTGCAAATTTAACGAAACTTCTCTCCTGTATTTGTAACAAATTTCCATTTGTAACTGTACACAGATTCGTTCTAGGAAAAATATGCCTTCAGAGCATACTGAGAGCATACCTACTTCTAAATTTAGTCCTTTACACTCTGTTATGTCTTACAGAGAGCTGTAGTTGTGTAGCTTTTTTGAACATATCAATAAGTTAGAATGGAAGTTGGGTACTGTTTCAGCTTGCTGATTGTTGGGTTGTGCTCACTCTCATTTGAACAGTCATACTTCGTTGGCACCATCCGTTCTCCTCTCTTTGATTTCCCTCCTCTGTTCATCTAGCTCTTCTAGAGTAGTTTATATGAATGTTTATATTGATGGCACTTTTATTTCTTTTTATGCACTTGAAGGCATTAATATGTTAATAGATTTATGGATGGGTGTTTCTTCAGCAATAGCTATATAATATACTATAGTTTTTTCTTTTTAGGTAATCACAAGTGAAGAAGCTGAAAGACGGGGGCAGTTATATGACAACAAAGGAATCACATATCTCTTTGATCTGGATTATGAATCTGATGAATTCACAGTGGATGCAGCTCGATATGGAAATGTGTCTCATTTTGTGAATCACAGTGTAAGAGAGAAAGTATAGACAGGACTAATTAGTACTGTTTTAAAAGATTTTCCATACTTGAGGAATAATTGTCTTTAAATTATATACTCTTTCATTATCTCCAGAGTATTTTAATACAAGGGCCTCTTCTGTTAATTCCTGGTATTATTGCTGTTTTAGGAAAATTCATCGAGGTGCCTACCAAATAACATTCATTTTGCAGGAGTCTTTACATATGTTACTTCATTTACACTTTCCAACAACTTTATGAGATAGGTTTTGTCCTCATATAGAGGAGGAAATTAATGAGCAGAGGTAAAAAGTTTAAGAATTAACACATAACTATATGGGTTACAGAAGTTAACACAGCTAAATTTAGGATATACAACTAAAGAAGGGTAGATTGCTGTGTTCTCTTAAAATGTAAACATGTTAATGTTTTTATAAAATTTAAGAATTTCTAGAGTATGAAGTATTTAGGGCTACTTTTCTAAATTATGAATTAGTATTCTTAATTCTTGTTTGAAAAGAACTTAGAATACACTTGGAACCTTAACTCCAGAATCTTATACTCTATAAAAACTATTTCCAAAAGTAAGGGAGTTTAGGAGTTACTGGACACCTCCTAAGTGCTAGATGGATAACATAGTATTAGGCTTGTGAGATTGACATTATCTCTATTTTATAGATTAGATGACATTATCTCCATTTTATAGATTACAAGGAAAATGTGTCTCGGAGCATAAGTTCTATAGCTGACCATATTAGGAGGTAGACTGTGTTAATCTTTTGATGGATTTTATACCAAAAAATTAGTTTATGATTAGTAATGAAATGTCAGGGACCTTCTGACTCCTTTGTTTTCTGGTTTACTTAAATGTTTAATTTTTTCTTAATGATAAAATTGAGATACTCTCCAAATAGATGTATTCTATTCAAGGACAATTAAACGGTTATTTTGATTTCTTAGTATGAGCCACCGGATCTTTCTTGCGTATGCTAGAATTTAGTACTGAGTTCTCAAAATGCTGAATAATTCCAAACAGAAGTTTAAGAAATGAAACCCCATGCAATATGAAATTTGAGCTCTACAGTGCTGATTTGATTTTTTAAAAACAGTTACTCAAGTTCTTTAAATATGCCTTACTAGAGCATGTTTTTCTTTTAATTTCAATAATTCTATTTCTATTTCTAGATGTTCTACTTGGGCATTTTTTGAATCTTTCTAGGCTCTTCAATAAACTTTTGATACAGTAGTCCCTCCTTATCTGCAGTTGCACCTTCTGTGGTTTTAGTTACTGGCTGTCAAACATGCTCCAAAAATATTAAAAATTTCAGAAACAAGCAAAAAAAAAAAATGGAAACCTTACTAAAATATTTACAGGTGAAATGATAATGTTACCTAACATTTGCATTAAAATTCTCCAAAAACAATTAAGAAGTTGGGACTAGATGAAACCAGATTGACAAAAATGTTAATAAGCTTTGAAGTTGCATAGTGGATATATGTGGACTTAGTATATTATTTTCTCTAGTTTTATGTATGTCTGAAATTTTCTGTAAGGGAACACAGTATTTTTAAATGTGCATGCCTCAAAGACCTCTAAACAATAAGCAACTAATTTCTAGTAGAACTTAAAACTAATACTTTGGGAAATTAAAGATTTGATATAGCATGTAGAAGAGCTCGTTCATGTCAATTTTACTTCAGTGGGTTCTCATGTTCCTTTTTAGTGTGACCCGAATCTTCAGGTGTTCAACGTTTTCATTGATAACCTCGACACCCGTCTTCCCCGAATAGCATTATTTTCCACGAGAACTATAAATGCTGGAGAAGAGCTCACTTTTGATTATCAAATGAAAGGTATGATTTTCAAATACAGTTTCTTTGGTGGAGTTTCAGTGTGAAGAATCTAATCAGAATAGGAGAAGACCTTAGAGCATCTGAACCAAACTAATGTTAAGGTTTTAAAAAACGAGGCTGTAAGAGTTTGTCTTTTTGCTCAGGGCACAAAGCTAATCTGACAGAGCTGATACTAGACTCCCGGTCTCCCTGATCTTGGGCTGAGTAATGCTCTTTCTTCTACAGCATGTTGCTGCCTGCTTTTTTCAGAACTTCCATACAGAAGCTTATTTATTATAACATCTTTTCGCAATAGTACTTGTATTTAAAAAATTTTAAGCCTACATTTCTGAATATTTACTAAAAGATGTATATTCGTAAGATTGACAATATGATTTAAATCACATATGAGCTTATTCCATTCCTAACTGAATCTGGCTTTTAAAGAGAACATTTAATTCTGTTTGCTTTACTGTGACAACATGTGTTTTCTTTTCTTTGTTTTTCTAAGTATGATGCCCTTTACATATTGTTACTGCTTGACCTTGCTTTATGGCTCTTAAGCAATTTATGAAATGAATGCTTGTATATTGGATTTTACTAGTAAGTTTCATCATTTCACAAATCCATCCTCATAAATATGGACTAAAAACATACACTTTACCTCTTACTAGCCCACAGCATCCTTTCAAGACAGTTTGTAATGATTCTATCAATTTACAACTGATAGAAAATTTGAAACTCATTAAGAATTGTCTTAACTCTTTCTCCTGTATTTCTTTTTCTACATATTCAGGTTCTGGAGATATATCTTCAGATTCTATTGACCACAGCCCAGCCAAAAAGAGGGCCAGAACTGTGTGCAAATGTGGAGCTGTGACTTGCAGAGGTTACCTCAACTGAATTTTCAGGAAATAGAACTGATGATGATTATAGTTTTTTCCCTAATGTTGTTACCATTTTTTAAAAATAAGTATTTGGGACTCTTTTCATATTATCAAGAGTATACACTATGTTAATTTACAATTCGTGTTTCAAACTATTGGCCAAATGCATTACTGATGCTTCTGAAGAGAGTGACACAGGGTCACATAGACTAATTTGAAATATACATATTCAGACTATTTACAGATCTGTGTAGAAGTCTGTGTGAATAGAGAAATGCCTCCTTCGGTGTTCAAGTTTTAAACTAATGATGTAACAGTCACTAAGATCAAACATTCGACTTGCCATACACCTTGAATTTAGAGAAATAGAGTTAATTCTTATTGGACAAATATACAAGTTCTATTTTTGTTATTGTCATTCCTGTTTACCTACTTACTACTCATTGTACTTGTATTTGAGACAAATAGGTGATACTGAATTATACTCTATTTTCTACTTTCATTAAAACATTGAGATCTTAATGATATAGAAATTTAAGGTCTAAAATTAAATGTAAAAAAATTTAATTACAGCTTGATTTAATATTTTGAAGCAATCTAGACCACTAGGAGCGGTGGATGTCTGAACCAGTAATTCTAAAAGATTTTTTAATCCTGTAGAAGAAAAATATCCAGAATGTTCTCCCTAAAATTCTAGAATGGCTAGCTGTTATGCTTCTTTGAAAGGATGGGGCGGTTGGGACCAGGAGGGCTTTTTGGAGTGCCAGGCAGCGGAGATGCAGCACTTTAAGGGCCCTCTTGATAACATGAATGAGGCGATCCACGCTGAGCAGCTCTGGTCTCCACAGTAAAACAGGATACCCCCTGAGAGCAGCTGTACGTAACGATAATGTTCCACACGATAATTAACATTACATCTTCTGAATTTCAGGTAATTTTAACATTTCCTTTCCACCAAATTTAATTATTTTTATAATAAATAAAGGGCCTGCAGGCCCTTCTTAAGAAGTGATCTATATTTTGAACTGATACTTATTTTATACATGAACTTTTTTAATGTGCTAAAGCTAACCTTGGCTTGGCCAAAGTGTGTGTCTGAATTATGACCATTTATTACTTGAACTATGAAGACTGAAATGGAATATATTCATTGTTTGGGGGTTTTTTGTTGTTGTTGTTTTTTCCTACGTAGTGAAACCTCAGTCCGGAAAAACGATATTTTCATCTCTTTCTGATCCTGGGACTTCTAATCATGGTGTCCAGCATGAAGGCGAATACAGCAGATAAGTCTAAATCTTGGTATTCTTAATTAAGTTCTGCCAGAGCTCCCTGCCCGAGGCTTTAATGACCTACAGTAAGCTTGGGTAAAACTAAACTGACTTCAAGAAAGCAGCACTTCACATCTTAATCCTTAACCTCTTTTTTGGGAGAAGCTACACTTTGTTATATTGCTATCACAGGATTTTGCTCTTTCATAATATGGGGTAAATTGTTTACATGTTTGGAGCCTCAGAGTATATCTATCTGCTCACCAAAATTTGCCGAAGGTGTCAAGGAAAAATATATATTTTTAGTGCCATTTTTTTTCTTTATGAAAAAATAGTCACATGGTGTCAGTGGTAAAAAAGCGTCACAGGTTTACAGGCCAAACTTGCTTTGAATTATAATTCTCACAGGTTCAAAGATGTAATTTTACCATTCTTTTAAAAAAGTCAGTGTTTTACTTTCTAGTGTTTTGATCTTGTTTACTCTCTGTTAAAGAAATGTAAAGCTGGAGGACAAAGGGAGAATGACTATTTTCGGTAAACCCGTTTTGTCTTGTCCTTATTAATAGAAACGTAATGAGCCTTTGAAATTTTTAAATACCTGCCTTACCCTTAAGTTGTTAAAAAGCTGAACTTAAGCAGTAAAATGATAGAAACTATTTAAACGAAGCTGTTAGGAGCTTTAACTATTTTAAGTCAACATTTAGCTTCTTTAGTTTCCTAAGTTGTCAGAATTTGTTCTCTCGATATAAAGCAAATATTCAAGGGTAATATTTAGATCAAGTTGAAACTGTAAATTAATCCACTGTTCAAGTTGTATTGGTACCATTGTTTTCGGTATCTCCAGAAGAGGATTGTGATACACAATTGGTAATCTCAGGGTTTTTTCCCCACATACGCACAAAATCTAGACTGCACTTATTTTTCTTATAGTTCAACAGTTTCTCTTTAGCAAAATAAATTTAGTTTGGCATTTGATTTTCTATTTATCATGGCTTAGCTTTATTTCTGAATATTTTACTGTCATTTCGAGTAAGGCTACAAAAAGGGCAGAAAAATATTGATGTATTCCTGACTACCTGTTATTGAGATTAACCAAAGGTTTATATACCATTCCTTTAAATGTTACTTTTGAGAAAGTCTATTACTGTCATGATTCATGCATTTGAATATCGAAGTAGAATTTTACACTTAGCATAAGGTAGACGGATACTTTTTTAAATTTTTGAGCATTATTATTAGTCACCAGGTACTTAAACACATTGTGCTAAGTACTGCCTGGAAGTACAGAGGAATTTTAGAATTAGAGCTAATAATCTTTGAGCAAGTCTTAAGCCCTTTACCCGTACTCCTGTGCTTCTCATGAGTCTGTGAGGTCGGTACCGTCTTCCTTATAGCAGCATACTGAAGAAACAGGCTTAGACTGGCTAGGGAACCTTAACATCCCCAGGATCATAAACTAAACTTGACTACTTTTAAAATATTTGACCGACTTCAGGCAGACTGTTTTAAAAAATCCATTTCGACTGTTTGTTAGTTTAAACAAACTTCCAAGTCCTGGATTCCTCTCTAAGGCAAATGTAGCTAGCCACTGGGTTTCCTTTATGACGTATCTTGGTATTTTGAAACTTTTTTTTCACTTCTTCATACGTCACAGTTCTTGAAGTAAAAATCAAGTAGCCACTGTAATTAACCCTGCCCACTTCTATGCTCTTTTTGAGAGGCATTAGTGCATAGTGGTTAAGAGCATGGACTTGGGGGCCTGAAGTGCCTTGTCTGAGTCCTGGCTTCACCCCTTGCTAACTACACGAGCTCACCTCCCTGTGCCTTCGCCTCATCTGTGAATGGGGATAGTAAGTGTACCTACCTCAGAGGGTGGCTGTGAGGAGGAAAGAGTGTGTAAAAGAATTCAGCATTGTCACAGAGTAAGTACCGTACACAAGTATTAGCTGTAGTTATTCTGTACTATAAACCTGTACTTTAAAATATTTGGTGGTCACTACAAGTTTTTTGATCGAAGTCTGTTCTAGTGCTCTTAGCCCTTAAATTCGTTCAGCCAGCGTTTATTATGCCAGACTTGCCTATGAAACAACAATGAAAATGTGGCAGTATGGAATATTAAATTCATGGTGAGATTATAAAATGCTAAGAATATATTCAGAAGAATGTTTACAGGCATGTTTTAAACACCCACCTTGGATCATAAGCTATACTATTTAAAATGAAGTCTTAAATGTCAGTGAATATATACAAATATATGTAGTAGTAACATTTGATTATGTGATGTGTAATTATGAAGTGTAACTAGTTTTTAGAGCCTAAAATTAAAAATGAAGTCTCTGGGTTCCTGTAATAGGCCTGTTGTAGTTATGAGTATTGAACGTTTTGCAGTCCCCATTGGTTCTCTCCAGTGACTTTATATTCACCTTGAATTTAGGTAATGGTACTCATAGGGGAGCTAGGCAAAATGGAATAATATATAATCCTGCCCCAATCATACTGAGTCTGTAGGGTGTATTTCATCAAAAGCTCAGGGTAGCATCTGAGCTAGAAAAAAAGGGGTCAGTGTTCCCTTTAAACTTCACATTCTTGCTTATACACCTCTGCCCTCAGCTACCTTACTATGCTCAGACCAGTCTCTGTTGGTGTACATATTAATAAAACGTACTGTTGAGTAATTTAGGGCAGAGATACTTGCTATAAATTGTGATTCAACATATTCCTCAAAGAACAGTCAGAAAGGAGTTGCACCCTTACTCTCAGCCCTGACCCTTGATAATCACGTCGGTTCCTTCCCCTCATTCCCCTCTGGTGCCAGTTTCTCAGCCGAAATTTGAAGTGTAGTCGTCACTGTCCGGTTTTTCTCCCGTGTAAATGGACGAGGGCTAATTTATCCTTCTGCCAACATTTGGGAATGGAAAATTCCCTTCAGGACAAGTGAGAGGGCTGGCTTCCTGGGTCAACTTGACATTGGTTCCCCTGAACACCCAGTTTATCTTCCCTTCCCGCTGACTCTAAGTCTTGTAACCTTTATTAGTTTTGTGGCTCCAGTATTGATTTTTGGTTTAATTACAATGCAGCATGGTGATATTGCATTTCATTGTTAGTTTAATTGATCCGCAAATTGTTTAGAGACTCTGCTTTTGCTTTCTTAATCTATGAAATATCAGCAAACCAAAGGGTTTATGAATATTTGCTAATAACTTTATTAAATCCACATACATAACTATGCAAAAACATAACCTATCGATGGACTTTAAGGAAGCTGAATGCCTTTTAAGTAAGTATTTTCTTTTAGGTTTTGATTTTACCACTGTATTCACACCAACACTCTTAAGTGATGGAACACCTGAGATAGGTAAGGGGCTGACTTTCTTCTGTCACCAAGTTTATTCTTTAAACTTGAAGTGTTTTTACAACCCAGGATATGTTCTGTCTTGGTGAGCGTTGTCCTGTGTAAACTTGAAAAGCGTGTATTCTGCTGTTGGATGTGTCAGTTAAATCCAGTTGGGTGGCGGTGCTGTTCAGTTCTTCTGTATCCTTGCTGATACTCTGTAGACTAATTCTGCTACAGCTGTAATTGTGCATTAGTTCGTCTTTCTCCTTGCAGTTGTTTTTGCTTTGTATATTCCGTAGTTGTATGGTACTTTTAGGATTCTGTCTCAGTGAACTGGATGTTTTATCATTAGTAACATAGCCACTCCATCTTTCTTTTAAGTAATGTTTACATGGTAAAGGTTTCCATCCTTTCACTGGTAAACCTACCCAAGTCTTTTGAAGTCAGCTTCCTATAGACAGTATATAGTTAGTTGGTTTATGGTTTTTCCTCTGTTTTGATGTAATTATTGATATGTTTGGATTTAGTTCTCCCATATCTTGTTTTCTGTGTTTTCCCTCTATTTTTTGGTCCTCCGTTTCCCCTTTACTGCCACCTTTTAGGTTATAGGAACATTTTTAAGTTTTCCATTTTAGTTTATCTATTAGGATTTTGACTATTATCTCTTGGTATAGGTTTTTTAGTGGTTGCTCTAGAATGAAGTGAGCTTTTTCTTTTTTCAACTACTATCCTCTCCCCTGTTGCCAACTTCTCATAGAAATATTGTAAATGCTCTTGTGTAGGTAGCTCGGCTTCTGGAGTGGAGGGAATTTCAAAATCAGAGGAGCTTGGTGACTCTGCGCTGCTGCTCGGGTTTAGTGGCCTTTTCTCCTGAGGCGTGTGCTTCCCGCTGCTCAGAGTAGCCGTCTCTCCAGCACTAGAACCTATACTTACATCTTGATCTCTGATATTCAAATCAGAGTATGTGTCCTTTGGGCAAAGTACATTTTGTTCCATCTGAGGGGCAAGAGTGTTGTCTTTGATTCCTGGCCTGTAGACACGTCTGCTCGAGGAGGCCATACCCGCATTTCTCTCCTGGGAAGATAGCAGAACAGTGTCGGACTGGCTGTCCCAGCCTTGACTTCCTTGTTCTGATATGTGTGTTGACTGAGAAGACGTCTGGGAAGAGATGTGAGTTGATTCCCCATCAGAGGAGTCACTGAAAAGCTTCGGAGACTGAGAGCCCCCTGCCTCTGTGGAGGACGGGAGGTTCTCCAGACAGTCATCAGTGAGGTCAGCACTTCTTTTAAAGAACACTTCCCACTGTGGTACTTCCCCATCAGCCCTCTTCTGGAGCTGGGGGACAGGGCCCGTGTCTCCTTGAGCTGAAGCTGGGATTTCGGATTCTTCACTTTCACTGTTGGATTCCTCACAATCTATAAAGTCTGCCCAAAGGAAAGTTGTTGGCATACTCTCTGCTCTGAAGCACCCTGTGCTTTCTCTCCGTTTTTGAGGCTGGTCTTGTGAAATCGCAGTCGTGGGCAATACCTCAGGGCGAAGAGTTTGCTGGCTTGGAATCTTGTGCCTTAAAGGTACTGGCAGAGGATCATCAAAGAGGTCACTGTCATCATCCTCTGTGGGGTAAACAGAACAGGTGTGTAGGTAACACAGCATGCAAAAGGAACCAATTTGTACTTCTAATTAAAAATCCAATTTGTAGCTCTTAGCTACATTTTTTAATTCATGGAATTGCAATTAATGGGAGTTCACTCTTCTTCCAAGAGAAGTTAAAAGGCCCCGTATTCTTGGGCTATTCTGAACAATTTATCTACCAGCCTTCAACTTGCCATAAAGCCAGGCTGTGCGTTGAGACAAAAGATCTGTGCTCCCCAAATAAGGCCACAGAGCCTTAATCATCAGTGGTTCTCCTCTGGAGAGCGTTTTAAATAAAACAGCTTTCTACACTTCATTTCAGACCTACTGAGTCCCTGAAAGTAGGACCGAATAATTTATTTTTTAAGTAAGTTCTGCAGCTGATTCTGTACATCAGCTAGGTTTTCGAACCACCCAGACTAGGAGAGACGTTTGCAAACTCTGTGCTCTGCAGATAGATAGATAGATAGATAGATAGATAAATAGATAGATAGTAGATGCTCAAGGAGTTGGCTGATTTAACAGAGACAGTTTTTTCCTAACGTTTTCCTTCTAGGAACATTTTCTGATACCTACTTTATGCATGTTATAGGCTGAATGTCTGTGTCCTCCCAAAATTCATAATTTGAATTTCTGACTAACTCACTCCAATGTGATGGTATGTGAAGGTGGGGTCTTTAGACGATAATTAGCTCATGGTGGGGGGACCCATGTGATGGGATTAGTGTCCCTGTGAGAAGAGGAAGCAGATTTCTCACTTTCTCCATGCCCGTGCACAGAGGAAAGGCCATGTGAGTGCACACTGAGAAGGTGGCCGAGAGCCAGGAAGTGGGCCCCTACCAGGCACCACATCTGCCAGCACCTTGGTCTTGGACACCCCCGCAGCCTCCAGCACTGTGAGAAGTAGCCACCCAGTCTTTGGTCATTGTTATGCAGCCCTAGGCCAAGAGCACAGGCCACGAGAGACACTGGGGGACACACAGATCGAGTCAGCTTTAACCAAGACACTGAACAAGCCGCATCTAGTGTCATTTTACTGTCTTAAGCATGCTGCACTAGCCTGGAGTGAGCCCCGTCCACTTACATTCTGAAAATGAGGAACCCTTACGTGCAGGGTGAAATTTCCATAAATTAAAATGACATGGCACGGAACTGGGGGGAAGACAAATATTTTCCTGCACT
Organism: Balaenoptera ricei; assembly: GCF_028023285.1. NCBI lineage: Eukaryota > Metazoa > Chordata > Mammalia > Artiodactyla > Balaenopteridae > Balaenoptera > Balaenoptera ricei. The sequence goes on along the minus strand of NC_082640.1, from coordinate 7,443,872 downwards.
CTAATGGCACCTAACCTCAAAGAAGGAAATAAAATGCTCGTGAGGCTACTTGTTGTATAGGGCAGCTTATGTTCTAGTGCCGAACCTCGTGTTAAGAAGCAGGTAATTATACGTTAACTATTTTCCCACTGATGATAAAGGATGTAGCTTAAAAACTGCATTTTAAAAGCTGCTTTTAAAGGGAGGAGGAGGGGGAATAGAAACCGTCATCCAGCTCCCGTTTTACCAGTGAGGAGATAGATAGGCCCGGAAAAGATGTGTGACAACGCACAGGTCAAGAAACCAAAGTCCAGTGTTCTATGTTACAACTATAGTTGTTTAAACAAACAGCTATTTATCTTCTTTTCTAAAGGACTTAAGGTGACTAAGATGTCTAGCTACTATACTTGGAGTACCCTAGTCTCCGAATTATGGCTTCATTTTGAGCCACGGATTAATACATTTGTTATAGCTCCTCCACCAATGTGCCAGTTACCTTTCTGTGGAACTTTTTTGTATCACCTCTAAGTTGGACAGTTTCATGTTCTTCTGGATCAGTGACTATACCAGTATCGTGGTATGTTTCAACTGTAAAAATAATCTGTCAAAACATTTTCACATTAACTCACCTGTATGTATCTGAAAAAAAAAGTAAAGTGTCTATACTGTTAGAAGTTTATTCTGACATTATGTATTCTTTCTGTTATGACAATATAAAAATTTGAAATTTCTCTCTATGAAAATGGGAAGGCATATAACAGAGAAAACATCACAATAAAGTGCTGAAATCCTTAACATTTACACAAACTGATAACACACCTAAATCTAATAAAAAAGGGCTAATGTCATAATTCATAGGTACTTTCCACCATCGTGTACTGTTGATGTCTGTATAAACTGGTATAATCACACTGGAAAACAATTTGGCAATATGTATGTATCAAGCACCATAATTTCTACAATTTAACCCAATAATAATGAGAGCTGTGAAACAGACTTACATATAATGTGGCTCATCACAATGTTTATAATAGTGAAAAGTTCAAAATAACCTAACATGTACAACGACAGATTAAATATGCCATTATATAGTCACGGCATTCAAAAAATTACCAGACAGACGTGTAGAAAGGTGGGAAAATACCCTATATAATAAGGAAAAAAGTCAAAACTACCCAGAAATGATAAAATATGAGAGTAAATCTTCATTACCTTGGATTAAGCAATAGTTTCTTAGATATGACACCAAAAGCAAAAGCACAAGCTATAAAAGAAATTAGATAAATTGGACTTCATTCAAAATTAAAAATTTTACACTTCGAAAGACATCATGAAGAAAGTAAAAAAGACAGCTTTCACAGACCAGAGCATCCTGAAAAGCGGTCTTGCAGGGAAACCCACACCTGTGACTCCAGGGTCATTCTTCTTACCTGAGTCTAGGTGGATTGTTCTTGCTCTCTTCAATTTTCCAAGTGGTTTATACTTCGGCTCGGTACTTTGGGAAGATCGGCATAAAGGCTTTAAGCTGAAATGAATACGAATATTTTATTTTTCCTGTTGGGAAGTTGCTGGAATGTAAGCATCACTTTTAGAGATTATAAAAACCTAACTATGGGGGAAACCATACCACTACTTTTCAAAACTGAAAAGCAGTGTTTAATAATTAAAAATTACTTCGGGGGCTTCCCTGGTGGCACAGTGGTTACGAATCCGCCTGCCAATGCAGGGGACACGGGTTCGAGCCCTGGTCCGGGAAGATCCCACATGCCATGGAGCAACTAAGCCCGTGAGCCACAACTACTGAGCCTGTGCTCTAGAGCCCGCGAGCCACAACTACTGAGCCTGCGCTCTAGAGCCCGCGAGCCACAACTACTGAGCCTGTGAGCCACAATTGAAGCTCGCGTGCCTAGAGCCCGTGCTCCACAAGAGAAGCCACCACAATGAGAAGCCTGCACACAGCGACAGAGTAGCCCCCACTCACCGCAACTACAGAAAGGCTGCGCACGTGCGCAGCAACGAAAACCCAACGCAGCCAAAAATAAATTTATTTTAAAAAAAAATTCAGTATAATAAAGTGGTAAATACAAGCACTTAAAACAACCTGGTAGATATTCATCTAATTGTAGGATTGGGGGGAAAGCAAAACTTTAATCTTTGTTCTTACGCTGCAGAAAAGCAGGTCCTATTCTAATAACCTATTAAGTAATAGAGGAACACCTTCTGGCGTTCAGGGAATTCAGTATCGCAACGGCTTCCTTATGCCAGATTCCCAGAAGCGTTTAGGATTATACGTAACACACTCACTTGAAGAAAGCCCATATGCTCCCAACCAGTACCATATTTACAGCCACGCCCATTTTACATCCTTGCCCCTGGTTTCCGGCCCAAAACTATTCTCTGGATCCATCCCGTCCAAAAACACAAGTCCCACAAGTAGTAACTACTCACATTTCTTGAACTTTACCCATAGTTGTGCCTAACGGAATGACATTTGGATATACATTCACAGGATAGATGTAGCTCAAGAAATCTTTAATCTGGAAGAAGGAAAATAAAATGCATCAGTTATCTCTACGGTGAAGAGCCCCGGGGTTAGAGCAGCAGATAAAAGGGAGGCGGGGAAAGAGAAGCAGAAGTCTCTCAAGACTGTGGTCCCAATGCCAGCTGCACGTGGGGAGCGCCTGGGGACCTCCTAGGAGAAGAGAGAGCCAACTCCAAATGTCCCCTAACCGAGCTATGATGGGGCCTGGAGGCCAGTAGGTTTGGACGTTCTTCAGGTGATTCTGTTCTCCGGTGAAGAGTGAGGATCACTGATGGACGCAGAGGCTCCATTTCTTCATATGACATTCGTTTCCTTATCTAGGGTCGCTCACCCGTAGTTAACCAATCCCCTTCGAGGAAGTGAGAATTCAGCTGAGTATTTAATACGCACAGGGAAACAAGGTCTTAGAATTGCATTTCTTTCCTCCGACATGTAATCGTTAGCAAAACCAAGGGGAACTACATCTTTGAGATCGCTTGATTTGTTCTCAGGGTTTATTCTAATCTAAACAGGGACAGCTACATGCCAAAATGTCATGAATACCTTGATTTTTCTGCAAAGCTCAGAATGCTAAACAGGAGGAATTCTGTCCCTATTCCTCAAAATATCTCTAACAACCCAGAAGAGCTTCTGCTTTGCCACTTATTAGATCTTGGTGAGCTTGTGATCTTGGTTAAGTTACCTAACGTCTCTAAGCCTTAGATTCTTCATCTAAAAGTATAAATGAGATAATGTGGGTAAAGTGCTTAGCCCTGGTACCTGGCACATAGTTAAACATTCAATAAAATTATCTATTACAAAGTTGGTAATGACAACGCAAAGATTTTTATTCCCTTCTGCAAATGGGGAGATGGAGACACAAAGTAATTATTAGTACCCAACTTTTTCAAATAAAGCACCAAGTCAAAAGAGGTAGGGAACCCAGGAATTAGTAATAACTCCGTATTAAAATGGGAACCTTAAGACAGGGGAAAGACAGGAAGATCCAGTCTTTGGATACCTCTCATAAACAATTTCCTTTGTACTTTCAGAGCAGGCATGCAAAGAGAAGCCATTATTTACCTTGCCCACAACCTATATGATTTGCAGAATTAATGCAGAGTCGAGGCTGGTAGAAATCTGAGGCTTTTGAAGGGAATAAGAATGAAGAGAGTCAGGTCAGACCCACACCAGAAATGGTTCCTATCTACTCAGAGATGAAGTGGCCACAGGAAGACAAGAGATACCCAGTAGAGGGCACCCTCTCCCACTGGTCCACACCGATGCCCTTTCTTCAGGTGCCTGCCTTAAAACGACCCATTAACACAGTCCGTTCTCCATCTGTGCAGTAGTTCTGCTCCATAAAGTCACTGCAAACAGCAGACCACTGTTCCTGAGGGAAATAAATACAGTGTTTCCGCGAACCTCCAGTCACAGCGCTTTGTCAACCGATCAAGTACACAACCTTGTTTTATGTGTGCTTCTCTTTAAAGATATCGTACGTAGAATATACTTGAGTACTGAGCTCATAGCCAGTAGCGCTGCAGCTCACGCCTGAACAGAACTTATCCGACACAGGCACCGCCTCGGCAGGGCACATCTCGGCCTTCCTGAGCTTAGGAACACTTGCGAGCACTTCAGCGCTACGCTTGGAGGCTGTTTCAAACAGCAAAATCACCCCAAAAAGCACACAAATATGGAAAACTCAGCAGTAAAGAGACGGCAAAGAGGACACTCGTTTACAGCCCGGGAGCTGAAACAAGAAGGCAGGAGGCCACCACGTGCGACCTGAGTCGGGAATGTGCACGTCGGGCGACTCAAATCTTCTGCGGCCCTGCTGTGCACCACAGTCTGCAAACGACCACAGAGCGCCACTCGCGCTGATGTGGGGATTCAAACAAATGTCAGTGAGCAGGCAGATTTGTAAATGGGGAATCCGCAAATAATGAGGATCAGCCGTACTTGGGGGGGGGGAAAAAAAAGGAAATGATCTTTAAATCTATTCACATTCGTTTTCCTTTTTTTTTTTTGGTCTCGCCACACGGCATGGGGTCTTCCTTCCCTGAACAGGGATGGAACCCGTGCCCCCTGCAGTGGAAGCGCGGAGTTCTAACCACTGGACCGCTGGGGAATCCCCCCTACTATTTACATTTTTAAATATAGTTCAGCATGTTCTATACACAGGATATAGGCGTATTAATTAAAGCAGTTTTCCGGAAAGCCTCTCTCTTCTCACCGGACACAGTGAGAGAAGATGAGTAACCAGAGCTCAGGGTAGCCCCGCCACGGGCAGGATAACTGCTCTCATCCGAGGAGAGAGGGAAGAGAGGAAGCAGGCCAGCCGCTCCACCCCTCTACCCAAGCGGCAGGGAGCTGCCTCCCCGCTGGGAGCTAACTTCCTAGAATCCCAGGAAGGCTATGCTTCCCAACTTGGCTGCTAACTATACTGAAGAAGAGAAAGAAGAGCAGTTATGATGGAAAACTTTTCCCCAGTTAGAAGCCCTCCCTGTGGCTGAGGCAGAAAAGGATGCTGAGGGGTAAGAGGAAGGTTGAGCAACAGTGATGCTGGGCCAGACGCCAAACCCAGGACAAACCACCAGGAAGGGGCTTTGACAGCAACCTAAAAGCCAGGAGAAACTGATAAAGAAAACATTAACTAAATTATACCATCCAGATGAATTACTTCCAGGCTACTCTCAAATAATCCATTTGTACCTGGAAGCTAAGCCCAGTTATTGAACAGAGATGTCACTGTGATACTTTGATAATAAATAATCATTTACAGTTTTCTGGCCGACTTGATAAGAATGCTGCCACCTGACCCCAATGTTCATAGCAGCACAATTCACAATAGCCAAGACATGGAAGCAACCTAAGTGTCCATCGACAGAGGAATGGATAAAGAAGATGTGGCACATATATACAATGAAATATTACTCAGCCATAAAAAAGAATGAAATAATGCCATTTGCAGCAACATGGGTGGACCTAGAGATTATCAGACTAAGTGAAGTAAGTCAGAGAAAGACAAGTATTATGTCACTTATATGTGAAATCTAAAAAGTGATACAAATGAACTTATTTACAGACATAGAAAACAAACTTATATTTACCAAAGGGGAAAGGGGGCAGGGGAGGGATAAGTTCGGAGTTTGGGATTAACAGATACACACTACTATATATAAAATAGATAAACAACAAGGACCTACTGTAAGGCACAGGGAACTATGTTCAATATTTTGTAATAACCTATAAGGGAAAAGAATCTGAAAAAGAATGTAGATAAATATATATATTTATATATATAAATAACTGAGTCACTTTACTGTACACTAGAAACTAACACAACGTTGTAAACCAACCATACTTCAATAAAAAATTAAAAAAAAAAAAAAAAGAACGCTGCTACCTGGAGCTCTGCAAGGATCCACCTGTTCAAATCATCACCATGCCCATGCTCACTACTGCAGAGCTATATCCATGTACCCCCAATACAAAAATAATCATTATCAGGGAAATGCGTTAAGTGCAGAAAGGGCAAAACTAAAATTATGTATGACTTAAAGTGTCATAAAAAGCCAGCTTTTATATTGCTTTTTCTCCAATACTTGAAATTACTGAATCCCTGCACTTGTAAGATGCTAGCATTTACTTTGGAAATGCATGAGGATTCTGCAAATAAATTATGTATGTCAGGTTCCCATTCTAATATGTCAATTTCCTATATAAAAAGTACCATAACGGGGACTTCCCTGGTGGTCCAGTGGTTAGGACTCCGAGCTTCCACTGCAGGGGGCACAGGTTCGATCTCTGGTCGGGGAACTAAGATCCCTCATTTCATGTGGCACAGCCAAAAAAAAAAGTACCATAACAAAACCATTTTAAGCCCTCTTCAACTGAGTAATTCTACTATACTAGATCCTAAGGACAGGGTCTACACCTCAGTCACCTTTGTTCTTCCTCATTGCTGAATATTCAGGACTATTTTTTAAACGGCTTTTCAGTACTGTCAAATTTTGGAAGAGGCCAAGAATCTGGACAGTACCCTAAGGCTACCAGTAATGAGATTTTATCTGCAGTACTCCTTCAAATAAGACTTACGATTCTTTTTTTTTCAATCTTCTTTTTTTCTTACTGAAGTATAGTTGATGTACAATATTATATGTAAGTTACAGGTATACAATGCAGTGATTTACAACTTTGAAAGGTCATACTCCACATATAGTTATTATAGAATACTGGCTATATTCCCTGTGTTGTATAATGTTGGAGTATCTTCTTTTATCTTCTTAACTATTACTTCCTTGGGGAAGCTTTTTATGTTTTGCTTGTTTGCTTTTTAATTTTATTTATTAAACTATAGTTGATTTACAATATTGTGTTAGTTTCAGGTGTACAGCTTCAGATTCTTTTCCATTATAGGTCATCACAAGACACTGAATACAGTTCCAAGTGCTATACAGTCAGATTTACGATTTTTTAGGACACATGAACAGAACCGAAGTGGGGAATTTAAAATACATTTAGAAAGCAAGTTGGAAAGAAAACCTTAATCATATGTTTTCTTCAATGTTTAGGCTGAAAACAAGTGATGATAGCAATTTCCTTTAGACTTAGTAACACAGCTCATCCACTGAGATGTCTTCCCTGCATTTCTTTAGGAAAAGCCACAACCAATCTTAAGCGGTAGAAAAAGAGATGCCCGCATAAGCCACGAAGGGGAGTATATGGGGTCCTCTTACCTCACTGTAGGAGGAGTGAAAAGAAAAGCAGGCTCTGTACGAACTCTCTCCAGTCCTAAAGTGAGATGAAAACACAAAATTAAAGGTCACTTGTCAAAACTAAGCTAAGTTCTAAATTTCAAGTCTTCTTATTCAGGCTCCTGCAGTATGAAATCACCTTACCATCAAGAATTTCTTCCTGGGACAAGGGGGAACTCTTTCCAGAAATGTAAATTTTTGTAGACATTCTGAATGGCCAGCGTTAAGGAAATTTGCTAAAACATGATGATGAGCATGGGACTCCTCTACTCCACCAAAAGCTTCTACTTCCTACAACGTCAGTTCCTAACTCCCTGCCAAGCAAGACGCCCTGTCTCTAACCCTCTCATCTGTCTAACTCAAGTAGACCCCAGGAAATACTGGCTAATGGTATTAGCCAACAGACAGCCTTGAAAACCACATCTCTTTAGTTTAAATAGAGTTTAAATTTCAGAAGTTATTTTCCACAATGATAATATATCCTCTTCTTAGGCTTAGGCTAGATTGCATTTCAACTATCGATTTACCTCAAAGCAAGGTTTCTCTCGAAAGACACTGCTTGCTTACCTCACAATGACATTGGTTTTTCTGGCTCTTTCTCCAAACCACATCGTGGATGGCTTAATGCTGATTGTGTGGAGTGGAATTCTATTTTTGGAGGTAATGCCACAGGGTAACTTATTCCACTGAAAATATTCCTCTGCCTAAAAAAGATTTTAAAAATACAGTAAAACAGTTTAATATTTTCAACATGTCTGTTTGTAGGCAGGGTCTCAAAAACAAATGTAGATGAGTTTTCAGACATGAAAAAAATATATATATCTAGACATGAGGAAACAGGTAAGTCCAAATTGAGGAATGTTCCACAAAACAACTGACCTGAGCTCTTCAAATGTCAGTGTGATGAAAGAAAAGCAAAAGGTTTGAGACTTGATCTACATCAAAAGAAACTGAAGAGGTCTGAGCAAATGCAAAGATGATTCTTAATAAAATCCTGGATGATTTTATTAAGAGCAGGAGGCCCTGCTCTTCCCTCCACAAGCCATAAGGACACGACTGGGACAACTAGGGAAATCTGAATATGGACTCCATCAGAGCCAGTAGTGTCGTATCAACGCTAAACTTCCTGCGTGTGGGAACTGTACTGTGGTCGTGCAGGAGAACGTCCTTGTTTACGGCGAAGTGTCATTGCATCTGCCACTGACTCTCAAGTGGCTTGGGGGGTGGGGTGCTAGTTACACAGAGACAGACAGACAGACACAGAGTGCGTCGGGGGGCAGACGTGACGGTGTTAACACACTGGAGAAGCCAGAGGAAGGAGACGCGGTGTTCGTATGACCCAGCGATTCCACACCCGGGTATATATATCCAGAAGAAAAACCAAAAACACTAATTTGAAAAGATACATGCACCCCAATGTTCATAGCAGCCTTATTTACAACTGCCAAGGTATGGAATCAACTTAAGTGTCCATCAACAAATGAATGAATAAAGAAGATGTGGTGTATAAAAATATATACAATGAACTACTACTCAGCCATAAAAAAGAATAAAATTTTGCCACCTGCAACAACATGGATGGACTTGTAGGATATTATGCTAAGTGAAATAAGTCAGACAGAGAAAGACAAATATTGTATGATATGATATGTAGAATCTAAAAAATACAACAAACTAGTGAATATAACAAAACTCACAGATATAGAGAATAAACTAGTGGTTACCAGTGGGGAGAGGGAAGGGGGAGGGGCAAATAAGGGTAGGGGACTAAGAGGTACAAACTCTTAGGTTTAAAATGAGCTACAAGGATATACTGTACAACACAGGGAATAGAGCCAGGATTTTATAGTAACTATAAATGGAATACAACCTTTAAAAACTGTGAATCGCTACATTGTACACCTGTAACATATAACATTGTACATCAACTACACTTCAATTTAAAATAAAAGAGTACACGGTGTTCCTTGTACTAGTCTAACAAATTTACTGCTTTAAAATCTATCAAAACAAAGTTGGAGAGGAAAGTAACATGTGTTTTTAAAAGGTTGAAAACCAATGGGGTTATTTTCCCAAAGACATTACATTTAGATAGGAATCCTTCAAAATCATGAACACTCCATCCAAATCAAATGTCATCGGAGCACTTGCGGTGCTGTTTCTCACGAGGCCGTGGATGAGAGCGCTCCAGGGCTGTGCAGGCTGTTCTGCTGAATCTTTTTAAGGCCATGTGACCTGAGACACATACCTTAAGCTGCTAGAAGTAGTGTTTCAAGGCGAGTAGCCATGTGGGAAATGACAGGGGTAGAGTTAAGCTACTTTGTGGTTTGTGAGAAAATTCAGAGCAAAAAGAAATCTGCCAATTAAAATATTTACGGGGCATGGTAGGGGCAAAGACTACAAGTCCAACAGAAAAAGGACAAAACAGTTTCTATCTTGTATCTACACTGTTTTCATCCATCCATTCACTGCATGTGTGTGTGTGTGTGTGTGTGTGTGTACATACACAAACAGAATGATGAAATAAATTCATGATGCAAGTTATAGTATGCAGCTGACCAATCATCAAAAGTAATTTCTTACCTCGTAGCTCTCCTGCAGTGGTCTGAAATAGAATCTCCCATGCTATGGATAAGAATCGGTTTTTGTTGTTGTTGTTGTTGTTAAATTTTGCTTTACGTTAGTGCTGAGCAACTTTACTTTAGGATTTTGGCTGATGGAGCTAATATTACTGGTTTTTTAAAAAAATTTATTTATTTTATTTATTTTTATTTTTGGCAGTGCTGGGTCTTTGTTGCTGTGCGCAGGCTTCTCATTGCAATGGCTTCTCTTGTTGCGGAGCACGGGCTCTAGGCGCACAAGCCTCAATAGTTGGGGCACATGGGCTCAGTAGTCGTGGCTCGCGGGCTCTAGAGTGCAGGCTCAGTAGTTGTGGCGTACGGGCTTAAGGGCTCCACGGCATGTGGGATCTTCCCGGACCAGGGCTCGAACCCATGTCCCCTGCATTGGCAGGCGGAGTCCCAACCACTGCGCCACCAGGGAAGCCCTAATATTACTGTTACAATGATTATCTAAATGTATAAATGCACTGTTTACTAAAATAAAAATTACTCAGCATATGAACGCTAAGATTAAAGATTTAGAGAACAGTTAGGATCACAAATACCCCTACATTTGAAGACCACTAATTAGTAGCAGTGACACTGAATGACAATATAAATTAAAATGGAAATGTTAAAGGCCAATTTAAAATTTAACACCTGTCAGTTAATAAGAGAAGGGAGTTCTATGGTGGCATCAGAAAACCAATTACCAGTGAGTTTCAAAGACACTAAAAACGTTCATTTGAAATTGGACCAGCAATACATGTAACTATTTCAAAATTCAAAGCGAAGTTATATCTAGATATTTATCTCAAATGAGGAGAAGAAAAATAAAGTTTATAAATGCACACGTGTCATGAGTCTCAGAAGTAAATCAAGGGCTTTCCTGGTGGCACAGTGGTTAAGAATCCACCTGCCAATGCAGGGGACACAGGTTCAAGCCCTGGTCCGGGAAGATCCCACATGCCGCGGAGCAACTAAGCCCGTGTGCCACAAGTACTGAGCCTGTGCTCTAGAGCCCACGAACCACAACTACTGAGCCCGTGCGCCACAACTACTGAAGCCTGCGCGCCTAGAGCCTGTGCTCTGCAACAAGAGAAGCCGCTGCAATGAGAAGCCCGTGCCCCGCAAGGAAGAGTCACCCCCTCTCGCCGCAACTAGAGAAAGCCCACGCAGCAACGAAGACCCAACGCAGCCAAAAATAAATAAATAAATTTATTTTTAAAAAAAGTAAATCAGGGCTTCCCTGGTGGCGCAGTGGTTGAGAATCTGCCTGCTAATGCAGGGGACACGGGTTCAAGCCCTGGTCTGGGAAGATCCCACATGCCGCGGAGCAACTGGGCCCGTGAGCCACAACTACTGAGCCTGCGCGTCTGGAGCCTGTGCTCCGCAACAAGAGAGGCCGCGATAGTGAGAGGCCTGCGCACCGTGATGAAGAGTGGCCCCCGCACCACGATGAAGAGTGGCCCCCGCTTGCTGCAACTAGAGAAAGCCCTCGCATGAAACAAAGACCCAATACAGCTAAAAATAAATAAATAAATAAATAAATAGAGTAGCTATTAATTTAAAAAAAAAATAAAAATAAAAATAAAATAAAATACAGTGTGTGTGAAAAAGTAAATCACAACGGTTGTGATTGTTTTCTTAAATTATAAGCTCTAACATATTACTAATTTCCTTACAAATAAACTGTTCATTACATAAGTCATTACAAATAAACACGTATCAACTGTATAAATATATTTCATTAAAAATTAAAAGTATTGAATATCTGTGTCTGTTTCCTAATTAGGAAGTTTACGGTAATGGAATACAGTGATGTGTAGCTGCATGACCTTGACCTACTAACAAGATCTCAGCCTCGGTTTTTCCATTTGTAAATTGAAGAGCCAACAAAATGGAATTTCTGAGGTTCCTTCTGGACCTAAAATTCTGTTTTTCATGGATCACACAAACAGTTAGAGAAACACTTCACCACATACCTTTGGATGCCGACACGCATGGATCTGAGTGTCACGGTCTGTTGTGAGATGATGAAGGATGTCAGGCATGTTTCGAAACATGTCTAGTTTATCCACGTGAACCTGAGGAAAACAACACAAATAAAGCACATTATTGGAATTGTATTTCCTGTAAATAAAGTGTCCAAGGGTAATTAGGCAAAGGCAAATCATCCAGCTAAAACTAAGTCTTTCTTCTTCCTCAAAGCCTAGTTTTCAGCTCTTTCAACGCAGGACGCTGAGATCCCATTCCCAGCAGTCGGCGTTACCACCCGTTGTGGGTGGTAATGAAAAGTCTGGCGACTCGGCTGGTGGATTTCATTGGATCAATCCATCAAGAGTCATTCGATTCATATTTATTGTGCACCTGCTCTATGTCAAGCTTTATTCTAAATACGGGGTGTACTGCAGTGAACAGTCAAGAATCACTTGCTCATGGAATTCCCTGGCGGTCCAGTGGTTAGGACTTGGCACTTTCACTGCCGGGGCCCGGGTTCGATCCCTGGTCAGGGAACTAAGATCCTGCAAGCCATGAGGCACAGCCAAAAAATAAATAAAATAAAATAAAATACTAAAAAAAAGGAATCACTTGCTCATGAAGACACACACAACATGCTGCATACGGGCAGCTGGGGGAGAGGGAGGCCAGTGGGACAAGGAAGTGGAGACCCAGATCCTCCCTTTCCACACACCTCTTTATTGGATGAAAAGGAGGAGGGCAGATGCAAAAAAGCAAAACAAAACAAACCTCGGCCAATTTAGAATTTTAAAGCGAATACGTTTTAAATTGTTAAAACCCACATGTCAGTTTTACTTAAATCTTTTCTGGGTAGTTTTGAGTAAACAGCAAGTACCTAAATCAATACAAGGATAGTGAAATAGCATTCCCCAAAAAAGTATTCTCATTTTGAAGTCTGAATAACAAAACAGTTTAGAATAATGTTAAAGCGCTGTGGTAATTAATACCAAGACAGGTATAGAAAGAACCCGAGCATGGGACTTCCCTGGTGGTGCAGTGGTTAAGAATCCGTCTGCCAATGCAGGGGACACAGGTTCGAGCCCTGGTCCAGGAAGATCCCACATGCCGTGGAGCAACTAAGCCCGTGCGCCACAACTACTGAGCCTGCATGCTGCAACTACTGAAGCCCACGTGCCTAGAGCCTGTGCTCTGCAACAAGAGAAACCACTGCAATGAGAAGCCTGTGCACCGCAACAGAGAGTAGCCCCTGCTCACCGCAACTAGAGAAAGCCCGCGCGCAGCAACGAAGACCCAACACAGCCAAAAATAAATAAATAAATTTAAAAAAAAAAAAGAACCCGAGCATGACTTCTTACTTAACCTGTGATATCCTGTGACTTATCCTTATTCCTCTCACTACCTGTTTACTAATGACTAACAAGAAGTAACAAGGAATTGACTTTTCTGGCCTAAGAAGGAGATCAAAGAGGTAAATTCTGAGATGTACAGAGAAACAGGGAGAAACTTTCATCCTCACAAAAATGAAGATGCTTGAAAAGGTTGCCATAAATCATCTCTCAGGTCCCTCTGTCAAAAAACCTCACCAGGGGCTTCCCTGGTGGTCCAGTGGTTAAGACTCCACGCTTCCACTGCAGGGGGCACAGGTTCAATCCCTGATCGGGGAACGAAGATCCCGCAGGCCGCCTGGCATGGCCATAAATAAATAAATAAAATTTTTTTAATTAAAAAACCTCACTGTTCTCCCTTTTAAGATTCCTTCTCTAGAATTGTTTCTGACCCCTACAGAGGGATTAAGAGACTTGAAAGAGGCCTCACTCCGGGGTGACTCTGGGGTCACCTTCCTAAGGCCTGCTTTCTCTTCCACCCCCTCCATCCCCGGACACCTTCTCGGCCCAGGGTTTCTCCCTATGAGGCCTCAGAGCTAGAGGAGCTTCCAGTCTTTTCGATTTCACACACCACTAAAATTCACAAAACAAATTTGGGACTGGTAAGTGGTTGCTACCTTTATATTTTGCCAAGAGAGGACGTGAGAAAAAAAAAAAAAAGCAAATAGTAAAATGTGTGCAAGTGTGTGTGCACACATACAACCTATTATCACTGTGATTTTAATTTAAAGGACCATCTGAACACCAAAAAATATAAGAATGACAATCTCAGAATGAAAGCAAGTCCTTCCCAAAATGGAGAATTGGCAGCTTTACACCAAAAACATTTGGACACAAAAACTTAAGGAAGGAAGAAATTAAGGAAAGAAGGGCTTAGGAAGTTAGGGTTTAGGGAGGGAGGGAGGGAGGAATTTTTAAAATTGCAAATGCAGAAGCACTAAATCTTTTCAGTTTTACTAAATTACGTTGTATATAAGTGTTAAGTTCTTAGCACAAGTCTGTTAGCTGGGGGATCGATAGTAAAAGTTGACGAATGAAGTAGAATTTAAATTTCCGACTCGTTCCAGCGTTTCGTTTTGTTCGGAGTCGCCACCAAAACTCCATCTCCTCTCACGGGACGTGGGCGCTGCAGGAAGCACGTGGCCTGCTCACCCGGCCGCCCGGGGTCCCGAGAGGCCAGCACCGAAGGCTGGAAGGGACGGGTGAACACTGGCTCCCAGCCTGACCTGATGTGAGTCCTCCACGGGGAGGGGGCTCAGTGCCCCAGGACGGTGTTCTTCACACACTTCTGACCATGACCCTCAGTAAGAAATATGTTTCCACAGCAACCGAGGATGCATACACAGCATGTATGTACAGACGGTCCCAACTTGGGATGCTCGACCCAGGATTACTTAACTTTGCGATGGTGAGAAACCAATATGCATCCAGTAGAAAACGGACTTCAGATTTTGAGGTACGATCTTTTCCTGAGCTGGCGGTACGATCCTCTCTCGTGATGCTGGTCAGCACCGCAGCAAGCTGCCGCCCCAGAGAGCCACGCGATCGCGCGGGTGAACGGCCACTGTCCACACACCGACCACCGTTCTGGACCCAGATAACCATTCTGGTTTTCACTTTCACTACAGCACTCAATAAATTACACGAGACACTACACACTTTATTGTAAGATAGGCTTTGCGTTACATGATTTTGCCCAACTGTAGGCTAATCTAAGTGTTGTGAGCACTTTTTTTTTTTTTACACCTTTATTGGCGTATAATTGTTTTACAATGTCGTGTTAGTTTCTGCTGTACAACAAAGTGAATCAGCTCTATGTATACATACATCCCCATATGCCCTCCCTCTTGCATCTCCCTCCCACCCTCCCTATCCCACCCCTCTAGGTGGTCACAAAGCACCGAGCTGATCTCCCTGTGCTATGCGGCTGCTTCCCACTAGCTATCTATTTTACATTTGGTAGTGTATATATGTCCATGCCACTCTCTCACTTCGTCCCAGCTTACCCTTCCCCCTCCCTGTGTCCGCAAGTCTGAGCAGGTTTAAGGTAGCTGAGGCTAAGCTATGATGTTCAGTGGGTCAGGGGTATTTAAATACATTTTTTTTAATTAATTAATTAATTTATTTATTTATTTATTTTTGGCTGTGTTGGGTCTTCGTTTCTGTGCGAGGGCTTTCTCTAGTTGCGGCGAGCGGGGGCCACTCTTCATCGCGGTGCGCGGACCTCTCACTATCGCGGCCTCTCTTGTTGCGGAGCACAGGCTCCAGACGCGCAGGCTCAGTAGCTGTGGCTCACGGGCCCAGTTGCTCGGCGGCATGTGGGATCTTCCCAGACCAGGGCTCGAACCCGCGTCCCCTGCATTGGCAGGCAGACTCTCAACCACTGCACCACCAGGGAAGCCCCTTAAATACATTTTTGACTCAATGAGATTTTCAACTTACGATGGATTTATTGGGCCGTAGCCCTGTGGTTAAGTCGAGGAAGATCTAGATATGTACGTGTCTGATTGCCCACATAAATTTTCACAAGACAATGTTTATTCTGACTGTAAGCAATACACTCAGATATTTCCTACTTCAAGTTTATTCTCACTGCTGGTCACAAACACTGAATTTATTTCATGACCCACAGTTTTGAAAAAATACTTCCTTTAGGGGACTTTTCACCAAAGGGCTCTTCCCACTGTCAACTCCTCCCAAGAGGAAGCGAATAAACAAAAGATGACAAAGGCTGTGTTCGTCTGTCACAGTTTCCAGTCTGGGGGGACTCTGGGGGGAAACGGGGAAGGAGGGGAAAGGCAGAGTTGGGAGGATGGAAAGGACCAAGAGGAAAGAGAGAGCCGTCAGGCACCTGGACTCCGAACTCCTCGCTGAGGTTGGTGAAGAGATACTCGTACCCGTAGGCGGCCTTGCAGCTCAGCCACACCACGTGGTACGGGCTCCGCGTGATCCAGCTGCGAACCAGCCCCAGGATCCCACGCAGACACTCCTCCTGGGCGGGAAGGTTCAAAGGCAGTTAACGTTGTTCCGTTCTCAGGATTCCCAGATATTCACGCAAATGGGGACAATTACCATGCGATCTGTTATCCCACAAACTTCCCTCTAAGAAATGCGGGCCACGCTCCAGGGAGACGTACCCGACTAGGAATTTGGTAATATTTCGGATGGCAGAAAGTCGTGTCTAAGTACACACTCTGGATGTCTTTCACTCTGAAAACAAAAATGAAACAAGGGGTGTGACTCACCTCATGGGAAATAAAAATATGGATAAAATCTAAACTCTTCGTTAGAGACAGAAAATCTAGACATCCAAATGGATGTTCCATTTGGAATTTTTTTTTATTATCAACTTTGTCAGGAAATGATTTCCATATAACAAAATAACACAGATTTTGCATATGCGGTTCAGTGAATTTTGACCAATTCACGTAACTACTACCCCGGTCAACACACGGAATGTTACCATTACCTCATTTCAAGGGGAAAAGTTTGCTTTCCTGTTACAAATGTTATTATAATCGAGTTAGACTTCTAATAGAAACAAAGGCTCATATTTGGGGGTGGGGTGGGGTGGGGGGAGAACAATAACACCTTGAAAACAGTGCAGCCTTAACGTTCAGGAATCACGCAAAGCCCAGTACCTGCCCCCGGAGTGCAGGGGCTCCACCCTGGCAGCTTCTCCTTTCGCCAATCTGAAGTCTCCCGTGTACAAGACAGTCCCATTGTTGCCCTGAAACAAAAACCTGGAAAGGGTACAGAGCGCAGTGACCGGTGGGTCTCGTGCAAACTCCTAATACAGCAAAAATGCACCAAACCCACAGCCCATGCTGCCTGCCAAGCACAGCCACTACGGTAGGTGATCGTGGAACTCCCACAGCACTAAACCACACCAGGCACTCAGCTGCACCTCTTCCCAAAGGAGGAAAATAATAACATGATGGAGACAGTGCTGAGTTTGCAAGAGATGTCCTCTGAAATACATCAGCACCTTCCACCGTATACTGAGATCACCCCTGCTCATGGAGAGAAAAATCCATGTGCTGGGACAATGCAAAGCCAGTGGAAAGACTGCTGCCGAAGACTTCCATTGTAAGAAAGCCACGTTTC
Source organism: Balaenoptera ricei (assembly GCF_028023285.1). Taxonomy (NCBI): domain Eukaryota; kingdom Metazoa; phylum Chordata; class Mammalia; order Artiodactyla; family Balaenopteridae; genus Balaenoptera; species Balaenoptera ricei. The sequence goes on along the minus strand of NC_082640.1, from coordinate 7,426,537 downwards.
GAACGTGACCGGCACCTCAGTCCCCCACGTTCAATTTGGAAGCTAAGATTACAGGAATTGCCATCATAAGACTCCAACCTCCCTGTACAGGTTATTTTCTAGACCCTACAAGTTTATTTCTACAAATATAATACATATCTACACAAAATAAATGGGCAAAATAGATGAGCCCCCTTACATAACTGATCCTGGGCAATGACCAGCTGGTAAGAGAGTCACAACAATCTCTTCCTTCTAAAAAGAAAATAAAAGAAGAAAATAATAATCATAGAAGTTATCATTAGGACCCAGCTAAACAAAGCCCTCCTGAATACAACACATGCAACTACTTCCCAAGAACGTGGTGTGCCTTTCTCCTCATTTCCCCACTCTCCAAACCCTGGAGACAAGTGGAATCCTCACCCACAAACAAATGGTTAAACGTAGAGTTACAATGTGACACAGCAATTCCACTCTTGGGTATACACGCGAGAGACGCGAAAACTTAGGTCCACACAAAACGTGAATGTTCACCGCAGCATTATTCATACTAGCCAGAGTAGAAGCAGCCAAAATGTCTACTGGCTGATGATTGAACCAGCAAAATGTGGTCTATCCATACAATGGAATATTCCTTGGCCAAAAAAAGAAATGAAGAACTGATACATCCTACACCATGGATAAACATTGAAAGCATTATGCAAAGTGAAAGAAGTCACAAAAGACCGCATACTGTATGGGTCCATTTAAATACAATGTCCAGAATGGGCAAATCCATAGAGACTTACACTAGACTAGTAGTGGCCAGGAGCTGGGGGGAGGGAGAAACAGGGTCCCGTGTTTCTTTCTGGGCGATGAGAATATTCTGAAATTGATTGTGGCAATGGATACACAACTCTGTGAATACACTAAAAGCCATTGAATAGTGTACTTTAACTGGGGTGAATGGTACGGTATGTGAATTATGTCTCAATAAAGCTGTTGTTTAAAAAAAAAAAAAAAAAAGGAATTCTCTGGCAGTCAAGTGGTAAGAACTCCACGCTTCCACTGCAGGGAGCACGGGTTCGATCCCTGGTCAGGGAACTAGGTTCCTGCAAGCCGCACGGACAGTTAAAAAAAAAAGAAGTCTGATGCAGCCTGGTCCCAAGTCACCATGCAGCACGCTGTACTGTCCCGTTAGGCGGAGCCTGATGGGCACCACAGCCTCTCGGGGCTCAGTACGTGGTGGGGCAGAGCTCTGGCTGCGTCAGCTCTCCACTCGACCATGGTAACTCCCCCTGGATGTCTGACGTCGTTCGTTCCAAAGGCCCTTTAGAAGGGGCTTTCTCGCTGGTTGGAGCTGGAGACACACAAGTCTCAGTGGGAGAGGAGAAATGGAAAGGACCACAGTGGGGCAGCTGGACTCAGCTCACCAAGAGCCACCTGCTGCCCGGTGCCCGATTCTGAGAAAGCGTTTCACCAACACACATTACAGGCCACCGGGCAGTGACAGCATGTCCCCAAAAGTGTCAGCTAACCAAGCTCAGGATGGCATTTAGGAAGGTTCAGGCCATCCCTTTCCCCTCCCTCAGGACAGTAAGTCTAGAAGTACTCCAATGCCTGATCTCCTCCAGGGAGGACATGTGAAAGGTCGGCCCCTGTCCCATCACAGTCACACCACCAAGGACACCCTTCAGAGTTAAACGTGTCCACAGAGCAGGTTCTAATCGGGCTACGGAACAAATATTAACGAGATTTGCCATAAGATAGGAAAACACCGCCTAGCCCTAGGTATAATTTGAGATAAAAATAAATAAATACAGAAAAGGTGGGTTGGTACTCCTACTTACTATTAAAAAAGATAAATGCACAACACAAAAGTACCTGCCTCTAAATTTAAGGACAAAAAAATAAATTGGATCCACTTGGACAATGTCTTTTTCTTGAATACGAAAATGATTCAGAAAAAAAATCACAATATACATAAAGTTGCTGCAAAAACATTAAGCACAGTTTTATATCCTGAACATTATAATAAACTTAATAAATGTGACAATCACACTGTATGGTAATATCATTACTATCGAGCTCCTATAGTTTGCATGTGATACTAAATAGAAGCAGTTCTGACATGGTCCAGTCCTTCAGATGTAGAAAATAAATACATCACAAACGTTTTTTCCCTACAAACTCACTCATTTACTATAAATTTTATTTCTGGTTACATGAGCAGTCAAATCAAGGAGAAAGATAAACAATCATTTAATGCTGAGTATAATAATAATTTTTAAAAACACAGTATTTAATATTTAGTTACCTCGCCTGATGCCTCATCGACTAAAGATATCTGGGTAGGAGTTTCAATTTCAATGGATATCTATTAAAATAAAATAAGAGATCATGTATACATTGTATTATACATTTTCATGGTTTTTCATGGCTTTACATGCCTTTACCATCTCAAACACAGAAAGGGAACTAAGAGATGTTACAGAGTCTCTGTGGAACAATTTCTGATTTCACTATAATAATGGTTTAACAGCCCCAAAACATGATAAAGCTAATACAATACCTTTCCTGAGGTTGATGTGGCAATATGGATTGGATGCCTTATAAACTTACACATCCTCAGACACAGCGATTCTGCATCTATGAATTCAATTTTCCTCCCTTCACCTCCCCACGTATCCTATGTGTTTAGCTTTTCTGCTGCAGAACACAGTCTGCCATCAGTCCATGGCGTGTTGGCCTAATTCACAGATTTGAGCTGCTATGAAAAGGTCGGAGTGTACGTGCACATTTTACTAGAAGAGCAAGGAGCACAGAGAGGCATTCAGTAAGTAGCTGATGAATAAACATAATTTCCCACCTTTTTAGCCCACTGATGTCATAAAATTTACAGTGACTGAGATTCAGGTGTGAAAATATCCTTGCATTTCTGGAATAAACACACTGTATTCATGATACACTATATTTTAATACTGTGAGATTCAGTCAGCTATGACCTTAATTAGGACATTCACATGTGAAATGGCCTTTTGTTCCCCATTTACTATCATTATCCATTTTGCCAGTGAGGTTGAGCAGCTTATCTTTTCAGTCTCTCCTACAATAGGGATTATTTGTTCTTTGAACATTTGGCAAAATGCACCTATAAAACCATCTGGGTGTGGGGTATTTTTGAAGAAGAGATCTTTGAAAACTGTTTTAATGTCTTTGATGCCTACTTCTTTATTCAAGTGGTCTACTTTTCTTGCCTCAATTTGGTATTCTCCTACTTTTCCAGTATTTATCCACTGTGTCTAAATTATTGAACATACTATCATATTAATTTTCAAAACAAGGCATTGCTATTATTAATAGCTATTTTCCTTTTTATCGTTCTGTATTTTTATATGCATCTTTGTTTTTTTTAATCGATCTTGGCAAGATTTATCTCTATTTCGTTTTGGTTTTTTTTGTTTGTTTTGTTTGTTTGCTTTGGCCACACTGTGCGGCATGTGGGATCTTAGCTCCCCAACCAGAAATCAAACCCGCATCCCCTGCATTGGAAGCACAGAGTCTTAACTGCTGGACCACCAGGAAGTCCCTAAATTTATCTCTATTTCTCTAGAAACCAGCTTTGACTTTTGTTAATCTTCCCTTTTATTTTCTGTGGTAGTTAGTCTCTAGATCACTAACCTGTCCTTTTCTCTCTATTATTTTCTTCTTTCACATATCCTTAGGTTTGCTTTGTTGCTCCTTTTCATTCTTCTTGAGTCAAAGACTTATTCCATTTAGCTCCAGTCTGTTTTCTAAGAAATGCATTTAATGCTCGCAATTTCCCTTCAAGTACTAACTTAGCTGTGCTCCACACACTTTGACATGTCACACTTTCATTGTCCATCAGTCCTAAGTATTGTATGTTTTTCTTTACAATTTCCTCTTTAACCTAGAGTTGCTTGTGGTATGCATTTAGCTCCCATATGTATGGGATGATTTTAACTCTCCTTGTATTTCTGATTTCCAACATCACTGTATTATAGTAAAAGAACAGATCACTAGGATTTCTTGAAACTTCTTTAGTGACGTAGTACATGCTCAGCTTTGGTAAATGTTCCAAGTTTACCCAAAGATCTTTTCTCTGTTCGGTTTAAAGCTCTGTGTTTCGATTGGTTCACGTGTACTAATTATGCCATTTAAATCTTCTGTATATTATGCCATTTAAATCTTCTGTATATGTACATTTAAATCTTCTGTATATTGGTTCACGTGTACTAATTATGCCATTTAAATCTTCTGTATGCCATTTAAATCTTCTGTAAATCTTCTGTATATTCTGCCATTTAAATCTTCTGTATATATCTTCTTACTTCCCGTCTCCTTCATCTTTCAGCTTCTGAGAGTGGTCTGCTAAGCTCTCCAGCTACCACTGTTGAGGTGCCCCTTTCTCCCTTAGATTATGAGGTGGCCTTGAACTACACCCACTCAGCTGAGCTGGAATTATCCTACAAGCCCCTTCCACGTACACTTCCAGGTTAGCAGTGGCCACAAGAAACACCTGTGTGAGATCTGGAAGGCAGGAGTGAACCAGCAGCCATTTGTCAATGCTCCGAAAGGCACCAGAAGTTATAGCAGCGCGGGCACGCTGCTGATCTGCTGGCTTACCTCACTGACACGCGCAGTACGGCGGCAGCTCCGTCCTCTGTTGGGTGTCCTCCCGAGCTTCTCGGAGCCCTGGGCCACGTGTGTGGAACTCAGTGACCAAGGGGATGGCAGTGTTACCAAGGCTGGGAGGAGTGGGAGGCAGACATGGGTCCCCATTTGTCCCTGTGGACTCTAGCCTGTCTCTGCTCTTCTCTCCTTCTTTTTCAGCTTTCCTTCCTGACTGCTGGCCAGATTGACCCACAGTAACTTCAGGCCTAATACCAAGGCCAAGGTCACAGCCTTGCTGTTGTGTCCCTCTGCAGAGGGATCCCACCCCAACTGACAGATCAGAGGCTAAGACTGAAGATGCCACACGTGAACCAAGAGAGTGTGAAAACACTGCGATATGTTCACTGTGGGACTTTCTGGGGAGAGGAGGGTAGAAACCAGGCTGGGAGGAAGTGGTCTGTGTGACCTGAGAAAATGGGAGCAGGTGGCCCTGGTTTTTATCGTGGTTACGGGGTGGGCCTGGGCTTGCATGTTTGAATTCCATGTAGGTGCCAAGGAAGGGGCAGGCTTTTTTTTTTTTTTATCAGTTTGCCCAGATGTGGGGCAAGTGGAGGTGGGAGTTGAAAGCTGCCAGCAATCAGACATCAAACACTCTTGATGATGCTTGTTCAGACTTCTCTGCCGGCACCCCCAATTACTGACGGTTTAATGCATATCACAAACCCTAATTCTATCTACTCCTCGTGGTTCTTTCCCTCATCAAGCACTGGGTGATCAGGTGCTACTCTATCCAGTTTGACGCTACTTTGTCAATTGCATTTATGTTCATATCTTCTTGATACTATTAAAAGCTTGTTCCTCTTAATAATAAATAACACCTTCTTTGAAACTTATGATATTTTTTTTGCCTTCAATCTCTGTATGATATAAAAGTTGCCACTCTGGCATGTTTAGCTTCTAATTGTTCATTATATTTTTTCCTTTTTATTTTTTCCCCTTCAACCTGCATTTTTCCTTTAGAGTGATTTATGTCTCTTGTAGACCAAGACTGGTGGATCATTTTTTTTTTTTTAGCCTAACCAAGAATTTGTCTTTTGATCCAGGGTTGAAGTAAATCCATTCATATTTATAGCAATTACTGTTATAATAGAACTTTTGCCACCATCTTCGCATTTTCAATGTGCCATGCTTTTTTCTCCCCTTTACCTTCTGTTGGATAGATCCATTTTATTCTGCCAGATTCAAAATTATCCATTCTATTTTTATTCTGATTGTTATCCCTTTCTTATTATAACCCATAAATTTTATTTTTCCTAATCTATCCCATGATCTAAACAAAAGGATTTATCAATTATGTTAATGAATGTTTTATACTTTAAAGTAATAAAATGTAACTCAGCAAGAGAGTCTGTGAGATTAGACAAAACTAAGAATCTAGGTCAACATGTTGAGGGACAAGAAAGAAAAATCAGCAACGATAAAATGTCAACCTCTTCCAAACTAATGAATTACAAAGGCTAAACAGCAACACTGTAATTACTGTGGGTAAATATAGCCTGGAGAAAGCAGGCTTTGAATAATGCCAATGCTTTGTTCAATACCTCAAAAAATATTTCCCACTTGAAAAGAAGAATTAGTGTCATTCAAAAAATAAAACTTACAATTCGTTTCTCCCAAAATCTGTACCTCGGGCTTGTTAACAACAGCTCTTTAGTAACAGGCGAACAGTATAAGTAAACCGTCAAGCTGAAAACAAGAGACAAAAAAAAAAAAAAGAAGCTGTTTTAGTACAATCGAGAATGAGACATCTGGGTGACTAGGAAATATGTTTCAATATATGTCAGTTGCCTCGAATAATTCAGAAACTGAGCTGGCAGGCCAACAGTCCAGTGACCACCTCAGTCCCATCAAGACTATAAAGGGACGGAGAAGAAGCAAAGGAGAGAAAATACTGTGTCCTCTGACCTCCTCAAAGGCTGGTCCTCACCATTCTCATCGTAAAGACACGTGTTTTAGACAATCAGGTATGTCTGGAGAGATACCACCAAATGGTAAACTACCTCTGCAGAAAGGGAAGTGGGACAGGAGACGTCTGCCTTTTACTTCATATAAATCTATTCTGTTTATGTTCTTAGTGGGCAGAAATCAACTTCATGACAAACTTTAAAAATTCAACACTCCAGTTTAGAGGTTAGGAATGCAGTCTACAGCGGATCATACTTTCCAGAGATGCCCACACTGACGTATGCACCCTAACCACACACCGTCTTCTTACAAAGTGGTCATGGAAATTCCCCCACTGACAGGAGGCATCTGTGTTAACCTCCCCTTGAACCCGGACAGAGCTTTGTAACTGCCGTAGCCAACAGACTGTGATGGACGTAATACAGCAGGCCTTTCGAGGCTAGATCTCCAGGCGGTATCGCTGCCGCTGGCCCTCTCTTGGGACATACACTTTTTTTTTTTAGTTTCCATTTAAGAAGTACTGCTATTCTGAAACCACTATGCTGAAGAGCTATTTTTTAGAGACAGAGATGCCCAAAGTGCCCCAACTGTTTGAGTCTCCCCAGCCCAGATGTCAGATGTTGAATGAATGAGCCTTCGGGTAATGTCAGCCCCCATACGACACCCAGTCAGGCAGAAACCAGCCATCCCCACTGTACCGTCAGAACTCCTGACCCATAGAAACAGACAGAGAGAATACATGATTAGTGTTGTTTTAAGTCACTGAGTTTGGGGGTAGTTTGTTATGCAGCAATAGATAACTAATACATAGGCTCTAAAATCAGACAGACCTGGTGGGAATCCTGGTCCTGCCACTTACTGGCTGTGTGACTTTGGGCAACTAATTTAACCCCTCTGGTTCCTCAGTTTCCTCATCTGTAAAATAGAAATAATAATAGTATCTATTCAAAAGATTATCAAGAGGCTCTAAGGAGAATGTCAGCTCCCAGAAGACAGGGATTTTTGCCTATTTGGCTCACTACTGTATCTTCAACATCTAGTATGAATATATATTTTTAATAAATATTAGCTACCATTATCACAAACACAGACTATTGATATCACTTAGCAAAGAAGCCTGCTAAGTCAAAGATCAAATAGTCAAAAAGTCAATAGGGTCCTTCCTATATACAGTTGACCCTTGAACAACATGGATTTCAACTGTGAGGGTCCACTTACGCATGGGGTTTTTTTTCACTAAATAAGTACCATAGTACTACACAATCTGCAGTTGGTTGAACCCACAGATGCGGAACCAGGATAGGGAGCGCCAACTATAAAGTTATATGTGGATTGACCTCATAGAAGGTCGGTGCCCCTAACCACTGCATTGTTCAAGGGTCAACTGCATATATCTTGAGAATTTGGAATTTGACTTAGGCAATGACTGCAAGAAAAGAATGCAATGACTCAGCTTTAAGAAAAGATCCAACAGTATTATATGACTCTTTATAATGGAACAATCATTTACGCACACACACAGACACACTCTTACAGAAATAAAAATGAACAGACTATTACTGCACCCAATAGCATGGATGAATCATTCCACTAAATATAATGTTAAGTAAAAGAAAACAAGTAGAAGAGTCTATTCAGTATGATTCTATTTAAATAAAGTTCAAAAACCACCAAAGCTAAACGATGATGACAAAAGTCAGAAGAGAGGTTACCTGTGGGTGGGGAAGACTGACTGGGGGAGGGAAAGGGTTCTGTCCCAGGATATTGATGCTGTTCTATTTCTTGGACTGGGCAGATGCTACACATGTGTTCACTTGTAAAAGTTCATCAGAGTATTCCCATATGATGTAAGTACTTTTCTATGTAGATGTTACAGCTCAATTAAAATTTTTACTTAAAAAAATAGAACACACAAATAAATAGCAAAGGAAAGTACCTGGGGACTTCCCTGGTGGTCCACTGGCTAAGGCTCCGTGCTCCCAATGCAGGGGACCCGGGTTCAATCCCTGGTCAGGGAACTAGATCCCACATGCCACAACTAAGAGTTTGTATGCTGCAACTAAAGTTCCCATGTGCTGCAACTAAAGATCCGCATGCCACAACGAAGATCCCGCATGCCACAACTAAGCCCCAGCTCAGCCAAATAAATAATTCTAAAAAAGAAAAGAAAAGAAATTACCTGCACTCCAACCTTCTTTTCAAGGCAGGGGCTCTTAATCCTTTCATGTGATCTGAAAACAAAAGAATCAGAAATCATAAATACATTATTTTTTTCAGAGGATTCCTTGGCCCAAGGAAACTGAGTTGTCTGTTCTTTTTAGGCTTCCTTTTAAGAGAAAATAAATGAGAGGTTCACTTTTATAGGAGCATTGATTTGTATGAGCTACTGGCTCTTGCTTCTGCAGATGAAGAATCCACCAAAAATAGGACAAGAACCACTAAAAGTTGACCATCTCTGAGCCAACAGAAGCCATTTAAAAGGAGAATGATCCTCTGCACCTTAGGGCAGAGTCTAAATCACTCAGAGTAGCCACAGAAGAATGCACGACCTCATTCAGAACTGCTTCCATCACTTTCCTTTACTCTCTTCTTTCATTTCAATCCAACCACCCTTCAGACCATGCTCTCTGTGACCCCTTCAATTCCAGTCACTAAAGTTAGTCCATCTGGAAATTCAAGTTTGCTTCCATGGAATCCTCGAGGAAACCATTCAGGCTTAGGCCAGAATAACAAGAGTTTCATTATCTTCTCAGCCTACTGTGACTGTTGGGTTGAAAGGTGGGTTATTGCTACCCATAGAGGCTTGCTCCACAGCTTGCCAAATTAACAAACACAGAAAGGTGACTTTTAAAGAAAGGTAACATTTAAACCAAATGGTACTTTAAATATATAGTGCATTATAATATTACATTTTGAATCTTTAGCATGCAAAAGCCCAGATAACAAGAACCAAACATTTTGAAATTGCTTAGATAAATCAAACCAACTCTAATTATCCTAATTCCAAATAGAAACCAAAAGAAAGCTGGAGTAACTATACTTAGACAAAACAGACTTTAAAACAAAGACTCTAATAAGAGACATTATCATATTACATATGATAATGTAATATTTACAAATGTTATATCCTCTTGTGGGGTCCATCCAACAAGAGGATATAACATTTGTAAACATTTATGCACCCAACAGAGGAACACCTAAATACATAAAGCAAATGTTAACAGACTTAAAAGGAGAAATAGACAGCAATACAGTAAGAGCAGGGGACTTTAATACCCCACTTACGTCAATGCATGGATCATTCAGTCAGAAAATCAGTAAGGAAACTTTGGACCTAAACAACACATAAGATCAGGTGAACTTCACAAATATATAAAGAACACTCCATGCAAAAGCAACAGAACACACATTCTTCTCAAGTGCACATGGAACATTTTCCAGGATAGACCATATATTAGGCCACAAAATGAGTCTCAATAAATTTAAGATGATTAAAATCATATCAAGCATCTTTTCCAACTACGATGGTATGAAACTAGAAATTAATTACAAGAAGAAAACTGGAAAATTCACAAATAAGTGGAGATTAAACAACATGCTACTGAACAACCAATGGGTCAAAGAATAAATCAAAAGAAATTTTAAAATACTTTGAGACGACTGAGAATGGAAATAAAACATAACAAAATTTGTGGGTTGCAGCAAAAGCAGTTCTAAGGGGGAAGGTCAAGTGATAAATGCCTACCTCAAGAAACAAGAAAAATCTCAAATAACCAACCTAACTTTACAACTCAAGAAACTAGAAAAAGAAGAAAAAACAAAGCCCAAAATTAGTAGAAGGAAGGAAATAACCAAGAGTAGAACACAAATAAATAAAAAACAGACTAAAAAGACAACAGAGAAGATCAGTGAAACTAAGAGCTGGTTCTTTGAAAAGGTAAACAAAATTGACAAGCCTTTGCTAGACTCACCAACAAAGGAGAAGTGGGGAGAGAGAGAGAGAGGGAGGGAGAGATAGGACTCAAATAAATAAAATCAGAAATGAAAGAGGAGCTATTACAACTCTTAAAACAGAAAAGAAAGGGTAAGAGACTACTATGAACAATTATACACCAACAAAGTGGACAACCTAGAAGAAATGGATAAATTCTTAGAAACATACAACCTACCAAGACTGAATCATGATGAAACAGAAAATCTGAATAGACTGATAACTAGTAAGGATACTAAATATCTCTACTAATATCAGTAACTTTAAAAATCCAACAAACAGAAGTCCTGGACCAGATGGCTTTGCTATTGAATTCTGCAAACATTCAAAGAACTCATTTTATGAGGCTAGCATTACCCTGATACCAAAACCAGACAAGGACACCACACAAATTACAGGCCAATATCCCTGATGAACATAGATGAAAAAAATCCTCAACAAAATATTAGCAAACAGAATTCAACAATACATTAAAAGGATCATACACCATGATTAAGTGGGATTTATTCCAGGGATGCAAACTTGGTTCAACATCCACAAATCAGTCAATGTTATAATCACATTAACAAAATGAAGGATAAAAAACCATATAATCATCTCAATAGATGCACAAAGAGCACTGGACAAAACTTGACATCCATTTATGATAAAAACTCTCAATAAATCAGGTATAGACGGAACAAACCTCAATATAATAAAGGCCATATGTGACAAGCTCTCAGCAAACATCATAATCAGTGGTGAAAAGCTGAAAGCTATTTCTCTAAGATCAGAAATAAGACAAGAACGCCCACTCTTGCCCTTTTATTCAACATAATATTATAAATCCTAGCCAGAAGAATTAGGCAAGAAAAAGAAATAAAAGGCATCCAAAGTTGAAAGGAAGTAAAACTGACACTATTTACAGACAACATGATACATATATAGAAAACCCTAAAGACTCCATCAAAAAACTGTTAGAAGAATACTGGTCAAGATGGCAGTGTGGGAAGATGCGGAGTTAGCGTCTCCCCACAGCTAGGGCACCTGAAGGCCGTGGGTGGGGGACTCTGATGCCCAAGGAGACGGGAGGAACCCCAAAGTGAACCGGTAGGATATAGGGGGACTGAGAGGGGAGGAGAAGTGGAGGCCAGGCAGGATCGGCGCCCCTAAGGCCAGGGAGATCAGGAGAGGCAGGAGGGAGGGGCCCTCTGGGAAGAGGGGGAGAGGAGCAGAGGGCAATCACCTGGCCCACTTGGGCCAGGGAGCCTGCTGAGCTCCCAAACCGGTACCCCCGCCCACCCCGCAAAGCCTGATCCAGGCCACGTGGGTCCTGGAGGCACAGGAGGCAGGCTGGGGAGATCAGGAGAGGCAGGTGGGAGGGGTCATCCAGGAGGAGCAGAAGAGGAGAAGAGGGCATTTGCCCCGCCCACTAGAGCCCAGGAAGCCTGCTGGGCTCCCAGGTGATGTCCTCTGCCCTCTGAGACCAGTGGTGGGGGACACGACTGGGCCCATTCTGTTCCTTGAGCCTAAGCCCCACCCCCCACGGCCCCCACGGCCTTTTCCAGCCCTGTGGGTCCTGAGCATAGGCCCCGCCCATCACCCAAACCTTGCCCTTGCTTAGGCCCCGCCCTCTACAGCCAAGGCCTTTTCCCTCCCTTTTCTTTTCTTTTCCTTCCTCCTCTTTTTTACTATTATGGTACTGATGTACCTTCCAGTTGTTGATTCATCTATATTTTTATTTTTATATTCTTTCTAATATATCTGTTAGTTTCCTAGTCTAATTTTATGTTTTACTTTGTTATTGTTCTCTTTTTTTTTTTTTTGCCACCCCATGCAGCTTGCGGGAACTTGGATCATAAGCCCGGGGTCAGGCCGAAGCTCCTGCGGTGGGAGCTTCAAGTCTGAACCACTGGACTAACAGAGAACCTCAGACCCCAGGGAATATTCATCGGAGTGAGGGCTCATGGGGTTCCTCATCTCAGCAGCAAGACCCAGCTCTACCCAATAGCCTACAGACTCCAGTGTTGGAAGCCTCAGGCCAAACAACCAGTAAGACAGGAACACAATCCCACTCATAAAAAAAAAAAAAAAAAATGAGACAGCACACAAATATGTCACAGATGAAGGAGCAAGGTAAAAACCAACAAGACCAAATAAATGAAGAGGAAATAGGCAACCTACCTGAACAAGAATTCAGAGTAATGACAGTAAAGATGATCCAGAATCTCGGAAATAGAATGAAGGCATGGATCAAGAAAATACAAGAAATGTTTAACAAAGATCTAGAAGAACTAAAGAACAAACAAACAGAGATGAACAACACAATAACTGAAATGAAAAATACACTAGAAGGAATCAATAACAGAATAATGGAGGCAGAAGAACGAATAGGTGAGCTGGAAGACAAAGTGGTGGAAATAACTGCCAAGGAGCAGAATAAAGAAAAAAGAATGAAAAGAATTGAAGACAATCTCAGAGACCTCTGGGACAACACTAAACACACCAACATTCAAATTATAGGGGTCCCAGAAGAAGAAGAGAAAAAGAAAGGGTCTGAGAAAATATTTGAAGAGATTATAGTTGAAAACTTCCCTAACATGGAAAGGAAATAGTCACCCAAGTCCAGGAAGCACAGGGAGTCCCATACAGGATAAACCCTAGGAGAAACACACCAAGACACATATTAATCAAACTAACAAAAATTAAATTGAAAGAAAAAATATTAAAAGCAGCAATGGAAAAACAAAAAATAACACACAAAGGAATCCCCATGAGGTCAGCTGATTTTTCAGCAGAAACTCTGCAAGGCAGAAGGCAGTGGCGGGATATACTTAAAATGATGAAAGAGAAAAACCTACAACCAAGGTTACTCTATCCAGCAAGGATCTCATTCAGATTCGATGGAGAAGTGAAAAGGTTTTCAGACAGGCAAAAGCTAAGAGAATTCAGCACCACCAAACAAGCTTTACAATAAGTGCTAAAGAAACTTCTCTAAGCAGGAAACACAAAAGAAGAAAAAGACCCACAAAAACAAATCCAAAACAATTAAGAAAATGGTCATTGGAACATACCTATCAATAATAACCTTGACTGTACATGGATTAAATGCCCCAACCAAAAGACACAAACTGGCTGAATGGATACAAAAACAAGACCCATATATATGCTGTCTACAAGAGACCCACTTCAGACCTAGGGACACATACGGACTGAAAGTGAAGGGATAGAAAAAGATATTCCATGCAAATGGAAATCAAAAGAAAGCTAGAGTAGCAATACTCGTATCAGATAAAATAGACTTTAAAATAAAGACTGTTGCAAGAGATAAGGAGGGACACTACATAATGATCAAAGGATCAATCCAAGAAGAAGACATAACAATTATAAATGTATATGCACCCAACACAGGAGCACCTCAATACATAAGGCAAATGCTAACAACCATGAAAGGAGAAATAGACAGTAACACATTAACAGTACGGGACTTTAACACCCCACTTACACCAATGGACAGATCATCCAAACAGAAAATAAATAAGAAAACACAAGCTTTAAATGACACAATAGACCAGATAGATCTAATTGATATTTATAGAACACTCCACCCAAAAGTGGCAGAATACACTTTCTTCTCAAGTGCACATGGAACATTCTCCAGGATGGATCACACCTTGGGTGACAAATCAAGCCTTGGAGAATTTAAGAAAATTGAAATAGTTCAAGCATCTTTTCTGACCACAACACTATGAGATTGGAAATCAATTACAGCAAAAAAACTGTAAAAAACACAAATACATGGAGGCTAAACAGTGCACTACTAAATAACCAAGACATCACTGAAGAAATCAAAGAAGAAATTAAAAAATACATAGAAACAAATGACAACGAAAATACAACGATCCAAAACCTATGGGACGCAGCAAAAGCAGTTCTAAGAGGGAAGTTTATAGCAATTCAATCTCACCTCAAGAAACAAGAAAAATCTCAAATAAACAATCTAACCCTACACTTAAAACAACTAGAGAAAGAAGAACAAGGAAAACCCAAAGTTAGCAGAAGGAAAGAAATCATAAAGATCAGAGCAGAAATAAATGAAATAGAAACGAAGAAAACAATCGCAAAGATCAATAAAACTAAAAGCTGGTTCTTTGAGAAGATTAAAAAAATTGATAAACCCTCAGCCAGACTCATCAAGGAAAAAAGGGGAGAGGACGCAAATCAATAAAATTAGAAATGAAAAAGGAGAAATCACAACTGACACTGCCAAAATACAAAGGATTATAAGAGACTACTACAAACAACTATATGCCAATAAAATGGACAACCACAAAGAAATGGACAAATTCTTGGAAAGGTACAATTTTCCAAGGCTGAAAAAGGAAGAATTAGAAAATATATACAGACCTATCACAAGTAATGAAATTGAAACTGTAATTAAAAATCTTCCAACAAACAAAAGTCCAGGACCAGATGGCTTCACAGGCGAATTCTATCAAACATTTAGAGAAGAGCTAACACCAATCCTTCTCAAACTCTTCCAAAATATAGCATAGGGAGGAACACTCCCACATTCATTCTACAAAGCCACCATCACCTTGATACCAAAACCAGAAGAAGATATCACAAAAAAAGAAAATTATAGACCAATATCCCTGATGAACATAGATGCAAAAATCCTGAACAAAATACTAGCAAACAGAATCCAACAGCACATTAAAAGGATCATACACCATGATCAAGTGGGATTTATCCCAGGGATGCAAGGATTCTTCAATGTACGCAAATCAATCAATGTGATACACCACATTAACAAATTAAGGAATAAAAACCATATGATCATCTCAGTAGATGCAGAAAAAGCTTTTGACAAAATTCAACACCCATTTATTATAAAAACTCTCCAGAAAATGGGCATAGAGGGAACCTACCTCAACATAATAAAGGCCACATATGACAAACCCACAGCAAGCATCATACTAGATGGTGAAAAACTGAAAGCATTTCCACTAAGATCAGGAACAAAACAAGGATGTCCACTCTCACCACTCTTATTCAACATAGTTTTGGAAAGTCCTAGCCACAGCAATCAGAGAAGAAAAAGAAATAAAAGGAATACAAATTGGAAAAGAAGTAAAACTGTCACTGTTTGCCGATGACATGATACTATACATAGAAAATCCTCAAGATGCCACCAGAAAACGACTAGAACTAATCAATGAATTTGGTAAGGTTTCAGGATACAAAATTAATGCACAGAAATCTCTTGCATTCCTATATACCAACAATGAAAAATCAGAAAGAGAAATTAAGGAAACACTCCCATTTACCATTGCAACAAAAAAATAAAATACTTAGGAATAAACCTGCCTAAGGAGGCGAAAGACTAGTACTCAGAAAACTATAAAACACTGATGAAAGAAATCAAAGATGACATAAACAGATGGAGAAAGATACCATGTTCCTGGATTGGAAGAATCAATATTGTGAAAATGACTATACTACCCAAAGCAATCTACAGATTCAATGCAATCCCTATCAAACTACCAATGGCATTCTTCACAGAATTATAAAAAAAATTTACAGTTCGTATGGAAACACAAAAGACCCCGAATAGCCAAAGCAATCTTGAGAAAGAAAAATGGAGTTGGAGGAATCAGGCTCCCCGACTTCAAACTATACTACAAAGCTACAGTAATCAAGACAGTTTGGTACTGGCACAAAAACAGAAATATAGATCAATGGTACAGGATAGAATGCCCAGAGATAAACCCACACACATATGGTCACCTAATTTACAACAAAGGAGGCAAGAACATACAATGGAGAAAAGACAGCCTCTTCAATAAGTGGTGCTGGGAAAACTGGACAGCTACATGTAAAAGAATGAAATTAGAACACTACCTAACACCATAGACAAAAATAAATTCCAAATGGATTAAAGACTTAAATGTAAGACCAGACACTATAAAACTCTTAGAGAAGGTTATAGGAAAAACACACTTTGACATAAACCACAGCAAAATCTTTTTTGACCCACCTCCTAGAGTAACGGAAATAAAAACAAAAATAAACAAATAGGACTTAACTGAACTTAAAAGTTTTTTGCACAGCAAAGGAAACCATAAACAAGACATAAAGACAACCCTCAGAATGGGAGAAAATATTTGCAAATGAAAACAACAGACAAAGGATTAATCTCCAAAATATACATACAGCTCACGGAGCTCAACATCAAAAAAACAAACAATCCAGTTAAAAAATGGGCAGAAGACCTAAATAGACATTTCAGCAAAGAAGACATACAGATGGCCAAGAGGCACATGAAAAGATGCTCAACATCACTAATTATCAGAGAAACGCAAATCAAAACTACAGTGAGGTATCCCCTCATGCCAGTCAGAATGGCCATTATCAAAAAATCTAGAAACAATAAATGCTGGAAAGGGTGTGGTGAAAAGGGAACCCTCCTGCACTGTTGGTGGGTATGTAAATTGATACAACCACTATGGAGAACAGTACGGAGGGTCCTTAAAAAACTAAAAATAGAACTACCATATGACCCAGCAATCCCACTACTGGACATATACCCTGAGAAAACCATAATTCAAAAAGAGTCATGTACCACAATGTTCACTGCAGCACTATTTACAATAGCCAGGACATGGAACCAACCTAAATGCCCACTGACAGATGAATGGATAAAGAAGATGTGGCACATATGTACGATGGAATATTGCTCAGCCATAAAAAGGGACAACATTGAGTTATCTGTGGTGAGGTGGATGGACCTAGAGTCTGTCATACAGAGTGAAGTAAGTCAGAAAGAGAAAAACAGATACCACATGCTAACGCATATATATGGAATCTAAAAAACCGGTACTGATGAACCTAGTGGCAGGGTAGGAATAAAGATGGAGACATAGAGAATGAACTTGAGGACATGGGGTGGGAGGGGGAAGCTGGGGCAAAGTGAGAGTAGCATCAACATACATATACTACCGAATTGGGAGATTGGGATTGACATATATACACTAATATGTATAAAATGGATAACTAATAAGAATCTGCTGTATAAAAAAATACATAAAATTTGAAAGTTCAAAAAAAAAAAACCAAACAAACATATATACACTACCAAATGTAAAACAGTTAGCTAGCGGAAAGCAGCAGCATAGCACAGGGAGATCGGCTTGGTGCTTTGCGATGACCTAGAGGGGTGGGATAGAGAGGATGGGAGGGAGTCTCAAAAGGGAGGGGATATGGGGACATGTGTATGCATATGGCTGATTCGCTTTGTTGTGCAACAGAAACTAACACGATATTGTGAAGCAATTATACTCCAATAAAGATATATTAAAAACAAAAAACTGTTAGAATAAAGGAATTCAGTAAAGTTGCAGGATATCAACACACAGAAGTCTGTTGCATTTCTACACACAAATAACCATCAGAAAGAGAAATTAAGAAAACAATCCCATTCACAACTACATCAAAAAGAATAAAATACGTAGGAATAAATTTAACCAAGGAAGTAAAGATCTGTATATTGAAAACTACAAGCATTACTAAAAGAAATTGATGACACAAATAAATGGAGAGCTATTCCATGCTCAAAGATTGAAAGAATCAATATTGTTAAATTGTCCATACTACCCAAAGCAATCAACAGGTTCAGTGCAACCCATATCAAAACTCCAATGGCATTTTTCATAGAAATAGAACAAAAAATCATAAAATTTGTATAGAACCACAAAAGAACCCCAAATAGCCAAAGCAATCTTGAAAAAAAAACAAAACTGGAGACATGCTCCCTGGTTACAAAATATATTCTTTCAAATGTATAGTAATTAAAACAGTATGGTACTGGCATAAAAACACATGGATCAACAGAACAGAATAGCAAGCCCAGAAATAAAGCCACACATAGAGTGTCAATTATTGAGAATTTATGATAAAGAAACCAAGAATATATGATGGGGAAAGGACAGTCTCTTCAATAAATGGTGTTAGGAAAACTGGACAGCCACATGCAAAAGAATGAAACCTAACCATTATCTTATACCATACACAAAAATTAACTCAAAATATATTAAAGACTTGAATGCAAGATCTGAAACCATAAAATTTCTAGAAGAAAACATAGGCAGTAAGCTCCTTGACATAGGTCTTGGTGGTGATCTTTTGAATATGACACTAAAAGCAAAACTAAGCAAACTACATCAAATTAAAAAGTTCTTGCACAGCAAAGGAAAGCATCAACGAAATGAAAAAACCTACTGAATAGGAGAAAACATTTGCAAATCATGTATCTGATAAGGGACTAATATCCAAAATATATAAAAAACTCATACAACTCAACAGCAAAAAAAAATCTGATGTTTTTAATGGGCAGATATGAATAGACATTTTCCCCAAGACATACAGATGGCCAACGGGCACATGAAAAGATGTTCCACAGCATTAATCATCAGGAAAATGCAAATCAAAACCACAAAGAGATACCACCTCACACCCATTAGACTGGCTATTATCAAAAAGAAAAATAACAAATGTTGAAAAGGATGTGGAGAAATGGGAACCCTTGTGCACTGTTGGTGGGAATGTAAATTGGTGCAGCCACTATGGAAAACAGTATGGAGGTTCCTCAAAAAATTAAAAACAGAACTATCATATGATCCAGCAATTCCACGTCTGGGTATTTAACTGAAGAAAACAAAAACACTAACTCAAAAAGATATCTGCACCCCCAAGTTCATTGCAGCATTATTTACAATAGCCAAGACATGGAAACAACCTAAGTGTCCATCAATGAATGAATGCATAAAGAAGATGTGGTATAAATGCACAATGAAATATTATTCAGCCATGAAAACTGCTGTCTAACCACGAATTAACAATCTTCATTATAAGTTTTCTAAAAACTGATAATAAGTTTAAAAGTTTAAAGCTAATTATACAAAATTATTTTCTCTATATAACTTTTTTCCAGCTCTTTTAAGATTAATACATAAATGCTGCTGGAAAGTTAATTTTACTTAAAAAAAAAAAAGCTATAACCAAATAGATTATTTTGAAAGTCTTTTCCTCCTCAAATCATTTACCAAAAATGACTTTCATTTGCATTTTGATTAATTTATGTAAACACTGACTGTTACCACCCTTGATGAAGGCAAACGGCAAAGGCAGTCCAGCTGGGTTGATGGGGAGACAATGTTAAACAGCCTAACAATAACCCACAAGAAAAAAATCTAATTATCCTAATTACCACCAACACACGTGCCCTCAAATTTATATGTGACAATCCTTAACTCTTGAAAACAAGGCCGTCACCGCACCTCAAGTGGGCGACGTTGACCGAACACGTGCCGCCACAGGACGGTCCACCTGCCCCCTCAGAGTGTGCATCTCCTCAGGTCACTCATGGTCCAGGCTTTAGGGCCAAGGAGTGCATCCCAGGGCAGGACTCTCCCTTATCGGGGTTTCCAGAGAGTCTGAGTCACGGCAAACACAAGGCTGACTCAGGACTCTGCTCCAGGCTTCCAAACTACCTCAGTGCGCAGCACCCTGTCCCATCAGGACACCCCAGCCCACCACCCCAGTCAAGGGAATCTGGGGAGTTTACTTTGTGATGCTAGGACTGCACCCAGCATCTCCCTTCCAGGGCCTTTTTCCTTTTCCTTGACCAGAATAAATCATCTTAAGTTGTCTCCGGTAGGGGTCCTCCCCAACGCTGGGCCACTATCGCGGGCCATGGGTCCCCTCGTGTCCTCCAGGCCTCACTGGTGCTTCGTCAAGTCTGCCCTGAGCACAGCGCTGGGTGCCAGATGGGCCATAAAGAGGCATCAAGCGGGTCCACGGCCCACCTCAACTTCTATCAAAATGTGATGTTAACGTGTTCATGTGCATTTTTTTTAACAAGAGTCCATAGACCTTGTCAGATATTCTATATTAGTCAGCTCAGGCTGCAATAACAAAATATCACAGACTGGGTGGCTTAAACAGAATGTATTTCTAACAGTTCTGGAAGCTAAAGTCCAAGATCAAGGTGCCAAGGTTGGTTTCTGGTGAGGCCTCTCCTCCTGTCTTATAAATAGCCACCTTCTTGCTGTGTGCTCACATGGCCTTTCCTCACTGTGTATGTGGAGGGAGAGAGATCTCTCTTCCTTTTCTTCGAAGGCCACCAATCCTATCAAATTAGGACCCCACCCTTATGACCTCATTAAAACCTTAATCACCTCCTAAAAGCCCTTTCTCCAAATACAGTCACACTGGGGGTTAGGGATTCAACATATGAATTGGGGGGGACACAATTCAGTCCATGGCACATCCAAAGAAGTCTTGTTTCCCAAAAAGGTTAAAAACCACCAATAGGTAATGTGGCAAACCTCAGAAAGCAGAAGTTGAGTTCTTGCCCTTGATCAGTTTACATCCTCACTGGGAAAACAGACCCACATGGGATTAGAACACAGGAAAAGTTATTATACACTGCTGGACAGGAGAGAGTCTTGCTTAATGTACAAATTAATGATGCTGACTTCACAACTACACTTCAATTTAAAAAATAAAATCAATAAATAATATAAATACACAAATACAAAAACAAACAAACAAATTCCTCTAGATGAACACATTCTCCAAACTCACTACTCCAAAACATGAAGGCCAAGCCCCAAATCCATTCTTTAATTGTGGCCACCACATGTGAGTTCAGAAATGCTGGCAGACTCAACACAAAAGGTAAAAATATCCTCATCCAGCAGTGGCTTCTCAATGAAAAACAAGACAAAAACAAAAATATTGTCTTCAAAAAGAAGCAGAAAGACCCTCACAGAGGCTCATGTGCTTTTTTAGCAAATCGATAGAGGAGGTCCAGATTTTCATCATTAAAGAGAGAGAATTAGGGACTTAGAACCGGAAAGCAGAGGCATTTCCCAAAAGCAGAAATTTCAATGATTTACACCAGGTTAAAGTGAGTGATTCCACACCCAACACAACAGCTGATCTCCACACCTACTGTGTGATGAAGGGCATGTTTTGATATCTGTAATTTACTTTAAAATCACACCGTGTGATATATACGTGAATATGTATCTGAGTCACTCCTCAAAAGAGGGGTTGGGGGCATCCTACTTAAGCTACTCTGGGAGTCCACACTCCAAGAGGCAGCTTCTAGAACGCTTCAGTTAAGCTTCATCTCTGGTCAATGCCCAAGGCTGTGCTAATTAGCACAATGAATATTAAACCTGTTTTCATAGGTGAAGTTAGTGACGTGTCAGTCAGCATACCAGATGTTAAAAAATGGACAGTGGTTGTGAAATAAGTGGTACTCCAGCTCTGGAGACTGGCTAAAATGTTTTAGAGACGCTCCAGTCTTGCCTGGAGCATCTAACCTCGGCACCATATCATTAGGCAGTGATGCTCTAAGCTTAAGTCCTAACCGCCTCCAGCTGTGAAATCTTGGTATGCTGGTTGCCTGACCTGGCCGTCTGTAAAGTAAACCGCATCCTGCCTCTAGACCAAAACGAACCTTTCATGGGGGTAAAGAACATCTATAAGGAGGCGGAGCTTGCACTTGGCCAAGCTTACAGACAGAAAGCTTAATTTGAGTGCGTGCATGCTTGCTAATCAATGTCTGTGGGTATGGCACAATTTCATCTAAACTTGTCTTTATAACATCATCGCGAGGATATGGGGGAAGAACTAAGTAATCCTTGCCAACCTCTGACTATTGGGCCTTGGGAGAGCTTCCCCAAAACTCGAATAGTTGTGCCTGATCAAAGTGGCCTGGGTCAGTGACAACTGGGGGTCGCTGTTCTGTCCCGCGGTACCGATGAGGAGTTAAAGCGTCAGACGGGCTGAAGAGCCCGCCGGGACAAGGTGAGTCGCTAGTCTCTCCCCTGGCACCCCAAAGCCTGAACTCCCTCCTGCAGGACCCCGACCCCCGCGTTTCCTCCCTCCAGCCCCTGGGCGACCTCCCCGCGGGGCCCGAACCCGCGCAGCCCGGCTCCCCGGGACGGGGCGGCGCGCTACGCTCGCTCACCTTTGTGGCAGTGGGACAGGAAGTAGGCGCGGGCCCTCAGGTTCTCCCGGTCGAAGCGGTCTATGGAGATGCTTGGATACTCGACCATCTGCCCCTCGAAGCAGCTCATTGCGTCCGCCAACCCGGGCTGACTGGCCGCCTGCCTAGAGAGCAACGGAAGCCCCAGCCGCCGCCGGCCGCGCCGCCACTTCCGGGAAGCTGCCGCCGCCTCACCATTGGCCGGCCGGGCGCAGCCACGTCCAATCAGAGCAGCCCCGCGGCCCGGGGGGCGGGAGGGGGGGGCAGCGCCAAGGAGCTTGCAGTCAGTTCGCGCAGCCCGCGACCTGCGGGTTGAAACCAGCTAACTGGGCTGCCCTGCGCTCAGCGCTGGGAGGCCGGGTGGAGGAATCTAGGGTGCAGCGCGAGGAGTGAGGCTCCTCCCGGATACCTTGACACAACACGGTGTCGCTCCGGTGAAGAGTTGCCCGTGTCTGTGCAGGAACGAGAACGCCAAGGGAGACGACACCCAGAACAGGCGGCTGCACCCAGGGATGCGAAGCGGGATGCGGAGCTTGCCTTTGAAATCGGATGCATTCCACTTCCTGCTTGTCCGCTGCGATCCTGCAATCCTTCTTTTGCTTCTCTTCTTCTTTCTTGTCCCTTCCCAATGTCTACCTTATAGGATAATCGTCAGGATTGCGTGAGAAAACGGTATGAGGCTTGTGGTAGATTCGAAAACTTAGTCCCTGCTTCCATTTACACGTAATCTACAAACGGAGTAAATCCACGATCCTTGATGATCACAGCTCAGATGAATGATCTTAGGGTAGATAAGTAAAGATCCCAAGGAGAACTGAGCTGCTAGTCTCCCCTACCTCCACCCCTTTTGACCTTTCTCTTTTTTCTTTTTTTTAACTTTTTTTTTTCTTTTAGAAGTTAGAAAGATGTATAAAAGAAAAATAAAATGGTAGGGTAATGGGCGAAAGGTCTGGAATTTTTTCACCACCAAAGCAACTTTATGAAAAGGTTTGCTAAAGTATTAACATTCACGGAATAGTCACAATGGCATTACCCGCACCCCTTAGCAGCGAGTCTCTTTAGACACCACAGCATTATTAGTCACAACTCCAATACTTGAGGTCCTACTTTGTGCACAGCACCGAACAAGCCCTGCCGTGATGACGGAGACGACTAAGATGCGCCTACGAGTCATTTTCAATCTATTTGGAGACAAGAACTTTGCAGAACGTGGTAAATAAAGGCTTCCACCGAGACACAAGGTAATGAAGGAATAAATCCAGTAACAATGCGTTCTAGCCAGGGAAAGCAAGAATCGGAATGCCACCCTCAGAGAATATTGGCGTGCTCCCTGCGGCCCTGGCAGCCAGTTCTATTCAAATACAGATTCTGGTGAAATGTTAAGGAGGGGCAGGAGGAAAGGAAGAGGAGGCAGAGGGAGGGGAGAAGAGGGGGGGAGGTGTGGACACCATCGTCACCAATCTGAGTAAAATACCCTGCTAGTATACATTGCCAACACCTGTGATTTGGTACAAGATGGTTTGTCATAGGATAAAAGAAGGCTGTCGCTGTGACTAGGCTGTCTATACCTAAAACCAAATCTTGCACTGAGCCTGGTATTTGCAGAATCCAGTGTGTCTACCTCTGACAATGAAGCTCCTGGCCACACAGGTCAAGATAAGGCTCATATTCTTATTTATTCGTCCCCGTGTTTATTCCCTCCTCTAAACAATGGATACAGTACAAGAGAATAAAGGCAAACAGAGAGTCAGGATTAAAAGATAGGGTATAAAATAGTAAAGATGGGTAAGCATAGCCCAGACACATGTAATATTGGCTCTTGTAGAGGAAGATTCAGTCACTTACTAGACTTCAGCATCCTCACAATACACATGAAATGGACTTTCGGAAGAAGCCCAATTACCTGGATACTAAGTCTCAGGAGAAATGCCTCTTGTGGTTGCTCGTAAAGAAAAGAGTGAAACATGATTAGTCATTGCTATGTCCTCCTTCCCCAGCTGGGAATTTCTATCCTTCTGCAATCTCAAAGCTCTTTGGACTTCCAAGTCCTCAATTTATTCTGTCCCAGAAGGACAGAAAACTGCTATTAAGTTTAAGTTAAATACCTAAAAACTACTTATTGAGGTAGATACAAGTTTTTGTTAGGAAATCAGTACAGAATATCTTTTTCTTAATTTTATGTACTTATAAATCGTTGTCCATAGTGTGGATAAAGAATGTCACTTGCCATATCAGTCAGCAGACGATGTTTCAGCCATCAAGAAATCAGCCACTGCAGCTACCACCCCCCCCCAACAATGCACCCTGAGGGGATTCAGGATGGAGAAAACTAGGATACCAGCCCTAGATAGTTAAGGTGCAGATCAAAGGAATAATTTCACTAAGCCCAGACTCTTGCATCTTCCCATACATAGAAAAGCACTCAAGTCATTAACTTGAGATGTCTGGTTCTTCTTTAATTAGCAGTAATTTTTTGATGTTTGACTACCTGATTTGTTGCTTTTGTTGTTTTGTTTTTTGCAGAAACTCCTATATATCCTAGCTCCTCCCTGACCTCTTTGAAACAGACCCTGAGAGCCATCTGAGAGGCTGTATCCCAGGCTTAAGCCCTCAGTCTGCCAAATAAAACATAAGTCTCAACTTTTAGGTTGTGCTTTTCTTTTTTTCAGTTGACAATAACTTGCATCATAAACTTGCTGTATCCTATGCTATTCTTTTAGAAAAAATACAGGCCCTGGTTAGCGCTGTACCTGAGCCACTACTATTTATGTGATCTTGGTTAAGGTAACCTCTCCATAACTCAGCTTTCTCATCTTAAAATGGTGGTAACAATGAAGTCCACACAACGTCCTGGTAAACTGTAAGAGCTCAAAAAATATTAGCTATTATTATTTATTTGGGGTATTTACTACTATATGATCTCACCGATATGTGGACTCTAAAGAAATTGCACTCATAGAAACAAAGAACAGATTGGTGGTTGCCAGAGGTGGGGGAGGGGTGGGAGAGATGACTGAAGGTGGTCAGAAGGTACAGACTTCCAGTTATAAGATGAAAAAATCACGGGAATGTCATGTACAGCATAGCGACTATAGTTGACAATACTGTACTGTATACTTGAGAGTTGCTGAGGAAGTGGGTATTAAAAGTTCTCATCACAAGAAAGCAAAAACTGTATGTGAAGTGACGGATGTTAGCTACACTTGTGGTGATCATGTTGGTGTAATGTATACATGATTCAAGACATTATGTTATACACCTTAAACTTACACACTGTTATATGT
The DNA here is from genome assembly GCF_028023285.1 of Balaenoptera ricei. NCBI lineage: Eukaryota > Metazoa > Chordata > Mammalia > Artiodactyla > Balaenopteridae > Balaenoptera > Balaenoptera ricei. The sequence continues at coordinate 7,400,664 of NC_082640.1, read as the reverse complement.
CAATTATATCACAATAAAATGGGGAGGAAAAGAGAATGAGCTGTTAATACGACAAAACAACATGAACGAGTCTCAAAATAATTATGCTGAGCTAAAGAAACCAGACAAAAGAAGAGTACATACTGTATGATGCCATTTAAATAAAATTATAGACAAGATCTCAATTAGACAAGATCTTGTCTAATTATAGATAAGATCTAATTATAAACTGATCTAAAGTGACAGAAAGCAAATCAGCAGTCGCCTGGGTACCCAAGGAAACAAGTTCATTAACTTGATTGTGGTTTTATAGATGTATACATATGCCAAAATGTATCAAATTATATGCTGCTAAATATTGCTATTTACTGCATTTCAATTATAGCTCAATAGATTTGAAAAAAAAATTAGAGCGTGTATAGGTGAATGTGAACAAAGTAAACAAGATTGGCAAGGATATTCCTTCTCTATAGGAGCTGACTGATTAAGAAGACACTACCCAGCTTCCCTGCTGGTCCAGTGGTTAAGACTCTGTGCTTCCAACATGGGGGGCACAGGTTCGACCCCTGGTCGGGGAACTGGGGTCCCACGTGTCATGTGGCACGACCGAAAAAAAAAAAAGAAAGACACTATCCAGCTAATTCACATAATAGAAGGTGTTTTTTGGGGGGGGGTTTAAGTCACAATATATGTTATTTTGCAGTAGTTACATGTTTTTCTCCAGCACTTTTACCTCTTCTTCTCACTTCCTACCCCCAATCCTCTGGTTGATTAAAAAGTGTTATTATTCAACTAGGGAAAAAAAAGTTTGTAAAGGCTACCCAAGGCCCCAGAAAATAGTAAGTGCTCAATAAATGGTAGGTATTACTATTTACTGGGTGTTTACTAAGTCAGTCACTGTGCTTGAACCTGGATGTACATAAAGGAATCAGCCATGGTCTACCAAGAGCTTACAGGCTGGCAGAAGTAGAAACTCGTGGAAACAAATAAACACAAGAGGTTTTACACAAGTGTGTTAATGGATGTGTGTCAGGGTGTAGGGTGGAGGCCAAGGAGAGAGCTTGTTTCTGCAAGGAGTAAAAGGCCATCAGAAAAATTTAGCAGAGAAGAAAAATTTGAGCTCAGCTTCTGGGGCCAAGAACAGCTGAAGTCCCTGGAATGAGCTTTCACTCCGTCTGGGCTCTGCAAATAATCAATAGTTCCTCTTAACCAAAGTAGCAGACTCAAAAGGGATGAAATAATAGGGGCTTAACAGGGGAAGTCAAGGCTAAACCAGCTAAGAAAGGACCAGACTGAGGAGAGTGGCCAAGACGGCAGATTAGAAAGACCCTGAGCTCACCCTCTCTCACAGACACACCAAAATCACAACTATTTGCAGAATAACTTCAATGAAAAAGACTGGAAGCTACCAGAAAAGAACTTTTACAACTATAGACATAAAGAGGGAACCACAACAAGACAAGTAGGAGGGGCAGGTCGTGATATAGTCAAGTCCCATACCCCTCGGTGGGAGACCCATAAACGAGAAAATAATTACAATTGCAGGGATTCTCCCAAAGGGGAGAGAGACCCCAGCCCCATGTCAGGCTCCCAGAGCATTTGGCTTTGAGGGCCAGCTGGGCTTACTTTCGGGAGTGCCAGAGGACTGGGGGAAATAGAGACTTCAATCTTCAAAGGCACACACAAAATCTCATGCACACCGGGACCCAGGGCAGAAGCTGTAATGTTGTTTTTCTTTTATTGGCCGCGTCATACGGCTTGTGGGATTTTAGTTCCCCAACCAGGGATCGAACCCGGGCCCTTGGCAGTGAGAGCACAGAGTCCTAACCACTAGACCACCAGGGAATTCCCAGAAGCTGTAATTTAATAGGAGCCTGGGTCAAACCTACCTGCTGATCTTGGACAGTCTCCCAGAGAGGCAGGAGGCAACTGCAGCTCATCCTGGGGACACAGACACTTGGAGCCATTTTTAGGAGCTTGCTCTACCTTGTGGACACTGGCGCTGGCAAGCACCGGTATGGAACCCTTTCTCTAGCTTATGAGTCCCAGGACCCAGCCCTGCCCTGGCCCCACAGCCTACAGGGGCAAGTGCGGGGATGTCTTAAGCCAAGCAACTAACTGCATGGGTCCACGGCTCCACCTGCCAGCAGACAGGCTGCCTTACTACCTCCTGAGCCCCCAGCCGCTACTGGACACAGCCCTGCTTACCAGAGGGCCCAGGACACAGCTCCACCCACCAGTGGGCGGGCACTGGCCCCATAATCCCCTGAGCCTGGCTCCACTCTCCAGCGAGCCTGCTCTAGCCTCTAGACCAGCCTCACCCACCGGAGAGCAGACACCAGTCACGAGAAAACCACAGCTCCACAGCCTGTGGACCCAGCCTGCCTACCAGGAGATCGGACCCTGCATTGGGACCAGCTGAGCCCTGGCCCTGCCCACTAGCAGGCCAATAAAAGCTTCAAGATGCCCCAGAGCCTGCATCCAGCTATGTCAGGAACCAGCCCCACCCACCAGCAATCTGACACCAGCTCTGAGACCCGCCCCCCACCCCCCACCCCCTGGCCCCAGGCCACGCAACCAGACTGCAGGAGCCAACTCTGCCTGCCAGTAGACTGGCACTAGCTCCAGGACCTGGCTTCACCCACCAGTGGGTACCAAGAGCCCCAAAGTCTTCCGGACCCGGACTCCTCCTACCAGTGAGTCAGCACTAGCCCCAGGACCACCCCTACACACAGGGTTCTTCAGTCAGCCACCTCATGATCTGGTCCTACCAACCAGTGGCTGGCAGCCTCCATACAAGGCAGGGCCTGGCAACAAACCAGACCAGCGGTCAACCAAGCCTACCAGCCTGCCTACATAGTCAGCCTGCCACAACAGAAGGACCCAACAGCCCTCATAAGAGGGAACCTACAGCTCGTGTGACAAGAGGGGAGTGTGCTGATGGGATGCACAGGATTATCTCCTACAAAAGGCCAATTGTCTAAGGTCAGCAAACAACCAATCTACCAGACACATAAAAATAAAAACAGTAACCTAGGCAAAATGAGGTGACAGAGGAACATGTTCCAAATGATGGAACAAGATAAAATCCCAGAAGAAGAACTAAGTGAAGTGGAGATAGGCAATCTACCCAAGAAAGAGTTCCGGGTAGTGAGAGGTAAGATGGTCAAAAAACACGGGAGAAGAATGGATGCACAGAGTGAGAAGTTAGAAGTTTTTAAGGCAGAGTTAGAAACGGTAAAGAACAACCAGAAATTAAGAATATAATAACCGAAATGAAAAATGCACTAGAAGGCATCAACAATAAAAAGGAACAAATCAGCAACCTGGAAGACAGAGTAGTGAAAATCACTGATGCTGAACAGAAAAAAAATAATGAAAAGAAATGAGGACAGTTTAAGAGACCTCTGGGAAAACATAAAGCACACTAATATTCACATTATAAGGGTCCCAGAAGGAGAAGAAAGAGATAAAGGGGCTGAGAACATACTTGAAGATGTAGCAGCTGAAAACTTCCCTAACCTGGGAAAGGAAACAGACATCCAAGTCCAGGAAGCACAGAAAGACCCATACAGGATTTACCCAAAGAGGAACACACCAAGACACATTGTAATTAAAACAGCAAAAATTAAACATAAAGAGAGAATATGAAAAGCAGCAAGGGAAAATAACAAGTAATGTACAAGAGAACTCTGATAAGGCTACCAGATGACATTTCAGCAGATATTCTGCAGGCCAGAAGGAGTGGCACGATATATTTAAAGTGATGAAAGGGGAAAATCTACAACCAAGAATACTCTACAGCAAGGCTCTCATTCAGATTTGATGGAGAGATCAAAATCTTTACAGACAAGCAAAAGCTAAGAGTTCACCACCACCAAGCCAGCTTTACAGGAAATGTTAAAGGAACTTCTCTAAGTGAAAAAGAATAGGCCACATCTGGAAATCTGAAAATTATAAAAGCAAAAAGCTCATCAGTAAAGGCAAACATACAGTAAAGGTAGTGAATCATCCACACATAAAGACAGTAGGAAAGTTAAAAGATAACATAAGTAAAATCATCTATATCCACAATATGCAGTTAAGGGATACACAAAACAGTTAGAAATTAAATATGATATCAAAAATAGTAAGTGTGAGGGGAGGAGAGTGCAAATGCAGAGTTGTTTAAGATGCATTTGAAATTAAGAGATCAGCAACTTAAAACAATCACACACACACATTTATTTATTTATTTTAAAACCTCATGGTAACCACAAACCAAAAATCTATAATAGATACACATAAAAAAGGAAAAAGGAATCCAAATATAACACTAAAGATAATCATCAAATCACAAGAGAACAAAAGAAGGGAAAAAAAGACCTACAAAAACAACTCCCAAACAATTAACAAAATGGCAATAAGAACATATATATCAATAATTACCTTAAATGTAAATGGACTAAATGCTCCAATCAAAAGACATAGAGTAGCTGATTGGATATCAAAACAAGACTCTTATATATGCTGCCTGTAAGAGAGTCACTTCAGACCTAAAGACACACACAGATTGAAAGTGAGGGGATAGAAAAAGGTATTCCATCCAAATGGAAATCAAAAGAAAGCTGGAGTAGCAATACTTATATCAGACAAAATAAATTTAAAATAAAGGCTGTTACAAGAGACAAGGAAGGATAATACATAATGATCAAGGGGTCTATCCAAGAAGAAATTATAACAATTGTAAGTACATAGACACACAATGTTGGAGCACCTAAATACATAAAGCAAATATTAACAGATATAAAGGGAGAAAAGACAGTAACACAATGATAATAGGGGACTTCAACACCCTAGTTAAATCAATAGACAGATCATCCAGACAGAAAATCAATAAGGAAACAACTGGCCTTAAATGATGCACTAGACCAGATGGACTTAATTAATTGATTTTTATAGAGCATTCCATCCAAAAGTAGCAGAATACACATTTTTTTCAAGTGCACATGTAACATTTTCCAGGATAGATCACAAGCTAGGCCACAAAACAAGCATCAGTACATTTAAGAAAACTGAAATCATATCAAGCATCTTTTCTTACCACTATGCTATGAGACTAGAAATCAACTACAAGAAAAAAAACCACAAGCACTTGGAAGCTAAACAATATGCTACTAAGCAACCAAAGGATCACTGAAGAAATCAAAGAGGAAATCAAAAAATACCTGGAGACAAATGAAAATGAAAACACAATGGTCCAAAATCTATGGAATGAAGCAAAAGCAGTTCTAAGAGGGAAGTTTATAGCAATACAAGCTTACTTCAGGAAATAAGAAAAATCTCAAATAAACAACCTATCCTTATACCTAAAAGAACTAGAAAAAGAATAATAAACAAAACCCAAAGTTAGTAGAAGGAAAGAAATTATAAAGATCAGAGGAGAAATAAATGAAATAGAGACTAAAAAAAAAAACTGAAAAGATCAATGATCTGACTCTTTGAAAAGATAAACAAGATTGATAAGTCTTTAGCCAGACTCATCAAGAAAAAAAAGCGTGAGGGCCCAAATCAATAAAATCAGAAATGAAAGATGACAAGTTACAACTGATACCACAAAAATACCAAGGGTTATAAGAGACTACTACGAACAACTATATGCCAATAGTATGGACAACCTAGAAGAAATGGACAAATTCCTAGAAATGCACACTCTCTCAAGACTGAACCAGGAAGAAATAGAAAATATGAACAGACCAATTGCCAGTAATGGAACTGTATCAGTAATAATAAAAAGGAAACTCCCCAAAAGTCCAGGGCCAGATGGCTTCACAGGTGAATTCTACCAAACATTTACAAAAGAGTTAACACCTAACCTTCTCAACCTATTCCAAAAAATTGCAGAGGGAGGAATGCTTCCAAACTTATTCTACAAGGCCAGCATCGCCCTGATGCCAAAACCAAAGATATCACAAAAAAGAAAATTACAGACCAGTATCACTGAGGAGTATAGATGCAAAAATCCTCAACAAAATATTAACAAACTGAATCCAACATTACATTAAAAGGATCAGATAGCATGATCAAGTGGGATTTATCCCATGGATGCAAATATTTTTCAATATCCACAAATCAATGTGATATACCACATTAACAAATTGAAGAATAAAAATCATATAATTGTCTCAATAAAAAGCTTTTGACAAAATTCAAAATCCATTTATGATAAAAACCCTCCAGAAAGTGGGCATAGAGGGAACATGCCTCAACATAATAAAGGCCATATATAACGAGCCCACAGCTAACATCAAACTCAATGGTGAAAAGCTGAAAGCATTTCTCTAAGATCAGGGAGAAGACAAGGTTGCCCACTCTTGCCACTTTTATTCAACATAGTATTGGGAGTCCTAGCCACAACAATCAGACAAGAAAAAGAAATAAAAGGAATCCAAATTGGAAAGAAGAAGTAAAACTGTTGCTGTTTACAGATGACATGATACTATACATAGAAAATCCTGAAGATGCCACTAGAAAACTACTAGAGCTCATCAATGAATTTGGTAAAGTTCCAGGACATAAAATTAATAAACAGAAATCAGTTGCATTTCTGTACACTAACAATGAGCTATTGGACAGAGAAATTAAGGAAACAATCCCATTTACAATCACATCAAAAAGAATAAAATACCTAGGAATAAACCTACTGAAGGAGGTAAAAAACCTGTACTTGGAAAACTATAAGACGGTGATGAAAGAAATTGAAGACGACACAAACAGATGGAAAGATATAACGTGTTCGTGGACTGGAAGAATTAATATTGTTAAAATGACCATGCTACCCAAGGCAAGCTACAGATTCAAAGCAATCCCTATCAAAATATCAAGGGCATTTTTCACAGAACTATAACAAATAGTTTTAAAATTTGTATGGAAACACAAAAGACCCTGATAGCCAAAACAATCTTGAGAAAGAACAGAACTGGAGGAATCACACTCCCTGACTTCAGACTGGACTACAAAACTACAGTAATCAAAACAGTATGATATTGGCACAAGAACAGACACATAGATCAGTGGAACAGGACAGAGAGCCCAGAAATAAACCACACACTTATGGTTAATTAATCTACAACAAAGGAAGCAAGGATATACAACGGGGAAAAGACAGTCTCTTCAATGGTGGTGTTGGGAAAGCTGGACAGCTACATGTAAAAAATGAAATTAGAACACTTCTAACATCATATACAAAAATAACTCAAAATAGATTAAAGACCTAAATGTAAGACCAGAAACCATAAGACTCCTAGAAGAAAACATAGGTGTAACACTCTGACATAAATTGTCACAATGTGGGACCTCCCTGGTGGCGCAGTGGTTAAGAATCCACCTGCCAAAGCAGGGGACACAGGTTCGAGCCCTGGTCCGGGAAGATCCCACATGCCGTGGAGCAGCTAAGCCCGTGCACCACAACTACTGAGCCTGTGCTCTAGAGCCTGTGAGCCACAACTACTGAGCCCACACACCACAACTACTGAGCCCACGCACCACAACTACTGAAGCCCGTGCGCCTAGAGCCCATGCTCCACAACAAGAGAAGCCACTGCAATGAGAAGCCCGCGCACCACAACAAAGAGCAGCCCCCGCTCGCCACAACTAGAGAAAGCCTGCGTGCAGCAACTTAGACCCAATGCAGCCAAATAAATAAATAAATGGTAAATTAAAAAAAAAGATTGTCACAATGTTTTTGGAGGTCTGTCTCCTAAAGCAAAGGAAATAAAAGCAAAATAAACAGATGGGACCTAATTAAGCTTAAAAACTTTTGCGCAGCTAGGAAACCATCAACCAGCCCAAAAGATAACCTACTAAATGGGAGAAAATATTTGCAAGTAATACGACCTATAAGGGGTTAATATACAAAATATTTAAACAGCTCATACAACTCAACATCAAAAAACCAAACAATCCAATTTAAAAATGGGCAGAAGACCTGAACAGACATTTTTCCAAAGAAGACATACAGATGGCCAACAGGGACATGAAAAGATGCTCAACATCATTAATCAACAGAGAAATGCAAATTAGTACCACAATGAGATATCACCTTACACCAGAACGACTATCGTCAAAAAGAACACAAATAAATATTGGTGAAGATGTGGAGAAAAGAGATCCCTTGTACACTGTTGGTGGGAATGTAAATTGGTGCAGCCACTGTGGAAAACAGTATGGAAGTTTCTCAAAAAACTAAAAATAGAACTCTCATATGACCCAGCAATTCCACTCCTGGGTATATATCCAAAAAAAAAAAACAACCCACTAATTCAAAAAGATACATGCACTCCAAGGTTCATAGCAGCATGATTTACAATTGAAACAACCCACTAATTCAAAAAGATACATGCACTCCAAGGTTCATAGCAGCATGATTTACAATTGCCAAGATATGGAATCAACCTAAGTGTCCATCAACAGATGAATGGGTAAAGAAGATGTGAGATATATATATATATATATACATATATATACATATATATATGTATATATATATATATGTATATATATATATATATATATATATATAATGAACTACTACTCAGCCATAAAAAAAGAATGAGATTTTGTCATTTGCAACAACATGGATGGACTTGGAGGGCATTATGCTAAGTGAAATAAGGTAGATAAAGAAAGACAATTACTGTATGATATCGCTTATTTGTAGAATCTAAAAAGTTTTTTTTAAACTAGTGAATATAACAAAAAAGCAACAGACTCACAGATATAGAGAACAAACTAGTGGTTACCAGTAGGGAGAGGGAAGCAGGCAGGGGCAAGATAGGGGTAGGGGATTAAGAGGTACAAACTACTATGTATAAAATAAACAAGCTACAAGGATATATTGTACAACACAAAGACTATAGCCAAGATTTTATAATAACCATAAGTGGAGTATAACATTTAAATATTGTGAATCACTATGTTGTACACCTGAAACATATAATCTTGTACATCAACTGCACCTCAATAAGAAAATTATTTTAAGGAAAGGACCAGATCAAGAAGGTCTTGTACACCAAGCCAAGGAGTTGAAACTCTAACTTGAGTGACAGTGGCAAGCCAGGGTGGTTTGAAACAAGGCAGTGACAGGTGAGATTAGAGCAGTATTTCTCAAAATATGACACCTGGAAGAACACCACCAATAGTATTTGGAAACGGGTTAGAAATGAAAATTTTCTACCCCAGCCCAGACCTACTGAATCAGAAACTCTGGAGATGGGCCCAACAGTCTTTTGGGGGGTTTTTTGTTTGTTTTGTTTTTTTTTTGGCCGTGCCACTTGGCATGTGGGGTCTTAGTTCCCCGACCATGGATGGAACCCGCATCCCTTGCACTGGAAGCGCGGAGTCTTAACCACTGGACCACCAGGGAAGTCCCATGGCTGTCTGTTTTAACACACCTTCCCTCCAGGGGATTCTGATAGATGCTAAAGTTTGAGAACCACTGGATTCAAGTTTAGAAAGACCACTCGGTCTGGGGCTGGGTGTCTGGGTAGGAAGGTACTGCAACACTCCAGGAAATGTGATAGTGAGAATTCATTTTTTCATTTAACAAATACTTGTTGACCATCTACTATGTGCTAGACACTGTTCTAGACACTAAAGATTCAGCAGTGAGCCAAGCCAAGCCCATGCGGTAATGGAACGCACGTTCTAGTGGAAATAATAATATCTATTGACATCATTTATGCAGTTCCAGATGCTGTCCTAAATACATTTAGGTGTATATTTATTTCTTCATCCTCACAACAACCCCATCAGATAGGTACAGTTTTTGTCTTCATTTTACAGTTAAGGAAACTTAGTTTAAGTAGTAGAACCCAGATTCAAATCCAAGGTCATGCCCTAGATGCCAGTGTCCTAGGCACCACGCTATACTGCTGCCACAGCATCATAGTGGCAGTGGTAGTGAAATATATTTATTCAGAATATATTGTTTTAGTACCTACTGAGTGCTAAGCACTGTTCTAGGAATTTAGTTAACAAGATCTCTCGCTTGATGGAAACTACATTCTAGTGAAAGATAAATAATAAAATTAAGAAACAAGCAATATAGAAAAGCATTATGCTAAGAAAAGGAAAAAAAAGAAACAAGCAGTATAAATAGTATATTAGAAGGTGATAAGTCTTGTGGAAAAAAGAAACACTAGAACATAGTAAGACAGATAGAGAACGTGATGGGAAGAGAGAGCTACAGGGATTGCGATGGGCAAGTTGAGATATCAACAAAGACTTGAAAACAAGGAAGTTAGCCAAGGGGATAAATGGAGGAAGACCATTCCAGGCAGAGGAAGCAGCTACATCTAAATCCTTAATGTGGGAGCAGGGTGAGGAACAGACAAGCCAGTGTGGCTGGAGCAAAGTGATCCCGGGCTCCCGAGCAAGGGAGGAGGGATTGCGTGCAAATCTTGAAGGGCTTTGTTGGTTTTTACTCTGTAAAACGGGAAGCCATTGCAGGATTGGGAGAAGAGAAATGACATAATCTTGTTTAGGTTTTAACAAGATCGAACCTATTGTTTTGTTGAGAATAGACTGCAGGGGACAAGAGAAGCCTGTTGGGAACTCTTGCAATAACCAGAGGGGGAAAAGTGATGGTGGCTTGCGCTGGATGGGATCAGTAGAGCCAACAGGTTTTGCAGATGGATGGATATTTTGCTGATGGAGGGCCAGAGAAAGTGGACTCTAGGGACCACCTACCGAAAGGGGGAGACCGTGGAAGGGGCAGGTTTGAGGGTGGGTGTTTGGAGGGTGGTTGTTTTGGACAACCAGATAGACGTTGAATACACGTTGGTTATACGAGTCTAGAATTTAGAGAGAGATCTGAGCTAAGGAAATAAATTTGGGAGTTGTAAGTAAATAGGCAGTCTTTTAAATGATTAATAATGTAGGTAATGTTGGGAAAAGATAAAGCTATAGGTGTCATTTATCATAGGTTTACTAATTGTCAGGCACTGTGCTCGACCCTATGGATTGGCTCATTTAATTCCAACAAAAGAAGAAGAGGTGGGACAGATAGGAGGCATCTACCATCAGGGACCAGACGCACCAATGGTCTCTGTTCTCTGATCGGCTTTTTTAGGGAATTCCGTCTGTGATTCATGCAGCGGCAAGCAGGCCTCTCTCCACCTCGAGGTGGGCTTGAGAAGTTGCAAGGCTCCACCCACGCGCTTGCGCACAAAGGCCCGTTCGGAGGGGGCGGGGCCTGAGCGAGCACAAAGGGGCCTGAAGGAGTTGAGCGCTCGAGCTGCGCTGGGCGTTGCCGGGTGAAGCGAGTGTCGCCGAGGCCGCTACAGTTGGCCTCTCGCTGGCCCAGCGCAGCCCACGGATCCCGAGCGGAGAACACGAGCACCGCCGGACTCGCTGGCGAGCTCCCAAGCGGGGCGCCCCGGTCTCTCAAGGATGGCCGAGCGAAGGTTACCCGGGCGAGCAGGACCCACGGGTGAGTGGGCGCGTCGCTGCGGGGTCGGCCCTGCCCGCCCCGCCCCTGTGCCTGCCAGGCCCCGCCCCGAAGCCCAGGCTCCGCCCCTTCTGCCCCGCTTCTCCTGCAGGGTACCTGAAATCTGTCCGCCTCGCTCCTCTTTTTTCTCGTTTCCTCTTTTTCAGGAAGGGTCTTTAATTTCGAGTCTCCGTAGTTTCCGCGCCGCCTTTGTCTTTAGGGGTCTCGATTCTGGGGGCTCCTTTCTGAGTTCCCTGCAGGTCAGTCATTTGATCCCCAGGGTTTAGGATACTTTCTCCATCTCAGCCTTCTCTAGGCAGATTTTACCTTACAGACGTGATTGTTGATTTCTGGAAGGAAAAAAAAAAAAGTTTGAGGGACCAGAGAAGCCCTATCGGTCAGCTCGCGGGGTCCCCGAAAGGAGGGGCTTTCTGCTGTGCAGATGCACACTCGCACACCTGGACCATGGACCACCAAGGCCTGTTATGGAAACCAATTCTGTTGTTCAGCTGAACCCCCAAAAACTTTGGGAAGGGAAGTGTAAGAATTGTAGAGATAATCTAGTGAGACCTCTTCTCAGTTCAGGAAGCAGAGGCCCGCGAGAGTGAACTGACTTGGCCCAGGTTACATGCTAGTTAAAGGGCCCCTCCGCCGTATTCTGCTGTGTCTAGGAATAGAAAAAATAAAATGGGGAAAGAAATGGAAGATTAGCCTTTCTGATAGCTCTTGGGGTTTTAATACGACTATAAAAGTAAAAGCACTTTTCAGAGCTAGAAGAAGGTGATGGCTTTTTGCATAGAAGGGAGTTTGAGATTACATCAAAGGCTTCTGTTAGATAAAAACCTCAGATTGTCACGGACTTAATATTGGTGGGATTTTTAAATACCCACATAAACCCTAATACTGTTTAACAAAATTTGATTTTTGCAAACTAGAGACTCAGGCATTGCCATTTCCTGTTTTTCCAGACACAGCTTAGTATTACAGAGGTCAAATGTATTTTATATAAATTATTTTTTGCCACAGCTGTCATTAAAGAAACCACTAACTTTCACAGTGCTGAAGGCTACCAGCAGAATTAGTGCTGCCAGTGAATTTATGGGAATCACGGAAATCTTTAAGGAATTTTAAGTTGATCTTTCCTATTTTTAGTTGCATTCTGTTTTTAATAAGTAGTAAGTGGTAAGAGAGACCAAAAGAATTTACACCATCACCATATAGTATAGCCACTAGGGTTCCTCTTATGGTGAAAATACACTCACGTTCCCTTTAGATATTTTGGGAAAGCAGAGTATTGAAATGCCTGATATGTTTGTTTATTTATTTATTTGGCCGTGTGGCATGTGGGATCTTAGTTCCCCTGCGCAGGGATTGAACCCGTGCCCCCTGAAGTGGAAGCACAGATTCCTAACCACTGGACTGCCAGGGAACTCCCAAATGCCTGATATGTTTAGGGGGATGCATATTTCTTCTGAGAAAAATGGCGATTTCCCCAGTAGTTAAGCTGAATGCAGCATATTTTTCTGCTCTATTAAATGTTTGAAAATGATGAAAGGTTACATAGATAACATTTAGGAAAATACTTTTTGAATGACTATGAGTAAATAAAAGTATTTTATTATATATCAAAAAGCCAAGCCTCAAGCAGAAATGGCTTGGGTGAAACAAAAATTAAGATAGTATCACTGCTCTGAGAAAACTGTAAAACCAATGTTAAATATTACAGCCACTAAATTCATATAAAAACATGACTCATTTTGAAAGTTTTTTTTTTTTTTTTTTCTAGCCATTGGTGGACCCTCTGGGGGAGCCACCTCCAGGACCAGTTTCTTTTTTCTTTTTTCTTTTTTTAATTTTATTTACTTATTTATTTATTTATGGCTGTGTTGGGTCTTTGTTTCTGTGCGAGGGCTTTCTCTAGTTGTGGCAAGCGGGGGCCACTCTTCATCGCGGTGCGCGGGTCTCTCACTATCGCGGCCTCTCTTGTTGCGGAGCAGAGGCTCCAGACGCGCAGGCTCAGTAATTGTGGCTCACGGGCCCAGCTGCTCCGTGGCATGTGGGATCTTCCCAGACCAGGGCTCGAACCCGTGTCCCCTGCATTGGCAGGCAGATTCTCAACCACTGCGCCACCAGGGAAGCACCCTGAAAGTATTTTTAATACCCTGAATTTGCACCGTTTTTCTCCCATGTTTCTTAGTGTCATTTTCCTGTGGAATATATATCTATGTATATATATAAAATATATAATTATATATGTTACTGGATCATCAGGCTGTACCACATATGTCCAACTCACTTATTGGTCATAATTAGTATATGTGCAGCAATGAAGCAGTCAACCTCCCATTAAAATGAATGCAGTTGAAGGACAAAGTTTGACTGAAATATGGCTTATGTCTTGTTGTGTCAGGTTTTCCAAATTTTACATAAATTTATACAATAACATAACAATGTACTGCCTTAAATTACAACATGAGCCTGAACCTAAATTAATAAATAAGCATCAAAATTTTTAAAAAATCAAATAGTAACAATACCTTAATTTTCTTCATTCTCATCAATATATGTGTTAGCATGCAATGGGAAAAAAATGCAAACAACAATTCTAATGATATATCCACTTAGGTGGTTGCTACCATCATCAGAGTGAGAACAGGGTGACTCAAATGACTTCATTTAAACACGGAGCTAAGTCTGAACAACTGTGGGAACTATGGTTTCAGAATAGAATGTCAGTGTCATAACCTTTAGAATGTTACTTATGTAACACAATTCTAGAGGAGGTGGGAGGAAGCATAAGACCAATTTCCTTATTTTTCCTAGAAATGAATCACTCAGTACTAGTGCGTGATTTATACATGGACTTCAAACAAATGACTTAGTGTCCTAACAGTCTTTTTTATTAAGTCTTTTATCATTTATTAGCAGTCTTTTATTACTTTTATTTACTTAACAGTCTTTTTTATTAACCATTTAGAGAACTTCTACACTACATCTTTAATATTGAAGAAACATTTAATATTTAATACTGAAGAAACATTTATCTGAAGTTCAGCAATTCCCGTCAATTTTATTTCCATTTCCTATTTTCCCTCCTGGTAAATCCAGGTAAAGCTAAATTTATTACACTTGTTAAAGCATTTGTTATAAGATTCCTTTTCATAAAACTTTTTAAGTTTGTCCTTCTAACTCATCATTTGGTTGGGATGATATTCACCTGATGGATAATTCTAACTGTTGTGATGATTATTTTGCCTTCTCTTTTTGTACTTTAATGTTTTGCTTGACTTCTTTAACATAATAAGCATTTGTCATTAGAACTGAAAAAATTCAAAAAATATGAATTCATTTACAGGTTCCATTTACATGAAACCTACTTTATTAGGTCTGATTTTAATGTATTTCAGCCAATAGAAACATATTTAAATAGGAGAATGAATTCAAGGAATCATGGTGAAAATTCTGGGCACTTTATTTTAATAAATGACTGTAAAATATATTAATATATAATAATTATATAATATTAAAATATACATATATTGTATATAATAGGTATTATATAATATTATATATAATAATAAATGTTAAATGAATGATATATTTTGGTAATAAAATAAGAAGTCGCCAAAAAAACAAGTGCAAGATTATGTCTTTGAAGAACTGGCTATACAAGTTTGGTGACTAGACAGTTACGTGAACTAGAGCTGAAAATTTAATTTTAAGGACTACATTGCTTTAAAGTCAGGGATCTCAGTGTCAGGACAGCCACACAGCTGTCATTGACTGTGTCGACAGTCCGTCTTCTCACATCAGGACACAGTGGCCTGAGTCAGGGGACTGCGGTGACTGGCATGTTTCCAAACAGTCAAGAAAAGGAAAAGGAAGAAACCATTGCTTCCCAGTAAGAAGAAAAGGAAGAGAGTGAGAAGACCGATCTTACTTTCCCTTAACGGACAAAAAGGGAGATAAAGTTTTGAATATGATTAAATGAAATGGTGGTGGGATATTCTGACAATCTCCTGAGCAGTTAAAACCAAGAGTGTGATTTCAGAAATGTATAAACTATGGTCTGAAATACCAGAATTAGTCTGCAGCATTTAGGACAGCACTCTGTAACTCTGAATGCAATTTTATGTATCTTTCAGGGTTGATTTTATTTTATTTCCAAAATAGAACATGAATCCTTCTCACTCTTGGAATTGAATGTTTAAAAATCTAATATATTTAATGGAATTCTTAACTCTCTAATTTTTTTTCAACGCTAGTTTTGTTCATTCTTAAAGGGATTTCACAAACTGTCACTATTACGTTATCTATTAATGTTGTTTTCACATCTTTCAGAAATAACTGGTAATAAGACCTCTGTAGCCATGGCTAGTTCTGACCTGAAACCAAAATCAGTAAGTCATGCCAAAAAGTGGTCAGAAGAGATAGAAAATCTGTACAGATTTCAACACGCAGGATATCGAGATGAAATTGAATATAAACAAGTGAAGCAAGTTTCTATGGTAAGATTTATGCCTCTACAAACCTGAACTCAAAATGAGTTTGTTAGGTGGTGAAAAGCACTAAAAAACAAACAAACAAACAAACAAAAAAAACAAACCAACCAAACAAAAAACCCACCGCCAACAAAGAACCAGAGAATATTAAAAGGGAATTCTACTCCAGCCCTCTCGTTTTACTGATGGGGAACTGAGGCCCAGAAGAATGATTTTCAGGCAGACTGGGGCAAGAGGTGGTTCCTCAGCACAGAAACATTAAGAATTTTCTAGCTTTTACTGACAACTGTGCTGTGAACCTTTTATGGTAGACCATCAAAGCAGAGTCATTTTCTCTCCCTAAGGTAATTCTATTATCAGATATTCAGTTTGCTGTGGAACTATTATTTCTTTCCTGTTTCTTTTTTACTTTAACCACAAATTATAAAGGGGTTAAGTTCTTTAGGTGACAAAATCTCCCGACTTTGGTTGTGTATTCCAGACTTTCTTGAGAGATTAGAGACATGGTTTTGCTTTTCAAAGACTATACCAAAATCTAGATATGGCCCCAGTTTATAATGTGATTTTTAAAATTCATTTATTCTACTGAATACTAGGAGGCTGAGTTTGGAAGGATATTATAGAATATGACATAGTATTCATAAATGTATTTTAACTTTTAGAGCTGAGGTTGCAACAAAGTGTTTATTATTAACTTGTTTTTTATTTTTGTTTTATGTTTTTATTATTAACTCACCATTGTTCAGAGGCTAATTCTTAGATGGGTTTTTCAGATCCCCATATTCTTTTTCTTCCTTCATTCTACTCTTTGATCTCTGCTTAACACGTCCTAAAAAAGTAGATAGGAAAAAAGATGGAGGCAATACAGAGCTAAAATGTAATAGATTCTTTCATTTAATGGATGTTAATTCCATAGAGATTATTAGGGGTGGTAAGGAATGAAAATAAACATACTGATCAAATGAGGATTTGATGGATGACTATGACTTTCACATATCCATTTCTTCATATCTACCAGCATTTTACTCTTTGGTCCCCATTACCAAAAGGGAGTTTTCATTACTCTATCATCTGTGGCTTCTAAATAGTTGTAAAACACAAGCATCAGCATTTTAATGCAGTTCAAAAATAAGCTTCATACACTTGCCTTAAGATTGGGATAGGCTATGCCCCTGAAAGGTGTGTAAGACCCAGGATCATATAGGCAAGGCGATCATACAGGCGCTGATGCACCTACACCACCACCTCAGAAACTGTTGTGATTGAGATCAGATAAGAGATAAGAGACTGAGATAAGATCAGATTTAAGGGAACACAAAGAACACCCTTAAAGGGGAAGTCCCAAAAAGCACCTGAGGGTTGTGTATGTGTGTGTGTGTGTGTGTCACAACCCGATCCACTATATGACTTGACAGTTGTAGAGAGGTTTTGCATTTCACTTCAGTGTATATCTATTGGGTACCTGCCATGTGCAAATTTCTGTGCCAGGTGCTTTAAAAAGATAAATATAAAAGCAAATGCCTGACCTCAAGAAACTTAGAGTACAGGATTTGGAATCAGTCTGCCCAGGCTTTGCATCCTGGCTCTCCTCCTTGGCTAGGGAACCCTGAACAAGGTTCATAACCCTTACTGAGCTCAAGTGTAAAATGGTGATGCCAGTGCCTGCTTTAGAAGATTGTCTCAGGAATTAAATGAAATCATGTGTTGCAAGTGCCTCGCACTGTAGTGCTCAGTAGTAGTTTGCTGAGTGAATGAATGGCGTTCAGTGAATGATAGCTTTTATTATTCCTGTATCTTGGAGTGGAAGATTAAGAGTGACGAACAATAAAAACTTACGCAAGTGAAAATACATGCCCCCCAAAATTAAAGGAAGATGAAATTTTCTTCCTTCAGGGACAATCTTCCAAAAGGGCTTCATGCCCCGAGAGGCATTTGCAGTGGGCCTTAAAGGACGGACAGGAGGGTAACTGAAGGCTTGCCTTGATTGGCAGCGGTCTGAAGGGTTTGGGTGATGTTCTTATCCTTACCTGAAGCACATGTCCTTATGGGCACTATTAATGCTTACTGATCTCCTGCCCAAGGAGAGCTGACTTGAGGACCATATCACACCCCTCCACCATTCTCTAAGGAATGAAGGTTTCCTAGGTTGAATGGGAGTGATGGGTAGAAAGCCAAGAAGAAAAAATTATGAAAGAGCAAAGGGTTATAGAAAGAAAAAATCCTAGAGGTTGATGAGACAGAACCAGTACCTCTGTTTGGAAGCCCCCCCTGATTTCCTAGGGTGAGGCAGCTGGAAGCAGGACCTCAGTCCTTGTCTTCTTTGAAGAAAGAATTCAGCAAAGTGACAGAGATTGTGAAGCAGATAAAGTGTTTATTGGGAGCAAAGTACGTGTTGAAGAACACACAGGCAGACTCAGAGTTGCGCGCAATAGGGGTGGCTGAGATCGCTTACATGGGGGCAGTCTTCTGGGTTACCTCTGGCCAATCGTCCTGTTCGTGCCCACATTTGGCCTGACTCAGGGTCCTTCCTGGTGGGTGCATACGCATCTCTCAGCCAAGATGGATTCCAGTGCGAAGGTTTCTGGGAGGTTGGCAGGACATATTATGGGCTGGTGGCTCCTCTCTCCTTTGGCCCCTCCCGAGACTGAGGATCTTCTCTGCGCACGTGTCCAGCCAGAAAATCCCCTTTGCCACAAGAATGAGAAAAATGTGGTCACGTTGTCTTCCACCCAATCAGGGCTCTGCTCTTGCTGGTCTCTTATCTCGAGGTGTCAGCAGGAGACTGGTTGCAGCTGCCCAGCCTGGGCCCGTCTGTCTCCTTCCTCAATCCCACATAAAGTGCTGCGGGTATTCTGAAGAAGCAGCAGTGTACTGTGTCTTCGCTGAATGAGGTGGTTGGGGGACCCTACTAAATGAGAGAGCCTGCTCTTGGCCCCAAGAGGAAGACAGCGGTAATGGTATCTTGAGAACTTCTTCCTTTCTCTGCTGAGGGTAATGGAATCAACAAAAAGCAGGCTTGACCTAAGCGATGGAGAGCATTGCTTTTCTCTATGATGTACGCGTCAGAGAGCCTGCCAAGGTTTACCAGTAGGCTGCTACCCGTTTTTGCTAACTCCTAAATAGTGAGACCGCAGAAGAAAGCGAAAATGTGTTGTTAGAAAATAAAGGATGTGTGTTCTTTTGTATTCGTGGCATTTTCGTGTTCCAGTTTGGAAGCTGTGATTTGTAAGTGAGGGATTGGAGAATGAGTAGCTGCCTGTAGAGATGATGTTGAAGAACAGGACTTGTTTTTATGCCAGGAACACAAAATCAGATTACTAGGGTTTTGACAGTGGTGGAGTACATGTCACACAATCCAGAAGCAACATACCTAACACAGCAAAAATGCATTGACCTGAGCAAGAAGGTATAACGCAAATTCAGAGAGGAAGGGGAGAAAAATGTCCAAACTAGATCAAGCCAAACGATCAAGTAAGCAAACCAATATGGCGAACGAGAAAGACTAGTGTGGAGAAGGTAAGAAGAGATTGCTAAGGACTATGTTCATGACCTCAAATTTCTATGAAAAATTGAGTTTTAAGGTGTGAACTTGAAACATGGACATGAGGAAATACATGTGTATTTCTCTAGATATAGAGATTTTCTAGATGTAGAGATTTAGATATCTCTAGTCTAACTGCTTCCTTTAGTCACCCCTGTGGCCTGGGCCTAGCCCTAATTTCCTCCTTGGGTATTATTTTTAGAAGTAAGTAAGTAATCATGCTTAAAATAGTTTGTAAACATAAGAAGGATAAAGTTTAGATTATTTTGAATGTTTTATCTTGGCTGCAGAGTAGAAATTTAAATCTAGAAATTGGGATCTAGGGAGAAGCACTGAATTAGTTGTCCTGCAGTATAAGGATACAACTTAAGTGTGTTGTGTGTTGTGTGTGTGTGTGTGTGTGTGTAAGATATCACTAAGAGCTCAAGTGTTTTTAAATTTAATTTTGTACTTTAATTGTTCGATGTGACTTGTGTTTTTAACTGTTTGATAGTGAAATATTATATAAAAAGAACATCAGCATTACAATATTTGTATTCTGGTTTTCAATATACAGGTAGATCGTTGGCCAGAGACAGGATATGTGAAGAAACTTGAGAGACGGGACAATACTTTCTATTACTACAACAGACAGAGGGAATGTGATGACAAGGAAGTCCACAAAGTGAAAATTTATGCTTACTAGCCTTACTTCTTGGTAATACCTGTCATTATCTTTTTAAAAATCCACTGTTTGATTCTACATCATGTAAGTGTCATTTTACAAAAGACTCCAAAATGCAGACTTCAATGGAATGTTTTGAGACACCAAAGCCATGAAACGTGGTCTCTAGTAATCATCCCGTTCTGTTCTAAAATATAACTGCAGTAGCATTCCATTGGTACCCGCCTTGCTCTGGTTCTTCCTGTTCTAACCGTGGTAGCATAACTACAGTAAGTCCTCTACATACAAACGAGTTCTGTTCTGAGAGCGCGTTCGTAAGTCCAGTTTGTTCCTAAGTCCAACAGACCTAGCCTAGGTACCCGACTAACACAGTCGGCTATATAGTACTGTACTGTAATAGGTTTAGAATACTTTTCACACAAATAATACATAAAAAAACGAACACAAAAAATAAAGAAAACATTTTTACTCTTACAGTACAGTCCCTTGAAAAGGACAGTAGTACAGCACAACAGCTGGCATCCAGGGGCTGGCATCGAGTGAGCGGGCAAGAAGAGTTACTGACTGGAGGAGGGAGAGGAGGTGGGCGACGGTAGAGCTGAAGGATCGTCAGCAATAGGAGACGGAGGGCAAGCGGCAATTCCACTCACGCCTGACACTGATGGAACGCACGTTCGCATCTTGGAAAGTTCGCAACTTGAAGGTTCGTATGTAGGAGACTTACTGTATTATGCAGGGGAAGAAAGAGCCCCACTTGAAACCATTGCAGCGGTTGTGTAGAGGTTAGTCCCCCGACGCCCATCACTTTGAACTGCCAGATCTGCATTCTGTGGCCCGAGGGGCTTTCTCTTGCCTCTGGAGTCCTTTGCCTCTCACTGAGTTGAGTGGAAATGCCAAGAAATGAGGGTGCCTGGGGCGGAGGTATCAAAGGCCCAGCCACCTGCTTCCGCAGGGAGGAATCAACCCGAGGTTAACCTTCGCTCACGTGCAGCAGTAACTCATTGGATGACGTAGGCAATTGGTTCTCTCCCGTCCTTGCCCCCTTCCCCCAGTCCCCTGCCAGCGGCTCCTTCCCTCCTGAATCACCTCCTGGTGGAGCCTCGCCCTGGGGTCAGCTTCTGGGTCCCGTCCCCGCCGCCGCCGCCAGGGAAGACATGTTCCAGTGCTGCCTGGCACCGCTGCAGGAACAGCCCAGTGCTAACGCGCAAAGAAGGCCGTTAACCCGGGAGACTGAAGAAGCGCCCCCACGCCAGTGAGCCTTGACGCTTTGAAGTTAACTAGCTGAAAGATATAATTTTCATTATAACTGTTTTGTCACTGATAAGACTTTTTGTTTCCATTGATAAGTTCTGACCTTTAAATAGATTTTGGGTTACGAGCTCACATCTATCAATTCATTCAACTTCAGGTCCTGTTTTCCAGAACTACCTGCCCCACGAAGCTCCGTTAGTTTTTCCCAGTTCAAAACTGTGCCTTTGGGACTTCCCTGGTGGCGCAGTGGTTAAGAATCCGCCTGCCAAGGCAGGGGACACGGGTTCGAGCCCTGGTCCGGGAAGATCCCACATGCGGCAGAGCAACTAAGCCCGTGCGCCACAACTACTGAGCCTGTGCGCCACAACTACTGAGCCTGTGCACCACAACTACTGAGCCTGCGCTCTAGAGCCCGTGAACCACAACTACTGAGCCCGTGCGCCACAACTACTGAGCCCGCGCGCCTAGAGCCTGTGCTCCACAACAAGAGAAGCCACCGCAATGAGAAGCGCGCGCACCGCAACGAAGACCCAACGCAGCCAAAAATAAATAAATAAAATAAATAAAAAAAGAAAGAAAAGGCAAGGCACTGACTGGGAGACTAAGTCTGCAAAACATACACAAAATAAAGGACTTATGTCCACAGTATGTAATGAATTCTCAATATTAAGACAGGACAATTAGAATTAGGCAAAAGATGTGAACATCTAAAAAACAAAACAAAAGTGTGCCTTTTCAGAACAAACACATCGTGGAAAGGATAAATAGACTGGTAAGCCTCTTTTATGCCTTTCCCATGCTGCCCGGGGTCATCTTATTTAGCACTTGTTTCAAGTCATTTATCTGTACGCCTATGGTCAGGATTTCTGTCACTGTCTTCCAGGTTTGGCACACCACTAGGTGCTGAGCATAGGAGGTCTTCTGAACTTGCTAATGCATTAAAAAAAAAAAAAAAGAAAAATTTACCGTGGTAGAATAATTGCCCGCAAAGGCAGCCACATCCTTATCCCTGGAACCTGTGGATGTGGTACCTTATATGGCTAAAGAAACACTGCAGATGTGATTAAGAACTTGATATGCAGACATTATCCTGGAAAACCTAGGGGGACCCCATGTAATCACCTGGGTCCTTAAAGAGGGGAGAAGGCAAGTCAGAGTCAGAGAAGATGTGATGAAGGAAGCAGAGGCCTGAGACATGCAAGGAAGGAGCCAAAAGCCAAAGAATACATAAAGCCCCAAGAGTCTCCGAAAGGAACACAACCCTGCCAACCCCTTGGTTTTACCAGATAAGACCCATTTCAGACTTCTGGCTTCCAGAACTGTAACAGAATAAACTCATGTTGTTTTACACTCCTCCGTTTGTGGTGATGTGTTACAGCGGCGGTAGGAAATGGACACCGACGTGGAATAGATGAAGCCAGTAACCATCCAGAGTCTCGAAGTCAGCACGAGTGTCAGCCATGGCCTGCCACTTTTGACATTTTGCTACAGGTTCAGATTCAATCCAAGGAAGTTGGTCAGGCAGTTTTTATCTGGAAAGCTCTCAGTAATTAGCTCCAATGTTCTAAATGCGATGGTATCGCTCTGCAGCGAGACTCACTTGAGAAACATGGCCCTTGGGACCATGAGATGCAGTTTTCATTCGCTGAGTCCGTGTGACCAGTGCTTTCCCAATGTGCCTTATGGTGAGCATAGCGGGTGCCAATCTTTCTTAAAAAATGGGTAAGCCACTTTCTTCTCAGCTCCTTTTTGGCCACTTTTCATAAGTGCTTGTGCCAGCTAACCAATATGGTGCTGTGGAGAGCGGCATTGGCAATCACTCATAGTAGGGTGTCTGTTCTGTGTTGGGACTTGGCCCACAGGCTTTGGTCCATGATGGGAAGAGAACCCCAATCTTGTTCCATACTAGATACTGGGAAAGAGCTGTTCTAACACACAGTTGCCAGTTTCAGACTGAAGCAGCAAGAGGGCCAGGCTATGCAGCTTGGTAGGGCATCCCCAGTATGAATGAGCACTTGGGGAGGACCCCTCTCTCCTGGGGATGAGAAACCTGTTTAGTTTCTACCATTAAGTTGCACTTGGTGATGCTTGTCAAGAAGCAGCTGATAATTCACTAACCATGTATTCTTCCACATTCATTGGTTCTCAAGCCTGGCTGTGCACTGGAATAGCACAAGGAATTATTTAAACAATACTGATGCCTGGACCCCACCCCATTCCAGTTAAACCATAATCTCTGGGGTCAGATCATAGAAAAAAACTATACACACACACACACACACACACACACATCTGTCCTCAGTTGCTAGCACAGAGTTCCTGAAACCCTTGTAACTGAAACAGGAGGGAAGGGGGCAGGGCACAACCTTTAAAAGAATGACATAGCCCGAGGACACGACATAAACTGATTAGAACCAAATAGGTCCAAGATGGCGGATGAATCAACTTCCACTAGACCTTGAGTCTCAGTAAACACTCATTGTAACACATCAGCAAGCTAAATGACACACCCACAGGCAATATGACAGTTCTGAGGCTGACCATAAAGGTCAAAAAGTGGGCCGTGGCTCAATTCCTGGAAAGCCCTACCCCTTCCCCAAAATAGCTGGAATACTCCTCCCACTCATTAGCCCGTGAAATTACCCACCCCTATGAAGACAGAGAACCCCATACCCTGGTGCTGCTCTCGCCTTCTGAGAAGATGCCCACACTCTGCCTGTGCAGTGTGTATCTCTCTACATAAACCCACTTCTTACCTGTCACTTTGTCTCTCACTGAATTCTTTCTGCGATAAGACATCAAGAACCTGAGCTTCATTAAGTCCTGAGACCAGATGTGCAATCTAAGTTAGAAGAATGTGGGTTCAAGTCCCAGTCTGGGTTTTGGCTGGGTTCGAGTCCTAGCACATGGGTGGGTTCAAGTCCCAATCTGGGTGGCACAGTTTCATAACTTCCTAAGTGTGAGACCCCCCAGAAGCATCTCTTGTTCTCATATTCATCTCTGACCCCCGTCTCTGACACAGGGCTCCTAAAATCCTTGTAAATTCCTAAGTGACAAGAGGACTGGAGCATCTTTTGTTCTACTGAGGCGACTCTGGGTGAGCTCCTGGATGGGGGCTGGTCACCAAAAAGATCAAGCTTGGAATTTTCAGCCCTAACCCCACATCCTCCAGAGAAGGGAGAGGGGCTAGAAATGGAGCTAAGGATACGTCATGCCTAGTGACGAAGCGTCCGCAAAATCCCAATAGCAGAGCGTTCAGGCAGCTTCCCAGGGTGCGGGACAAACATCTGTACGGAGAGGGTGCCATGCCCCAACTCCACAGGGACAGAAGCTCCCGACCTTGGAAACTTCCCAGGCCTCACCCAACTTCCACGCTGGTTTCCCAGCCTCCGCTCTCGTCCCTTCCGACCCATTACCTTCACTGCAGCCAGAGTGAGCTTTCTAAACCGCAAATCCGAAAGCTGCCTCGCTGGTAAAACTCTTGGAAGTTCCCTATCATTCTGAAAATGAAGCATCGATGCCAGGCAGTGTTCCGCATGGCCCTTCATGACCTTGTCATTGTTTATTCCTTGGGCGTCTTCTCTGAAAGCTTCCAACCTCCACACCTAATTGACCTGTTTTCAGACTGTTAAGGCTTCTCATTGGCTGCATGTGGCTCTCCCCACAAGCCAGCCTGGTGCTTTTTTCCTGGTTGGCTTCCACTCTTCCTTCTTGCTCAACTGGGCCACATTTCAGAGGAAGACTTTCCTCACGGTCTCCACCGCCTCCAACCTGGGTGAGGGGTCCCTCCCCTGATAGGGCCCTTTTATTTCAGCACTTGTCACACTCTGTTTTCTCACGCCCCTTGTCTCCTTACAAGACTATGAAGTCAAGGAGGCAGAACTGCCCGTGTTTATCTGTCTTTGTGTCACTTAGCACTGAAGGTCTAGTATGGATGGGTGGGTGGATGAATGAATGAATAATACTAATACTAAACAAACTAGTAAGAATAGTACTAATGGGGCTTCCCTGGTGGCGCAGTGGTTGAGAATCTGCCTGCCAATGCAGGGGAAAACGGGTTCGAGCCCTGGTCTGGGAAGATCCCACATGCCACGGAGCGACTAGGCCCGTGAGCCACAACTACTGAGCCTGCGCGTCTGGAGCCTGTGCTCCGCAACAAGAGAGGCCACGATAGTGAGAGGCCCGCGCACCGCGATGAAGAGTGGCCCCCACTTGCCGCAACTAGAGAAAGCCCTCGCACAGAAACGAAGACCCAACACAGCCATAAATAAATAAATAAATTAAAAAAAAAAAAAAAAGAATAGTACTAATGACTAATAACTAACAAAATAGAATTCTATTGTTACAACTGAGGTAGAACTCTATGATATAAAGGTAGGAATAATTTATTACCAGAATAAGTTGGTAATAATTTATTACCAGAATAAGTTTTCCATTGGAAAATGGAATCCAAGTGGATTCCGAAATGGAAACTCTGGATAAATTTCTATTTCTTTTTTTTTTTTTTTTTTCATTTGAAAGAGGTACACGTTCATTAAACAACATTTAGGAAATTATCCTGAGTAGGAAAAATTAAGTCACCTATGGTTTCATGCTCAAATACAAAATATATTACAATGTTGGTGTATTTCTTTCTAACCAAAAGGACTACAGCTAACATTTGAGACTCCCGAATTCTCACCGTAACCCCATATAGCACAGAGAGGTTCAGTAACTGGCCCCAGGTCACAGAGCTGGTTAGATGGTAGAGTTGGGAGATGAACTCAGCATGTTGGCTTCAAAGCCCTCACTGTACCTTTCTATTCATTCTAAACTATAGCTACCTAGAAGTTTTGCATTGAGGAAAAGCTATTCTACTTTTGCTTAATTTATCTTGTTATTTTATGTCTTTCACAGAATGATTTTTTAGTGGTGTACAGAGTTCCTTTTGTTACCACACATAATCTATAAAACAAAGATGAAAACTTTAATGAAAACTGCCCTGGGGCCACATGGATACTGACCAGCATCTTTACTGTATTGCCTTATTGCCCAGAAGGTAACAGGCAGTTTGTGGAAATCTTAGCATGATGCTTCTCAACAAGAACACAGATAAATCCTGTAAGTGAAAACTATCCCAACAGAGAATTTTGTGACTTGCTGGTCAAAGTGCCACATACATTAGGCTTCTCACTACTGCCATTTCTGGCATGAGAAGGGATTTCTGAAGGGGTTCTCAGCAGGCATGAGGTCAAAATGTTCTTAAATTCAGAGAAGTGGAAATTAAATTCCTCTCTGCCTTTCTATCTCATGAGAAAAACAGCTTTCTTCATTCTGATACCTATCAAGGAAGGAAAGTATTGATCTCGTTCAGCGATTTTACTGACTTTGGATTTTGTATTTAGCAAGAATAATTGCTAGAAATCAGTGGTTCCTGACTTTTTAAGGGTCATAAGTTCAGATTTCTGGATGTACTTAATCAAGATACTGGGTGACAGAAAGGGTCAAATCCTTTCCTGAGTTAAAAATCTAGGCATATAAGCATGACCGACTCCTTCTTTTTCTTTACCATTAACATATGCATAGAAAGAAAGCGGTAGAGGATAAGGAAGGAAAGAAGAGAGGGAGGAAGAGAGGGCAGGGGGAGGGGAGAGGTGTGGACATCGTAAAGGAGACAGACAGACAGACAGACAGGGACAGGTAATGTGGAAATTTAGGGAAAGCTGCTGGCGGTGGGAGCCTGCTGGCTGTTCATCAAAGCCCCTCCTCTTAGTTAAGTGAGCTGGGGACAGATAGCCACCCATGGCCCTAAGGAGCGTATGGACCTTTTCTAACTCAAGGAGGGCTGCCCCTCCCAATAATCCTTCGCACGTGGAACTGCTAGTAGAGAAAGAGGTGAAGAAATTTTTACAGGAGCCACGGAAGGCAAGGAACTCCAAAAGAAAAGGCAGTGACGGGAGAAGGCCAAGGCCCTCCTGGGGTCTAATGGTGGTGAAGGAAAGCTAGCCCGTGGCAGAGTGTGCTGAGGCCGGAAGCAGCCTGCGGCCTGCCATCTTGGTCTGGTAGGTACTCTCCACGATGGACAAATGACTTGTCATCCTGGGAGTGCCCACCCTGGGTACCACTGCAGCCGTTGCTGACACTGCAGAGTGTCTGAGGCTGTAGAGTCAGTTTTCCACTGGGAAGCCCTGAGAGTTGAAAAGCTGGGGTCCTTCGTTCACCTTGCTGGAAGCAGGAGTTGAGGAGGAGCCGGGAGAGAATGCAGCGAGGGAAGGCGCCGCACCTTCTAGGAACGTGGAGAAAAGCAACCGGAGGGAAAAGGAGGCCACAGACCAGAGAAAGCTTGGCCTGTTGGAGCAGTGACGTTCCAAATCCTGGGAATGGCACCGACTACACCATCTTCCGTGCCCTGTTTTTCTTCCGAGTCTAAAGCATCTCATCCTTTCTTTTTGTGGGGCTGGGTTGAGGCCCCAGGAGGAGGTACGGAGGTAGAACTGACCCGGTGGGGCGGAAGGAACCACAGGCGCATCGCATACCATTTTCCAACTTGGCAAGTCATGAAATCGAAGAATGTCAGAACTAAAAGGAGCCTTGGAGACTGCATGGCCCAGCACCCCTCCTTTCCTCGTTCATACTGTCCTCGGATCTCACACCCATCCCCTGAGGCAGTGGAGGAAATCCAGGTCCACAGAGGTGTGTGGTTTGCCACTGCCTCAGGGTGGCTGAGATGGGAGAAGGAGCCCAGACTCCTCCAGCTCCCCACAGCGGTGTCGGCTCAGGGGGGAGGCCACTAAGGAAACACTGCAGATGCACCTTTCAAGAGGCCCTCGTCTGGGGAATTCCCCGGTGGTCCAGTGGTTAGGACTCCGAGATTTCACTGCGGAGGGCGTGGGTACGATCCCTGGTTGGGGAATTAAGATCCCACAAGCCAGGAGGTGCAACCCCAAAAAAAGAAAATGTACAGTTAATCAGCCTGTTCCGGAGGCTGATTACCACGGATTACCACTCCATCCCAGCAGACTGAAAAATCAACAGTTCTTCTGAGATCCCTAAGGGAGGGAGGCAAGGACACAGGACAAACTGCTGTCCCCAAGGTTGGAGAGACAGCTTCTGGGAGCAGAGACTCACGCGTGGAAACCTCCATGGGAGCCGGCGCTCAGGCAGGAACCCCTGGACCGCGATTCACAGAGCCCTGGAGGCTACATGTGGACAAGCCCGGGAGTTACGAGCCCAGTCACAGGGGCTCCCACGCTTGTGTGAGTTTTACCCCCAGGAGCGCAGTCAGGTTCCCACAGAAGAGAGCGGCGAAAAATCCCCTCGTGCTTCTGGTAGAGGGAGGGGAAGAGGAATCATTTCTGAAATCGGCCAGATGTTCTGTGTTGCTTAACAAGGCCTGTCCTCAGCAGAAACTAGTCAACCAGAGCCTAAGCAGCTGGGCTACGGTCAGAGCGTAACTAATCTGGGGGAAAGAAATACCTGGCTCCAGCCCCCGTTAGCCATCTGTTCACTTCTGTGAGCTCACGGTCCAGGGGCGCAGGCTCACTAAAAGCCTGAGGTCGGATCACAGGACCCTGCAATGCCTCCTGCCCCACACGCCTCACCACCGCATGACCAAAGGCCTACTTACAGCAGCTCCTTTTACCCAGGACATCACGTCTGGCTATCAAGAAAAAACTACAAGGCATTCCAAAAGGCCAAAAACGCGGTTGGAAAAGATACAGCAAGCATCAGAGCCAGACGTGGCAGGGACGGTGGAATGATCGGGCCTGGGATTTGAAACAACTATGATTAATATGCTAAGGGCTCAAATGGACAGAGTAGACAGCGTACGAGAACAGACGGGCAATGTAAGCAGAGATGAAATCCTAAGAAAGAACCGAGAAGAATCAAAAACGCTGCGACAGAAATGAAGAATGTCTTTGACGGGCTTATTAGTAGACTGCACGTGGCTGAGGACAGAATCTCTGAGCTTGAGGATATAGCAGTGGAAACCTCAGAGGCCCCCCTAAACCTGAAAAGCAAAGAGAACAAAGATGGAAAAAACAGAACAGAACGCCTGAGGACTGTGGGAAAACTACGGAGAATATAATATATGTGTAATGGGAGCACCAGAAGGAGAAGAGAGAAAGAAACAGAAGAAATATTTGAAACAATAATGACTGAGGATTTCCCCAAGTCAACAGCAGGGGCTAACCCACAGGTCCAAGAAGCTCAGAGAACACCAAACAGGATAAATGCCCCCAAAACGGCACCTTGGCAAATCATTTTCAAACTACAGAAAATCAAAGATGAAAAGAGCCAGAGAGGAAAAATTACCTTACCTGTAGAAGAACAAAGGACCGAATAATAAATAAGAACATCGATTTCCCTACATCTTTGCCAGCCCTGAAATATAACCATACTTTTTCATCCCCAACAATCTGAAAGGTAGAAAAAAATCTCACTGTAGATTTAATGTTCCTTTATTTAACCAGGAGTGGGGCTACATATCTTTTCATGTGTTTATAGGCCATTTATATTTTTCCACAAATAGCTCATTCATATCCTTTTTCCATTTTCCATCTTTTAAAAAAATGATTTGTAGGTGCCCTTTATAAAAGCATGGATAGAACCTGTCATTTATTAAGAATTTTTACTTTGGGCACTTTAATCTCATTTAATCCTCACAACAGGCCTATGAGAGATACTACCCTCTGCTTATATTCCATTGCCTAGTTTGTTGTCTATTGTTCAGACTGCAAATACTTTACCCAGTTTAGTTTTTAGCATTCAGCTTAATTTATGGTATTTTCTCCTTTATAGACACTTAAAATTTTTATGGGGTCTAGTATTTAAAATTTTCCCTTATGGCTTTACGGCTATCTTGCTTAGAAAGTCTTCCCAATTCCAAAATTACATAAGTATCCTCCTATAACCTTTTCTCTTTTAGCTTTATAACTTTTGGGGGAAAATATTTAGCTTTCTAATTCATTTAGAGTAAAATGCGTACAGGGGGTCTACACGGGCAGACTTCATTCCCTGGTGGCCTCTTCAGCAAATATGCAGCCCATTTCTCCTGAGCTGTCCACGGACAGTGGAGCATCTGAATGGGGCAAAGGAATGGTCCAGGAATCCTGCATGCCCACAGCTCCTGGGCCTGAAGTCTCTACATTTGGGAGGCACTGAACTTAAGCGGCCTCTTCATTGTAAGTGCTGGTCTTTACTCTGTTTGACAACAACTCTGCCCGAGAACAAGACTTCTCCAAGCTGTACGGCCAAGGCAGGGAGCCAAAGGCCAAGCCCGCAGTCTGGCTGACTCAGGAGAGGCCCACCCCAGCCCTCGGGGCAAACAGCAGGTGTAGGGGTCTCTGGCAACTTGACTCATATTGGAGAGATTCCAGGAGAACACACTGGATGTACTAAAAGTCACTGAGAGGGGATGCGGTGGTAGCTTTGAAGGGCAGGTTCTCAGAGAATTCGCCAATCTCATGTGTCTGTAGCACGACCACCCTGCACTCTGGCAAAAATGGTCAGCTCACTAAAAAAAAAAAAAAAAAAAAAAGCTGGAGTCTTAAATACCTCCCTATAAAGTTGCACTTGTAGGTGGTTTTTTGAGACCCTCAGCCAACGCGGTCCTGCTGAGATTGTGTCTACACCACTGTCCAGAGTGCAGGGCCCAGGCTGCGGCAAAGGGCCCTCTTCCTGAGGGGGCTTCTTGCTCACTTTTCCTCCTAATTTCCTGGCTGCCCCTTCCAAGCTTCCCTTGGATTCGATACTAGTGAATCCCGGAGCTCTGTCCTTCCTCACCCATTTTCTTGTCGCTGTTAACCTGAAACCCACTGACCCTTACAGAATCTATGGGTGGGTTTGAGAGAGGGCGTCCACAACCCTCACCTCCACTCCCACAATGGCACCAGGCACCAATACAATAAATAGGCATGGGCAATTCTTCTAGAAAGAGGGTCCGCAGTACATGTCTGCTATGGCGTGGAGTCTCTTACGCCTCCCAGCCTCCACTCCCAGTCGAGACCACTGTTCTCCGTTCTCTCCAGGCCTTCTCATGCCCTCCCCTTGAGGCAGACAATCCCCAAATCTACTCCCAGACACGCTCCTGGGATCCGGATCCCTACAGCCAAATACTCCCTGGAAATCCCCCCACAGATGCCTCACAGATACCTTAAGAATCCAAAACTAAACACACCACCTTTCCCCCAAATGCACTCCTCCTGTTTTCTGTCTCTAGAAATGACATCGCCACACACCCCGTCTGCTGCCTAAGCCAGAAAGCTGGGAGTCATCCTGTTTGTAGCTCTCCCACACTCCTCATATCTAATAAATCACCAAATCCCATGGACTCCAGGGGTGGAAGCAGCTGTGGCACACAATGCACAGTGCAGAGTGTGGTGGCGTGTACTGGGGTTTCAGAGCACAGCTTCTGGAGCCAGACTACCTGGGTCTACTCCTTACCAACATGTGTCTTTTACTCACTTAACATCTCCGTGCCTTAGTTTCTTCATTTTCAAAATGTAGATAATAATAATACCTTGGGAATTCCCCGGCAGTCCAGTGGTTAGGACTCCGTGCTTCCACTGCAGGGGGCACGGGTTCAATCCCTGGTCAGGGAACCAAGATCCCATAAGCCTCACAGTGCAGCCAAAAAAATAAATAAAATGAAATAATAATATAATTTTATAATATTTTATAATAATAAAATAACAATAATAATACCTTTATCATGTGGGGAGAAGAATGTCCACATAATTGTGAAAATTAAGACTTAATACAGGGACTTCCCTGGTGGTGCAGTGGTTAAGAATCCGCCTGCCAATGCAGGGAACACGGGTTCAAGCCCTGGGCCGGGAAGATCCCACATGCCACGGAGCAACTAAGCCCGTGCGCCACAACTACTGAGCCTGCACTCTGGAGCCCACGAGCCACAACTACTGAGCTCATGTGCCACAACTACTGAGAAGCCACCACAATCAGAAACCCGCGCACCGCAATGAAGAGTAGCCCCCGCTCGCCACAACCAGAGAAAGCCCGTGCACAGCAACGAAGACCCAACACAGCCAAAAATAAATAAATAAAATAAAATAAATTTATATAAAAAAAAACTTAATACATATTAAAAGCATGAGTGATGCCTGGCCCTTAGTAACTGTTCTTTAAGTGTTTCCTAATGTTAGGACTACCCCAAGTATCATCCTTTCTCTCCTAGGTCATTACAAGAGCCTCCTAACTTTCTCTTTGCCGTGACCTTGTAGTCAGAGCCATCATCCTGAAAGGTGATTCTGGTCAGTGTACCTTTCCATGGATTCTCACCGTTCTTAAGATCAAGTCCCAAATCTTTCAAATTGCTTGCTCACAAGGTCATTCACAATCTGTCTCCTACTTATACCCTTGCTTGTTCTTCCACCATCTTCCCATCCACGCTCTGCCCTCCATCCATATACAAATCCAAATCCTTTCAGTTTCTGAATTGACCATGCACCATCTCACTTCTGGGGCTAAGGCACCTGTTGTTCTTTCTGCCTTGTTCTCTGGCACTCCATCCTCCATGCCTTCTTTTCCACTGCCTAGCTGGTAGCTAGTCATCTTTCAGAACTTGTTTCTTCTGTGCCAGAGCCTGGCAGTGAATATTTTACATTTGAAATTATTTTAAAATCATAAGAGTAATATCTTCTTAGATATGTCTCATACATACAGTATTTAACCAAAACTGACAATTTTGCATCATACCTAGAGAATTCAGTCCATTAATATGTAATATAAAACACAGTCACCGATATTTGGGGTTTAAATCTGCTACCTTGTATTTTCTGCTTGTTTTACCTGTTCTATGTTTTTCCTTACTTTTCTCCTTTCTTTCTGATTCACTAAACATTCCTCTCTTCCAGTTTGGGTGGCATATCATGTGTTTCTGTTCTTTTAAAGACTTGCCTTAGAAATTAAAACATGCATATTTATTAAACTCTAAATTAAAAAAAACCTCAAAGATACTATAAGGAAATTCCTTTACTTGCTCCTGACATATACATTATTTTTTGTTCAATATTTAATTCCATATATATTTTAAGGCCAACTAGAAATTACAATTATTATTTTATGCAACTAATGTTTATTTACATTTGCTCACATATTTACCACTGTGTTTTTTATTCCTTCTTGCATCTCAAATCTTCCATCTGCAGTCATTTACTTTCTGCCCAAAGTATGTATTTCCTTTAAACTTTCATTTAGTGAATGTCTTCCAGGTGGCAAACTTAGTTTAAAAGACATTTGAAAATGTCTTTACTTTGCCCTGCTTCTTTTGTTTATAGAAGTATAGTTGATTTACAATATTATATTAGTTTCAGGTGAACAGCATAGTGATTCAGTATTTTTGCAGATTATACTTCATTTTAAGTTATCACAAGATAATGGCTATAATTCCCTGTGCTATACAATATACCCTTGTTGCTTTCTACTTTATACACAGTAGTTTGTATCTCTTAATCCTATACCCCTAATTTGTTCCTCCCCCTTCCCTCTCCCCTTTGGTAACCCCAAAGTTTGTTTTCTATATCTGTGGGTCTGTTTCCGTTTTGAATATACATTCATTTGTATTATTTTTTAGATTCCACATATAAGTCATATCATACAGTGTTTGTCTTTCTCTGTCTGACTTATTTCACTAAGCATAATATTCTCTATGTCCATTCATGTTGCTGCAAATGGCAACATGAATTTCATTCTTTTTTATGGCTGAGTAATATTCCATTGTGATATATATTATACACATACACACACACACACATATATATCATATCTTCTTTAACCATTTGCCTGTTCATGGGCACTTGGGTTGCTTCCATGTCTTCTCAATTGTAAATAGTACTGCTATGAACACTGGGATGGATGCAGCTTTTCAAATTAATGTTTTCATTTTTTCCAGATATATATGCTGGATCATATGGTAGCTCTATGGACGAACCTCTGTACTGTTTTCCATAGTGGCTGCACCAATTTACATTTCCACCAACAGTGTACAAGGGATCCCTTTTCTCCACATCCTTACCAACATTTGTTATTTGTAGACTTTTTGATGACAGCCATTCTGACAGATGTGATGTGATATTGCATTGTTGTTTTGATTTGTATTTCTCTAATAATTAGTGATGCTGAACATCTTTTCATGTGCCTTTTAGCCATCTGTATGTCTTCTTTGGAAAAATGTCTACTCAGTTCTTCTGCCCATTTGTTGATTCGGTGGTTTTTTTGTTTTTGTTTTTGTTTTTGATACTGAGTTGTATAAGCTATTTATATATTTTGGATATTAACCCCTTGTCAGTCACATCATTT
Organism: Balaenoptera ricei; assembly: GCF_028023285.1. Classification (NCBI taxonomy): domain Eukaryota; kingdom Metazoa; phylum Chordata; class Mammalia; order Artiodactyla; family Balaenopteridae; genus Balaenoptera; species Balaenoptera ricei. The sequence continues at coordinate 7,365,961 of NC_082640.1, read as the reverse complement.
GCAAATATTTTCTCCCATTCCATAGACTGTGTTTTCATTTTGTCAATGGTTTCCTTTGCTGTGCAAAAGCTTTTAAGTTTAATTAGTTCCCATTTGTTTGTTTTTGCTTTTATTTCTTTTGCCTTAGGAGACAGATCCAATAGTTATTGCTACGATTTATGTCAAGGAGTGTTCCACCTATGTTATCTTCTAGGAGTTTCATGGTTTCAGGTCTTACATTTAGATCAATAAACCATTTTGAGTTTACTTTGTGTGAAGGACTGTTCTGATCTCATTGTTTTACATGTATCTGTCCAGTTTTCCCAGCCCCACTTGTTGGAGAGACTGTCTTTTCTCCATTGTATTTTCTTGCCTCCTTTGCTGTAGATTGTTTGACCATAGGTGTGTGGGTTTATTTCTGGGCTCTCTATTCTGTTCCATTCATCTACGTGTCTGTTTTTGTGCCAATACCATGCTGTTTTGAATATTGTAGCTTTGTAGTATAGCCTGAAGTCTGGGAGGGTGATGCCTCCAGCTTTGTTCTTTTTTGTCAAGATTGCTTTGGCAATTCAGGGTCTTTTGTGGTTGCATATGAATTTTAGGATTATTTGTTCTAGTTATCTGAGAAATGTCATGGGTATTTTGATAGGGATTGCATTAAATCTGCAGATTGCCTTGGGTAGTGTGAGCATTTTAACAATATTAATCCTTTCAATCCAAAAGTATGGGATAGCTTTCCATTTCTTTGTATCATATTCAATTTCCTTCATCAATGTTTTATAGTTTTCAGAGTATAGGTCTTTCACCTCTTTGGTTAAGTTTATCCCTAGGTATTTTGTTTTTTTTTGATGTGATTTTAAGTGGGATTTTTTTTTTTACTTTCTCTTTCTGATATTTCATTATTAGTGTATAGAAATGCAACAGATTTTTGTACATTAATCTTGTATCCTGCAACCTTGCTGAATTCATTTATTAGTTCTAAGTTTTTGGGTGGAGACTTTAGGGTTTACTATATAAAGTATCATGTTATCTGCAAATAGTGACAGTTTTACCTCTTCTTTTCCAATTTGGATATATTTTACTTCTTTTTCTTATCTGATTGCTGTGGCTCAGACTCCCTAATAATACTATGTTAAACAGAAGTGGCAAGAGTGGGCATCCTTGTCTTGTTCTTGAATTTAGTGGGGAACACTTAGCTTTTTACCATCAAGTATGATATTGGCTGTGGGTTTGTTGTAAATGGTCTTTATTATGTTGAGATATGTTCCCTCTATACCCATTTCAATGAGAGTTATATCATAAATGGATGTTGAATTTTGTCAGTTGCTTTTTCTGCATCTATTGAGATGATTATGTGATTTTTATCCTTCCTTTTGTTAATGTGATGTATCACACTGATTGATTTGGGAATGTTGAACCATCCTTGTTACCCTGGAATAAATCCAACTTGATCATGGTGTATGATCTTTTCAATATGTTGTTGGATTTTGTTTGCTAACACTTTGTTGAGGATTTTTGCATCTATATTCATCAAAAATATCAGTCTATAATTTTCTTTTTTGTAGTGTCTTTGTCTGGTTTTGGTATCAGGGTAATGATGGCCTCCTCAAATAAATTTGGGGGTGTTCCATCCTCTTCAATTTTTGGATAGTTTGAGAAGGATTGGTATTGGTTCTTCTTTATAGGTTTGGTCGAATTCCCTTGTGAAGCTGTCTGGTCCTGGACTTTTGTTTGCTGGCAGTTTTTTAAATTACAAATTTATTTTCACCTCTAGTGATCGGTCTGTTCAAATCATCTGTTTCTTCTTGACTCAGTCTTGGCATATTGTATGTTTCTAGAAATGTGTCCATTTCTTCTAGGTTATCCAATGTGTTGGCATATAACTGTTCATAGAATTCTCTTATAATTTTTTGTATTTATGTGGTATTGGTTGTTATTTATCCTCATTCATTTCTTATTTTGTTTATTCGGGTCCTCTCTCTTTTCTTCTTGGTGAGCCTGGCTAAAGGGTTATCAATTTTGTTTATCTTTTCAAAAAACAGCTCTTGGTTTCATTGATCTTTTCTATTTTTCGATCTCCATTTTATTTATTTCCTTTCTGATCTTTATTATTTCCTTCCTTCTGCTGACTTTGGGCTTTGTTCTTCTGTTTCTAATTCTTTTAGGTGGTAGGTTAAGTTGTTTATTTGAAATTTTTCTTGTTTCTTGGGAAGGCCTGTATCACTATAAACTTCCCTCTCAGAACTGCTTTTCTTGCATGTCATAGATTCCAGAAAGTTGTGTTTCCATTTTCATTTGTCTTGAGGTATTTTCTGATTTCCTCTTTGATTTCATTACTGACTTATTGGGTTTTTAGTAGCATGTTGATTAGTCTCCTCCACATGTTTGTTCTTTTCCCATTTTTCTTTGGTAGTTGATTTCTAGTTTCATACCATGTGGTTGGAAAAAATGATTGATATAATTTCTATCCTCTTAAATTTGTTGAGGCTTGTTTTGTGGCCTAGTATGTGATCTATCCTGGAGACCGTTCCATGTGCACTTAAAAAGAATATGTTTTCTGCTGATTTTGGCTGCAATGTCCTATAGATATCCATTAAGTCCAACTGGCCTATTTGTCATTTAAGACTACTGTTGCCTGATTTTCTGTCTGGATGATCTGTCCATTGATGTCAGAGGGTATTAAGGCCTCCTACTATTATTTTTTTTCATTACTAACAGTGTTTTTATTTACAAAGAATTATTTTTATTTGGCTGTTTGGAAAACCACTAACGTTTTTCACTTTAGTAAACATTAAATAATAAACAAGATGTTATACAGTACTTTGGATAACTTCTTCCATCAGTGTAGTGCAATGTATTATGGGCACCTAAAAGTGAAATTTTCTATTATTTTCCCCTTTCATCTCCAGCTGTGCAGTTATATGACCAAAAAGGAAATGAATCATTAAAAACTGGATCTAAAGCCATATTTTCTGGCCCCTACTCAAAGGCTTACTGATTTATATTCCCCCTCGGCCCTGCCTCCACCGAATTAAATGATGAAAGACGTTCTATTGTATCTATTGTCCCAAAAACAATACCATTTTGTGGGACTTGGGAGATTCCAATTGATAAGAGAAACTTATACCATTAGGTGAAGGAAAGGTCCTGGCAGTGGTGTTGGGCATGGCGCTCTTTTTCTGTAGCCAAGTTAAGTTGTCACACACGTTGCAGAGGGAATGCACCATATAAATATCTCTCTCAACTTTGTTCTTTGTTATGGTCTCTTTAAAAACCTGAAATATCATCCATTAAGTAAGTGAAAGCGTTATACCCTTACCAAGAAAAAAAATACACACCACCACATTAGGACATTATTGAGATATTAAAATATCTGCCCATCATACTCTTGGAATAAATAGATTTTTAAATTTTGTCTTTTTTTTGTTTTTGTTTGTTTGTTTGCTTTAATACTGCTGGGTATGCCATAAAGGGAGAGACATTTTCATGAGCTCAACATTTGGTGGTTTCCCCCTTTTGATTCCTCTCTATTAGGAAGCCAAGAGGGAAATACCTATATTAGACCTTAGCCTAGTCCAAGTTACTTAGTTCTGGAATTTTCATTACATAGTAATAGGATCAAAACATCTTTGGGGAGATGCTGTAATCTGTCACTCTACCTTAAGGTAAGAACATCTTTAACCATCTTAAATAGAAAAAATGTTATCAAAATTTTTAAAACCCTCAAAAAAATTCACACTTTTTTTAAAACAAAGGATTCTAAATTAACAGAATTAGATTCTAATTTAAATTAGATTCTAATTTAACAGAATTAGTCCCTGCCAGGAAAGGAACAGAGCCAGCCCTGAGGTCTTGTGCTCCAGCAATTTGGGAGCAGACCCACTCCTGCCAGGGCGGTGATGGCCACGGAGCAGAAGGAAACCCTGCCTCACACCCTGTGCCGGCTCCATCTCCTCCATCTCCAGCCACACTCCCTACCAAGAGGAGAGCTGCCGGCACACACTGAGGAAGGACATGACTGATGTCCTCATAAAATCCAGCCCTCCCACAAAGGCTACTGAGAAGATCATATGGCTTCTATTCCTTAATTTGTTAATATGGTGTCTCACATTGATTAATTTGTGTATATTGAAGAATCCTTGCATTCCTGGAATAAATCCCACTTGATCATGGTGTATGATCCTTTTAATGTGTTAGATTCTGTTTGCTAGTATTTTATTGAGAATTTTTGCGTCTATGTTCATTAGTGATATCTGTCTATAATTTTCTTTTTTTGTTATATCTTTGTCTGGTTTTGGTATCAGGGTGATGGTGGTCTCATAGAACGAATTTGGGAGTGTTCCTCCCTCTGCACTTTTTTGGAAGAGTTTGAGAAGGATCGGTGTTAGCTCTTCTCTAAATGTTTGATAGAATTTGCCTGTGAAGCCTTCTGGTCCTGGACTTTTGTTTGTTGGACGATTTTAAATTTCAGTTTCAATTTCATCACTTGTGATAGGTCTATTTATATTTCCCAATTCTTCCTGGTTCAGTCTCCAGGAGGTCCTCATCTCAGCACCAAGACCTGGCTCTACCCAACAGCCTACAAACTCCAGTGCTGAAAGCCTCAGGCCAAACAACCAGTAAGACAGGCACACAATCCCACCCATCAAAAAAAAAAAAAAAAAAGACAAAAAAAATGGGTCACAGATGAAGGAACAAGGTAAAAACCTACAAGACCAAATAAATGAAGAGGAAATAGGCAACCTACCTGAACAAGAATTCAGAGTAATGACAGTAAAGATGATCCAGAATCTCAGAAATAGAATGGAGGCATGGATCAAGAAAATACAAGAAATGTTTAACAAAGATCTAGAAGAACTAAAGAACAAACAGAGATGAGCAACACAATAATTGAAATGAAAAATACACTAGAAGGAATCAATAACAGAATAAGAGAGGCAGAAGAACAAATAAGTGAGCTGGAAGACAGAATAGTGGAAATAACTGCCAAGGAGCAGAATAAAAAAAAGAATGAAAAGAATTGAAGACAATCTCAGAGACCTGTGGGACAACACTAAATGCACCAACATTCGAATTATAGGGGTCCCAGAAGAAGAAGAGAAAAAGAAAGGGTCTGAGAAAATATCTGAAGAGGTTATAGTCGAAAACCTCCCTAACATGGGAAAGGAAATAGCCACCCAAGTCCAGGAAGCACAGCGAGTCCCATACAGGATAAAACCTGGGAGAAACACACCAAGACACATATTAATCAAACTAATAAAAATTAAATTCAAAGAAAAAATATTAAAAGGCCCTAGATGTATTTTTTTTAATTAATTAATTTATTTATTTATTTATTTATTTTTGGCTGTGTTGGGTCTTCGTTTCTGTGCGAGGGCTTTCTCTAGTTGCGGCGAGCAGGGGCCACTCTTCATCGCGGTGCGCGGGCCTCTCACTGTCGCGGCCTCTCTTGTTGCGGAGCACAGGCTCCAGACGCGCAGGCTCAGTAGTTGTGGCTCACGGGCCTAGTTGCTCCGTGGCATGTGGTATCTTCCCAGACCAGGGCTCGAACCCGTGTCCCCTGCATTAGCAGGCAGATTCTCAACCACTGCGCCACCAGGGAAGCCCCCCCTAGATGTATTTTTAATGCATTTGTTGGGGGAGGTGAGCTTTACATCCTCCCACTCCACCATCTTAATCTCTCTCAAGCCTGATTCTTCTAGTTTTCCCTGCTTAAGAGCTGTTTTGAGAATTCTAATTTGGCAGTTTTTCTTTTAGCACTTGAAGAGATTATTAGACTCTCTTCTAGCTTTCCAGTCTAACTGCTATTCCTTCCAAGATAATAGTCCATCCCCAGTTCCTCACCCTCCTGGCTTTTAATATTTGCCCTTTGTCTTTGTCTGTTTTCTAATTTCATCATAATGAACTTATATGTAGATTTCTTTCTTTTTAATCTATTCTGCTAGGAGTTTGCTAGGTATCTTTTCCCTTTGGACTGGTAGTATGTATCAGTTCTGGAAAAATCGAAGCCATTATCTCTTGAATATTGTCTCTATCTCATTCCCTCTCTTCTTTCCTCTGAAATTCCAATCAAATAGATGTTTCTACTGGTTTCCTCTTGAGGACAGAGTCACTATCACTTTTAACTGAGGATACCTCCAAATGTTGAGAAATGACACAGGACTTAAATGATGAGCCCTCAAAAAAATGTCTCTTGAGTAAATTTAAACACTCCTCTTAAGTATCATTGATCACCAGATGTGCCAAGTCAAAAATCAGATGACATCAGAAAGAAGAATAAGTTTTACCTATTTCAGCTAGAAAGAGCTGAAGGAATTTAGCCTAGTTTTATTGAAGTCCTGTAGCCCTCAACAATAGTCTTCGGTCATAAACACAGAAAATGGGTATCCAACCTCTGAGCGCTGATTTTTCTTGGTAGAAGAAGGCATCTTTTCCTGCATTTTATCTCATTTTCTAAGAAGTCAGTGAAATCCTAATGAGTCATCTGCGTGGTTCTTCTGAGAATTTGATTTCTCCAGGCCATTCTTACTAAGAAAATAGTCTGAGTGACAAGACGATTCCCCACCTCAGTGAACTTTATTCCATTAGTTAAGCAAGTCTTTCAGTTCCTCCAAGGGCCATGCACTGCCCTATAAGAAGTCAGGAGGCTGAGAGATCAGCCTGGCCTCCCGGGAACACTTCTGAGGTTCATAGCTGAGTAATCTGAAGCCTTGACATGATTCAAGGAGCTTCTAGGAAGTAAAAGGATAAAACCCACTCTAAATGACAGATCTGGGGGTAATTCTTCATTTCTTTTCTGAATATTTGCAGCTTGCGAGCTGGAAGTTGGGCAGAGCAGTGAAGTCTTTCGTAGACTTCCCAACTCTTCCTTAAGATTTAAAATTTTATAAATACCTAGAAAATGAAGACATCCATATTTTAAAAGCAAACATCTCCTTGGGCCCCAATTTTCTAGTAGGTATTGCGTGTTTTCTGCTTGGTTTGGCTGCAGGTCTGGTTACTTGCTGGAGTTTACAAATGCTGCATCTTTGTCTTTCTCTATGTTAGCTGGGGGTTCAGGCAATGGAAGCAGTTACTGGTAACTGAATGTGAACTGAGGCAGGCAACTCCAACATAACATCTGTTATGTTGTTTCTAATCCATTTCTTCCCCTTCTCCTTTTTTTTTTTGTTTTTTTAAACAGAGTTTGGAGCAATAAATACAGTCAACAGATTTAAAAGTGTGCACAAGGCTGATGAGAGGTTTTATACCCCATGTTGCTGAGACCAGCAATTCTGCACCATCTCCTCACGGAATGGACAGAAGAGATGAAGCTGGGACATCTAGGTATGTGACTTCCTGTGCAATCTGGTTCACCCCCCCACCCCCAGGTGCTCCGATATTCTGCATGTGGAGGTTGCCCTTTTACATTGAAAGGGGCTTCTCAGAGAAACCTCATTTGGTGGCCTTTACCCCAAGTGCAAGGTATTGTAAAGGGCACCAACTACTCACTATCTAGAATGGTACTGACTTGGTGGTGATTTTAAAGTGAAATTGTAAATCTGTGACTTGGCCAAAACACTCGTGTGGATTAAGAGAGGTGAAGGCAAGATTCCATTTACATCCTGAAGTAGCAAAGAACCCTGGCTCTCTAATTCGAAGCTTCCCAGGTGTGTTGTCCAGTCCCTGCCACTTAGTGATCTACTTATATGCTGATGCTGAGAACACGGGAAGAGGGATAAGTGGGGAAGTAGCTTTTAGGATGAACAGGATTTGTGTTCTAATTCCTGATTTGTCACTGGCTGGGTGAGCTTGGGCAAGTAACTTAACATCTCTCAGCCTCAGTTTCTTCAACTGTCAAACAAGGAATAATAGGTAACATTCATTTTTGTTTAGTGGGTGCCTAAAACCATGCTGAGCATCTTTGAGACATTCAATCAAAATCTAGGGAAGACACTATTATTGTACTCCTTTTAGAGATGAGGACGCTGAGACTTTAAATCACTCAGGTCATTTGCCTAATGTCACATCGATGGGTATAGCCAGGATTTGAACTTGAATCTCTTTGTGTCCACAGCCTTAGTCACTAGGCTGTAATAGTGGGTTAAATGATCGCCCTGACCCCTCTCGACTCCAAAGTCTTAGAATTTTATGATTTAACTCAAAAACGAAGAAGGGGAAGATAAAGAGAAGGCAAGTTCAGGTAGATGTCTTCTGCCCAGAGGATTGGCTGAGCAAGGTTAGCTTTTCTTGGTCTTTGATTCTTTCTCTCGGGAGACACAGGCGGTTGGATGGATGGGGAGATAGCAAGAGCCCAAGAGTAAGAAGGTTCTACTAACTGTCCAGACTTCACAGCAATGAGCACTACCCTCCCAGGCTCTACCTTCTCATGAGATCTTGGCAGTGGGTTCACTGTGGAGGGCAGGCACCCCATCAGTATGGGTTCTGAGGACCCACCGAGACTGGCACAGCTCCAAATAAGTGAAAGGTAACTCTTAGCCCATCCCCAATGCAAAAGAAGATGGTTTTACCTTGAAACTAATGATCAAAGAGTCTACACCTAATTTTGTCTTCATAGCTTTGTATTCTTTTTCTTAAAGAACTCCCCTATTCCTGCAAATTACATAGGCTTCAGGTATGGCAAAACTACTCTTGTTCTGACATATTTTTGTTCCTTAGAATGCAAGTAATTTAAATAATTGAAGTAGGGCTCCTTGGCTTTAAAAATATGGACTTGTTTTAAAGAAATGTTGAATTCAAGTCATTTTTCGAGACTCTTCAATAACTTCCGGAAATAAGGTTCAGAAAAATCACCCATTAGCTACGTAGTTTTTACCAAACTGTGGTAGGCACTACGGAAGGTTTTTGTACTCCTTAAAAAAATGACTCTAGCATTTTTCCATAAAATAGTTGATACCTATGAAGCTCTTATTTAGGGCTGATCTATAGTCAGTGAGTTTGTTGGTAATAGGATTAGTTAGGAGAATATAGCCTCAAGTACCAAATGTTATTCTTCAAAAGAAAACATTAAAATTAGCCCTTTTGTTTTTTATCTTTAAATTAGTGATTATTAACATAAGTTCCCAGATACAAGGCAAGGAGTTTTTCTTCAAAAGTTATCTTTGCCCACAAGAAAGGTTTTAACTTGTGCTTAAGTTTCTGTAAAGTCTCTCATAATTATTAGTGTTCTGTCTATTATTTTATTATGAAAAAACAAAGTCCACTTTAGAGAACACATGTGAACTTGAAAAAAATCTCAATCATTGTTAGTTTGGGGGGTAAAAAAGAGGCAAAACAGATTTAATCACAATACTAGGGTTGATAATCTCACATTTGGAAAGACTACTTATCTTTGTAAACGATTTAATGATCAATTTGAAAACTTTACAGAAATGTTTAAACTATGGATGATACAAATGTATATTGTTGAATTTATATATATATTTACATTAAATATATAAATATATTTTGAATTTTTAAAAAATAAATTATCCTAATACTAGGTGAAAGGATACTTGGATCTTGGCGTAAAATTTCCAAAGACAGCATTATATGCAGATGCCAAAGATGTATTTATCTAACACTCAGAAGGGAGTGGAAATTATGTGCTCTGGAAAACTTACAGATGACTTGAAATCATGAAGGCACTGAGATAAAACTGGGTAGATAAAACTATTCCTTGAATTGTGAAAAAGGTGATTTCTAAATTAACACATCTATCGCTTTAAATGTGCATAGGAAATGTACTTCCTAAATGTTACATATAGATACTTGACTATTTCACCTACATCCCTAAAAGTTTATATATTCTAATTGTTAAAAACAAATACATGAAAATCTTTTTTGGTCTTTTTGGTCTATCTTGTTGAAAAAAATGGCAATCACTTTATATTTGAACATATTCTCTTTATAATTAATAAAAATTTCTGTTAAAACACACCTATTTTCAGTTTGGACAGGTTAATTGATTTACATCATCATTAAATATATTTGAATTTTCTCCTAGGAATGACAAAGTTGTGAACTGCTTATACCAGAATCGTAATTCACCTTTTAGGTTAGTTTGCTTTCCCTGGGCAGGAGGTGGCTCCAATTATTTTGCCAAATGGGGCCAAGATATTCCTAATTCAATGGAAGGTATGTGAACTTTCATCACCATCTAAGTAATTTATAAGGTCAGGTGACATGCACATATAGGAATTTGAAGCACGATAAAGCTTTTCCTTACTGGTGAATAATTAATAGTAATAGGCATTCAAGAGTGCTCTTCAATAAGGTGATTTTTATATTTCTAGAGTAAGAAATTCTGTTACCTTCTGTTTCCTAATTAAACAAGTTATATCACTTGATATTGTCCAACAGGGCACTGAGACTCTGTTCACTTTTTTTATGTTCCTTTTGTCTCTGTGCTTCAGCTTACATTTATTGCCCTGTCTGTCCTAGGAACTTTCTTGTTGGTGGATTGTGAACTTGAATTTTTCTCACAGCAGCGTGAAACTGAATACCATTATTCTTTTAAGTATAATTTTCTGATTTTATTTTCTTAATCCCTTGATGTGTGAAGTTTAAGACTAAGTCAGATGCCTTGAGGGACAAAATGCTGCACCTCTTGTCTCTGTGGCGTCCAATTCCTAGCTGGCTCTGCAGCACTGTCTTCCAATGTTTATCTCTCTAGCTCTGTGGGAATGCAAATAGCTTGCTGGCCTCTTGCCCTCTTAAAAGTAGGCCTCAGCCTGCAGTCTAGAACTTGTGACCTCTACCAAGTAATTGACACATCTCCACAAGGGGAGTAAGGCTGGAGGAATCGCACTTCACTTCTCCAGGATTTTCCTCTCTCCAGGAATGTCCTCGTTGCCTCAGAAGCTCAATGATGGCTTCAAACAGATCATTCGTGTATGTATGTATGTATGTGTGTGTGTGTGTGTGTGTGTGTGTGTGTGTGTTTGTGTTTTATTCAGCTTATCTACCTGTTCAATGAGAGAGTTTTTCTGCTGTAAGATACTTTTTTAAAAAAAATTTTATTGGATTGTAGTTGACTTATTGTACAATGTTGTGTTAGTTTCAGGTGTACAGCAAAGTGAATCAGTTATACATATACATATATCTACTCTTTTTTTTTTTTTAGGACTCTTTTCCCATATAGGCCATTACAGAGTATTGAGTAGAGTTCCCTGTGCTATACAGCAGGTTCTTATTAGTTATCTATTTTATATATAGTAGTGTGTATATGTCAATCCCAATCTCCCAATTTATCCCTCTCCCCTCTCCCCCCTGGTAACCATAAGATTGTTTTCTACATCTGTAAATCTATTTTTGTTTTGTAAATAGGTTCATTTGTGCCATTTTTTTAGATTCCACATATAAGCGATATCATACGATATTTGTCTTTCTCTTTCTGATTTACTTCACTCAGTATGACAATCTCTAGGTCCATCCATGTTGCTGCAAAGGGCGTTATTTTGTTCTTTTTTATGGCTGAGTAATATTCTTTTTAAAAAAAATTTTATTGGCATATAGTTGATTTACAATGCTATGCAAGATACTTCTTAACAACCAGAACTGGAAAGCTGGTTTAATGGAGTAATCTAACAAACCATCGTGTATCAACTACTACCTGCCTTTTCAATATTACTATTTTGAAATATTTGCTTCAGATTTTATTTTTACTTTTGACAAAGATCTCCATTCATTTTTTTTTTTTTTAAACAGCTATTTAAAAAAATAGTTTTAGGTTTATGGAAAAGTTGCAAAGGTTGTTCTCATCTATCCCTCACCGCATTTCCTTAATTGTCAAAATCTTTCAACACACAGTTTCATGTCTTATTTTATTTCAGGGAAGTTTGCATGGACTATAATTTCAAATATTAGTTCTTTTCCAGTGTTTCAGTTTGTTTACCTTTCTTCAGAGTCTCCAATTATTCCTGTGTTGGAACTCTTTCTGCCTTTTATAATTATCACCTTCTTTGGGGATCTTTTCCTTCTTTCTTTGTTTTCTTATTCCTAGCTTTTTTATTTCTGTCCTCCGTATCCATTTAAATACTATGCATCTATTATCTCACAGATCACTTTCAGTCATTTTTGAAATAATTTTTGTCTTCTTATTCAATTTCTTTCCAGCATTCTGCCAGCTTTTTTTGCAATTGTTTGTCTATTTCTGTTCAGGATTTTAAATTTGTGAGTTACAGTGTTTTTTCATACCTGCAATTTCTCATTTGAATTTATGTTGGAGTGTTGTGTTGTTTGCTTTGTGAGTTTCTTTTTTAAATTTTTATTGGAATATACTTTTTCTTTTTTCTTTTTGGTTGCGTTGGGTTTTTGTTGCTGCGTGCGGGCTTTCTCTAGTTGGAGCGAGTGGGGGCTACTCTTTGTTGAGGTGTGCGGGCTTCTCTATGCAGTGGCTTCTTTTGTTGCAGAGCACAGGCTTTAGGTGCGCGGGCTTCAGTAGTTGTGATGCATGGGCTTAGCTGCTTCGCAGCATGTGGGATCTTCCTGGACCAGGGATTGAACCCGTGTCCCCTGCATTGGAAGGCGGATTCTTAACCACTGCGCCCCCAGGGAAGTCCCGCTTTGTGAGTTTTTTTAAAAGCATGTTCATTAGCTGAAAAAGTTTAATTCCTACTTTCTTTGTTCTGTGTGTTAGGTTTATTTCTGTTCATGATGAAGTGTGTTGGATTTTCCCGACACACAAAAACAGGTCGTTCTATTGGGGGGGAGCCCAAGGTGATTCATTGCTTACTCTGTTTATTAGTTCAAGAGTGCCCTCTTCTGTCGCTATAGTGAAGTGCAGTTTAAAAATAAACGACACTGTAGAGCTGCGGTTTCCACATTCTTCTGATTCTTTGATCCTACCTTGTATCTGTAGGGCTCTTATCTTCAGCTCCCTCCTTCTTTATTTTTGCCAGCAGGCCTCCAAGAGATGTTTCTCCCCTTTCCAAGATGCCTTTCTCACCCCTGGAAATGTTGCCCTTCCAAACACCACCCCTCTCTGCTCCCTCATGCTTTCCAAGCCCCTTTCTCTCCACTTTCCAGTCATCAGTACTCTGCCACGGAGGTCTCAAAACAATCCATTCATTGGAAGAAGAGAGCCCTGTTACTAATGTGTAAATATATTTTTTCAAATTATTGGAAGTAGTTTCATACAAGGTTTTAAATCAACAGCTGACAGTTTAATATAGACATTTCATGTGTTTTTCTAACTTTATATAAATGTACCATATTGTAAACATTCCTCTGAAACTTGTGTTTTTTATCCTCTGATTTTTTGAGATTCATCACGTGGATATGTGGATCTCTACTTCATTGATTTTTAACTAGTGTTTATTATTCCATTGTGACTAAAACACAACTTATGCATCTACTCTTCTCTTTACAGGTATTAAAGTCTTTTTCATTTTTTTGCTATTAGTAATAATTTCTATGAGCAGTCTCATATACAGTTGACCTTTAAACAATGCAGGGGTTAGGGACACTGACCCTCTGCACAGTCGAAAATCCACATATAACTAGTAGTTGGCCCTCTGTTTTCATGGTTCAGCATCTATGGATTCAACCAACCGTGTTTCCTGTAGTACCATAGTATTTACTACTGAAAAAAAATCTGCATATAAATGGACCCTCACAGTTCAAACTCTTGTTGTTCAAGGGGCAACTGTATGTGTTCTTGCATGCATGGGTAACAGAGTCTACATCTAGGGGTGGAATTTCTGGGTAGTGGAATAGGAGTGTCCCCAACCATAGGAGATATTGTCAAACTTTTCTCCAAAGGAACTGAAATGATTCACACTGCCAAAGCAGCACATGAAAATCCTCATTGCTCTATATCCTTGACAATATTGTTATTGCCAAGGTTTTTGATTTTTTGCCAATCTGTGCATGAAATTATTCTGATTTTGTTCTATTTTTTCCAGTTTTACTGAGATATAATTGACATGTAATACTGTATGAGTTTAAGCTGAACCATATAATTTGACATGTGTATATATCGTGAAATGATCACCACACTAAGTTTAGTTAACGTCCATCACCTCATATAGTTTCAACTTTTTTTCCTGTGATAACTTTTATCTTTCAAATATACAATACCGTTTTGTTAACTATAGTCACCATGCTGTACATTATATCCCTAGAACGTATTCATAGTAATCAAAATAGTATGCTATTGGCATAAAAACATACACATAGGCAAATGCAGTAGAACTGAAAGCCCAGATAAACCCCCAAATACACAGTCAACTAATATTTGACAAGAGTGATAAGAATACTCAGTGGAGAAAAGACAGTCTCTTCAATAAATGGTGCAGGGAAAGTTGGATATTCACAAGCAAAAGAATGAAACTAGACTCCTCTCACCACTTACAAAAATTAACTCAAAATGAATTAAAGACTTAAATGTAGGACATGAAATCATAAAACTCCTAGAAGGAAACAAAGAAAAAGCTCCTTGACCTTAATCTTGGTGATGATTTTTCAGATATGACACCTAAAGCACAAACGCAAAAGTAAAATAAACAAGTGGGATGACTCCAAACTAAAAAGCTCTGCACAGCAAAAGAATCAACAAAATGAAAAGGCAACCTACCAAATGGGAGAAAATATTTGTAAATCACACATCTAAGAAGGGGTTAATACCTAAAATATATAAGGAACTTATACAACTCAATACCAAAAAAACAAACAATCTGATTTTAAAATTGAATAGACAGAGGAATTGAATAGACGTTTTCCCAAAGACAACTTACAAATGGCCAACAAGTACATGAAAAGGTGCTCAACATCATTAATCATCAGGGAAATCCAAATCAAAACCCAAAGGTATCACCTCACACCTGTTAAAATGACTATTACCAAAATGACAAGAGATAACAAGTGGTTGATGAGGGTGTGGAGAAAAGGGAACCCTCGTGCACTGTTGGTGGGAATGTAAATTGGGGAAGCCACTATGGCAAACAGTATGGAGGTTCCTCAAAAAATAAAAAATCGAACTACCATAGGATCCAGCAATCCCACTTCTGGGCATATATCCAAATGAAACAAAATTGGTATCTCAAAGAGATATCTACACGCCTCATGTTCATTACAGCATTACCAAGACATGGAAACAATCTACGTATCCATCTACAGATGAATGATATAGGAAAGGTGATATCTAGATAGATAGAGAGATAATGGAATATTATTCAGCCATAAAAAGGGAAATCCTGCCATTTGCAACATCATAGATAGACCGTGAGGGCATTATGCTAAGTGAAATGAGTCAGACAGAGAAAGACGAATACTGTATAATATCACTTACATGCAGAATCTTAAAAAACAAATTCAGAGAACAGAAGTGGGTAGGGGAAATGGGTGAAGGTGGTCAAAAGGTAAAACCTCCAGTTATAAAGAAATTACTCTGATTTTAAATGGAATAACCCTCTCTACAGATGAGACTGGGCATTTTCATATATGTATTGCTATTTATGTTTTCTTTCCTATGAGTTTCTTATTAGTATCTTACTCCCACTTTTCCATTTGAATCTCTTTTTTTATTGACATGTAGAAATTCTTTACATATTCTTGACCCTAATTTATTTTAGGTTTGGTTGGTTAAAATGTCTTTCCCGGTCTGTGCCACCTCTTTATGTGTTGTCTTTTGATTCACGGAAGTTTTAAAATTTAATATAGTCAAGTTTATCACTCTTAAAGTTTGTACTTTTTATAGCTTACTTTTAAAAGCATATCCTGACCCTCAGTAACAAAGTTATTTGCTGATGTTTTCTTCTATCAATTCTTAAGTGTTTTGTCATATTTAAGTTAGAATTGACTTTTATATATGACGTAAGAGCTTGGTATTTAATTTTATTTTTTCCACATGAATAACCAGTTGACTTGGTTATTCAGAGATCTACAGTTTCCCCCACTGATTTTAAATTCAACACAGTTATAAACTGAGTTTTCACATACATGTGGTCTACTTCTAAGCTCTCTATTCTGTTCCATTGGTCTATCTGCCTTTCTCAAAAATGTAAGGCACTCCAATGCCTTGTCCCTCTTGGCCACCCTTTAAACCTGTTATTTTATTTTCCTGATACAAGCAATAAACAGCCATTCTGTTAGCACAGGCTCATGACTGGAATTTTCACTCCCCTCTTATTTTTTTTTCTTCTAGGTATTCCATTTACCTTATTGTGAGCCAAACTCTGCACACATGTGATTCATCTAGTATTTCTAAATGTTTTATAGCTGGAGAATATTTTTCAGATATTTAGTCTGCTGTAGTTTGTGCTCTTTTTAGTCAGCAAATTCCAAAACTTTTCTCTCCTTACGTTGACCATTACTATTCATGTCTTTGAAACTGTTCCCATCATATTAACATAAGCTCTTTCACAGTATCACAGCATTCCTCTCGCTGTCTGTATGTATTGACTGTCTTCCCCAATCTCCAGGGCATGCCATAAGGCTTGCTGGGAGAGAAAGTCGGCTTGAAGATCCTTTTCCAAGTGACATCTACCAGATGGCTGATGAAATTGCCTGTGCTCTGCTGCCGGTCCTTCAGCGTGAAAATTTTGCATTTTTTGGCCACAGGTATTTAACCTCTGTTTTGAGAGACATTTGGGGGCATTTCTTCCATCACAAATCTATGGTTAATGTTGTTCTTTGTGTCTTGTGGGACGCATGCCTTTGTTTTGGTTACACTACTTCACCACTGCTTGAAAGAACGATTGATTCAATATGGTTTATAGCTGTTCTCAAATGAGAAAGTCAGACCAAAAGAAGCCCTGCAGTAGGGACCAAAAAGATAGAAATGCCAGGTGGTGAGATTAACTGAAATCTTTTTTTCAGGAGTGTGTAAACCCTAGGCTCCTCTTGGTATCTTCTCTTTTGAAAACAGTCCCAGCATATTGGGTAATTTTAACCAGCCACAGCTCTTACAAATGGCCTGTCTGTGTAGTCTTCTTACCTTTTTTCCTTTTAGGCAAAAAAAAAAAAAAAAATCAAGACTTGTAAAATCAAGACTCTAGGCAGCAACTTATATTCCATTTATTTTTAAAATTTAAAAAGGATATAAATAGTATATGTTTCTTAAGCTAAGTTATAGAATTTTAAGGTTAGGTCATGAATTCTGGAGTTCTGTCTGCCTCCTACTCAGTTCGAACTTGGGCAACTTCCTTAGGCTTCTAAATTAAGTTTCCTTCTCTGTAAAGCTGGAATAATAATGGTTCCCATTTGTGAGGATTAAAGGGATAATAATCATAAATTACTTGGTATTATGGTAAGGACTCAATAATTTTGGCTACTATATTATACATATTGGATTGGCCAAAACTTGCCTTCAGTTTTTAAGTTAAAATAAAAGACACATTTTTCATTTTCACCAAGAACTTTATTGAACAACATATTCACCCTTTTGTTCCACTACCTTCTACCATTTTTCAGGCAAATTCATAATTCCATCTTCCTAAAACTTTTTATCTTTTTGAGCAAAGAACTGTTCCAGGTGCCTTTTACAGTCTTCCAGGGAATTGACATTTTTTCCATTAAGAGAATTTTGTAAAGACCTAAATAATGGCAGTCTGAAGGTGCAATGTCTGGTGAATACGGCAGATGAATCAGAACTTCCCAGCCAAGCTCTAACAGTTTTTGCCTGGTCATCAAAGAAACTTGTGGTCTTGCGTTATCCTTATGGAAGATTATACGTTTTCTGCTAACTAATTCTGGACACTTTTTGTTGAGGGCTGCTTTCAGTTGATCTAATTGGGAGCAGTACTTGTTGGAATTAATGTTTGGTTTTCCGGAAGGAGCTCATAATAGAGGACTCCTTTCCAATCCCACCATATACACAACATCACCTTCTTTGGATGAAGACCGGCCTTTGGTGTGGTTGTTGGTGGTTCATTTCACTTGCCCCACGATCTCTTCTGCTCCACATTGTTGTACAGTAACCACTTTTCATCGCTCGTCACAATTTGTTTTAAAAACGGAACGTTTTCATTACGTTTAAGTAGAGAATCGCATGCGGAAATATGGTCAAGAAGATTTTTTTCGCTTAACTTCTGTGGAACCCAAACATCAAAGTGATTCACATAACTAAGCTGGTGCAAATGATTTTCAACGCTTGATTTGGGTATTTTTGAGTATGTCGGCTATCTTCCACGTGGTATAACGTTGACTGTTCTCAGTTATTGTTTCGATTTGATCGCTGTTAACTTCAACTGGTCTACCTGACTGTGGAGCATCGTCCAGCGAGAAATCTCCAGCATGAAACCACTTTTGACACGTTCGATCAGTCACAGCACCTTCTTCATACACTGCACAAATCTTTTTGGGCATTTCAGTTGAGCTTTTACCTTTCTTGAAATAATAAAGCATAAAATGCCGAAAATGTTGCTTTTTTCTTCCATCTTCAATATTAAAATGGCTACACAAAAATTCACCAATTTTGATGTCTTTTTTAAATGCACACTGATATGACAGTCATGATATGTCACATGCAATCTAACAAGATTGTTTTTAATGAAGTTAAAGACAACAAAGTGCTGCTAGAGCCATCTTATGGAAAAAAATGAACAAACTTATTGGCTAACCCAATATTTATAGATATGCTCAAGCAAAAAATGAAAAATAAAAAGTATCCAGTATCCTAGATAATCCTTCAGAATTGTGATGTGGCTTCATAGTATCTTTGCATGATGAGATCCTATTTTATATTTTTTCCTGATTTTTTTCCCCACTTACTATTGCTGTGGAGATCTTTTACTGCTGTAAGATTACATTGCTTCATGACTTTATCAATCCCCTTGTGTGGAGAGAAAAGTGTTTTCTGTTATGAAAACACTTCAATGAACACTTTTGTAGAAAATTTAGTATACACCTCTTATAAATTTCTTAAGGACATATCTCCAGAATTTAGGTTAATGATATGACATTGATAAAGCTCTTGATATATATTTCCAAATTACCTGCAATTTACACTCCATCAGCAGTGAACATGGGACTGAGTTTCCCTTTCTTCATCCTCCAAAGATATTTACAAAAAATTATCTCTGGCAGTATTGTCTACAAAATATAACTACATAATGTCCACAGCAGTCCATAAACTTTTTGGTCCCAGCACTACTTTAATACTTCTAAAAAGCATTGAGGACCTCAATGAGGTTTTATGTGTGATTTATCAGTCAATATTTACCATATTAGAAATTAAAACTATGAAACTTTAAAAACACTTGGGACTTCCCTGGTGGCGCAGTGGTTAAGAATCCGCCTGCCAATGCAGGGGACACAGGTTCAAGCCCTTGTCCAGGAAGATCCCACATGCCACGGAGCAACTAAGTCCGTGCACCACAACTACTGAGCCTGCGCTCTAGAGCCCACGAGCCACAACTACTGAGCCCGCGTGCCACAACTACTGAAGCCCACGCGCCCCAACTACTGAGCCCACGTGCCACAACTACGAAGCCTGCGTGCCTAGAGCCTGTGCTCTGCAACAAGAGAAGCCACCGCAATGAGAAGCCCGTGCACCGCAACAAAGAGTAGCTCCCACTCGCCGCAACTAGAGAAAGCCCGCACGCAGCAACGAAGACCCAACACAGCCAATAAATAAATAAATAAATAAATAAATTTATAAAAATACTTGACTTAACATTAATAAATCCCTTATATGCTGACATAAAGAATATATATTTTATGTAAAAGAATATATTTTTCCAAAAAACATAGTGAGAAGAGTAGCACCGTTTTACACTTTGGCATATGTTTAATGTCTGGCTTATTAGAAGGCAGCTAGATTCTCCCTTCTGCTTCTGCATTCCAACTGCGGCAATACCCCATGTCACACTTGTGGTACGGAAAACTCAACTATGCTCTCATGAAAAAATGAGAGTTTTAAAGGCAAACGATATTTTGGTATTATCCTAAAATAGTTTTAACCTCATAGGCCACCGGATAAAACCTCACAGACCACGTGAGAACGTCTCAGGAATTCCTGGGAGTCCCCAGACTGTACTTTGAGAACTGCTGATAAATATTATTAAAGACATAGTGATATATATATCTTTCATAGAGAAAAGGAAATTTAAATTAATTTCAAGACATTGTGGAAATCAGTACCAGATCTTAGTTTGAATTACCTAGGATGTCTTGAAACACTTCTCATGCTGCTATAAATCATTGAAAATATACCTTTTACAAATAAGTTAGTTATTACTCAACTAATGTATGCTCTTCTTTGGACTATTTCATGACCATTGCTGTGCATATGATGCTTGTTCTTGTGGAGTCCCGATGGATTATCATGAGTTTTGTTGAACAGTTATTATCATGTTTTTCTTCCCAAATGTAGTATCGGATCTTATGTTACTTTTATGACTGTGCTACATCTAAAAGAAAAATATAAGCTAGAACCGGTGCATTTATTTGTGTCAGGTATAAGTGCTCCTCATGTAAGTAATTTTCGTTTTCCTTAGGGAGGGTGGTGGAAAGGAGGGAAATGGGGGGGAAAAATCAAGTTGTTATTTTCCTATCTGGTGAATTTTGATCCAGCATAATGAAGGATTAATGAACGATACTATTGGTTAATGAAACACCCACAAATCTCTTTCAGTATATTCTCTCCTTTCCTCTGAAATGCACTTTAACTGTTTCTGGTCAGTGCCTGCACTGGCCCTAGCATCTCCAAGCTAATATTGACTCTAAGTGTATTTTCTTTCATTCTGAGGCAGATGAGAACTTAACTTTCAGCAAACTAGCTGGATCAGAGAATTCTTGAAATCACCAAAAGGGAGAGTGGGATAGCTTTTGGTGTCTGAACAGGTGTGTTACATGAAACATCAGACTAATGTTGTTAACGTTTTAAGTCAAAGGCCAGACTTTGTTTTTCCGAAGATCTGTCAGAAGAACAAATTACCTGTCTCCTAAAGGATCTGGTAGGCATCCCTGCGGATTTTGTTGATGACAAGGCATTTTTACAACAATTTCCCAAACTGGTGACAGATAGTTGCATTGTTAGTAATTACATGTAAGTAATCGAGACAAGTTTTTTTCTGATATATAATTATCTATGGAAGATGCAGGTTGGAGGTTCTCTGGGGCTGCTTATCCAGGAAGGCAGTTTGACTTCCTTCCCTTTGAGGCCCACCTGTAATATTTTTGCTGCCTTAGAATGGAGCTGGGCCTGGAAATTACATCAATTAAGGATGAACAGAGCATCTTTTTCTTCAAAAAAATATGGTTCAACATGTATGTTTTATCACATAACAAATATTTGTTGAATAAATTACTAACGCCAAAGGATTCTCATCTTAGGGGGTCAGCAGAAGGGGATCCCTACTTATTAAGTGTGGAGGTGATCCAGGACAGGAGAGTGGTTTGCTTTTTTGGGAATTTTGTTCCAGAACTCATTTGGCTCCATGGCACATGACCATTCCTCTGTCTCCTGAGATGTCTCATTGACACTTGATTCTTCTAACAGGACTGACGTCCTAACATTCCAGATGCTGGCCCCAATAATCGGAACCTACAAATGGTTCTTCCTATTCTAACTTCCCCACAGCAGGCCCTATGGGGCCAGCATGCGGCCCTTAGTCACCATTATCTACTGCCATGCATTTCTTCTATTTTGTCTGGGCTTTGTCTCCTCTGTGGAGGAGTGAGATCCTTGGGCCTGTGTTTATTTCCACCAAAAAGCCTGGAACTGGGCCTAGGGCCACCTTGGGCACTGCCTGTGACTAGAAGTTTACACAAATAGCTCTAAAAAAAAAAAAAAAGTCGAGCAGATTTGAAGCACCCCAATGCCCACCTCTACTCTATCACTAGGTCCACCATCCGTCTCCCAGCTGCCCCAAGTCTGACCATCTCTCTCCACTTCTACCCCATCTAAGCAAATGTGGTCCTCACAGGGCTGAGCTGTGTTCCTGGCTTAGCACAGAGTCAGAATCCAAGAAACACCAGTCCGGCCACGGACCCGTGACCGTGGCAGAAGCCCAGAAATCAGAAGGGGCTGGCCAGGGTCTTGTGGGATCCTCTTGTTAAGATGCTACTGAGCTTTTTTAATCCAAGGATGGTCTCCCAACAACTGCATCCCTCACAGCAGCCTGAGTGGAATTACCAATGTGAGAAGAGGCCTGCTCTTATACATATGCTGCACCAGAATGAATAGCACCGCCCAGCTCACGATACTGACCAGAGACCTGATGTATCCCCAGGTGAGAAGCGCTATTAACAGCAGTCCAACCATACAGCTGAACAGCTGAGCCACCACCTAAAGACCAATAAAGCCAGTGAGGCCCGAGGCTACGTAGAAAGCCACAATGCCTGTGAAGACCACTGCATTCAGAAGGTGCTGCAGACCTTCTTGCTACCATTGTGCCTGCAGAAGTTCTCATAGAGCTCTTTGATGTACTCCGCCAGCTCCTGCTGGTAACAAGGGCAAAATCCAAATCACTGTGGACATTCACTGAAATAATAACGTAGGCAAAAGCTGCTTTTTAATAATTAAGCCTTGCACAAACACGCCGTCTGCAGAGTCTGCTTCCCAGGATCCAAACCCTTGGCTTAGTAGCTGTGAGACTCACAGCCAGGGTCTCATCTGATGAGAGTAACTCTCTCCAGGTGTGGTGGTGAGGATTAAATGAGATCATGTTTAGGAGACAGCATGGCACGTAACAAACCTCATGCAATTTTAAAAACCAAACACAGCAAAACAATTCACTACTAAAGGCTCTTGTGACTCTGTCGAATTAACATTTGTTAAGAAGAACCCTGGGGGTTGGAAAGGGAGCAGAGGTTCAATAACAGACCCCAAGAGAAACTGAAATAGAGACGTTCACAACTCACAGGTCCTGGAGGATGTCCACGGCACAACTGGAGGTGCCACACAGGGAGGTCAAGGCGGGCTACAGGCAGAGAGGTGGCAGGACCTGAAGGACATGCCCTTATTACGGGGTGCTTTATGCATGGGTGGAGGGCTTTGGGGTTCCCGGGCTATAGGCCAAACTGGTCAATTCAAACCCCAAAGAACAGGTTTTGGTAAACTTCACGGGAGAGTTATCTAAGAGGCACACGAGGGAAGGCTCTGGGAGGCCAGAAAAAACCTATCACAAAAGCTGTTGGGAGGGTCCTATCAGGAACTCACTCTTTTTTTTTTTTTTTTTTTTCTGCCAAGCTGCACGGCTTGTGGGATCTTAGTTCCCCAACCAGGGATCGAACTCGGGCCCCCGGCACTGAGAGCGCAGAGTCCTAACCACTGGACCGCCAGGCAATTCCCAGGAACTCACCCTTATTTGTGACTCTACATTTGCTCTCAGGAAGGGCTAGTGTCAGTGCAATGCTCCCACAGGCCACCTGGCCACACAGTGTGGATGCCAAGGCAGCGGTACTATAAAGTAGTTCTGCTAAACTCTCAGGAGCTCTCAAAAGAAACCTCCCCCAAACCAAAAATAAGAGAAATCGCCCACAGGGATATTCCACTCATAGAATAAAAAAACAACAACAAAAACTCTGTAACATTCTCACCCTCTCCCCAGAGAATCAGATCACAGTAGCTACTCACAGCTCTTCGCTTCCTGTGTCCCCAAATCCCGCACGTTCTCCCCAAGCCTGCTCAGCGCATTCTTCTTTCGCTCCTGCCACTTCCCCTTGCTCAGTCTGTTCTCCTCTCCCCGCCTCTCTGTAGCTCTCAGGTTTTTCCAATAGAAATGAAATCAGGCCTGAGAACGTCTCTCAGCTCTTTCCCATCACCCAACCCCAAGGCTCAGAGCCTGGTGGCCAAAATGAAAATCTGTGACAGGTGGGAAAGCTTCGTCAGCTCCCACCTCACTTAAGCTGTCCTCCTGCCCTACCTGGCCTCATGTGCTGTTCTCTTCTCCGTCTGGGACCCTGACTACACCACATGTCAGGCTGTCTGATATTGTCCCAGGGCTCTCAGATGTTCTGTCTCTTTTGTTAACATTTTTTCCTTTTCGTTTCAGTTTGGATAATTTCTATTAACCATCTTCAGGTTCACTGATTCTTTCCTCAGCTGTGTCAGGTCTCCTGATGAGCTTGACAAAGGAATGCCTCATTGCTGTTGCTGCTTCTTTCTAGAATTTCTTTTGGGCTCTCACAGTCTTCACCTCTCTAATGAACTTACCCGTTTGTTCATGCATGCCTACCTTTTCCATGAAATGCTTTGACATCTCAATCATAGGTCGTGTAAAGCCCGTGTCTGATAGTTCTAACATCTGAGTCTTATCTGAGTCTGATTCTTTGGATTCAGGATTCTTTGGATTCTCTGGATTCTTTGTCAAGAGCTTTGGCTCTTGACAATGGAGTTATTTGTTGCCTTCTTGTGTGTCTGATTTTTTTGGATTGAAAGCTAGATATCATGCACGAAACTGACATAAATATTTTTTACACTTGGATTTGAGCACATCCCCTCTTTGTCAGGCCATTCATGTGGGGGGTTGGGTCAGTCCAGACTGGAGAAGAGCTGTGTTTGGATTTTGTTGTTACTATGGTTACCCCAGGACAACGCTGCTCCCAAGTTACTGTGTGTGTACTGTGGAGTCTGGGCTGCTGGAGAATTTTTCTCAATTTTTCTGTCTTCTCTATGCCTCATAGAACAGTCTCTCCCCAGGCTCGCACCACTGACAGCTGTTGCTTGGTACCCTATGTGTGATGCTAGCCTCTGTGGTAACGTGGGGAGTTCTTGGACATCCTAGCCAGTCTTGAGCTTCAATCTTAGGCAGGTCCTCTGTACCTGGGCCTTGTGGGTGGGTCTTGTGGGTATTGGGGGGAAGTTTCCAGTCCCTCCCCAGGAGTAGAAGACTTTTTCTTGGTTTTTGTATAGAACTGTGGCCCCGGGGACTTCCTGGCGGTCCAGTGGTTAAGACTCCGTGCTTTCAATGCGAGGGGCGCAGGTTCGATCCCTGGTCGGGGAACTAAGATCCCACATGCCACACGGCATGCCCGGAAAAAAAAAAAAAAAAAAAAGAGAGCGAAAAGAAAAAAAAGTAAATGGAGCAAGAGAGAACTTCTATGGGAAACTGGTATTTAAAGGGAATTAGATGTGTAGTTGTGTTTCTCAAGCATAACCAATAAAAATGACTCATGATCTGTCACATTTAAAAAAAAAAAAAGAATTGTGGCCCCAAGACGCTTTCCCACTCCTTCCCCAAGCGTAGAGGGTTAATGCTTCTATCCCCGACATCTGTGGGTCTCCTCCTGCGCCTGGGGCTGGAAGTGGTTGATGCCCCAACTCCAGCAGCTGAGGCCTGCTTAGCAGGAGGGGAGGACTCGGGCAGGGGGCAGGGTTAGTGCCCATCTCATGGTCACATCCACTTTCCTGCTGCCCACCTGCCCCGCCGAGAAGGCTCCTTCTGGCCTCTCGCCTTGTTCCCAGTCTTTCTCGTGAAACGCCTAGTGGGGGCCAACGGACGGGAGCCTGTGAGTCGGTGTGAACTGCATCTGACACACCACCCCACGCTTGGTCTCCAGCCCTTGCACATTTTAGCGGATTTCTTCTTGCCCACATGGACAGCAGGCACCCCTTCCTCCCAGGCTTTGCCCACGTGAGCCAGTCCGCATGTCCCGCCTCTGCTTAGGGGGGCCTGACCTTCCCCGGAGTTCGGTTTCTAGTTTGCCTTGCAAGCTCAGCTCTCTGATGAGCTCAAGAGAAGTTACGGTTTTGCAGTCTGTTGGGCTTTTGTTCCTCGTTAGGCCAGGAGTGGTGCTCCTAGTTTTCTACCTTCTGGGCAGAAGTGGGAATTCTTGCCTGGACTACTGAAACAACCCTTTGCCCCTTTCGGTCCCACATTATAATGTGCTCCTCACATTATACCCAGAGGGATAACAGTCAAGTTTGGTCATGAGTTGCCTTGCCTTACATCCTCTTGGGGGCTTCCTGGCTGTCTTATGATGACCAAAGCCCTTCGTGAGGCCTACGCTTGGCCCTTGCTTGCTTCTTCTACCTCAGTTTGTCCCGATTCCCCATTCGCTCTTGGAACAATAGCCATTGGTTTCTGCTCATCTGTTCCCTCTTCCCCTGCTGCCTCTCTCCCCTTTGCCAAGTTTTTCCTGTTTATTCAGATCTCAGGTCCAACTCCATTTCCCAGGGAGTCCCTGCTTGATGCCTCCCTACCCCCACCTGTCAGGTGTTCACAGATGACCCTGAACTTGGTGACACATCTCTCCAGTCGTCCGATGATTTAATTAATGTCTGTCTCCCCAGCCAGTCTCTAAACTGCAGGAGGAAAGGGACCGTGCTTATTTATTCAAGTGTCCCTAGGGGCTAACACAGCACCCAGCACCGAGCTCGGTCAATGTTTCCTGCTGTTGTGATTAAACTGAGAATTGGTGGAACCAACTCAGGGGCCCTGCTTCCATAAACCTGCTTCTGTTCTGTACACAGCAACCCTCTGCCAGACGATGGAAGGCTGGGGAATAGAGAGGTGGTCATTTGGGGGGAATGACACTTAAAGATACTATATAACCAGCCTCATCCTGAGCTGGACTGGGTGCCCAGGTGCCATCCTGCTGCCACTGGCATTGTTCTAGAAGCCAGATGATCTTGGAAAATAGCCTGAACCACAGTGACTCTCAGGTGCTGACAGGTAGAAGAATCATAGATAAAAAAATGTTTGTAGGGCTTCCCTGGTGGCGCAGTGGTTGAGAATCCGCCTGCCAATGCAGGGGACACGGGTTCGAGCCCTGGTCTGGGAAGATCCCACATGCCGCGGAGCAACTAGGCCCGTGAGCCACAACTACTGAGCCTGCGCGTCTGGAGCCTGTGCTCCGCAATGAGAGGCCGCGATAGTGAGAGGCCGCGATAGTGAGAGGCCCGTGCACCACAATGAAGAGTGGTCCTCGCTTGCCGCAACTAGAGAAAGCCCTCGCACAGAAACGAAGACCCAACACAGCCATAAATAAATAAATAAATTTAAAATAAATAAATAAATAAAAAATAAATAAAAGCAAAGTCTTAAAAAAAACCAAAAGTTTGTATTGCTGTAAATAACAAAAGGGAAAGAAGTGAGGACACGCCATGTTTGATTTTAATGAAGCTATTAGGGCTTCCCTGGTGGCGCAGTGGTTAAGAATCTGCCTGCCAATGCAGGGGACACGGGTTCGAGCCCTGGTCCGGGAAGATCCCACATGCCGTGGAGCAACTAAGCCTCTGCACCACAACTACTGAGCTCTCATGCCATAACTACTGAAGACCACGTGCCTAGAGCCCGTGATCCACAACAAGAGAAGTCACCGCAATGAGAAGCCCACGCACCGCAACAAAGACCCAACGCAACCAAAAATATAAATAAATAAATTTTTTAAAAAATAAATAAATAAATGAAGTTATTAATAGGAAAAGATTCTGGGGGTGTCTATTGTGAAAAGTTACCACCCGGCTCTTCTATGTTTGCAGCTTTGATACACCCTCTGAGGCTGTTCTTTCTTGTGAGTTAACATGACTCAACATGCTTTACTGGATCTGAAGATATACCAGCAGATTTGGAAGGTGAAATTATTTTGATGGTTTGAGGTATTTTATTGAGATATCTGATGATTTTTCAGCTAATGTCAACTAGCGGTTACATGGAGTAGAAAATTGGCCCAAGTTTTATTTAGTGTAAATGGAGAGATGTTGTGTGAAATGAGAGAAGGCAGGTAATACCGCTGTATACCGATAGGTCTCTGAGAAATTAAAAATACAGGAAATACGGAACCTGAGACCTTGGAAGTAACTCTACCACTGGTGTCAGCTCTTAGAAAAGTAACACCTGGAAGTAAATCTTCTGTTGTTGGCGGTGTCAGTTGTTATTGAATATAATTCTGTTTCTTTTTAGCCTGGGAAGATGTAACCAGTGGAAGTTTTGATATTCGTGTGCTTCCAGGACGCCACTTTTATCTTTTGGAACCTTCCAACGAGATCTTCATCAAGAATTACATAACCAAGTCTCTAGAAGTATCAATGCTTCACTGTTCTTGGATATTTTCCCTCTAGGTCTTAAAATAATCCAAGTGATTATCTGATAATCCTCTTCAGTTTTCAGAGTAGCTTATAAGTTTGATTCAGAGATTGGAAAGTGATACATTTGCTACTGTCAGGGTGACTTGTTATCTACAAATGTATTTCCCCACAGAGCATTTAAGCATCTGGGGGATGAAAGACAAACCAGTCGAGAATACTTCTGAGAGGGTCTTTCTTCTTCATGTTAGAGTCTCATTTGAGTCTCATCTGTGGAAGGTTTGTCAATGAAGTTCCTGCTTGGTCGATGATCCATTTCTTCCCCTCAGTTATTTTGACAGTGAAAATGATAGACAGGGGAAGTGCTTGAAATGAAATGATTGTTTCATTAACACACTGTGGCTCAAAGCCTGATCTCATCTTTTGAAATATAGGGTCGTCCCATTCAATGAGGAAAAGCAGCCTACTGCTTTGTTAAAATAAGACAGTCCCGACTAATCATTGCTGCCTGTCCTGGCAAGTCCTCGGAATGCCCATAGCCCTGGTTCTCGTCTAAGGGGTTCCTCCGACCTGGACTGCCTGTTGTCTCTGTGTGGCCCCGCTGCTGCTCTGGCGGTGACCGACGGGGACCCAGGGCGAGCCTACCACGGACAGCCCTGGGCGTACAGAGGGTCAAGCACACCCAACAGGCTGCCTCAGATGTAGGGAGAAAGCGCAACAGTTGAAAACAGACAGGAATAAAAAGGGAAATAGGGAAAACTATCTGAGACGGAGCAATAGCAGAACACTACAGATAGGATTCACAGGGAATGAAGAGGCACCATATACCCGGAGCTGCGTGGATCCTGCGATCTCTAGCAATTCCCAAACTGTGTTTGTCTCTTGGAATCCCGGCTGTTCAATCGGTATCTTGATTTGTTATCTCCCACTGATCTTCACAATAAACCCCCCTACTTCATGCAACCGATGACTCTTCCTTATGGCTTAAACTGCTTGACACAGCATTATACAATAAAATGTCACCTTTTAAAGCATAGATATGTTTAGGATCACATAATATGGGTTCATGTTTTTGTTATGGTTTAAAAATAGTATAGAGAGAGTCTCAGTACATAAGATTAGAGTGCACACAGGAGGTATTTTTTAGAATGTATCATTCCTTTTTAACCAAGTGCAAATAATATAAATTTCATTATGGGGGGAGTTTTGGGTTTTGAGTTAGAATTCATGTAATAAATTTGAGCTAAAAATAACCTCAAGCGAGATTACTACAAGCAACTATATGCCAATAAAATGGACAAACTAGAAGAAATGGACAAATTCTTAGAAATGTACAACCTTCCGAGACTGAATCAGGAAGAAATAGAAAATATGAACAGACCAATCACAAGCACTGAAATTGAAACTGTGATTTAAAATCTTCCAACAAACAAAAGCCCAGGACCAGATGGCTTCACAGGCAAATTCCATCAAACATTTAGAGAAGAGCTAACACCTATCCTTCTCAAACTCTTCCAAAATATAGCAGAGGGAGGAACACTCCCAAACTCATTCTATAAGGCCATCATCACCCTGATACCAAAACCAGACAAAGATGTCACAAAGAAAGAAAACTGCAGGCCAATATCACTGATGAACATAGATGCAAAAATCCTCAACAAAATACTAGCAAACAGAATCCAACAGCACATTAAAAGGATCATGCACCATGATCAAGTGGGGTTTATCCCAGGAATGCAAGGATTCTTCAATATACGCAAATCAATCAGTCTGATACACCATATTAACAAATTGAAGGAGAAAAACCATATGATCATCTCAATAGATGCAGA
This sequence comes from Balaenoptera ricei, assembly GCF_028023285.1. Taxonomy (NCBI): domain Eukaryota; kingdom Metazoa; phylum Chordata; class Mammalia; order Artiodactyla; family Balaenopteridae; genus Balaenoptera; species Balaenoptera ricei. Next base: position 7,336,255 of record NC_082640.1, on the reverse strand, counting down.
GAAAGCTTTTGACAAAATTCAACACCCATTTATGATAAAAACCCTCCAGAAAGTAGGCATAGAGGGAACTTACCTCAACATAATAAAGGCCATATATGACAAACCCACAGCCAACATCGTCCTCAATGGTGAAAAACTGAAACCATTTCCACTAAGATCAGGAACAAGACAAGGTTGCCCACTCTCATGACTATTATTCAACATAGTTTTGGAAGTTTTAGCCACAGCAGTCAGAGAAGAAAAAGAAATAAAAGGAATCCAAATCAGAAAAGAAGAAGTAAAGCTGTCACTGTTTGTAGATGACATGACACTATACTATAGAGACTCCTAAAGATACTACCAGAAAACTACTAGAGCTAATCAATGAATTTGGGAAAGTAGCAGGATACAAAATTAATGCACAGAAATCTCTTGCATTCCTATACACTAATGATGAAGAATCTGAAACTGAAATTAAGAAAACACTCCCATTTACCATTGCAACAAAAAGAATAAAATATCTAGGAATAAACCTACCTAAGGAGACAAAAGACCTGTATGCAGAAAATTATACGACACTGATGAAAGAAATTAAAGATGTTACAAATAGATGGAGAGATATACCATGTCCTTGGATTGGAAGAATCAACATTGTGAAAATGACTCCACTACCCAAAGCAATCTACAGATTCAATGCAAACCCTATCAAACTACCACTGTCATTTTTCACAGAACTAGAACAAAAAATTTCACAATTTGTATGGAAACACAAAAGACCCCAAATAGCCAAAGCAATCTTGAGAAAGAAAAACAGAGCTGGAGAAATCAGGCTCCCTGACTTCAGACTATACTACAAAGCTACAGTAATCAAGACAGTATGGTACTGGCACAAAAACAGAAATATAGATCAATGGAACAGGATAGAAAGCCCAGAGACAAACCCACACACATATGGTCACCTTATCTTTGATAAAGGAGGCAAGAATATACAGTGGAGAAAAGACAGCCTCTTCAATAAGTGGTGCTGGGAAAACTGGACAGGTACATGTAAAAGAATGAAATTAGAACACTCCCTAACAGCATACACAAAAATAAACTCAAAATGGATTAAAGACCTAAATGTAAGGCCAGACACTATCAAACTCTTAGAGGAAAACATAGGCAGAACACTCTATGACATAAATCACAGCAAGATCCTTTTTGACCCACCTCCTAGAGAAATGGAAATAAAAACAAAAATAAACAAATGGGACCTAATGAAACTCAAAAGCTTTTGCATAGCAAAGGAAGCCATAAACAAGACGAAAAGACAACCCTCAGAATGGGAGAAAATATTTGCAAATGAAGCAACTGACAAAGGATTAATCTCCAAAATTTACAAGCAGTTCATGCAGCTCAATATCAAAAAACAAACAACCCAATCCAAAAATGGGCAGAAGACCTAAATAGACATTTCTCCAAAGAAGATATACAGATTGCCAACAAACACATGAAAGAATGCTCAACATCATTAATCATTAGAGAAATGCAAATCAAAACTACAATGAGATATCATCTCACACCAGTTAGAATGGCTATCATCAAAAAATCTACAAACAATAAATGCTGGAGAGGGTGCGGAGAAAAGGGAACCCTCTTGCACTGTTGGTGGGAATGTAAATTGATACAGCCACTATGGAGAAAAGTATGGAGGTTCCTTAAAAAACTAAAAATAGAATTACCATACGACCCATCAATCCCATTACTGGGCATATACCCTGAGAAAACCATAATTCAAAAAGAGTCATGTACCACAATGTTCACTGCAGCTCTATCTACAATAGTCAGGACATGGAAGCAACCTAAGTATCCACTGATGGATGAATGGATAAAGAATGTATTATTTATATATATATAAATATTATATATAATATTCCATTATATAGATATAATGGAATATTAATCAACCATAAAAAAGAAGGAGCTATCGACCTTTGCAACAATATGGATGGACTTGGAGGACATTATGCTAAGTGAAATAAGTCAGACACAGAAAGATAAATACTGTATGATCTCACTTATATGTGGAATCTAAAAATAAAAACAAACTAATGGAAACAGAGAGCAGATTGGTAGTTGCCAGAGGTGGGGGGAAGAACAGTTGAAGATGGTGAAAAGGTAAAAGAAAAACGTGCAAAAAATTATATCTGAGAAATTCCAACGCAAAGTTTTTCTCATAAGTTAGAAGTATATAAATACAAGTTTCTATTAATTTTTTAAAATGGCATTACCTTCACTTGCTTGATCACCCTCACGAGCACGTCCTCCTCTTCTTCCAAAATCTACACTTTGCTGTATGCAATAGCTTTGCTGCCAATGAATATCTTTGTCCAGGGCATTCATCTCCCAGTGCCTCTCTGCCCACATGCTTCAACAGCAGCATTATTTATACCTATTGAGTGGACTAGCTAGTTTCTGAGGGCAGTACTTCTGATTGCGCTGAGTTGCCTGTATAGATTCCTTGAAAAATTGAGACCAAAACTTGTAAGACTTATTTCAATTGATTTCCAGAAAAGAGAAGTTGTTCAGTCAACTTAGCTGATTAGTGAAAAGAAACTGACTTCCCGGAAATTCTGTATATAAATATACTGAATAATAAACCTGTCCTCCCCATTCATGACTTAACTCTGAAAACCCCGACCTGCCTGGTTCCCAAGCCGCTAGGGTTGGCCCAGGGTTCTCAGCCCGGGGCTCGGCCAGCAGCCATCCCCTTCCCCTGGACTATTCCACATAGGGATAAGGTGCTCCTAGCAGATTTATCCCTTTCTCCTTTTAACCTCTTAGTTTATATACAAAGGCTTTGCTGATTACTTTGAACAATGGAATTGTTCCATTCTTTTTTTTCTCCATTTTTTTCCATTCTTTTCTTTTTTCCATTCTTGTGCTATTTGTTTGAAATCAGGAGTAAGCGGGAATTGTCAGCAGCCTGGGTATCCAACAAGAGAGGCTCAAAGAAGCATTCTCCCCCTACCCCCTACTTTCCTTCTCTGAAGCCAGAGCTCCCTTTTGATCCAAAGATCCAAAGACCTGGTAGAGAAAGTGGATAGACCACCGTAACATCAGAATCCCTGTGATCTCAGCAGAGTTGCTGGGTAAAACTTCCATCAAGCTCCAAAGACAGGACAGTAGCACAACTAGAATAGTTGTATTGTGATGAACAAAAATCACTTGTAAGCCAGAGACCAAGGTCCCTACCCTAAATATCCTTGAAAATAGCCCAGCCACCTAATCAATCTTTATGGGGATCTGAGAAGCGTGGGTACATGTGACTAGGATGAAGCACAGACTCCCTGCCTCATCTTTCTGAGTTTTTTTCTAGAAAATTATCAGCTGCTTTATAGATAATATTATGGTTAAGAACACAAGGCCTGGACCTAGACTGCCTTGGTTTGACTCAGCTTCAGCACTTAAGAGCTGTGTGGTCTTGGGCAGGTTACTTAACCTCTGTGTGCCTGTTTCTTCATCTGAAATATGAGACAATATGCTACAATACCACCACCCACCCACTTGTAAAACTTATTTATGAGGATATAAGTTGACAACAACACATGCAAAATATTTTAAATAGTGCCTGGCACATAATGAGTGTTCAATAAAGTTTAGCTGCTATAATTTTTATTATAAGGCTTTTTAAAAAAAAAAAACTAGTTCTAGAAAAAAACTGCAAAAAGTACCTGCAATGAAGCAAGATGTGAAAAATGCTTTTTATGATTTAACAAAGGATACAGCATTGTTAACATACACTCAGCTTTTAGAAAAAAATGAATAGAAGAAAATATACTAAAATGTGTCAGTACTAATTGCCTCTGATTATTGGTAAGTTTCCTGTTCGTTGGTTTACTGTCTGTACTCTCTAAATTTTCTATAATGTGCACATATCGTGTCTATAACAAGGACAAAGTTAAAATGCTCCATTACTGCCCTCAGCTTCCCAAGGGCAGAGCAGGGCTAGGCTGTCCAGAGGTACAGGGATCCTCCCCTGCAGGGCTGGCAGGCATCTCGGGTGTTGTTTGCTGTCAAATTTTGTGCCATTTTCCAATGACAGCAGCTCAGTTCCTTCTGGCAAGCTAAGCCTCGATTAGAATTCTAAGGCTTCTTAAAAACCATGCTAAGTCCCTGCCTTCCAGGAAGGAGTTTCTGGAAAGCTGTGCTTCACGTTTTGAGGGTAGGGAACCATTTGGCGATCCCATGAATGTCTCGGACCCGCTCCACCCAAGAATGCAGCCCCTGACAGTTTCCCAGGCAATTTCAGGGGTCCCCTCCCTCCTCCCTCCCCAGGTAGAGAGAAGCCCATTCCAGAGCAGGGCCCAGGACCGCTCTTCCTCTCCAGCATGCCCTTCCCCGGCGTCCCGACTTGATACACTCCTGCTGTACGTGGTAGTTCCAATGCACAGCTCCCCCAGTCCGACCATGACGAGCTGCCGTGGGAAAAACATCGGCCTTGCGTCAGGATCCTGGATTTGAACCTAGCTTTGAGACACACTGCCGTGGGACTCTGCACAAGCAATGACGTTCCTCTGAGATTCAGCTTCAGCCCAAAAAAGGATAATATCAACCTCAGCAGGGACGTGTGAGGATCGAACAAGATTAATAACGTAAATATTCTTGGTTTCATTCTGCTAACTCTGCCCACCCGGAGCGCATCACTTGTATCATACTATTCACCACGCCTTGAACACCCGTGATGGGCCAGGCCCTGGCTGAGCAGACAGGGATGAACAGGGCAGCCGGTTCTCACAGAGCTAGGCGTCCAGTGGGAGGTGAGCAGGTCACAGTGACCATGGGATACCTGCTCTAACGGGGGAGCGGGGGGTGCTCTGCGACCACAGAGGAAGGGGCAGCAGCGGGTGTGCGAGAAGCCTTCGCAGAGGAGACGGTGCTTAGCTGAGCCTGGGGGGTCCGCGCCTGCGGGACGGACAGGCCGGGCAGGGTTCCAGCCAGCCCCCACAGCATTGATTAGGACCCAGCACAAGTCTGCTGGAAACGTATTTATTTGTTCCCCCACGCAACCACGCTAGAGGACAGGCACGAACATTCATCTTGGTAGCAAGAGCCTTGGCAGGTGGCAGGAACCCATCTGAGCCCTGTACCTCCTCGTTGAGGGAATGCATGATAAGTGAGTGGATATTAGGAGGGCCTGAAATTTACCATAGGTGAGCAACAGCTTTAGAGGTACAGCTGTTTACATTCGAGTCCAAGCATTCTGGGCCAAAGGGAAAGTTTCATGCCCCCGCGCTGCTGCAGAGCTGGGCTCAATGCTTTCGGTGAGCAATTTCAGCCTCCGCTGAGCTGACTCTCCTGGGGCTGGGTCCTCGGCTTCCCGGCTGAATGTGCGTGCAACTCGATTTCCCCCGCAAGTGTGCTCGAGGCTCTTCAAAACAACTGCCTTAAGGCCTCTCCTCAGACCTTCTCCTGTTCATGTTTTCAGGTTTCACAAGGCCCCCTGACCCCGCCCCTAATGTAGCAGTGACCCCGGTGTCACCACCGACACTCACATCGGGCGCATCCTGCCATGCACCCAATGCAGGCATTTAAAACATTTTAAAGAATATTTAGTTTTGACAAAACGCTCATAATACAAAAAAAAAAAAAAAAAAGAGCAAAACTATATAAATAGCAAAGTCGGTAGGTGTATAAACACGCACATATACATGCGCATGCGCACATAGACGGTTAATGCGGTTATCACTTGGGTGAAGGAATACCTGATGGTTTTACCTTCTATTTATTCTTTCCCGCAGATTTCCACACTGAACATTTTTTCCCCAAAGATCATAAAAACAGTATTTTTAGATCGTGGTTTTCCAGACTGCACTTGCCTGGGAGAGCCCCTGGACACCCCAAGGAGCAAGGGGCGCGGGTGAGACCGCAGGCGCCCACACCTTCTTCTCCAGGATGGGAAGCGCCGGAGGGTCAGGGCCCGCGGGGTCCTCCCGCAGCAACTCGGCGCCCGCCCTCCCCCTCGGCCCAGGCCTGCTTTGCGTCTAACCAATCCCCGGGGGTCACAAGAGTTGCCATAGGGAGCCCGGTTCGCCGTCAACAGCTGGCACCGTCGCTGGCTACCGGCAATCACGGGGCGGTCGCGACGGGGTGGGCGTGTCTCGGGGTCCCCGCGGACGGCTCGCGGGGGCGAGGACCCTGGGCTGCCCGAAGCGCCGTGCCATCCAGGGGTCATCACGCCGGCCCCAAGCCCCACTCGAGCGCTTCCCTGCGGGGAGCACGCCTCTCCCCACCCCCCGCGGCCGGCGCACCCCCAGCTCACCTGCAGGGACACGGTGGCGCGACACCCGGACGCTGCGCCACCCCAGGCGCTGGGTTCCCCGACGCCGCGCCCCGTCGCTCCTTAAAGGGCAGCGCGCCTCCGCCCGCCGGTTCCCATTGGCCCTGCTCCCGGGCCCGGCCGTCTCCCATTGGTCGCTGCCCTTGGAGGGCGGGGCTGGGCGGTGAGCGGCACCCGCCCTGCCCGCGGCGCCTGAAAGCTAAGGGACAGGAATTTAAACGAGTTCTACTCCGCCTCTGGCTTGCTGCCCTATTCTTTCTCAATAGGTTGTTTGCAGGAAATCCAAAGAGGTCTGTCTCCCCAGGGCACGGACCTCACTTGGGATTTCTTTTGATATGTATCTCTGTCCTCTGCATGATTCCTAAAAACCTGGAAGGCAGGCAGGTGTTTCTTCAGACCTCTCTGGTTTCCCCACCGGTCTCTACGCACAGCCCATCAGGAATGGAAAAGGCTGGTAGTTTGTCTCTTTTCTCCTCATTAGGCCACTTAGATTCTGAACACGCGCTGCAACCACCCTGAACTGATTTTCAATTAGGGTAAAAGCACAGGACTCTTCAAGCTGACCCCATTCTCCAGGGGAACAAACCCAATGTCACTCCAAGTCTGCAGACACAGAATGGGGTTTTGATTCACATTTGATTAAATTTTCAAAGAACTGGAACTGCATTTTCTGGTCTTCCGAAGAGTTCATTTCGGACTCTGTATTTACATAGAAGCCTTAGTGGGGCAAAGTGACTGGAAGAAACGGCAAACTTAGTTTGAAGAAAGTTACTGATTTGAAATGTCTAACAATGCAACAACGTATAGCAATTCGAGGCCCCGAAACATTGTAGCTTGTTTTTGCATAAAATTACATTTAAAAATTATTTGCTACTTTTTCATGTAAATCCCTTGGTTTTTTATTTTCTCCTCGAAAATATTTTCATGGTGAAATTAATGAGTTTCCTAATAAAGAACAAAAAGCAAATTTTAGGAAAATGTACTGGGGGAAATTCCCTGGCAGTCCAGTGGTTAGGACTCCGCGCTTTCACTGCTGAGGGCTCCATTCGATCCCTGGTCAGGGAACTAAGATCCCACAAGCCTTGTGGTGTGGCCAAAAAAAAAAAAAAGAAAAGAAAAGAAGAGAAAGAAAAATGTACTGGGCAGGATTTTTTTTTTTTTTCTCCTAATTTCCCGACTATGAGAAACACAAAGGCGCAAAGGAAACAGCAGCTTAAGAACAGCAAGCGTCCTGTCTGCTGGGGAGAGCGCTGTTCATCAGCGTGTCAGCAGGGAAATACTGCAGTGAGGTCCAATATCGGTGCGCATCTGCAGCCGAGATCATTCGGCATTATAGTCACTATAAGAAATCAGGAGAAGAGGAGAGAGAAGATACACCGTGCTCCATTTTATTCTCTAAGTCTAGAATGTTCTTTTAAGACCTCTTTTCAAAACACGTTCTTCTCTTGAGTTGCCATCCTCCGACTGGATGCCAGAGCCATTGATGGCCTGTCTCAAGGAGCAAAAAGAAAGAGACAATGGAAACACTGGTGTCCTCTAGTCAGAGATAATAATATACTAGGTACAGTGAAAACTCAGCTTTGTGGAACCCTTAGGGAGTCAGTCAAGTTGGACAGTCAAGTTCTTTTTTTTTAACTAGGTAATTAAATATTGATTATAAACCAGTATGCATACATACATAAGTAAAATTTTAAAAATAAAGGGCACATTTATGAACATACCACCAGTTTAAGAAATAGAACATTCCCTTTACCCTTGTGACTCTCCTCTTTCCAATGCATCCTATCTGCCTTATTCGTTCATTCATTCATTCATTCATTCAAATAGTTACTGAGTGCCAACATGAGCCAGGCACCATTCTAGGTTTTTGAGAAACATCTGTCAGCAAAACAAACAAGGATCCCTATCCTTGTGTCACATTCTGGTAGGGGATGACAGATAATAAACACATATAATAAGCAAATTATATAGTCTATTAAAAGATGTTAGGTGATAGGTGCTATTTTTAAAAAGAGCAGAGCAAAGGGATGGAGAATCTTGTGTATGTGGAGTGAGGAGATGACTTGCAACTGTAAATACGGTGATCAGGGTATGCCTCTTGGGAAGATGACATTTGAGTAAAAATTGAAGGAGGTGAGGGAGCTGACCTGGAAGATCCCTGGGGAAGCGTTTCCCTTGCAAAAGCAGCATCCGGTACAAAGGCCCTAAGGAATGAGCTTCCTGGCCGATGTGAGGAACAGCAAGGAGCCGGCGTGGCCAGAGCAGAGGAGAAAGAGAGGAGGTCAGAGCGAAAGAGATGGAGACCAGATCATATGAGACCTTGCACAAAGGCATCTGGCTTCAAGCGGGAGGGAAACAGAACCACTGAATGGTTTTTTGTTTTTTGTTTTTTTAAATATTTTTTTGTTGTTGTTGTTTTTTTTAATTAATTAATTAATTAGTTAATTTTTGGTTGTGTTGGGTCTTCGTTTCTGTGCGAGGGCTTTCTCTAGTTGCAGCAAGTGGGGGCCACTCTTCATCGCGGTGCGCGGGCCTCTCACTGTCGCGGCCTCTCTTGTTGCGGAGCACAGGCTCCAGACGCGCAGGCTCAGTAGTTGTGGCTCACGGGCTTTGTTGCTCCGCGGCATGTGGGATCTTCCCAGACCAGGGCTCGAACCCGTGTCCCCTGCATTGGCAGGCAGACTCCCAACCACTGCGCCACCAGGGAAGCCCCACTGAATGGTTTTGAGGACTGACATGATCTGACTTACTATTTTAAAGGATCACTCCTGTTGTTATGACTACAAAGAACAAGGTTGGAAGCAAGATTCTTACTGTAATAATAATCCAGGAGACGACTTATGGGGGTCTCCAACTCAGGTAGTAGCAGCAGAGGTAGTGAGAAGGTCAGATTCTGGATGTATTTTGAAGGTAGAGTCAACAGGAGTCCCTGAGAGGTTCTATGTGCGATGTGAGAAAGAGAGGCATCAGGATAACTCCAAGATGCTTGCCCTGAGTAACTGGAAGGACCATAGGTGGAGTAGGCTTGGTGGGGTGGCAAAGGTCAGAAGTGGAGTTTTGGACACGCTGCATTTGAAATATCAGACATCCAAGTGGAGACGCCAAACAGGCAGGTAGATATTCAAGTCTCGACTGGGCTGGGTATATAAATCTGGGACTCATGGTCATAGAGATGGTGTTTAGAACCTGGAGACAGGATGGCCCTAGAAACGAAATGGGCATAGAGGAGAAAAGGACAGAGAACTGAGGAGTGAGCCATGGGAAATCCCAACACCAAATGTTTGAGGAGAAGAGGAAGAAGGAGCAAAGGAGGCAGAGAAGTGATCACTCAGGTAAGAGAAAAACCAAGAGAATGCGGTGTCGAGAAAGCTTAAGGAGTGAGAAAGTGTGTTAGGTTAGATGAGGACTGAGAACTAACAACGGGATTTAGGTCATTGTCAAGATCACTGATGACCTAAAGGGACGTTTTGATGCAGTCATCGGGGGAGGGGGGCAAGCCTGATTAGAGTGGGTTTAGGAGCAAACACGAGGGGCAACACAGAATAGTTAGAATCGTTTTTTGGGCTCTGCATTTGTTTATCCCTCCACCTACATCACACTGTCTTTTTTTGGGGGGGGGTGCATTGGGTCTTTGTTGCTGCGCGTGGGCTTTCTGGAGTTGCGGCGAGTGGGGACTACTCTTCGTTGCGGTGCACGGGCTTCTCATTGCGGTGGCTTCTCTTGTTGCGGAGCACGGGCTCTAGGCGCGGGCTTCAGTAGTTGTGGTGCATGTGGGATCTTCCCAGACCAGGGACCGAACCTGTGTCCCCTGCATTGGCAGGCGGATTCTTTTTTTTTTTTTTTTTTAACATCTTTATTGAAGTATAATTGCTTTACAATGGTGTGTTAGTTTCTGCTTTATAACAAAGTGAATCAGCTATACATATACGAATATCCCCATATCTCCTCCCTCTTGGGTCTCCCTCCCACCCTCCCTATCCCACCCCTCTAGGTGGTCACAAAGCACCAAGCTGATCTCCCTGTGCTATGTGGCTGCTTCCCACTAGCTATCTATTTTACATTTGGTAGTGTATATATGTCCATGCCACTCTCTCACTTCATCCCAGCTTACCCTTCCCCCTCCCTGTGTCCTCAAGTCCATTCTCTACGTCTGCATCTTTATCCTGTCCTGCCCCTAGGTTCTTCAGAACCATATATATATATATATTTTTTAGATTCCATATATATGTTTTAGCATACGGTATTTGTTTTTCTCTTTCTGACTTACTTCACTCTGTATGACAGACTCTAGGTCCATCCACCTCACTACAAATAACTCAATTTCGTTTCTCTTTATGGCTGAGTAATATTCCACTGTATATATGTGCCACATCTTCTTTATCCATTCATCTGTCGATGGACACTTAGGTTGCTTCCATGTCCTGGCTATTGTAGATAGAGCTGCAATGAACAATGTGGTACACGATTCTTTTTGAATTATGGTTTTCTCAGGGTATATGCCCAGTAGTGGGACTGCTGGGTCATATGGTAGTTCTATTTTTAGTTTTTTTGAGGAACCGCCACATTGTTCTCCATAGTGGCTGTATCAATTTACATTCCCATCAACAGTGCAAGAGTGTTCCCTTTTCTCCACACCCTCTCCAGCATTTATTCTTTGTAGATTTTTTGATGATGGCCATTCTGACTGGTGTGAGGTGATACCTCATTGTAGTTTTGATTTGCATTTCGCTAATGATTAATGATGTTGAGCATTCTTTCATGTGTTTGTTGGCAATCTGTATATCTTCTTTGGAGAAATGTCTATTTAGGTCTTCTGCCCATTTTTGGATTGGGTTGTTTGTTTTTTTGATATTGAGCTGCATGAGCTGCTTGTGAATTTTGGAGATTAATCCTTTGTCAGTTGCTTCATTTGCAAATATTTTCTCCCATTCTGAGGGTTGTCTTTTTGTCTTGTTTATGGTTTCCTTTGCTGTGCAAAAGCTTTTGAGTTTCGTTAGGTGCCATTTGTTTATTTTTGTTTTTATTTCCATTTCTCTAGGAGGTGGGTCAAAAAGGAGGTTGCTGTGATTTATGTCATAAAGTGTTCTGGTAGGAAGATTCTTAACCACTGCGCCACCAGGGAAGCCCCCATCACACTGTCTTAATCATTAAAGCCTCTCAATTTCGTTCTTCTTCAGGAAGGATTGTCTTTGGCACTTTGCTCTTCTATAGAAATTTTAACATCCATGAGTCAAGTTCCATAGAAGAAAGTTCTTGAATTTTTCTTGGCATTGCACTGAAACGCTAGCACATAAAACAAGTTGGCAAAGCATGCTCCCATTTTTGTATTCTGGAATGAATCATGTAGAATGGAAAAAATTACAAAGGAGAGGTCACCGAGCAGTCAGTGACATTTGAGCTGACTTTTTTCTTGCTGTCTCCCTCACTTCCAATCCCTGGGGTAAAAGCCCACTTTCGAAACACAAGGAAACTTGGCCGCTTATCCCACGGCTTCTCCACCCTGCAGCCAGAGTTAGTGTCCTGTCATCCAAAGGGCATCCTGAACCCCTGCTGTCTGCATGTTTCAGGGACCGCCCAGCTCTCTTATGATAAACCCCAAACTCTTCTTGGCATACAGGTGGCTCTAATGCTCGTCAGGCCCTCGGTAAAGCTCACCTATGAGATTTTCCTGGGAAGAACCCCTTCAGGGCTCTGATACGGTACCAGACTGCCATCTCGCCACACTGGCTCCCTTCCCCCACAAGCACGGGAGAAGAGCGGGCGAAAGACAAGCAGCAGAGGGAGGCGGCCCCGACGCAAACGGGGCTCCTGGAGGCGCGTGTCTCCCTGGAGGCTCCCGGCCACCTTTTGAAGGTGAAGCTGCAGTGAGTTCTGGAGGGAGTGCGTTCCAAGCCCGCGGAGGTGCGGCTGTCCACTGAAATGGGACTCCGCTGAGCGATGGCCGTGACCGGTTGGACCCCTGCGCGAGGTCCTCTCGGCCGGGCTGCCCCGTATCCAGAGCAGCGCAGACTTCCTGTTCAGCCCTCCGTGGCCGCTGTTTCCCTCCAGCACCTGGTCCATCTTCTGCACCTTCTCACTGGGCTCCACGAAGTTCATGATCTGCAAGTGTAGTGAGCGCGACCTGGCCTCCCCGCGTTTTTTCTTCTTCCCTGCCTCTGCTCCCGCTCCACGAGGTGTGAGTGTCTGCCATCAGCCTCTGCTTTCAGGTTCCTTCTGACAAACCTGAAACACGGATGTTTCAGGATGAACTTGAACTTGAACCTGGTGAAGAAGCCCCCTGCTGGTCCTTCAGAGGAAAGGCTGGGGTGGCTTATCCTTCGGAGGCTGCCCAGTGGATGGAGTTTCCTTTGGACACAGCCTGGGGCAAACTGGTTCTTTCTGTGGCTCTGCCACTACTTCTGATGTGTGGGTGGAAGAAGTGGCCAAAGGGACGCACTTGGGAGTCTGTGCTGGGCTGGGGACACATCCCAGCTTCCCTCTGTGGGGCACAGCCCTGAGGCCTTGGTGAGCTGCACCGCTTGGATCCCCATGCAGGAGTGGCTTTGTCAGGGAGGCTGGGGTGTGGAAGGGTGCAGAGGCCGTGGAGCCCTTGACCTTGGCACAGTTAGGCCATCTTTGCCCTTCTGCGTGGAGGCCTGGCCAAGGCCGGCCCGCTCCTAAGCAGGGAATTCCTGCGTTGACTTGTGTTGGTGGAGAGGACACTGTTCCTGAAGGTGAGGTGCTCTCTTCCCCCCCTTGGCTTTGCTGCTGCCCTTCCACCCTGACACCTGGTCCTCCTCGGGTGGCTTATGTTCTGCGTTGCTCCTCTGCGTATTCTTAGGATGGGAATTAGTGGCGGGGGCAGCTAGCTAGCTGACACCCCACTGCTGTGTGTTGGCAGAAACTTCAGGTGGGTCCTTGGTGTGCTGTTGTTGGTTAGATCCACTGAAGCCTGGGGTTTCAGGGCAATGACGTGGCCCTCCTGCTCAGCTCTCTTGTACCTCAGAAGCAAATAGATGGCCATCACTTGGTTGTGCTTCTGGCCATCAGCGAGCCTTGGATCTCTTCCATGTTGTCACACATGGACACCATCAACTCAGTTGGCCAGGGTTCCTGGTAGTCAGAGAGTCGCCCCACAGAAGGCTTCAGTTCATCTTCATGACCTGTATTCATCCATGGATCTTTCTGGATGGGCTCTAACGTGCCTTTCTTGCTGGAATTGAGAAGGAGAAATTTCCTGAGCAGTTTTTCACATTTCCTGGACATGTGAAGGGGCATGTGGTGTACACCACTGACTACCCACTCCTGCTGCTCCTCGAAGGCAGGGGTCCATCAAAAGGCGGGGGTCTGCTGACCAGTATATACAGGATGACCCTCAGATTCCACACATCTACTGTGGGCCCATCTTATTTGGACCTGGAAGTGTTCCAGGGCAGCATCACGAGGGACTGCCAACGAACGTATCCAGCTTGTTGCCAAAGGTGAATTTGTTGCTGAAGCCAGTCTCCAAACTTGATTTTCATATCAGCATCCAAAAGCAGGTGTTTTGCCTTTAACTCTATGAATAACGCACTTCTGGTGACAGTACTCCACTGATGGACTTTGCCAGGACCTCCTTTTCTTGTGGACTTCCATGAACCACTAGGTACTCAGACACATCTCTTCCACTGAGTACTTTCTGACAAGGCACAGTGGATCACTACAAATAATTGTTTTGGGATGGCTCAAGTCCTTCATGATTCTTACTTCAAGGGACCATCTCTGGAGTTTGGAGGAGTTTGGCTAAGGCTTGTCAATGATCTTCATGACTACCTCTTTCCCAAGTCAGGATGTACTGGGCCAACTTCAGCTTGGTCAAGTTGCCCTTGGCGATGGTCTTGACTGCCAGTGGTTGTCAATATGGTGTCCTCCTCAGCAGAGATGGCTGAGATGACTGCAGCATGTTGGACTTACTGCTGACCTGGGAGTCGAGGTGTCCCAAGGTCAACTTAAAATTGGGGGAAGCTGGTCAGAAACTTGACCCAAATCACCTCAAAAGAAAATCACTTCCAGACTCCCCCGATGAACTGATCTTTATAATGGAACCAAAACATAATGCCAGACGTACAAATAAACAAAACCAAATACTGACAAACCTAAGTAAAAGGAAAGAGAGAAAACATAATTTTAAAAAGAAAAAAGTGAGAAAAGAAAAAAAAAAGATGAAAATGTGAAAAAAAGTTTAAAAAAAAAAGAAGGAAAAAAGAACAAAGAAAAAAATGGGGGGAAAAAAAAGTAAAAATTAGTAACAGACAAAAACCCCACCATATCAATGAGAAAAGTTGGTCAGAGTTCTTCCAGTCACTGAAAACCAGCATCTTGAGCTAGAAGAACTGAAAAGTAGCCCAGCCAGGGAGCTAAATAAAGGTTCAAAATTTCATAACAATGGCTTCTTGTGAGGCCATACCAAGAAATGGGCCCATCCAAGCTGGGGATCATCACAGTGGTTTTCTTACTTTGTGGACTCTAAAACACTTTATTCTTTTAAATAAATTATTGAGGCCCCCCCCAAGAGCTTTTTGATTAACGGGTTATAGCTATAAACATTTACCTTATTAGAAATTAAAACCTGGGGACTTCCCTGGTGGCGCAGTGGTTAAGACTCCGTGCTCCCAATGCAGGGGGCCTGGATTCGACCTCTGGTCAGGGAACTAGGTCCCACATGCATGCTGCAACTAAGAGTTCACATGCCACAACTAAGGAGCCAGCAAGCTGCAACTAAGGAGCCTGCCTGCCACAACTAAGACCCAGCACAACAAAATAAATAAATAAATTTTAAAAAAAGGAAATTAAAACCTGTAGGATGCTTCAGCAGCTTTTTCATTTCTAGTTTGAAAAGCTATAATAATGTTTAGCTTTGAAGAGCTCATACTAGCTACACTGAAATAAAAGTCATATATGAAACAAACTTCATTTTTCAAAGATTTTCTTTTGAACATAGATTAAAATTTTCTACTGATTTTTTTTTTCCTGCTTTGTTACATTTTCTATGATGAGTTTAACCTTATTATTTTACTAGTCACTAATCAGAAATATCAGCTTTTTCCATAAATATAAGTGGTTTTAAATGATACATTAACTACTACGATACAGTTCTCCATTTCTGCTATGTGGTTTTGTGTGATTGGCTGAATTTGTTCATGGTCTGATTGGCCTAAACACCTGTCAATGATGAATATTCACAAGTAAGGAAGTGAAAAGACTCACACTGGTGTTGTATATTTGAAATGAGTCTATTAGTGCTACCAAATCCAATACGAACTGGTCCACGGGGAGAAAATCAAAACAGGATTCTTAGTACCTTCTGACTAAAAGATGAGGTCAAATCACTTCTAAGCTAGTAAAGTTATAAAGTCAGTGATGTCCTAACACTGAATTAGTGATTACGGTACAGGTGATTATGTCACAACTTTAGATGAATAAATAATTTTATACAAAAACATTTTAATAAATATAATTTCCTGAAACAACAAACAACCAGTACAACTTCCCAAAACAAACAACTAAGTAGGCATAGCCTAGACATGGACGGTTACATTTCAAATCATTTTAAAGTTAGGATTCTTGAAGAGAACTCCTTGCAAAAAACTAACCAGGGGCTTCCCTCGTGGTGCAGGGGTTGAGAATCCGCCTGTCAATGCAGGGGACACGGGTTTGAGCCCTGGTCCGGGAAGATCCCACATGCCGCGGAGCAACTAAGCCTGTGTGCCACAACTACTGAGCCTGTGCTCTAGAGCCCGTGAGCCACAACTACTGAACCTGCATGCCGCAACTACTGAAGCCCGCATGCCTAGAGCCCGTGCTCTGCAACAAGAGAAGCCACCGCAATGAGAAGCCCGCGCACCGCAACAAAGAGTAGCCCCTGCTCGCCGCAACTAGAGAAAGCCCACGCTCAGCAACGAAGACCTAACTCAGCCAAAAATAAATAAATAAAATGAATAAATTTATTAAAAAAAAAAAAAACTAACCAGGATGATTTCACTGTAACAAGTTTCAGAAAAAGACAATATCTGACAGGAGGCACTTTTACTTTCATTTGGTTTAATATTTATATTTTTAGAGTTTTCAAAGTAAAGGTTCATAAATATCTTCCAGCTTTTACCCAGCCTAACAAGATATAATGGCTAGCTCAGAGATTTGTCTTCTCAAGTTACCACTGCCAACAACCTTCTATTTGTTTAATGTTCCTCGTTAAACTTGTGTCATTTCTAGCCTTGGTTTCAATGATAATACGTAGACAGGGCTGAATTAAAGTACACATGGCTCATAATTTTGTTTCCACCCTGCTCGTTTGGTTATCATATTGCATGCGTTTTACATATGCATGTCCAATTAATATATTCTGCAACTGAACTCCATTAAACAAAATGTCTCCCTACTGGGGATATCATTGGTTCCCCACCTAGCAGCCTTCCCCCTTCGTTTTTGTCAACAGTCCTGCTTCCGTTTAGTTAGGGAGCCATGATATGCTCAGGGTCCATCTCCAGGAGAAGGCTCATAATTGGTCTCAGCCAGTCTTTTTTGACTCATTCACCTCCGCCAGTGACTGGTGTAGGTGTGAGCGTGTGACCAATGCTGTCCAATGAGCCACAGAGGAAGTCTGTCTGGGTTTCTTAGGAAGACTTTTCTTTCTGATAAAAAGAAAGAAATGCATGGGGGAAAACTTACTGCCACCCACCGCATGGTTGTGTAGGATGTGATGATTGGAGCTGTTACCACTAAACTGTGAGCTTGAGAGGACGAGTTTGAGGGCCAGTGCCAAAATTCAGAGGATGGCAAAGGGCAAGTACAGAAAGCCCTTGGGATTTTGCTGAGATGTTGTATAGCCAAATGAGCCAGTCATGGAAACGATCCAGACTTGAACGACAGATAGTAACCATTGAATAACAGCTTTCAGTAGGATGCTTTGTTACCTGCAGACTGAAAAGGTCATTCATTTTGCAGCTCATCACTAAAGTTCTTCTAGTCACTGATTTTAAAATAACTGATTACTGTTTGTATAACAACTGTTATGTATGATATAGTAACAATCACACTGTGATGGTTAATTTTATGCGTCAACTTGACTGGCCCGATTAAACATTATTTCATTATTTCTTTGTGTGTCTCTGGGGGTGTTTCCGGATGAGATTAGCAGTTGAATCAGTGGACTCAGTAAAGTAGATCCCCCTCCCCAATGCAGGTGGGCATCATCCAATCCACTGAGGGCCTGAATAGAACAAAAGTCAGAGGAAGGAGGAATTTCCCCCCTTGTTTCTTGCTTCCCTGATTGAGCTGGGACCTCCCATCTCACCTTCTCCTGCCCTTGGACTGGGATTCACACCATCGGCTCCCCTGATTGTCAGGCCGTTGGGTTTAAACTGGAACGACATCACCAGCTTTCCTGGGTCCCCAGCTGGCAGACAGCAGATTGTGGCACGTCTCAGGCTCCATAATTCACATCTGTTATCTCCTACTGGTTCTACTTCTCTGGAGAACTCTAATACACACACACAGAGCAAAGGTTAGGATGCCACAGAGGGAAAGAAGAATCTGGTGCTCAATTCTCTTACATTCTTCTATTGACAAACTTTCTTGTTGGTAACTTTCTTTCATCAAAAAATTGTGGCTAATGACATAACTTATCACCAAGCCTCTTAAATCATTCTCACATCATGGCAAGCGTATAAATCTAACCACAGTCCAATTCTAGAATGAATATAAAAAGAGCGTTTTATATTCAAAGACCAAGTTGAGGTTCTACACAGTAAAATAACGGTAACAGCTATTATTGAAAAGTAAACTGATTAGAATAGGATACCAAATATATGAGTTAAAGTGATAACTTGAAGACTATGTTTGGGAAGTATGGGGAAAAAATGTTATATGGAAAGAAAATGAGAACACAAAATTTAATCTATATTATTTAACAATGTAAGTGCACACTTAAATGTGAAACAAATTATAAGGGAACACTGAAAGGAAATGTGTTTTGAAGTAATTGGGTCGTGGGACAATTTTTTTTCTTTTTACTTTTTTGTTGCAATGTTTGTGTGATACAAATGGGAGAGAAATTACCTTTGAAATGTAGTCATTCATTTTAGCAAAATTTTTGTGGAAATTATATTGATTAGTCTTAAAATAGAACAGAAGCACTAAAATCATAGAGGCTTAATTTTTATTAACCTAATTCTTAATTCAGGTTGTCACTAGATTCATCAATTCCATTTACTAAGCAGTCTGTATGTACCAGGCACTGCACTAAGCATTTTGAGTAGATTATTTCTTCTACTCCTCACAACAGGTACTATTTTTATCACTTCACAGACAGGGTTAATTAGTTTGCTTTAGGGTCACGTGACTAGTTAGTGATGAACTTAAGATCTCGACCTTAGCTGGTCTTGCTCCAGAGCCATGGATGTAGTGGCTGCGAGTTTTCATAGAGCAAATATAAGCAGAGAAGATGCTCCGGTTACAAATCTGAAAGCTTAGGGGTACAAAAACTTAGCCATATTTTTTTCCCATTACTCTAGCATTTCAATCAGACACGTGTTTCTATTTGTCTTACAGCTTCAAAGCTAGATCTGAGAAGACTTTATTTTTATTTTACTATTTTTTTAGATTTTAAAATATTTATCAGATTACTTTTAAAACATAAGATTCACAAATATTTCATTCTTTTAAAATTATAATTACCTTCCATTTTGATTGAATAATTTCTCATCTTTTTATCCAAAAATTTCTACTGAGAGCTTTAAAACCTTATATTTGGTGGCATTACTTAAAATGTGATTTACTTTCATTTACTTTCATTATTTATCTTTGAAATGATACTTTATCATTTCTTAAATCAGCATGGGTTCATTGAATGTTTGAGAGCCACTCTGTAGGACTAAGTCATTAGCCTATAATTTTACAGTAGATGAAGTACTATGCCTTCATTACTTTGAAAAAAAAATAATAATGACTTTGCAGTTGACTCTTACATTTAACATTTTAATCTCAGCTTTGCCACCATTAAGTATAACTGTTTGCACTGACCACATAAGAAGCAAAAAAATTACTGGGTCACAGGCTTCAGTAGTTGCAGCATGCGGGCTCAGTAGTTGTGGCTCCCGGGCTCTAGAGTGCAGGGTCAGTAGTTGTGGCACACGGGCTTAGTTGCTCCATGGCACGTGGGATATTCCCAGACCAGGGCTCGAACCCATGTCTCCTGCATTGGCAGGCAGATTCTTAACCACTCTGGCACAAAGGAAGCCTCAAAATTTTAAGTATTATATTACAAAATCACAAGACACGAGCTTCTTGCCTTCCAATGCCCAAAACGCCCATCTTGTTTCTAATGAATAAGGCGACAGACATGATAGAAACAGGGCAGAGATGAATCAGGACAGTCAGTGACATTTCAAGAACAGAGGAATTCTGTTGGGCAGCGAGGTCGGGCTGCCCAAAACTGTTTGTGATCTGAGACTAGTTTAGAACTGCATGTTTGCAGCTCATCATGACGATTTCTTACTATTCATTTTATGAAACAAAAGCCTGTTGTTACACTCAAACTCGTAAATTCGTTCTTTTTAATTTTTCTAATGGTGATTTTTTTAAAAATTGCACTTTACCCCGTCTAACCTGCAATACTCTGACCACACGCATAGCTTTCCGTTTTGTTTACGGCCAGTTGGGTGGTATGTAGGTGATAAAAATTGAAAACACAGAAACTAGACCAAAGAATGGGAAACAAAACGAGCAGTGAAGAAGAGACTGAGAAAAGGAGGAAGATATTTAGAAGAGGAATAAAAGTGCTAAGTTAGACTGGAAAGGGAAAGGAAAGGGGGTGGGGAGGGAGGAAGCTCACTGGGTCAGAAGCAACCTAAGGTTTCGGTCTTGGTTCTCGACAAGGGTAAATCAACAGATTCAGACCGCTGACCTTGAAAGTGTTCTTCAGCTGACTTACAATTGCCCATGACTTCCCAGCGACTCCATTCGTAACCATTGAAAGTCTCCATTGGCTGGAGTAGCCACAGCAGACATCTGGTGGAGTTTTCTGAACCGCTGTCGTAGAACTCAAGATAGCCTTTATTCTCCTCTCTCCGGGGCTCAAGATCTCCTACATTGGTGCCTGTAAACACGTGGTTTCCTCAATCCACCTCCCCATCCCCCATTTATCTTGATTTCCACGGTGCCAGGGATTCGGCAGAGGCTCGGTGATGGGGGAACTGGGTCAGAATTTTGAGTCCCTTAGGCAAGCCAAAAACAGAAAAGTGAGGGGCTCAGACTGCCAGGCACTGAAAGGTAGAAATTGGGTTAGAAGAGAGCGGCGTCAGGTGAGACCGCCAAGCGCCGGAGTCTAACCGCGGTACACTGCTCCCCAGGCCGCTCAACAGAGAGAGCAGGCGGCCGGTTACCGGGCAACCTGAAGTATCGCGAGACACACAAAGCGCCTGCGCACTGCAGCTGGAGGGCCTTATCCGGAGCCTCCGACCCGCTCCTAAACTCAGGGTTTTTAGAGAAACCTTCCGTCACTCTGTCGCGACGTCCTGGGCCGACTTTCCCGTTTGGAAGTGGCCCGATGCAGAAGAATGAAACGTGTTCTCTGAGCCGTTCCTCCTCCCCTTTCCCCGCCCCACCGCATCGGAAGGCGGGGCCCGGGAAGGCGTGGGCTCTGCGCACGCTCAGCGTGGCCCACGTGGAACCGGCGCAGGGACGACCGTGAGTGGGGGTCTGCGCTGGGGTCTGAGATCCCGAGGGGCCGCTGGTGGGGATCGAGCCTGGGACTGAGCCGGGTGCGCGCAAGGTCTCCCAGGCTCCCCGTCCCTGGGGCCGCCCCCGCCCGTACCGGCGTGTTTTCCTGCGTCCCGGCCTTGGCTCACGCTCCGCTCTCTGCCTGGAGTTGAGCGTCTGTCGGGTACGAGAAATAGGTAAAGCCCCACCCTGGCCCTTCTGTACTCCGCGGTCTAGAAGTGGAGGCGGACCAGAAAATGACTCCAGTCGCGTGTGTTAAGTAGTGAAGTAGGTAGGCACTCGATAGAGAGGCGGCAGACCATAGGAAGAGAGTAACTCGGGGGTCGGCTACCAGATCCAGAAACCCGGAGTCCTCCCTGAGTCCTTCTTCTGCTTTACCCCGAGTTCATCACTTAGTCGGGCGGATTGCACCTCTTAACTGTTCCAAGTAGCATTCCTTTTCGCCCATCCCCTCTGCGGCGACTCTAGCTAAGGCCACCGTCATTTCTTACCAGGACTACTCTGGAGCCTCTTTGCTGCTTCCAGTCGTGGCAAAGGACTCCTCCTGGCCCGAGTCCCCAAAGATCTTTCTATGACGCCTTTCCAGCCACGCCACTCCTCTGCTTTGAACGTTGCAACCGCTTCCCACTGTACGGTTTGCAAGTGTATTCACCATCTGGTCCTTCTTCGCCTTTCCCAGTATCTCTCCGCTCTCTCTAGCATCTCTGCCCCGGCGACACTGACATCATTTCCTTTAATGCAGTTCCCTGGGATGCTCTTCCGAATAGGTACTCCCTTTGGTGGGTATTCTTCACGTGTGGGTTAAAAGGTCACTTCCTCCGGGAGGCCCTTCCTGACCCCTTCAACTGAGTCAGGCCTCTGCTCAGGATCCTGTAGGTCCCTGACCTTAATGTGCATCACATGTTGTGTTTTACTTGCGGGTAAGTCTCCCACATAGATTCTAAGCCCAATGAGTTCAGTGGCTGTTTTTGCTTTAATTCATAATCTTTCTGGCTTGGTGCATTGTGGATAATCCACAAATACTTGTTCAAGTAAGAAAGGTGGTGGTAGGGCTGAGGGTGGGAGTAGTTCCCCAGGCAGAGGGAATGTGCGTAAAGCCATGGAGGGGAGGAACTGGTGACCTCATTAAACGTATGTGGTTCCGTGGTGGGGTGTAAGGAGGAAGGCTGATGGTGACAGGGGGGCCCTTGGATGTCACTCCAGTGAGTGTGCACTTGATCTCATGGGCAGCAGAGGCCTCCAAAGGCACCTCAGCAAGGCCTTCCCAATTTTCGCCTCCAAAGCTGTTACTTGTTCCACTTTGGTTTTGGATTATATCCCATGAGACTCTACTTACCTGAACCACTTGGCTCTTGTCTCCCTCGCCTAGATTCTGAAGACAGGAGGAGCTAATGCCCAGAGCAGCACGTAACTGTAAGTACCTACTCCCTGTTTGAATGCTGAGGCACATGAACTGCAGTGTGTGGTCTGGCAGAGCTCCGATAGATGCTCATATTTGCTCCTTGGTCGTTTATTTCCCTTTTCCTGACCATCTTCAACCTGGTGCCAGCCTCTGCCAGTCACTTCCTTGGATTTGGACGAGCTGCCTCCTGCTTCGCACGGGGATGACGGGGATGGGGAGGGCTGCACCGGAAGGAAGCAGCTCAGGGGGCAGACGCCGAGTCTCCAGCAGTGGGCAACGCTGACATGAACGAGGTCTGAGCTCACACCCCAGGGAGCTGAGTTTTGGTTTTCCGTGAGAAGGTGACGTAGGAGGAACGTCTGAGGCCGGCAGAGGTCAGGAGACCCTGTCTCAGGCCTGTCCACTGCAGAAAGGCCCCCTGTCCTACACCAATGGTGCCCAATCCCGGTTCTGTATCACATTAGGCTGGGCAGCCTTTTGACAAGTACAGGTGCCCTGCTGTATTCCCCAGGATTCCGATTCAGCAGACCTGGGGTACGGACCAACCATCTCTATCTTTTTTAAAGTCACAGATTATCTTTTAGGTGCAGCCAGGATTGAAAGAGCATAAAATTTGGATTTGGGAAACCAGTTGTGACTCTGGCACGGTACTTAACCTGAGTCTGTTTCCTCCTCCACACACAGGGCCATCACACAGGAATCGGGTGGGAACCAGATAATTCTTGGAGAAAGTGCCTTACGACACACTCCACGGGACACCTGCTCCTTAGCGTGGGCAGCCGGGCTCATGGGAGGGTGTTTAATTGGAAGAGATTTCATTTTTCATCCTGCCAGTGGCGCTTGGGGGAGCGGGGAGCAGGTGTCCGTGGGATGAATGACCTGGAGTGAGAAAATCTGGTGGTTACCTGAAAACAGGAACAGTTCCAAAACCAGACTTCTCCAGAGCTGGCTTGTTTAACTTCCTCCAATTCTGCAACTTGGGTCCCTGTGGTTCCCGGCTGAGCCCAGGAAGGAAACTGAGGGAAGAAAGAGGGATATGCAGTTGCCTCTGGGCAGGACAAACAGGACATGTCCTCAGAACAGTGGTGTATAACATTTCCCCAGCAAGGATCCCTGTTAACTGTTTTGCCTTAATGGATTAATATCTTTAAATTTCATTACGATATTTCCCTAGATTTCATCCCATTGTCAGCCAGAGGAACGGCCCGCTTGGACTTATCAGGGGAAGGGGGAATCTGTGTATCCGTGTTTTAGGAAAGACAGACAAGAAACTTAGGGTCCAGGGAGGGAAGGAGACTTACAAAAGGGCACAAAATTAAAGTATCATTTGGATTTTTAGTCACGTGCATACATTATGGTCCCAGTTCTTAAAAAAAAAAATCACAGCTGGTTAATTATGAACGGCAGAGGCTTCCAGGGCCCTTAGAGACTGTGTGCTGAGGCAGGCAGACTCGGGGACTTACAGAGGTGGTGGTGGGAACTCGTTCACGGCTGAAACCCGGTGCCCATGACTCAAGAGTTGAAGGTGCTCAGTGAATATTTGCTGAATGAATGGATGGAAGCCTAAGTAGAGGGCAATACAGAAAATGGTAACAAATCTATCAGACTAATACCAGAGGTCCTGAAGAGGATAAATAATTATGAACAAGTAGCAACATGGAACATTTTAAATAAAGGAAATAGAAATTCAGTATGATCGCAGTAATGCAAAACATTCATAAATTGCATGTATATGAATGAAGACCAAGTCACAGGAAAAAATGGGGAAAACTTCAAAGAGAAGTTAGATGTATGGTCACATATATATATGTACGTGTATATATGTCCTATATAAGTAGGCTTGCTTTAGCCTTTCCAAAATCAGAAAGAGCACAGCCAAGAAATCCTTAAGGCGTGCCTGTCTAGTTAACACGTGTTTTCCTTTGTCGTTTTGCTCCTCTGTGAAGGGTCTTCAGAATGGCCGCAGCCCCCCAGGCACCAGGGAGGGGCTCTGTGCGGAAGACGAGACCTTTACCTGTGAAGACGTCATTGAACAACCCGTACACCATCCGCTGGGGTGCCCTGGACGGGGAGGATATGCACTTCATACTACAGACCCTGGAGGACAGGATTAAATCTCTCGGGCTTCAGAAGACTGAGGACAGGAAGAGAAAGAAAAAGCAGCCCGCTTTGAAAACACAAAGCGGAGACACGTGCAGCCTGGATGTGGACACCGGTGAGGATCTGAAGGAGGAAAAGCCGGAAGGTGGACCCCAGGCATCCGGGTGGACCCCTGCCGACGTCAGAAGGCAGCTTGCCATCGGCATCAACGAGGTCACCAGAGCCTTGGAGAGGAACGAGCTGCTCTTGGTCCTGGCATGCAAGTCGGCCAAGCCGGCCATCGTCACCGCGCACCTGGTGCCGCTGAGCGCCAGCAGAGGTGTCCCTGCCTGCCAGGTGCCCCGGCTCAGCGAGAGGCTCGCACCCGCCATGGGCTTGACGTGCGTCCTGGCCTTGGGGTTCAAAAGAAACACCGCTGCCTTTGCAGAGGAAGTGAGGGCCATCATCCCCAGAGTCCCCCGTCTGGACGTGCCGTGGCTCCGAGGCACACTTGAAGACCCCGGGGAGAACCCGGAGATGGAATCTTTGGAAAGCCAAGACAAAGAGATTTTGGACACTTCCTTCGAAGACCTCTCTAAACCCAAGAGAAAGCTCGCTGAGGGTCAGCAGGCTGCAGTGTTACAACCCCTGAAAATAAAGAAACTGATTCCAAACCCCAATAAGATAAGGAAACCACCCAAAAGTAAAAAAACGGCTTCAAAGTAATCTTGTATAAACCTGTCACTTCATACAGTTGTAAAACGACACCTTGTAGAGAAGCCTTGAAATGAATAAAATGACTTTTACATATATTCTTGGGACACTGTTTAGTATCATTCCTTTCAAATGTGTAAGATTCTCTGTAGCATACAGATACGCTGAAGCTTAGGACACTAAGTGCACAGAATATTCAGCAGTATGAGTATCAAAAGTTTATTGAAACTAATGTCCATGCTTGTATAAATTCACTATTTAAAAGGCTGGCACAATGCTTGTGAGCAGGAACATCTATCCTGCAACGCTGGACATCTTTCTATCCAAACTTGGCAAACAGGCCACACAAACACGGTTCTAGTTGGCGGGGGAGATGAAACTGGATGGCAGGTGCACCAGCAGTTGTAAAGGAAAGATAGTAAATGCCAAGCAATACATTGTCCTCAGAAAAAATACATTATTATTTTTTACTGTCAGTTTGCCTTTCTTTGTAGGCAGGCCTAAGCGTGGGCTTGGGAGAAAGGCTAAACATTTATCAAAATTGCCAGATAAGGTATTCTGACTAGTTAGAATTCACCCCTTTACACGGTTAACTTACTTCCTTGGGACTTTAGCATGTATCCAAAGTATGATGGTAATTAGGTGAAATAAAGCAGGAAGAGAATAAAAAAATAAGCGGAGGAGCTTGGGTGCTCAGAGGTGGGTCTGCCATGACAGGGGTCACTCGTGTTAGTGTATGGCGCAGAGTCAATGCTCTATGTTAGAGTATCTGCTCTTTACAGCATGTGTTTGGTAAAGGTGCTTTCTGTAATTTACGGGGAAGGTACTGGCTTGCCAAAGTTTATTTTCAGCCTAAATTCTGGTTGATCTGTGGATTATGCCACCTCCATTTAAATTTACTGAATGCCATCTTGACCAAAAAAAGGCGGGGTGTGTGGGCAAGGATACGTCATGGACCAGAGCATTTCCATTACTGACAAAGGACACGGGGTGGTGTGGGCTTTTTGAATCTGTAAGACACTGTATATTGCATTGAAATTTAGTTCTAACGGCTACTTTATAAACACAAGCAGCTGTACTGATTTTCTACTTTAAAATGCTCATTGGTAACATGCGTAAATTATAAAGAGGCATTATAAGGCGGCAAATGTGCTAATAATTTATAAATTACTGTATTTAAAAATTACTGAGTAAAAGAACATGAACTCTCTTAACTGCAATTCTGTAAGTGAAGAGAGGAACAATGCCACAGTTTTGTCATGAGGTGAGCCCGTGACACAATTTCTGAGGGACAATCCTGCAATTATTCGAAAACTTACTTCATGTAAGACTGTGCCATAAAAATGAGCGGAACGTAATTCCCAACTGGAGCCTCGACTCTGGATTATGTTAAAAATCTTGCTTACTTAATTCTGGTGTTTCAGTGAATTGGTTCACTTTTGCTTCTGCAGGCATCCTCCTCACGTTAGGAAAAAAAAGGTAACGCAGTTGGGTTTGAATCATCCTATAGGAGAAGTCTTCCCTTGCATCTTTGAGAAGGAACACAGTGCTGTCCTAAATTAAGGACTTCGGAGCCCACGCATGCCCCCTAGTGGAGGTCCCAGGGTGCCACAGCTGTGGGGTGGCCTTCAGGATGACGGGGAAGCTGCGGAAAGAGGCTTTCTGATTTTCAGAGGAAATCAGGGGCAATAGAACTTTTTCCCTAAAGGGCCAAGTTTAGGCCTTTGGATCCATAGTCTCTGTCGGAACAACTCAACTCTGCCTGCCACGTACAGGCAACACATGAATGAATGAGGCTTTGTTCCCATAAAACTTTATTTATGGATGCTGAAATCTGAATTTCCTGTAATTTTTATGTGTCACAAAACATTATTTTTTTTTTCTCCTCAACCATTCAAAAATGTAAACACCATTCTTAGCTCGTGGGCTGTACAAAAACAGGTGATGTGCTGAGTTTAGCTTATGGGCCACAGTGTGCTAACTCCTGCCTGGCTTTTATAAGGTATGATTGTGTCCTTTGACTACTTATAACATGAAGGAAGGGCATCCTGTTGTCGAAGGTAATTAGGTTTTTCTGGACTGAACGGCCTAGGCACTGGTACATAAAGGCAGGAAGAAGTATCTGCTTTGTGGTATTTGAGTCGAGGCCATTTTAGGTGGCCTTGTCCAGCATCTTCTTCCCCTTGGGCTATTGGTGATATATACATTATCTATGTACACCGAGAAACTTGGTTTTTCAAATCCTAGATAAAAACACCATCAGTAACAAAACCACAAGACTTATTTACAAATAAGACATCTTCCTAGAGCACGACAGCTTTCATGATAAATTAGAGTCAGGATAAAGGAATATGTGCAATTCTGCATAAGTAATAAAAAACATTCAAATTATTAGTGTCCTGATGGCACTAATAAACTCCACTGGGCATGTCTTCTGACTTGAGGGCTTTGATTTTTCTTTTCCTCACGTATCCTGGCTGTTGCTGAGAAGAAAAGAGTCTCTGCAGGAGCAGAACAGTCTAGTTTGTCAGGGGTGTGTGCTCTTCAGAGAACACACTTAATGCTTGCCCCAAACCTTGCTTTGGAACCAATCCACAAACCTGTTGAAGATCAAAGTACCCATTTGTGTGTTTATTGATTTGGCAACTTTGCTTCTAGAGAAATAGTCAACCAGTACATTTTTTTTTTTTTTAATTTCTGTAGCTCTAGGCCTATCTTTTTTTTTTAAATTAATTTATTTATTTTTATATTTATATTTGGCTGTGTTGGGTCTTCGTTTCTGTGCGAGGGCTTTCTCCAGTTGTGGCGAGTGGGGGCCACTCTTCCTCGCGGTGCGCGGGCCTCTCACTATCACGGCCTCTCTTGTTGCGGAGCACAGGCTCCAGACGCGCAGGCTCAGTAGTTGTGGCTCATGGGCCTAGTTGCTCCGCGGCATGTGGGATCTTCCCAGACCGGGCTCGAACCCGTGTCCCCTGCATTGGCAGGCAGATCTCAACCACTGCGCCACCAGGGAAGCCCCCAACCAGCACATTTTTATCTCACTCTTCACTTTAACACCCACCACTCATCGCTGCGTTACAGAAATGCTGGTTCCATGGATGTTCCCGATGAGATCACGTGCAGTGACATAAGTAAGCCCTTTCCAAATGGCTCCCTCATTCTGCTACATGGACCCACAGACCCCCACTTAATAAACAGAAAGGCAGCAGTTTATCTCCACACAATGGCAAAGATTTTCTTACACGATTCTGTGATTCTGTTCAATCCATAGAAAAGCGGTCCATTTTTCTAGAGAGGGACAAGTACCTTCTCTTCATTGAGAGACAGTCAGAAGGTTGAAAATTAGAGGAATGTGCTCTTTGTATCCTCCTTCCATCCCTCCTACAAATGGGTCAACAGTGGAAAAAAAAGGATGAATGTTAACATTCTAGCTAGAAATGTGTTCTATTGGTCACCAGTGGATGTTTTTCCATCTTTTCTGTTACTGACACTTCGATGTCACTTAGGTTGTGCTTTTATTCTTTGGAATGGTAGTTCCAGGAATCATTAACTAGGATATTAACAAATGATGACATCAGAGTTCTAGAAATAGAAATATCCATCTACTGTAATACGAGTCCAACCTAAAGGGAGGGAAGAAATGGAATAGCAAAAACAAGTGAGCAAGAAAAATTATAATGTAGTACAATAGATCTATATTTTTAAAAAGCTACTAAAGAAAAAACCTCTCAACAATCCGAAGAGAAGCAAATATGGGATTTTCTAGGTAAATTTATCAAGTTTACAAAGGTTTATCAACTTCACTTACCTTTTCGGACTCTGTCCCTGGACACCTCCAGTTGTACAAGTAATACTGTAAATTGCCATCGCCTATGCCAAACTTGAGTTTTTCCAAGAATGTCTTATTTTCCATCAAATCTAGCGCATTGAATACATCAAATCCTTTCTGTCAATGTAAAAAAAAATTTTTTTAATTTTAAAGTTTCAAAGGATTAGAGTGTTGTATATTATGTATTTCAGTATAACATTTCATTCCCCTACGAATAGCTTGAATTGATAATGCATTTATAATAAGGTTTAATGTCTGCAATATATAGTATGGGTTAGGAATTCAGTTCAAAACTGTCTTATTAAACTAGCAAGCAGTGAATCTGATGGAGTCAGCAAGATTATCCAGAAATGCTGAATCGAAAAGTGCAGTCTGATGGCTGACAAAAAATAATCTATTAAAATTTCAGGAAATATTTTGTCCCTGTTTTTGAAGCAAACAGTTGCCTAGATGGCTCTATCACCAGAACTGTTAGTTACTGGCCTTTCTACGTTCTGACTTACCTGAACCTACGCCAAGAAATCAAAGCTGTAAAGACTTTAAATCGTGTATCTGTCTTGGGCTGATAATGGGAAATAAATTTAGTAACATTTCAATAGTAAAAACAGAATTTAAAAAAAAGGTTAGATAATACTATGCAAAATGTGATATAGATGAAGCACCTACATTTCTATTTCTCAGGGGTTTTACCTTAAATAACTTATTACTGGCCTTTTTGGGAAGGTAGCTGAAAATGAGCTACAAGATCAAAGAAGCAAAGGAGAATGCTGATTTGGGGATCCACTTATAATAGATTAAAAAATATGTTTCCAATGATCAAATACTAAGAAGACTACAAGGAAGACACTTTTGATGTGTTGCTCCCAATTTCTCATGAACAATATTTATCTTCTCACTCAGCAATTACATCAAAATGTCCCCATCAGCTGATTTCAATTTCTTTTTAAAGGAAAATGTTTATTTGTAGCAAGAATTTAACAATTATCCTAACTACCACACTGAGGAAATAGAAAAATAATACAAATATAATAAGGAACATTTTGAATTTAATTCTTTTCATTTTAAATCCTTTTAATAATAATAATTCTAATAGTTAAATTTCTTTAATTTTAAAATTCAGAGACTATTTATTTGAATCAAAAAACCTACTGTTGCCAATTATTCATTGCAACACACTCATATTTTCCCCATACAGACAGACCTTGTTTTATTGAGTTTCACAGATTCTGTGTTTTTTACAAATGGAAGGTCTATGGCAACCTTGCATTGAGCAAGTCTATCAGAGTCATTTTTCCAATAGCATTTGCTCACTTCTTGTCTCTGTGTTCCATTTTGGTAATTCTTGTAATATTTCAGACTTTTTCATTATTATATTTGTTATGGTGATCTGTGATCTCTGATATGACTACAACTCGCTGAAGGCTCAGATGATGGTTAGCATTTTTTTTAGCAATAAAGTATTTTAAATTAAGGTCTGTATATTGTTTAAATATGCTAGTACACACTTAACAGACAACACTATAGTGTAAAGATAAATTTTATATGCACTGGGAACCAAAAAACTCGTGTGGCTCACTTGATTGTGACACTTGCTTTACTGCAGTGATCTGGAACCATCTGGAACCAAACCCACAATATCTCCAAGGTATGCCTGTATCATGGGATCACGTTATTTTTCTTATATTCCTTACATTATGAATTTCGTGTATCTTTATATAAGGGTTACAAGTTTCTAATTTGTACAAAATGTCTTTTTGGTTAAGTTACAACAGAATTAATGATGAAAATAGCCACTAAAGTTAAAAAAAAAACCTCTTATCAAAATTCTTCCTTTGACTGTCAACAGTAAGAAGTATCTCAAACAAACCCCCCCACCGTGTGGAAGAAAATACGAGGTGTTTGATATACTCCGATATACATATTTGGAGACACAGACGGGACGGCAAGGAGTGAGTCGCGTACCAGCTTGGCGATGATAAGCGCGTCGTTCATGAGGTCCAGCAGTGGCGTCTCTGTGTGGATATTGTAGAAGGAGTAGGCGGCTTTGAGGCTCTTGTGAGCGGGGTGATGCATGACTGTGGAGGGGAGCGTGTAGAAGCTCAGGAAGTCAGTTAGTTTACCACTGGAGTTCTAAAGAACAAAGGCAACGTCAGGTAAACATCTCCTTGAACAAGTTTCACCCAGGCATCTCAGCTCACGTCTTGATCTCTGACTTGCTCCACAGCTTTCCGTTAGAATGAAAAGCAACAGCTCATGCTCCGCTCTGCAAGTCTGATGTGGAGCCCCTTACCATATGCTGGGCAGAGGCCAAGGAAGAGCGTGGAGCTGTGCCTCAGCCTAAGTGCTTGTCAGCGACTGGCATCAAGTTCTTAAGAAGTAGAATGTTCTAAAAGGAACGCTCTCTGGTTGACTAATGAGTCTCTCTAGACTTATGGGACAGTGATAAAAGTAAATTCATTGTTTTTGCAGGAATAAGAGCACCAAGGATTAGAAGGCTACCTTTTCCAACTAAAGGATACTGTATAATAATCTTCTTGGCACAAGGCAGGAATTGTATCAGCTTAAAGTGAAGTTGGATAGGATTTGGAAGCTGTTTTTTTAGAAGCTTGTAAAAAGGCATTGGTACTGCACCAAAATATATGTGTGTGAATAACTGAGAAAATCTGAAGCTATCAAAAATCAAAAGGAATGCAAAAGATGGTGTTTGTTTTGTCATCACTGGTACACTTTCAATACAAGAAATTAGCCAATATTGTTTGCATTATTTCTATTAACCTGCAGTGACCTATGCAAGTCTGCATATAATTCAAACCATGATATATTTGAAGTATACAGCTGCGGAGGCTAGACCACATATGCCATTGCTAATATTTGTTTTAGCAGAAAATTCCAGAGGATGTATTATCTGGTTTTTGAGTGCTTCTGATTCATTAAACCTTTTTTTCAGACATTATGAAATTAAAGATGTTAAGCAAAAGTGAGAGATGACTTAAAGACCTAAATTTTCAGCTTTATTAAGGATTTTCAACTTGAAAAACACAACAGCAGAAATTAGAGGGAAAAAAAAAATCACTGGATGGGCTCAATAGTAGAGTGGAGATGACAGAGGACAGAATCACTGAACTTGAATTTACCCAATCTGAAACAACAGAGAGAAAACAGACTGAAAAAGAAAAAAAAGAATTAAGCCTCAGGGATCTGTGGGGCAGTAACAAAAGATTCACCATTCATATCATTGGAGTCCCAGAGGGAAAGAAGAAAATGTGGGGCTGAAAGAGACAATGGCTGAAAACTTCCCAAATTTGGCAAAACGGACATAGTAGATTCAAGAAGCCAAGTGAACTCTAACAGGATAAACCCAAAGAAATCCACACCAAGACACATCATAATGAAATTTCCAAAAACTAAAGACAGAGAGAGATCTTGAAAGTAGACACAGAGAAACAACACATTACCTATGGGGAAATACTGATTCAAATGACAGGAGACTGCTCACCTGAAACCACAGAGGCCAGAAGCAAGTGGCACAAGAGCTGAAAGAAAAGAACCGTCCACCATGAATTCTGTACCTGGCGAAACTTCCTTCAGGAAAGAAGGGGAAATAAGGACATTCTCAGACAAATGAAAACTAAAAGAATTTGTTGCTAGCAGACATACCTTTAAGACTGGCCAAAGTACATTCTTCAAATAGAAAGGAAATCATAAAAGAAAGCATCATGGAGCATCAGAAAGGAAGGAAGGAAGAAGGAACAGAAATCTGGGTACATACTTTGAACTATGCTTCTTCTCATGAGTTTTATAAATGACTCGATGATTGAAACAAAAATTATGACACCATCTGATACTCAAGACAGTGATATTTAAACAATGAGACTGTACAGCAGAAACTAACACAACATTGTAAAGCAATTATACTCTAATACAGATGTGAAAAAAAAAAACGATGAAAAAGTAAAGAGAAGTAAAGTCACTTGAAGTGGTACAACATGGATACCAGAAGACTGTGATAAGTCACATCTGTATATTGTAATACCCAGAGCAACCATCATGAGACCTACACAAATATACTCAAATGCACTATAAATAAATCAAGACATCCAAACATGTTCAAGGAACAGGAAGGCAAGGAAACAGAAATAGAGGGACAGAAACCAGAAGAAACAAACAGAAAACATGTATCATAATATAGAAGACCTAAGCTCTAACATATCAATAATCATCAAATGTAAATGGTCAAGAAACACCAATCAAAAGAAATTCTGGCAGAGTGGATAAGGAAACATGGCCGAAATATATATTGTTTACAAGAAATTCACTTCAAATTCAATGACATAGATGGGTTGAAAGTAAAAGGACTAAAACAGATATACCATGCAAACATGAATTTTAAAAAAGTAGGAGTGGCTATACACATATACCTCAGAGATACTGTGGGTTTGGTTCCAGACCCCTCAATAAAGCGAATATTGCAGTAAAGTGAGTCACACGAATTTTTTTGTTTTCCCAGTTTATATGAAACTTTTGTTCACACTATACTGTAGTCTGTTAAGTATGCAATAGCATTATGCCTAGAAAACAATGTACATACCTTAATTTAAAAATACTTTATTGCTAAAAAATGCTAACCGTCATTTGAACTTTCAGCGAGTAGAAGTAGTAACATCAAAGATCACCATAACAAATCTAACCATAATGAAAAAGTTTGAAATATTGCAAGAATTACCAAAATGTGACACAGAGAAACAAAGTGAGCAAACGCTGTTGGAAAAAATAGCACCAACAGACTTGCTGGACACAGGGTTACCACAAACTTTCGATTTGTAAAAAAAGCAGTATCTGCTTAGTACAATAAAGCACTGTGCAATAAAACGAGGTCTGCCTGTATTAATATACAAGGAAGTAGACTTCAGAGCAAAGAGAACTACTGAAGACAAAGAGGGGTATTACATGATGATAAAATGATCAATCCACTAGAAACTCATGCAGGTCCAACATGTATAAGTACCAAACAAGACCCTCCAGAGACATCAAGAAAAACTGACAGAACTGAAGGGGAAAAAGACAAATCCAGAGTTATAGTTGGGGACTTCACACCCCTCTCATTAACTGACAGAACTACCAGAATTAAATAAGGGCTATGACTACAGATTCTGTAGCCATTAAAAGGGAATACTATGAACAACTTTATTCTTACAAATTTGACAATTTAGAAGAAGTAAACCAATTCTTCTAAACTGTATTAAAACTCAAACAAGATGAACAGTCCTATAATCATAAAAGAAAGTGAATTCATTATTTCAACACAAAAGAATTCTCTAAGGTCAGATGGTTTCAACTGGAGAATTCTAGCAAACATTTAAGGAATTAACACCAATTCTATATAATTTCTTCTAGAAAACAGAAGAGGAGGTCATACTTCCCAACTCATCTTATGAGGCCAGTAGTATCCTGATACCAAAACCAAACAAAGACAGTACAAAAACAGAAACTGCAGACCAATATCTCTCATGAACTCAGCAAATACTCAACAAAATATCAGCACTCCAAATCCAATAATGTATAAGTTATATACCATAACCAAGTGGATAATTTTTCTAGGTATGCAAGGGTGGTCAAACATTTGAAAATCCATAAATGAACAGACTGAAGAAGAAAAATCATGATTGTATGAATTGAAGCAGAAAAAGCACTGGACAAAATCCAACACCCATTTATAATAAGAACTCTAAAGAAGGTGGGAATTTTCTCAAATCAATAAGGAGCTTCCATGAAAAACCTACAGCTAACATCATGGAATAAGATTCACGGGGTAAGACTGAATGCTTTTCCCCTAATATCAGGAAAAAGGCAAGGATGTTGATCTTCACCACCCTTATTCAATAAAGTACTGGAATATCTAGCCCCTGCAATAAGGCAAGAGAAAGGAAGAAAAGGCATACATATGGGAAGGGAAGAAATAAAACTGACCCTATTTGTAGATGACACAATTGTCTATGTGGAAATCCCAAGAAATCTCCAAGTAAATTCCTGGAACTAATAAGTGATTTCAGCAAGCCTGCAGGATACAAGAGCAACAAAGAAAAACCAATTACATTTCTACATACTAAAAATGAACATGTGGAAACCAAAATTAAAAACACAATACCATTTATAATCACTCTAAGGAAATGAAGTATTTAGGTAAACACTTTTAAAAAAAATATACAGGATCTGGATGCTGAAAATTACCGAATGCTGATAAAATAAGTTTTAGAAGACCTAAATAAATGGAGACATACCATGTTCATGGATTGGAAGACTTGTTAATTCTCCCTAAATTAATCTACAGAGTTAACATAATTCTTATCAAAATCCCAGCAAGGTCTTTTGTAGATAAAGACAAGCTTATTCTAAAATGTATATGCAAAGGCAAAGGAACTAGATTAGCTAAAATAATCTTGATAAAGAAGAATAAAGTGGGAGGAATCACTCTACCTGGTATCAAGGCTTACTATACAGCTACAGTAATTAAGACAATGTGGTATTGGTGGGGAAATAGACACAGAGATCAATGGAACAGAATAGAGAACCCAGAAATGGACCACAATACAAAGTATCAGTATTCAGGCTATAGAAAACTTTTACAGGGAATTCCCTGGTGGTCCAGTGTTTAGGACTTGGCGCTCTCACTTCCAGGGGCCCAGGTTCTATCCCTGGTCGGGGAACTAAGATCCTGCAAGCTGCACAGCGTGGCCAAAAAACCAAAACAACAACAACAACAACAAAAAAACTTTTACAAATCAAGAAGACAAGGGTTGCGTGAAGTGGTTGAATTATGCCATCTTGAACAAAGGCAGTTCAGTTCCAACCAGTTTTGCAAAAGCAAAACAATATTAAACTTTGGGACACATCCCTCTCAGATGAGATCATCCAAACTGGGCTTTTCAAAACTAAGAAAAGCAATTAATCACACAGACAACAACAGAGCAGATCAGAACCCTGATTCCCCATGATTAAGTAGCAAAAGTTGTGCTCTTCTGCCAGGAATGGAAGCTGTAAGAACAACTGGTTCTGAAAGGGTGAGCAGGAAGCTGGTTCAGAAGCAGTGAGTCATGCGGGCAGGAAGGGAATGGACACTCTATGATCCTTCTGGAAAATGGACTCAGTTGCACAGTGTTCTCATACTTCTCTGTACTATCTTATCACCTTCTCTTTACCTCCACTACAAAAGTGTCAATGATGTGCTCTTGGGGGAGGAACCAGTGGGCTACTTCCTCTTCATCCATCACCGGGGCTAGATGAAACTGCTTCAGGTAACTGTTGGTTAGTTCTTGAACAGCTTTGATATCTCTTGGTTCCATTGGCCTCAAGCCTGAAGTTTTTGTAACCTGTTGGAGTGAAAACAAAACCAGTTGGGAGGGGCTTCCATGGTGGCGCAGTGGTTAAGAATCCGCCTGCCAATGCAGGGGACACGGGTTCGAGCCCTGGTCCAGGAATATCCCACATGCCGCAGAGCAACTAAGCCCGTACGCCACAACTACTGAGCCTGTGCTCTAGAGCCTGCAAGACACAACTACTGAGCCTGTGCGCCTCAACTGCTGAAGCCCACGTGCCTACAGCCTGTGCTCCGCAACAAGAGAAGCCACTGCAATGAGAAGCCCGCGCACAGCAATGAAGAGTAGTCCTTGCTCGCCGCAACTAGAGAAAGCCCACTTGCAGCAATGAAGACCCAACACAGCCAATAAAATAAAATAAATAAATTTATTTAAAAAAAAAAACAGTTGGGAGGTTTAAATAAGAGGAGTAAACAAACTTGGCGCCAAAGCATGATCCCCAGACCAGCAAT
Source organism: Balaenoptera ricei (assembly GCF_028023285.1). Lineage (NCBI taxonomy): Eukaryota > Metazoa > Chordata > Mammalia > Artiodactyla > Balaenopteridae > Balaenoptera > Balaenoptera ricei. Next base: position 7,299,372 of record NC_082640.1, on the reverse strand, counting down.
ATTAGCATCCCATGGGAGCTTGTCAGAACTGCAGAATCTTGGGCCTGCTGCAGACCTACCAAGTCAGGATGTGCAGTTTCACAAGATCCCCTGGTGATTCATATACACATAAAGCTTGAGAACCACTAGTTTAGAATATAAGCTACACGACATGTTCTGTCCTATCTTTGTGTACCAGGTCTTTGGTCAGTATTGCCCAGGACCCAGACAAAACCAACGAGAACACTACAAGTTCATCTATACCCCCATGCCAAGAACTTTAACAGCCTACACGATAGGGCAGAACAATCTCAGCATGTGTTCTGGAGGATCACGCTTTTAAGACTGCCACATCTGACATTTTGAAAACACAGTTGAAAATGGCTGAGAAACTTTTTGTCCAATAGCCCGTGAAAAAAATGTAGCTCTTCTGTTCTCGTGAGCAATAAAAATGAAAGAAAAGTAAAAATCATATCGGTCAGTATGGGAAGGGAAGCATTTTAATTGCCAAGAATGAATGTCTGGTTGCCAAGTAGTGGCCCTGGTTTCTCATGCCATCTTTTGATTAAAAGGTGATCAGAATAGGCATCTGAATCCATCATTCCAGAACATCAAAGTTTTTATATTAGGCCATGGGAATAACAAACCCTCAAGGTCAGGACAAGTCCCCATCTGGATTTGTTCAAGTGCTTATCCTTAAAAGAGCTCCAGACAGCAACTATAGGAAGTGTACAGACACCAGGACACTTGACAACAGAAGTGAGAAAGGTCACTACATTTGCTCGTTTGTACAAAGAAAAAACTTAATACTTACAAATACAACTGCATTTTTCCAGTTAACTCGATATTTTTTTTCTTGAAGAAACATTGGATAAATTTCAAGTGACAAATAACTTGTATATAAATAGTGCTATTCTACCTTTTCTGTCCTAAATTACCACTAAGTACTTCTAGATTTCCTTTTAATTGAAGTATAGTTGATTTATAATGTGCCAATCTCTGTTGTACAGCAAAGTGACTCAGTTATACACACATATACATTCTTTTTTTATATTCTTTTCCATTATGGTTTATCACAGGATATTGAATATAGTTCCCTGTGCTATACATTAGGACCTTGTTGTTTATCTAAGTACTTTAAAATTAAAAACTGCCTTTAAAAATTAGATCATCACAATTCCTGCATGCCCCCAGACGAGTGGTAGGGGAGAAGCCCAAGGTGGAAAATGGGTTTTCATCTTGAGTGTCGGCTCTGATGGATGTTAGTAGTTGTGCTGAGGTTTCTAAGGTTCTGTGACAAGAACCGCTGACTGATTACTGCTTCACTTTGGGAGGAGACGGGCTTTGTGTTTACAGACCCAGCAGTCCTTAGCTGAGTATTCACTATGTGCCACTCAGTTATGATTCATGGAATCTACAAAGATGCAGTAATGCAGCTAAAATAGTTTAATATTCTAAACTGACAGAATTTAAGTCCTTGACATTTAATAGAGAACTCATACTTTTAGTATTTCTGTGGATCTCAAAGCCAAAGGACCCGAAATCTCCAGGTCCCGGGTCCTACCCAAGGCTTAACCCTTGGTTAATTATGGCCTGAATAGGTGTTGAATGAATGAATGAATTCCTAGGTTTTTAGCACAATCATTTACCCAATAAGGTGAGGTGAAGGCTGCAGACACGGAAAAAAGTCACTGTCAGCTCTGAAGAGATGATATTTCTACGGCCTGGCATTTAAGTACAAGCCAGGAGTGAAACTGTATTTTTCTTTTGTTTCCCTAAGCCAATTTTAGTTATTCGGAGCATTTCTACACCGCAATTCATGGGAAGAGGGAACCTATGTGATTGCTAAATGGTGTTACATGAAATAAATACACATTTCTAAATGCTGGTAGGAAGGCTAAAGCCATACCAAATGTATACTGCAGTCATTTGAAAAGATTATTTTTTACTATGAGGATGACCTTGATACATTTTAAATAGCCTTTCTCAACATCAGATTGTTCTTTCTTTTGTTACTGGTTCAGTAAGAATCAATAATATCAAGCAATGAGATTAACTAATGAAAGCAACAGGATACACCCTCTCTGTTCACAGAGAACATTCAGAAATGAAGACTGAAGCTTGCCAACTCCTTTTTGGAGCAAAATATGCTTCTGCAGCACAGTTCTTATTCACTGAATTTTCATACTGTGTAATCACTAAAATCAACATCCTTTTTGCCCAGAAGACACCCTTAAAGCAGCAGTTCTCAAATATTTTGTTCTGGGACTTCGTTACGCTCTTAAAAATTATTCAGTACTCCCAAAGAACTTTGCCTATGTGGGTTATATTTATCCATATTTATCATATTAGAAACTAAATTAGAGATTAAAAAAAAGAATATATAAGCTCACATTCCATATAGCCTCTGGAAGACTGCACAGTGTACTTGTAAGATAATGAAATGAAAGATGCAAATTATACTTTTGTGTTATTATAAAAAATTGACTTCACAGGACCCCCAAAGGTTTCTGGGAACTTCCAGGGATCCCTGGACCACACTTTGAGAACTGCTACCTCAGGTCTCTGAAGGTCAGAAAAATGGGTAATAGAATTTAGATAAGGAAGACTCAGTGAAACAGTATTGGTTGGCAAACCGGCAGGGAGAAAACACATAAACTTGGTAATTTCCAAGCACTTCAAACAAGTTTTTACAGGAGCATTAAATTAGAAGAGAACATCAGACTATATCCAGCTATAAAAACATATAAGGTCCTAGACACAGGGGAAGAATATTTACTTTTGCTGATTAACAATGGCTTATGTGTCTCAGAGGCTAAACTTGTTTCTTTCTAACATCAGAAAGTCACATCCTCTCCAAGAAATCTACAGAAGCACGAAATAAATTTTAAAATATAAAATTATATTTGAGGGAGTTCCCTGGTGGCCTAGTGGTTAGGATTCCGGGCTTTCACTACTGTGGCCCGGGTTCAATTCCTGGTCAGGGAATTGAGATCCTGCAAGCTGCGCAGCACGGCCAAGAAAAAAAAAAAGAATTATATTTTATATAATAGCTGTTGTCTTCAGGAAGAGGTGGGGGAAATGTTATACCTAGATAAAAATTTCAGCTTTGGCATAATCTGAAAGAATCAAGTGGCAATGTTTTCTGAGACTTCAATAAAAAGCAGAAAAAACTTTCAGTAACTGAGAAAATCTTAAATTTCATAAGCAAACTCTATTTCTGAATCAGATACTTTCCCACCATCCAACTAATATGCATTACTTGTTGGACTCTATATGCACTGAAATCTGTGTAAAATCTGCTTGTAAGTACATAAGGAAACAAAGCTCAGAGCCCTGCTGAAAAACAGAAGCGGTGCCGTTCTCTGTCAAACTATGTGGTGTGAACTGATTTGGAGCTAAGATTCCATAGCAGAGATGTCAGCAATGATTATGGTTATTTATTTGATTTAAGAAGGAGCAGTAGGACATTAAACACTAAAAAAACATCGACAGGTACTAAATCGAGAACACCTGAGTCTTAGCATGTCTTCCCAGGCGTAAAGTTCTTGCAACACAATGTAAAGACACTGGGAGATTAACCTGACTCCTGCTTTTTATCTGCTTCAAATTCCTTCACCTCGAAGAGCACCGACCAAAAAAAAAAAAAAACCCAACGTGGTTTGGAAATTCTCAACACCAAATTAGAAACAAACCAACACTGAAAGGGTAGGAAACTGTGTTCCTCTTGGGAAAACCTTAGTCTCGCAGGTAACAGTAGCTAATGGCATGGGTCCCAGGGATGGTTCTGTCCTGATTGGAAGACTCTGGGCAAATCAATCTGGTGTCTCAATGTCCTCTTCTGTGACTGGGGACGATGACCCGCCCTCTCTGATCGGTGTAGATAATAAATGAGATAATGAATGTTAACAGTCTGGCATAATGCTGGCTGCAATCAATGTTGACTTTTATAGTCAGACATCCACAGCAAAGATGTAAAGCCGGCACGGTGAGCAGAAACGGGCCTGGCGAATCAGAAAACGAGATAGAATCAAAGAGCAAAAGCTGTATTCAGTAAGGTTCTTGTCTTTACACTTCAAGGTACAAAAATGTTCTTAAACGATGCAGTTGCCAGCGGGGGCGTCATCCGTCTGGGCCCTCGGGAGAGAAGGAGGTGGTCTGCTGTATGCTGCCTCGTCCAGCGTCTAACTCAGGAGCTGACACCACGGTGGCTGCTCGAAGCACCTTTCAATTTTCCAGTGTCTCTACTTGCATCTCTTCTATCTTCTCTCTCTCTTTTTTTTTTTTTTATTAATTTACTCTTTAGTTTTCTTTCCTTCCCTATGACTTAAAAGGAGGGAGGGAGGCTGGAACACATCAATGAGAGGTGTTTGGACCTTGACACTCATCCCTTCCTGCCTCAACCTGGTCTCTAATGACGGCACAGTGAGACGTCTGGTGGGACTGGGCCTTGGTGCCCCCAAGGCGGTTGTGTTAGAGGTGAGGGTGGAGGCAAAGGGACCTCACGGGAGAAACACGGACGTCTAGGGCCTGCCCGCCAAGTCCTCCACTTATTACTGACAGGCCCTGGTCTAAGCATCAACCTTCACAAGCCTCAGTCTTTGCATCTGTACAATGGGGATATGAATACTGACTTCAAAAGGTGGTTGGAAGAATATACTGAACAATATACGTGACAGCACTTTATAAACTTCAACTTATTAGGGAAGAAAAAAGGCAATCACCATAGCAACACGGCCGGACGAGGACTGCTCCACCAAGGAAACTAGGTTAACCACAACCAAGATGCCAAAATCTGGTTTCACCACGAATGCCCGACCAGCGATTTATCACCAGCTTGTCAAAACTTTGTTACCTATGAGTTGATGGATGCTTGTACAAAAATATGGAGGCTGATGGACAAAGTCAAGTCAAAAATAACTTTCAGTACCTCTAATTCTAATCATCCCGAATAAACCAACGACAACTACTACAATTCCTTATTCTTCATTCTATGTTAGGCAACTATGTGTAAGGGGGCACATTCCTTACCCACAAGCTAGACAGGTTTAGGCTCAAGAAACTTAAATCTGGGGAGACCAAAGAAGAACAGCATTCGCCCCTAGTGAAAAAAGGAGGCACGCCTCCAGTTCTTATTTCAACTCGCATACGGCAAAGTATGTGACAATCTGCAAGGAGGACGCTGAGAATCAGTGGTGTCTTGTCTCAGCTGTGCACTGTGCCTCTCTTGTGCCTCTTTATTTCTCATGGCCACTTGTGCCTCTGCATGACTCTGTCCCTCTCAGTGGCTCTGGGGCTCGGCCACTAGCAGAAATTATTTCTAGCTGATCAGTAAATCACGATGGTCATGATTATGGTGTGACCCCTTAGAGCAGTTTCCTGCATCTCCATTTCAGTGCACACATCTCCATACACTTACCTTCAATTCTGTCACCCCAACTTGAGGGGGCCTGGTCCTTCTTCCCCAGGACACGTGGACCCTCCTTCATTGTGTCACCTGTGCTTTTTATTTATCTCTGTTCTGATCTACGTGGCCCCCTCTGTCCTTGACCTCACAGATAGGCAGTGAGTTCATTAGTTCGAGCCCCACCGTCTGCAACTGCAGCTTAGGCAGAAGGGAGACCGTGCCCTCCAGGCCCTCTACCAGGTGGTGAAGCCCCGGAATGACGACCCCGACATCTCCAACACCTGGTTTCCTTCACCTCCACTTTTCTCCTTATGAAATTCTGCCTGAGTCAGAAATTAGTTGATTCTGGTCTGTCATCAGAAAAAAGACATCAATTCCTGCAGCCGCAGACCACATGCATTTGGTAAACACACAACTGACCCAAGACAAAAGGCGCTAGAGTCGGCTGCACCTTCCACTGGTGAAGTCCTCTCCTTCTTTGGGAGGAACACGGCTATATTGCACAAGAATCCCTCAATCGAGTTAAAATATCTACTACAACCCAAAAGAAAGAGTAGCTCTGACGAAATCAAAACTTTACACGAAAGATCCCATCTTTGGCGGACAGATTCCACGATGGCCCCAGTGATGACTGCCCTCCTGTTTGTGTCCCTCGAGTTCATGTCCCCGCCATCCACTTGTCTCGAGTGTGGGTGGGGGCTATGACTTGCTTCTAACCAATGACATACAGCAACCGTGATTCCACTTTAATTGATTACGCAGGGTTCTAACTTCCATCTTACTAGCAGATGCACTCTGTAGACTCTACTCGCTGGGTTTGATGAAGCAAGCCGCTGTGTTGTAAGCTACGCTACAGAGAACCCCAGCCGACCAGGAGCTGAGGCAGCCTCAGGCCAACGGCCAGCAAGGAACTGAGGACCCCAGGCCAACTGCCCACAAAGAACTCAAGGCTGCCAACAGCCATGTGAGCTTAGAAGTGGATCCATCCCCGGTCAAGTTTTCAGATGAGGCCCCGACCCTAGCTGACACCTTGATGACAGCTTCATGAGAAACCCTGAAGCAAAGGCCTCAGCTAAGCAGTGCCTTGATTCCTGACCCACAGAACCCAAGAGATAGCTCATGTGTTGGTCTGAACTTCTACATTTGTGGTAATTTGTTATGTAGCGATAGATACTTCATTCACCATCTGAGCCCCAAATAAAGCTAAGACTGGTAAGCACGTTTAAATTTCCACTTATTAAGAGACAACTTTTCACACTGGGAATTTACTAGTTTAAAAAGATGCTAATTTAATGAGACATTATTTCCTCTCCCCGGGTTCCTTCTTTAAACCTTATTCCTTAATTCCATGTGTTAAGATATCATCAGAAGCCTGAACTTTTCTTTCCTCTTCCTAAACAGAATATAAATACTCAAAATTTCAAAACTTACATGTCTCGAATTCAAGCCCTTCCAACACCAAGCTGAAGAACTTTAAAAAGCCTTAAAAAAAAAAACCCACCTCCTTTTATCTGGCCCCAGAGTTCTATGCAGTCTTTTTAGCTGCATATTCACATCCTCAGACCCATGAGCCAGTATTTAGCTTCCTGCAAATAATTCTTTTCTACATTAAAAGTTTCCATTATTAACAGCTTTGAAAAACTGCAAATCATTCTTACTTACATCCGGAAGTCTGTACAGCTTCATTGTTCTCTGCAAAGTCATATTTCTACTCAAGTGAGAAAATTTCACTTCTACCAATTTTCTGGGGTTTAGTGATCGATGCCAGTATCTGGAATACAATACAGATTTTAAGATCTAATTGATTTCTGACTCTCCAAGTTTTTAACCTTTGTCTAAGCTCAGCTGTTATAGGAGCATTGAATGAACACTTATGTTGGGCCCCGTGTAGTGCTGGGTGCTGGCCCTCTTCCTATGCAATTATTTTATCCGTCATTTTTTACCTCTAAATGATGTCCCAGTTATGTTCCTTTGTTGTTTGTAACCATCCGTCTCTTTCAATAAAGAGAAATCTTAGAATTGCAGAGGGAATATTGATAATGCTCAGTCTGTAAGTACTGAATGAGCACCACAGATTCTAAGATGGCAAACCAAAAAGTTTAAAAACAAGAAAAAACTCTCCTTAAGTTTAGTAGCCTTCACATTTATATAACGCACACCAAAGAACACAACTTTTTGAAAAACAAGCTTGAATTTCTTAAGTGTTTCTAGTTTAGGTACTCGGATGAATGATTATATTAAAATAACACCTGTGAAGTCTTATTTATTCTGCTTATTTATGAATAAGTTAATAGGAGAGAGTCATTTTACAGTTTTGTCTTCTATACTCTGTTTTCCTGAAGTTTCATCTTATTTGAGTCAACAAAAATAACAGAGGGAGATAAACTCTTTCTGATGCTCTAGGAACAGGTTAGTCAAGTGACAATCTGATAAACAATTTTCTTACTAGATTAACCTTTGAAAGCTTGATAAGAGCAGATGAAGAAATAAAAACAGCTTTAGCCTTCTTATTACTCTTAGCAAACGAGTATGAAAAATGGGTTTTTCAGCTGATGTTTATCAAGCTTTTGGAGTAGTTCCTGATAGCACTGGTATAACACTGCGTGTTAGAGAAGGAAAGAAAATCGTACTACAGGGCATCTCGAGATAACTGATGCCCTGGGTTTCCCAAGGCAGAGACTATTCTCTCAAATGGAAGAGACACAGAAATGGAGATGTAGCACCATTAGTATACAGGTGACTGTGGGGTTTATTACGAGAATACTGGGCTAGTGGTTCTTGGTTCTATCTCCATCTCTGCTACCCACCAACCACATCATCACGGGTCGGCCAAAGTCCCTCTGGGTTACTCGGGTGGAGAATAATACTTGTAGCAACATGGCAGGGAGGCTCAAAGCGTTAGGTACAGGTGATATGCAAGATAAAGGTGGGATGCTATTACCTGCATGTGGCCACTGGCTTCGGAAGAACCACTCCAGCGGTATAAACGGCCTGGAAAATCCCTTCCAGGTTCACTCTTCTGGTTATTTCTCGAATCAACACTGGGGCTACCCGTTTTGATCTCAATTTCTTATGAACACAAAGAAAGTTGATTTCGACCATCTTCTTCACACTAAGAAATAAAGGTGTTGAAAATTAGAGCCACCGTAAGAGGAAAACATTTTCAAAAAACAAGACAACACCTATAACATTTCAAAGAATAAGAAACTGAAAGCCCTCCTTTAACACAATATTTAAGAAAAATATTCTATCTTTTAGATATTTCACAGATTCAGCTATTTTCCATACTCCCCCACCAAAATGATCAAAACTCCAGGCTGTGGAGATGCAAACCCTCGTTCTAAATAAATTTGAAAACTTTGGTCTCTTCTGAATTTTCAGTGTAGAAACTGGATCAGCTGTGCCTCAAAGTTTCTATATCTGTTTTTCCTGTAATGTATACAATTACGACGGTAACTGGGTCACCCAGATGCAGAATCTAATAGGACGTTGCTTTGGAGCATAATGCAATACCCAGGATCCCTGGGAAGTGCCTCGACCAGGCCAGAGCTGGTGCTTTTCTGAGCGACAATAAGCCTTCTAGAGCTTCAAAGCCCATCCTCTGCTCTGGTTCCAGATACGCAGGCATTTCATTTGGCACAAAATATTCCTTGAGATCAAATGCTTTTCAGCAGTAAATAAGCTCACCCAGTACACTGAAAGGTGAAGAGACCTATTATGCATTAGATCTTCGTGTTTCATAACTGTATCTTTGACTTTCTGGGCTGAAGACCCAGAGCAAAAATGGAACAGACATATCCTGTGGATAGAAAGACTTAAAAAGAATCCCTCGAGCAATTTTTTCCCCAGAAACAAATCTGAAATACCTATTTACAGTTTTGTTTTTTCTGCTACGTATATATATATACATACCTGTGTGTGCATGTATGAGATTGAGAGGCAGAGAGAGAAAAAAGATAGAGAAAAATACAGCTCTTTTTTTTGGTCACTGTTCACAACCTGTTTTTTTATGAATTATTTTTAACTTTATTTTTTAGAGCAGTTTTAGGTTCCCAGCAAAACTGAGCAGGAAGTACAGTTTCCATACACCTCTGCCCTCCCCACGCACACAACCTCCCTCATCATCAGCAGCCTGCATTCAGTCATTTCAAAAAGCCTATTCTAGGGGATTCCCTGGTGGTCCAGTGGTTAGGACTCCACGCTTCCACTGCAGGGGCCGCAGGTTCCATCCCTGGCTGGGGAACTAAGATCCCACATGCCGCGCAGCGCGGCCAAAAAAAGAAAAAAAAAAAAAGCCTATTCTCATCATAATTCTTGGAGAAGCAATGTATCAAAACTGACAAGCTTCACTATGTACCTGTCGTAGATCCGAATGTTCGCGGGAATGGCGCTGATGAACCCCACTAGTTTTCTGTTCGAAGACACCCTGACTCCACAGTGCCACTGGAGGAGCCAGCCTGGGGGCCGCAGAGCCCTGAAGTCGGTGCGGGCAAGGAAAACAGGTGCGGTGAGTGTCCAGGAAAACAGGGACACACAGAGACAGGCCAACCCCACCTCGCCCTGTCCCCAGCAGGCACACGTAACCGGCGAGACTCACCACAGCAGGAACTCGGGCGAATAGTCAAACCGGAACATGTTGTCGTCATCTTCCACGTAATTCTCATTCAGCAGCGTGTACAGCTCCCTGAGCTACGAGACCAAACAAGCGTCCTGCCTGTGAGGCTTGGGACCAGCGCAGAAGCAACCCACGCCAACTCGGGGACCGAGGTCGAGGGTTTTACTCACCACTTCGGCGTTACCCAAATCTAAAGTGTCCCACATAAAACCCTGCGGCAGGGAATACGGTTCTTGACGCACGTTTTCTTTATCAGCTTCAATTGCGCCATGAGATGTTATTACTTCATCTGGGACGGGGAGGAGGGGAAAAATAAAGACAAAAAGAGAGACGATTCAATTACAGAGTGTCCTGATGATCCAAGATGGTCAGTTACAGGAAACAAAAGCATGCTTATTAGGGCTCTTGAGTTCCATATAATCCTTAAAAGTACTGGATCGTTTCAGCTGCTGCCAGCGTGAAGCGGGGTGGTTACGCAGTGGTGGAGGGTTACGGTAGTGGACCAGTTACAGGAGAAATCCTCTGTCATCCCCTGGCAAACTGGACATTACGAAACAATGGTGACTTCTCAGTCTGAACTCCTAGATTACAGATTAATCATTCGGCACAACTGCCGGCGACACAGGCTTGATACGACCGCCTTAGAGACGTTTTCTGTTTAACTCTGCTTTTTCAACAAACGGGGGGCAAGGGCTGCAGTGACCTGACCCTTCCCAGCAAAATTCAAAATTAATTTCAGGACTGTTTACTTCTGTCTGGGCACAGTGCAAGCCATCAGTGTCTCCAGCGATTTCCACAAAGGCGCCCTTTCCCACTTCTTCCTCCGGAGCTTCCCAGCGAGGCTGGGATAAAATCCAGGCCCTTGACCGTGGCCACTGCTTGCCTGGCCACCGTCGACACATCTACCCAGCCCTGCCCTCGGGGCTGCGGGCCCACCGCCCTCCCTCGGACTGGGCCTCTGCTCAGAAGGCCTGTCCCCCGCCTTTCACACGGCTGGCCGCCGGCATTTTTTCAGCTATAACCTTACACGTAACGTCCTCACAGCACCCTCCCCGACCACAGCTCCTTCCTACAGGGAGTATATCCTCCCCGCCAGCCCACCGTTTATCCTGCTTTCCCACCACTGCTTCCCGGGTCTGCGCCCCAGTGCCTGGCATTTAGTGGTAGACACTCAAACAATATCTGCTGAATAAATGACCTTCAGGTACGGTTACTACCACCACAGACCTTTCTACAGGGGGGAAGTCACAGGGTTTGTACCAGCCCCGAGGGGTTTCTTCTTCCCTTCTTCCTAATCCTTAACTCGGCACGTTCATCTTATCTCCACTCTACCAGCACACCCCCAAGTGAATACCTCAGGCTCCAGGGTCAGCCCTAGGAGCCAGATTCCCAGCTGTTCCCCTGGGGTTCCTTGGGAGTTGCCCAGGGCTTGGCCGATCCACACAATACCAGGGGCCCACCAGCTAGGTGTCTTTGACTGAACCGGGACATGGCTCTGGAGAGAAACGAAGAGGCAGAGTCTCCCTGACTTTCAACTGTTCTCCCCGACCTCAGGCTCCCTCTTCCGCCATTAACCTGGTGTTGCCTTGATTGAGGTACGTAAAGAACATTCTAGGAACCCGAGAACACTGCAGGGATTTAGGGGAGGGGTCGAAACGAGGTGAGCGGCGGGGCTATCTTCCCAAAGAGGTGCGCTGGGGTGAGGTGACAGCTGGAAGAGAATTTTCTCCCCTGGGCAGTGACCCAAAAGCCCCCAGCAGAACTTAGCCAAACCCAATACATTCAGATCAATAAACCTACACCCCTGTAGCTAATGGTCACTCAATTCAATGTCATTTAAAATCCAGTAAACTCATGCTAGAGGGTCTTCCTCCACTACCAAATAATTTCTAGAGCCTGAAAGAAAAAAAATCAAGCAAAGATAATTGCTTTCCTCTTTCTTTCATGCTCTGAAGCTCATGATTTTGAAGCTGCTTGGCGTGGGCATGGGTGGAAAAAGAATGGTCACTTTTAAAAAGTTTGAAACCCATTATTTGAAGGCACAGAGGAGGACTGTTCCTTGCTTTATATTTGTTAAAACTGATTATGTGTACGTAACTGGGCTAATAAGAGTTTGGGATGGAGATGAATACCTTCTATTATACAGATTTTGGAGCTGGAACTATCAAGGAAGAAAAATATGGAAATAATATATGGAAATATGTATCTTCATATAAACATACGACAAAGCAGCAGGTTTAGCTTGTAATACATTGAAAAACATTTTTATGGCATTTATATCATCTTTTTTCTGGCATAATGTGAAAGAGTAACAATGAAATTATTAAGTTTCTTTATTAATTATTAAATTATTAATTTAATAATTATTAAATTATTAAGTTTACAGAACCTTAAGTGGTAAAAGTTCAAGTGAAATGTGATGGAGCAGGCCAGGCACCGAGGGAAAGAGGCCTATTACAGATTTTTACACGACCCAGAGCACTTATGAAGGCCTTCACGGGGTGTCCCAATTCGCTTATTATACTGGAATGTTATCACATTGGTAATAATTAATAACATGGGTGAATGTTCAGAATCCTATTGTTAATCAGAGCAAAATTTTCCATTTCAGTAAGATTTAACAGGGCAAATTTTCTGTGTCTTTTGGGATAACTGAGGTGTGAGATTGCTAAAAATTTATGCAGAAGAAAAACCACTCCATGAAGATCAGAACCAAAAAACTGGGGGTGGGCGAGAGCCCTCTTATATACATATATTTAATACACTAATGTTTGAAGTGTGGGGAAACTATATTTTTTATAGGGACAGGAGCTAGATTAAAATTGTTGTTACTGAAAGCCAATGTCGCCACCCAACACTTATTTTAGGAAGAAAAGTATGACTTTTGTATAAATTTCGAATCTGTGGTCTAAAACAAATCATATAAGTGAAGTAAAGTCTCTTCTGTGTTTTTTTGTTTGTTGTTAACCCAGCTTTGTTTTTGGGGGGAAAAGGCAGAAAAGCTTACTTAGTTTGGGTACCGGCTGCGTGTCCCAAAACTGGTATCTGTGTTTGGCAGCCTCATCAATGTTCCTGGCGGGGCCCTGGCATGCGGATAACAGCTCCATTGCCCTCTGGATATCCTGCAACTTCTGCATTGGAATGGTGGGATTCTACAACAGCAAAGACACACAGACACAAAATATGAGGAAGCTGCCGCTGCTCCCAAACCTGGGGCAGGTCCACGTGCACCCGCACTGGAGACTATACAGCGTTCGCTGGAGAAACGCACAATCCTCCTCTACGTCTGGCCCTTGGGCTCAAGTATGCTAACGTATTAAAATACAAGCAAACGTACTGGGTTAAAGGCAACAACAGTCCTATAGCTTCAATGGGGCTCTGACAGTCTGGGAACTCTCAAGCAAACCGAAGCACTCTCTGCTTCAGTTTCCCACCCATCTGCAAAGGGTCCTCGGTCCTCACCATTAACTACTCATGTGGGCGGAGCAGCAGAGAGGAGTGCCAGTGCCATGCAAATGTTACTGTCACACAGCAGCCGGTCAGACTCCAGCCTTGGCTTCGCTGTTGGGGTTAATGCTCGGCAGGAGCAACGTGGGGACAAGGGAAATAACTTCTAGAATGGAAACCAGGCAGACAAGGGAAATTTTAGTTCATAAAAAGAAAGAAAGAAATCTGAACTTAGTGCTGGGCTGGGAAGGAAGTTCATCAGGAAAGGACTCTCTAAGGATGCCTTCTCCTGGACCACACCCCGCCCTCTCCCAATTCTGACGCTCCTCCAGAGACAGCGAGGGTGAGCAGTTTCCTCTGTGAATTCAGGTCTTCTGCAACCATAAAAGCCTTTTCTCCCCAACCCAAGCGTTGGAAATAACCTCCCTTTTAAGTAATGCATATCCTCAGTCTATAAAATTGACAATGCCTTTAAATACTAAAGTTCCTTCCTCAAAGCCAATATTCCTGTCATCTCTGAAGATCCCGCAGCTCTTTTTTTTTTTTTTTTGGGAAATCCCTCATGGAAAATGAGACTATAATTGAAATGAGCAAGTGGCATGTAGGACTGAATATGGAAATCAGTGAGGTTTGTTCAACATGTGAAATTATCTATTAGTTTTAGAATTTTGATGCCATACAAAGAATGCTCTTCACTGTGGGTTCAGAATTGGTTAGAAGGCGTCTCAGAGTCTTCGGTTTCCCTGTATGTCAACACCATGGGCACCAAGGAAAGGTACCATCGACCCTCAATGGTTTATTAACAGCAGCTCTGCACTTCTGTTCCGTTTTGAGTCTGAAGTCTGTGGTCTGGAGCAAATCTTTTAATCTGGGAAGCTTGCTTGTTTGACCCAGTACAAAACAGGGTTTACTTAATAAAGACCATCCTGTGGTGGCTTTACTCACTGGGTCCCCTTAAGATTCTTGCCCCTAAAATGATTCCAAGAAACAAAGTGCTGGAGTCTAACCAGAGGTAGCTTGAAGTCTTAATGTCTCCTCTTGGAAGTCTAACAGCATCACCCAGGACTGCCACAAATTTTGTAAGCCATTTATCTTACATTTTGATTGATGTCTGAATCATCAGGTTCATATATACCAATGACACATACTAATTTAACAAAATAATTTTGTTGTTCTAATTTACTGTATCTTTATATTTCTCTTGTTTGGGCCTCTTTTGAACCTCCCACACAAAAGTAACTGATTTCTAGCAAAATGAAATTTACATTCACTTGAACCCTCAACAGTACAATCAACTAGGAGACCTGCAACTTACATAAGGTGAGAGCACAGCATATTTCAGCTAGTAATGCTTGAACATGCACCCGTTTATCTTAAAATAGGCCAAGTAGAACCCAGTCTTACAAAAATGTACCTACAGTATCTGCACCGAATTTGCCACGGTAACCCTTCTTTCCTGCTATTTGAGTTAAATCCTCTAACAGGACTACATCAAACTCCAACCCTTTTGTAACAAACATGCATCAGCATCTTTGTTCCAAAGGAGCCAATGATGGTACCCCGTCTGCATGAAGAAGGCTTCAGAGTGCTTTCTGCCTTGGCAGGTTGACCAGCAGTCTTTACATGAAATCACCATTCATGAAATAGTCATATTCCAATGCTCACTATTAAATGCTTTCGTTTTTTATTGAAGTTAGGTTGATTCACAATATTATATTAGCTTCAGGTGTACAATATAGTGAGTCAATATTTTTATAGATGACACTCAGAGTAGATTCAAGTAAGTACAACTTTCAAATCCAGAGCGACAGAGCAGTAAGGAAAACTCAGCTATGATAAAGTCTTAAACCTATCCAATCACCTACCACAGCAGCACCAGATGGGGTGTTCGGAAAGGTGAGAATGTGTATTGACCCCGCATTAGCCTCCCACTATCATATTCTGGTGTAAGAGTCAGACACGCCTCTTTTCCTCCATATCTGCTCCTTGGGAAATACTAAACATCAACTGTTCTCTTTGCCCATTATTTTCCAATTTAATACCTTGGAAAAAATGTTCAAGTCCTTCATCACTAAGAAGTGTACAAGAACCCAAATATCATTTTATTTTGGTTCTTGAGCGTAGACCACAATATTCTCTAAACTGAAGAATCTCTAAAGGTCACTGTAATTGACGGTGTTAATGTAGAGCTGGCATCAGTTTCAGGGAAAGGAGCCGCAGTTTTTAAAATGCAGTAAAAAGCCCACATTAAAACAATTTTGACTTAGTCTTCATGAAAAAAGAAAAGAATTTCTCTACCATACCATGGTAGCAGTTCCTCCTGCCTTGCCTGGCTGTAGTTTCTTTTTCTTCTTTTTTTTTTTAAACTCCAACCACCCACTCATTTTATTTTTTAATTTTTAAAAATTTAAGAAGTATAGCTGATTTACAATGCTGTGTTAATTCCTGCTGTACAGCAAAGTGACTCAGTTATACATATATGTATTTTTTTTTCATATTCTTTTCCATTGTGGTTTGTCACAGGATATTGAATATAGTTCCCCACGCTATACAGTAGGACTTTGTTGTTTATCCATCCTACATATACTAGTCTGCCTCTGCTAATCCCAAATTCCCGTTCTGTAGTTTCTTATAAGTGACCAGAGGCAGGGGAAGGGCCCTAAATCACCAGGGGTACAGGGCTGGGCAGCAGCTGATGGTGATGACAGAAAGAATAAGGAGACGGTCACAACTGCATGTAAATAACACATTTGTCTGATGAAGTAACAATGAGAAATGGAAAAGATATCTTGCCAGCTTACGGTGCACCTTATATGAGTTACCTTGGAACTTATGTCTGTGGATAGACTATTTATTACCAGAGAAGCAAGTTGAAAAGCTAGTGAGGGAAACTGCACTTTCTTCTCACCCCACAAAGGCAATCAGGGAAAAATTGGGGCAAGGAATTTTCCTTCTCAGTGATTCCTGGTCCTTATGTGTAAAACAGGTAACAATGGCAACAAAACTACCTGCAAGACTCACTCAACGTCGTAAGATGTAAAGTTTGTGCAAGAAAAAAAACTGAGACCCCCACAAAACTGGCGTAATGGTAACAACTGCCATGTATACACTGTGCTTCACAGCAGAGGTCCCACCCCCAGGGCCACGGACTGGTACCGGTCCGTGGCCTGTTAGGAATCGGGCTGCACAGCAGGAGGCGAGTGGCGGGTGAGTGAGAGAAGCTGCATCTGTATTTACAGCCGCTCCCCATCGCTCGCGTTACCGCCTGAGCTCCGCCTCCTGTCAGCATTATGGTGAGTTGTATAATTATTTTATTATATATTACAATGTAATAATAATAGAAATAAAGTGCACAATAAATGTAATGTGCTTGAATCATCCCGAAACCATCCCCCCAACCCTGGTCCATGGAAAAACTGTCTTCCACGAAACCAGTCCCTGGTGCCGAAAAGGTTGGGGACCGCTGCTTTACATGGTATAAAAACCATGTTATAAAGATGGTCTGATTGTGACCTCATTAACAACCTATGAGCTGGGGAGGAGGCATGTCCCCAAGTTGCAGATGAAATGAGCTTAAGGAGGGGCAGAGCCTGGCAAAGCCTCACAGCCTGAGAGCTTTGGGGCAGGACCGAGCTCCTGCCATGATACCATGCACTACCCAACTTACTTGGAGCTACAACAATCAGATAACCTCTGCTTTGTTATACTTCTAACTCTACCCCTTTTCACTGTGAGTTTCTGGCATCGAGGGCTCTGTGTTTCCTTGGGCCCAGCACACAAGGTCCCTGTTCACAGCCAGGATGATGCGTGGCCCTAGGGAAGTGGCGCCTAGCATCGGCATCTCCAGAAGCATACAAAGATGCAGGGCCCAGCAAGACCACTTCTGGTTTGGTCCAAAATGGGTTACTTCCTACCCTTGGCAACAGAATTAAGAATGGCCGCTGCAGACTGGTCCAAGGCAAAGTCAACGTGAGACTTACCCATGGTTGCTCCTGCTGAAACCTGCTGCAAGATGGTGCTGTGCTATTCAGGTAATTAGACACCCAGAAAAATGAAAATGTGAATATCTTCTGAACAAAAGGGAATCAAATATTAAGCCTAACTACAAAAAAACCCCCTAAAAACCAGAAACAAAAACCTAACAAGGTCACGGTGAGACTTTCTTCTATGACTACAACCTACGTACTAATTCACTGAGAAAGGGGGAATGTGGGCAGAATACACACACACACAGAAGCCCAGCACGGACCTCTTAGTTTTCTGGGTGCCAGCGTCAGTTCTGGGAAGGCTGTAAATACCCTGCTGTGACCACGCAGCACACAGTCACGGCAACACCCTAACTACACCTCTGACCCAACAGGGCACTCGCCTAAGCTGCCCGGACCCGCTTTCACACGCATGGGACACCACGGAGGTTAAAATAAAGCATGGTTCTCACTTTTGAAGGCGGCTGAATTTTAATCTCCTGGGAATCAGATGCCGAGTCTGACTTGGTGCCTCCGGAATTCGGTTTCTCCTTTTTTCTCTTCTGTTTCTTCTTTTTCTTTTTGGCACCCAAATCACCTCCGGGACTTCTGTTAGGAAATTCACAGGGTTTGTAAAAACAACAACAGGTCATTATGTAAAATCTGAATTGCATGAAATTAATCATTTAGGAAAAACACATGTTATACACAGGAGGGAAAAACTAAGTTAGGACGTGCAATATTCTGATTGATAAAAAATATATATTTTTTCAGATGACCAAAATATATATTTTTCATCTGTATTTGGTCTTGATCCATGGCTCCTGGGTCACAGCTTCCAAAACACTTGGAGTTTCCTAACAGATTAGAACTTAAAGGTGTCCCTTATGTCATGTTAAGGAGGTCACTTCTGGAAGCATCTAAGGACGGGGGCAGGTCGCCAGGGGAGCCAACCCTGTGATTAGAGGGTTGGAATTTTCAATCTCATCTCCCTGGGGCTGGAGGTTGAATCGAACACCAATGGCCAATGATGTAATCAATCATGCCTATGTAAGGGAGCCTCCATAAAAACCCAACAGGATGGGGGTTCAGAGAGCTTCCAGGTTGGTGATTTCTCTCCACGTGGAGATTTGGGGACAGTGGCGCCTGGAGAGGACATGGAAGCTCTGCGCCCCTTCCCCATACCTTGCCCTGTGCATCTCTTCCATCTGGCTGTTTCTGAGTTACATCCTTTTATAATAAACAGGTGATCTAGAAAGTAAATGTTTCTCTGAGTTCTGTGAGCTGCTCTAGCAAATTGACCGAACCTAAGGAGGGGGGTCTTAGGAACCTCCAGTCTGTAGCCCGGTCAGAAGCACATGTGACAACCTGGGTTTATGCCTTGGAGGGGTCGGGGGGGATAGTCTCATGGGACTGAGCCCCTAACCTGTGGGATCTGATGCTGTCTCTGCGTAGATGGTGTCAGAACTGAGATGAATTTCAGGACACCCAGCTGGCGTCTGAGAATTGCTTGGGGCTATGTGGAAACCCTCCACCCCTACCTCCCCACTGGAACCGGGTCCAGGAACTCAGAAGAATATTAGTCTACGCTCAGTCATCCTGCAGGGTGCTTAGATGTCATTTAAGCAGGAAAACTGTAGCAATAAACTCTATTTTATCACCAAAGTCAAATAGCTTTCACAGGTATCACTGCTCCACTAACTTACTTTTTAATCAGCCTTTTCAGGGAGAGATACATGTCGTAAAATATTCCATTATAAACATCTCTTGGGCACAACAAACCACGAATCTTGACACAAGAGAACCAAAGAAAGGGCATCTCTGCTGGGGGTGGCACTTTTTCTAATAAAGATTTTTATTAGAAGGATTAACAATAAAAAAAACTCTACAAGAAAAAAAATAAGTTCACTGGTAAAACATTTGTTTGGAACCCTTGTCATCTTAGAGCTGTAATCTTCTGAAAGAGAAAAAGAGACACAAGGAGATTTAAAATTTCTCTTTCTTTGGGCCTACTCTCCCACAGTATTCCCAGAAGGTAAATTCAAATTTCGAGTCAGAGATTATTATTGCATTATCCCCTGATGCAGGGAAAAGTGATGGAAATAAGCAATTCTGTTCTATTGTTCTTAATTAGCTCTATCTGTTCCTATTTTCTTTCTTGAATTTTTACCTAATTATCAAATACATATTCATTATATAAGACACAAATGTCATTAATTAACAGCCTTATAACAGGGTCCCTCAAAGGCAGCCAATAGTTCTTCTGGTATAAATTCTTCTAAAATAGTCTTTCTTCTCTAAGCATGCCTTCGTTTTTACTACGAGTAAGTTTTCAACAAAAATTGAATCTTAAACACACTATTTTGAAACCTGGCTTTTTTTCTCCTTCCACTTAACAAATGTGTCTTGGATTTCTTTCTTTCCATGTCAGGATATATTGAGCTACCTCATTTCTTTTTAGCAACTGGGTAGCATTCCATTGTGTTAGTATATCATATTTTATGTAACCATTCCTATATAAAATATGCTGCTGCAAAAAATACTCTGGTACTTACATCTTTGTGCATTCATGCTAGTATGTCCAAAGGTGGAAATGTGAGGTCAGAGGGCATGCACATTTTTAGTTTCAGTGGATAGTTAAGCCTGCTTTACTAATTACTATTCCAGTTTCCACTATACCAACAGTAAATCAGTTTCTGGTTCTGAATACAAGGAGCTTGGAAGTCACCACTCCATCCCAGCATGCTGAAAAATCAACAGTTCTTCTGAGATCCCTAAGGGAGGGAGGCAAGGACACAGGACAAACTGCTGCCCCCAAGGTTGGAGAGACAGCTTCTGGGAGCAGAGACTCACGCGTGGAAACCTCCATGGGAGCCGGCGCTCAGGCAGGAACCCCTGGACCGCGATTCACAGAGCCCTGGAGGCTACATGTGGACAAGCCCGGGAGTTACGAGCCCAGTCACAGGGGCTCCCACGCTTGTGTGAGTTTTACCCCCAGGAGCGCAGTCAGGTTCCCACAGAAGAGAGCGGCGAAAAATCCCCTCGTGCTTCTGGTAGAGGGAGGGGAAGAGGAATCATTTCTGAAATCGGCCAGACGTTCTGTGCTTCTTAACAAGGCCTGTCCTCAGCAGAAACTAGTCAACCAGAGCCTAAGCAGCTGGGCTACGGTCAGAGCGTAACTAATCTGGGGGAAAGAAATACCTGGCTCCAGCCCCCGTTAGCCATCTGTTCCCATCTGTGAGCTCACGGTCCAGGGGCGCAGGCTCACTAAAAGCCTGAGGCCGGATCACAGGACCCTGCAATGCCTCCTGCCCCACACGCCTCACCACCGCATGACCAAAGGCCTACTTACAGCAGCTCCTTTTACCCAGGACATCACGTCTGGCTATCAAGAAAAAACTGCAAGGCGTTCCAAAAGGCCAAAAACGCGGTTGGAAAAGATACAGCAAGCATCAGAGCCAGACGTGGCAGGGACGGTGGAATGATCGGGCCTGGGATTTGAAACAACTATGATTAATATGCTAAGGGCTCAAATGGACAGAGTAGACAGCGTACGAGAACAGACGGGCAATGTAAGCAGAGATGAAATCCTAAGAAAGAACCGAGAAGAATCAAAAACGCTGCGACAGAAATGAAGAATGTCTTTGACGGGCTTATTAGTAGACTGGACGTGGCTGAGGACAGAATCTCTGAGCTTGAGGATATAGCAGTGGAAACCTCAGAGACCCCCCTAAACCTGAAAAGCAAAGAGAAGAAAGATGGAAAAAACAGAACAGAACGCCTGAGGACTGTGGGAAAACTACGGAGAATATAATATATGTGTAATGGGAGCACCAGAAGGAGAAGAGAAAGAATCAGGAGAAATACTTGAAACAATAATGACTGGGGATTTCCCCAGGTCAACAGCAGGTGCTAACCCACAGGTCCAAGAAGCTCAGAGAACACCAAACAAGATGTTGGTGCCCAACATGCCCCCCAAATGGCACCTTGGCAAATCATTTTCAAACTACAGAAAATCAAAGCTGAAAGGAGCCAGAGACGAAAAATTACCTTACCTGTAGAAGAATAAAGGACCGAACAGTAAATGAGAACAGCAATTTCCCTACATCTTGGCCAGCACTGAAATATAACCATTCTTTTTCATACCTGACAATCTGATAGGTAGAAAAACATTTCACTGTAGACTTAATGTTCCTTTAGTTAACCAGGAGTGGGGCTACATATCTTTTTTTTTTTAAATAAATTTATTTATTTTATTTATTTTTGGCTGCGTTGGGTCTTTGTTGCTGTGCGTGGGCCTTCTCTAGTTGTGTGAGCCAGGGCTACTCTTCACTGCGGTGTGTGGGCTTCTCACAGCAGTGGCTTCTCTTGTTGTGGAGCACGGGCTCTAGGTGCACGGGCTTCAGTAGTTGTGGCGCATGGGCTCAGTAGTTGTGGCTCGCGGGCTCTAGAGCGCAGGCTCAGCAGTTGTGGCGCACGGGCTTAGTTGCTCCGCGGCATGTGGGGTCTTCCCGGACCAGGGATTGAACCCGTGTCCCCTGCATTGGCAGGCGGATTCTCAACCACTGCGCCACCAGAGAAGCCCTACATATCTTTTTATATGTTTAGAGACCATTTATATTTTTCCACGAATAGCTCATTCATATTCTTTTTCCATTAGCCATCTTAAAAAAAATGATTTGTAGGTGCCCTTTATAAAAGCATGGATAGAACCTGTCATTTATTAAGAATTTTTACTTTGGGCACTTTAATCTCATTTAATCCTCACAACAGGCCTATGAGAGATACTACCCTCTGCTTATATTCCATTGCCTAGTTTGTTGTCTACTGTTTAGACTGTAAATACTTTACACAGTTTAGTTTTTAGCATTCCACTTAACTTATGGTATTTTTTCCTGTACAGACACTTAAAAATTTTATGGGGTCTAATATTTAAAATTTTTCCCTTGTGGCTTTTTGGCTTTTAAATCTTGCTTAGAAAGTCTTCTCAATTCCAAAATTACATAAGTGTCCTTCTCTAACTTTTTCTCTTTTAGCTTTATGACTTTTGGGGAAAAATATTTAGCTTTCTAATTCATTTGGAATAAAATGCATAGAATGTGAAGTCCTGTATTCCTACTTTTCAAAAATATGTTTCAAATACAAGAAAGCCCCATTATAACATAGCTTGTTATTACAGGGGTCACACTGTAGCACCCAAAGACTAACAAGCAGATATAATAAGAGAGGCGGAAGTGCCTACTCATTGGATACAATTGCATGGCAAGGTCTACTTGTTGCCAGACGCTGCTCCAGGTGCAAGCGGTTTCAAAACATGTCTGCCAATTCTTTGATGCTTCTCCCATCCAGATGTGGGGGTCTCTTTCCCTCCTCTTGAGTCTGGGCAGGCTCGTCACTTGCTCGTAACCAGTGTAAGTGACACTACGTGACTTCTGAGACTAGGTCACGAAAGACCACGCAGTGTCCACATGGCTCCCTTGGGATGCTCAGGTCTGGGCGCAGCCAGGAGCCACGTAAGAGGTCTGACTGCCCTGAGACCACCCACTGCAGCCACGGGAGGGAGCCCTCATGAATGCCCAGCGTGGTCAAGTCTGCAGAAGACTCCAGCCCAAGGCAACATCTGTCTATAAATGCACAAGAGACCCTCGATGAGGAATTGCCTTTCCCAACCTCCTCACCCACCGGATCTGCAAGCCTGATAAAGCAACGCTGTTTTGTGTCACCAGGCCTGTAACAATGTTGCATGCAGCAATAAAAACTCAGCCAGAAACGGTGGGGTGTGAAAGTGGAGGGCTGCTGTAACAAAAACCCAAAACACACGGCCCTGGCTTTCAGACCAGGTGGAAAGACCCTGCGGCGACTGTAAGCAAAAGCCTGACGGTCTCAAGGAGGCTGGTGGTGAGGGCTTGGGAAAATAAGGAAATGATATGGGAAGATCGACGGAAGGGGACCCTCGTAGTAGAGGAATGTTTATAAAACTGCTGCCAGAGATAACGTGGGAAATAGAAAAAGGACCTAATGAGCATGGAAATCTAAAACGATTTCTGGGCAGATGGTTGAAATTGTGCTGGCTTCTCCCAGCTGTCCTCTAAGAAAATGGGAGCGGAGAGAGATTAACTCAAGAATGAGCTGCTCAGCAGCTGAGAGGAAGTTAGAGAGAACATGAACCCAGGCAGGACTTGCTAGACTCAAAATTAAACTGTCCCCCATCCCCAGCATCTCTGGAAGGCAAAGGCTGCACATATTAAGAAATGGTCTCAGGACAGAAAGTCAAACCTGGATGGAGCTGTGGCCAGGACCTCAGAAAGATCCAAGGTGGTGCTCCACAGACCATTCCAAACAGACAAAACGCCCTCTCAGTTTCTGAAGGATGTGCCTCTTCTATTCGCTCTCTAAACAGTACAGCTTCTAAATCTTCCGGACGTTCAACCTCACATAAAGACCAAGGTAGAGAAAAGCTTATCTTGAAGAAGAGATTGGTGGGTGTGGCTTTTGTACAGTACAGTGGATTATACCAGGGGTCCCCCACCCCCGGGCTGTAGACTGGTACCCGTCTGCAGCCTGTTGGGAACCGGGCCACACGGCTGGAGGTGAGCGGCGGGTGAGCGAGTGAAGCTTCATCTGCCTCTTCCCATCGCTTGCATTGCCGCCTGACCCATCCCCCCACCCCTCCCCATCCGTGGAAAAAATGTCTTCCATGAAACTGGTCCATGGTGCCAAAAAGGTTGGGGACCACTGGATTATACATTGAAACAGCAAGTCCAGTGCATTTTTTAAAGAATTACACCAGCTTGAAAGAGACAGAGCAGGACAGAATGCAAAGAGGCCTTTGGACCCTCAGCCTTTTACAGGCAGGAAGCAGACAGAGAAGGTCACTCACTCAGATGGAAAATCATCTTTTCTTTTGGAAGGAGGATTTAAAGGGCAGAACCCAGAGCCCAAGGGACGGAGGCCAGAGCCATGGAGAGCAGCTCCTGAAGATTAGGACTGAACTCAAACCAAGGGACTGGCAACAGGTTCCTGGTTGGATTTCAGAACTGCTACGGACCACCGGCTGTGCTGTGCCACTTCCCCCTTTTTGAATGGAACCACCACCGTGGCTCCCCTATATCTGTCCGTCCTTCCACAACGGGCGTGTGGGGAGCAGACAACACACCTGCTCAGTTCACGGGTACTGAGATGGACTCTGAGGGCCCTCATCCACCTAGACTTGGTTTAGATGATGAGGTCCTGCACTTCAAGCCTGAGCCTCATATATATGCCAAAACGCGGTATGATTTGCGGGAGAGCCTCAGAGAGGGTAAATGTGTTCTACCTGGGGGAGAATGTGCATCCTTTTAATGGCCAGAAGATGGACTGTGGTAGCTTTCAATTCAATACATCCTCAAATTTTTTAGGACTCCTCCCAATGAACGATGGAATCTAGCTCCCCTCCCCTCGAACGTGGACGGGCTTGTGACTCACAACCAATCATTCACAACAGACGTGTCAATATATGACTTCCCAGTCTAGGCGAGAAGCTCCCACCCACTGCTAGAGATGCGCCTGCTGGTGAGGCCACGTGGCTGGGCTCTAGTCAACAGCCAGCGTGGACGGACAGTCACGTGAGTGAGCCCCCCTGGGCGCCCACTGCAGGGGCGCCTTCAGCTGACTGCAGCCTCAGCTGAAATCTGACTGTGACCCCATGAGACCCCCAGCCAGAACTCCCTCCAGCCATGCCCTTTCCAAATTCCTAACCCACAGCATCTGTGAGCCGAATAAAATGGTTGCTGGCTTATTAAACAGCAAGTTACTGGAACATAAAGATACAGCAATGAACGAAGCAACGTCCTGTCCTATGGAGCATATATTCTTAAGGCAACAGACAACACAGATGGCTCCCAACAACAGATGGGAGGCTTATGGGAAATTAAATGAGGCGGAGCCTGCACATTGTGCAGCTTAGCGTCTGGCGTGGAGTAAGCCACTCAGTGACTGATAGGTACTGTTATTACTACACATTTAGGCATGCTGTTTCCTCTGCCAGGACACCCTTCTCTCCTTCATTTCCTGGCAGATTGCTTTTCGTTCAAGATTTACGCCAAGACAATAGACACGTGAAAGGATGCTCCACATTGCTAATTATTAGAGAAATGCAAATCAAAACCACAATGAGGTATCACCTCACACCAGTCAGAAAGGCCATCATCACAAAATCTACAAACAATAAATGCTGGGGAGGGTGTGGAGAAAAGGAAACCCTCCTACACTGTTGGTGGGAATGTAAGTTGGTGCAGCCACTGTGGAAGACAGTATGGAGGTTTCTCAGAAAAATAAAAATAGAGTTGCCATATGATCCAGCAATCCCACTCCTGGGTATATATCCAGACAAAACTATAATTCAAAAAAGATACATGTACCCCTACGTTCATAGCAGCACTCTTCATGATAGCCAATATGTGGAAACAACCTAAATGTCCATCGACAGATGAATAAAGAAGATGTGGTATTCCATATATACAATGGAGTACTACTCAGCCATAAAAAAGAATTAAATAAAATCCATTTGCAGCAACATGAATGGACCTAGAGATTATCATACTAAGTGAAGTAAGTCAGAAAGAGAAAGACAAATACCATATGATATCACTTATATGTGTAATCTCAAATATGACACAAATGAACTTACCTATGAAACAGAAACAGAATCACGGACATAGAGAACAGACACTTGGTTGCCAAGGGGGAGGGGGCTGGGGGAGGGGTGGAGTTGGAGTTTGGGGTCAGCAGATGTGAGCTTTTATATATAGAATGGATAAACAACAAGGTCCTACTATATAGCACAGAGAACTATATTCAATATCCTGTGATAAACCATAATGGAAAAGAAAAAAAAAAGAATGTATATGTATATATGTATAACTGAATCACTTTTTTGTACAGCAGAAATTCACACAACATTGTACATCAACTATACCTCAAAAAAAAAAAAAAAGATTTGGGCCAAGAATCACCTCTTCCGAGAACCCTTCTTGCTGCTTTCTAACCTGAAGTAGGTGCTCCTAACTCAGTGACCCTTCTGCCCTCTGAGTACCCTCCCATCTAGCACACTCAAAAGCCGGTGCTCTTACCTCTTTCCCCACTAGAGTGTAAGCTCCCTAAGAACAGAAGGTCTCCCATTTCTTTAAAAAACGTGTGAAATAATAGAGAAAATATACATTGGTCTTTGACCCCAGTCCCTGGCACAGAGCTCCTAAAACCCTTGGAATTTCCTGGGAGCGAGCAATGTCTTTTGCTCCAGTGAGGTGCCTCTGCGTGGGCTCCTGGATGGTCACAACAAAGACCAAGCCATGATCAGAAGCCTGAAATTTTCAGCTCCGTCTCCAGTTCCCCAGAGAGGGGAGAGGGGCTGGGAATGCAGTTAATGATCGATCATAAGCCTTCATAAAAGTCCCCAGAAGTGCAGGGTTCAGAGAGCTTCCAGGTTGGTGAACACGTGGAGGTGTTGGGAGGGTGGTGCCCGGACAGGGCATGGGCACCCGTCCCCCGCACACCTTGCCCATCTGGGTGTTCATCTGTATCCTTTACCACGTTCTTTCACAATCAACTGGTGAACGGTAAAAAGTGTTTTCCTGAGTTCTGTGGATTCAAATTAATCGAATCCGAGGAGGGGTTCTTAGGCAACTCCAATTTGTAGCTGGTCGGTCAGAAGCACAGGTGACAACCTGGACTTAGGATTGGCATCTGAAGCGGGGAGGGGGCAGTCTGGCGGGACTGAGCCCTCAACCTGTGGGATCTGACGCCGCCTCCAGGCAGAGAGTGTCAGAATCGAGTTATATGGTAGGACCCCAGCCCGTGCTAGCGCTGCAGGAATGCTCGGTGTGGGGAGCCCCCGACACCTGGTGTCCGAAGCGCTGAGGGTGACAGCAGTGACAGTCAGGAGAACACAGAAGGAGAACTGGGGTTTTCCTACTCATGTAAACACTGTCTGTGCTCACCGACATTTCTGAATTCCCCTCCTGTGGACGTTCCAGAGGATGACGCATACACTCCGCATCCCACCCCCCCACCCCCCCCAAGTGAGAAAGGTAGGCCTGAGCAGGCTGAGCCAATGGAAGCTGAGGAGGTGGAACAGGTCCTGCTCCCAGGTGAGAGCACGTGAGGGCCGCCACACCTCCTTCTTTGCTGACTTCCCCTCCCAGCGAGCCCCAGAGCCTTGTCAAGATGACGCATCGGGAGGGGATGGGCCTCCGTCAGTTGGGGCCCGAGAGGCCTCTGAGAAGTAGAGGTCCCCACGTGCTGCATGTAGTGCTGGGGGAGACCAAGTTTTGCTGACTTAACGTGACAGAACTGTGGGCTTGGTCTTTGCCACTTAGAGGATCCCACGGGCCAGCCTCATCACCCAAAATCTAGGTCACAGACAGACGCTTCTTTCTGGCAGTTATTCATGTATTAAAATCAGAAAACTTTCTGAGTTAAAGTAATTCATTCCTCTGTAGAGTCAAAGCATGAAAGCCATGTTCAATAGTGAGAAGAAGTGTTTAAAAGACAAGCGCATGAGCTATAGATTCGTGTTTCCCTGTTCTCCCTAATCCTGGAATAGAAACTAGTGCTCATTTTTGGAGATACGAGAAGACCCCGCCAAGTGGCACCCTCGTGGTCTAAAAACAGTAATGCGTTCCCACCCCCAAATGAGCAGTTTGTTTCCATCAGTAGAATCAAATCTGTACTATATATTGTGATGTTTATGTTTAAAATCATCTAGTAGTTAAGGACTTCCATAAATATCTGACTAGCAATTGGGCTTAAACAAACATATCACAGCCAGATACCAGAGCTAGAAATATGCCATGGATGGTACGGTTTTGTACATTCTCTGATTTGGGAGTCTGACTATTTCGGGTTTTCCTCCCTCAGTGTTCCCAGGGTTGGCACCTCACAAAGTGGTGAACTTGCTGTGCTGTGCTTATGTGATTTATGTGCGCATTCGTGTCAGTGTGTGCAGGGTACAGAAGAAAGCTATTCCTATGTGTATCCCTAAGATCGCTAATGTTTTAATGCCTGACACTAGTAGATTTTTATAACAAATGTTTGTTGAATGAATGAATAATTCTTGGGGTAGCTCCAATCACACACTGCCAGGAAGTAGAATATCTCTGAAAGCTACAATTCCCCCAACCTGCATGGTGAAGTTGATTGCAGCCTATTATCATGTATTTACTGCGCCATCTACTATGTACTCAGCACTGTGTTGGGTGCAGGGGAAGGGTGGAAGAGGTCTAGCCTCAAAGAGACTGGAATTTGGGAATCAGAGCTGACAGGCATACCACTAGTCCCTCACTAGGACAACTGTAACCAAAAAAGATAATAACAAGTGTTGGCGAGGATGTGGAGAACCTGGAACCCTCACACACTGCTGGTGGGAATGGAAAATGGTGCAGGCGCTTTGGAAAACAGCGTGGCAGTTCCTCAAAATGCTAAACAAAGATTTACCACATGACTCAGCAGTTCCACTCCTAGGTCTATGACTAAGAGAAACGAAAATATTTGTGCACACAGACACTTGTATACAAATGTTCATAGCAACATTCTTCATAACTGCCAAAAAGTATAAACCACCAATATCCATCAACTGATGAATGAATAAAGAAAATGTGGCATATCCATATAATAAATATTATTCAGCAATTAAAAAATTGTAAACAAAAGAAAGTATTGATACAAGCAACAACATGGACGAGCTGTGAAAACATTACACTGAATGAAAGAAGCCAGTCACAAAGGGCCATACACTGTATGACTCCATGTATATGAAATGCTCAGAATAGGCAAATCGAGAGAGAGAAAGTAGATCAGTGGTTGGTGTCAGGGGCTGGGAGGATGAGGAGGGATGCGGGGTTTCAGTCTGGGGTGACGAAAATGTTCTAAAATTGATTGGGGTGATAGTTGTACAACTCTGTGAATATACTGAAAGCCACTGGATTGTACACTTTAAATGGGTGAATCACAGGGTATGTGGACTATATCTCATCAAAGCTGTTGCAAAAGTGGCAGGTGAAATTCCTGTCCCCGGGGGGTGATAAGATGCTGCAAAGGGCTCAGGATAATAGAGGAAAATCCCAGCTCAAGAAGATTCTTCTTCGAAATCTGAGGAAGAAAAAGATTCAGACTCTAAGTGCCTGAGGCTGATTACTGAATCCCAGACGTTTAACCATGGAAATCATGCAGCCCTTTTACAAAGCTCTCTTGGCTCTTTAAGAACAGAAGTTCCATTTCCCACCTCCCCAAGAATTCGTACAAAAAATCCATAAGGAAAAGCCTCTCCATTTTGCTACCCCAGGAAGGAAAGACACTTCCGTCTGTGCCTAAAGAGAATCTTTGGCACATTCAAACCCCAAGTGTAAACCAACAAACTCCTTGTCAGCCACGGAAATGTCAAACTAAATTTAATAAGCACATCCAGGAAATCTCTTCAAAGATATATTCAGGGATTCTGCAGACAGGACTTAATGGAATGAGCAAAGTAACACATTTTACAGGAAACTGTAAACGTTTTACAGTTGCCCCAGGAGAAACAAGTGAGAGAGAGACCGCCAGCTGCCCACAAAGATCCATCCCCGCTTCGTCCGGGAGCTCACAGCGTGTCAGCGAGACCACACTTCCCCACTGCTGGCAGTCAGGTACGGCCATGTGACTGAGTCCCAGCCAGTGGGATGGGAGTGGAAGCGGGCCTGCCACTTCCTGCTGGCCCAGACAGGCTCCCGGGGGTGCTCTTCCACGCTCTCCCTCCCCTGGGCCGACTGAAGGCAGGTGTAGGATGAGACAGTAGAGGATGGCAGAGCCACGTGACCAGGAGAAGGCAGCCTCTGATGGACAGGATAAAGGGAAGTTCCCCTGCCGTCCACCTGAACACCTGTCTGGGACTGTCCCATCAATACGGAAAAAAACTGGGACTTCCCTGGTGGTCCAGTGGTTAAGACTTGGCGCTTCCAATGCAGGGGGTGTGGGTTCCATCCCTGGTCGGGGAACTAAGATCCCACGTGCCGCATGGCGTGGCCAAAAAAAAAAAGGAAAGAACTTCCATCGTGTTGAGCAATGACACCATAGGGTCACCATAGGGTCCACCATAGGGTTACAGCAGCTTAGCCTGTCATAACTAATACATTAATTTTAAGAGCTCGATTCACAGTATGTGAACCCCAAAGATAAGAAAAATTTTAGATTTCACAGGATTCCACCAGAGAGATCACTTAGCTCCTCCCCACAAGGACCATTAGTAGTTTGATATTATAATTATTTTACAAAATTTTCCCCCTTGATTTCCAACTTCCTGCATAGAAAATGGTGGGATTATAGGTGATTTTAATCGCTGCTGTATTTTCATGCATTTTCTAAGCTGTCTATAAAAGCCACAATGCCTCTGCAACTAAAACATTATTAAGATACAACAGAGCTCAAGAACAGATAAATAGATCAAAGAAATGGAGTAGACAGACCTGTTACAACTCACAGCATACAAGAACTTGATATATGATCATGATTACATCATGAATCAGTAGTGAAAACATAAACTTTTAAATAAATAGTATCAGAAAAACTGACTTTCTATACAGAAAACATTAAATTAGTTTGCTACTACCCAAGAATTATAAAAACAAATTCCAAATAAGTTAAATACCCAAATGTGGAAAACAAAACCAAAGGCGGTGATTAAGGCAATGATTAAGACTGAAGGCAGTGATTTTTGTCGGTTTTGCTAACATCTATCCATGCCTAGTACAGCGTCTGGCATATATGGTCAAATAAATATTTGTTGAATGAATAAGCGGAAGAATGACAATAACTTCATAATATCAGTGAAGAAAAGAATTCCTTAAATAAGGACCCAAAAGTACAAACCGTAAGATAAAAAGGGGTAACTTGACTACATCAAAGTTAAATATTTTGTGGCAAAGTGATTATTGACAAAATTTTAAAACTACAGAAGTAGGGGAGGTATTTATAAAGCACATGATAAAATATTAAGTCAGAACATATAAAAAGCTCTTTTCCCATTCACATTTTATCTCCAGCATAGTATAGACAGGCAACATAATATCCTGGTCAGGACTGCAGGCATTAGCTAGAGTCAGACCACCTGGTTTTGAATCCTGGCTCCACTACTTCCTAGCTGTGTGACTTGGAATATTTTACTTAACCTCTCTGTGCTTCAGTTTCCATACCTGCAAAAGGATGAAGCTTTCAATGAATGGTGTTACAACAATTGTCAGGATAAAATGAGCTAATACATTAGTATCAATAGTTGGCAAAAAGAAATCACTCAGCCAATGCTAGCTAGTATTATGATTATCCTGCTTTACTTTTCTTCATATAACTTATCACTAGCTAAAAACGTATTATTTATTTGTCTTCCTCTGACTAGAACATAAGATCCATAAGACAGCCTTTTCCATTGTATTCTTAGCACCTAAAACAGTGTCTGAGGTATAAAATAAATATTTGCTGGGTGAATGAGAAATCAATGTAAAAATCAATAGGAAGACAAAACACTGAGAGATGAATGGGCTGAGGATATGAATAAATGATTCACAGAAGAGGAAACCCTAACAGCCAATAAACTTATGAAAGGATGCTCAACCTCACCAGCAGCAAGGAAACTGAAAATGAAACCACTTCAGATTCTACTTTTTATCCACTGACTCGCCAAACATTTTCAAGTCTAATAACATCAGAAGAATGTGAGGAAAGGTAATATTTATATAATGCTGGTACAAGCAATTTGGAAACAATCTGGCATCCCCCCCATAACTATCATCCACATCATCACCATCATCACTCCCACCATCATTACCATCAATCATCATCACCATCATCATCACTATCATCACCACCACCACCACCGCCATCCCCACCACCATCACTGTCATTGTCACCATCGTCATGGTCGTTGTCAGAGCAGCTAACACTTTAGTGCACTCACCGTGTAAGCACCTTATATATATCAACCTTGTAAATTGTCACAACAACCTTGTGAGGTTAAGTCCTACAATTATAGTTAATCCCATTTTATAGAAGAGGAAACTACAAGACATAGAGGTTAAGTAACTTGCTGAAAATCACAGCTAAATAATGGTAGAGCCAAGGACTCAAATCAGCCAATCAGACTCCAGGATTCAGGTAATTACTACAATATATCGTCTCTTGTTCATGCATTTCCACTGGATGAATATCTGTTTAGATATTTATTGGCGGTCTTGAGGTCTTCTCTGGGGAATGACCTCTTCTTTTGTGAACATTTTTTATTAGCCTAGTTGTCTTTTATTGAATGGTAACAGATCTTTAGTGTGTGTGTGTGTGTGTGTGTGTGCGTGTGTAGGTGTGTATGTGTGTTCTGTTTGGGATACCAAATCACTTTATTTAGAGGGAAATGCACTACCCAGGAGAGAAAATACATGAGGCAGTTTGGCACAGTTTATGAAAAAGGTAACCCAAAGGAGCATCACAGTGCCCAGGTGATGGAAGAGAACTCACAGCCACAGCTGCGGGGCAGGTGGGCTGAGGCAGACTCAAACTCTCCCAGGTACTGGCCACAGGCTGTTCTCATGCTGGATTGGGGCACCCATCTGATACACGCTGATCACCTGGCCGCCCAACTCAAGAACGGATTTTATCTATAGGTCAGGTTCTTGAAGGCCCACGAGTGAGTCTGTCTTGCCAGTGGCTCATGTGTGCGACTCCAGTCACGACTTCTTCACCCGCTTCCTGCACAAGCGTGATGCACAGTCCAGAGCAAGAAGCTAACCTTGCCGCCGTCATCACCTGGCTTTGCCACGGCCTGACCTCCAGCAGGATTTCCGCCTCCTCATCAAAGCGGAAGCTTCATCCCTTGCCCTGCACCTTCCTTCCCCTCCTGGGGCTGATGGAGGAAACACCTGTCAGAAGTTCTTTAAAGCCACATCATCTCTGGTCAAAGCGGTACGTCACCGAGAAGCCCTTGGAGGGCTCCGAGCTCAAAGCTGCCCTAGAAGTTTATGATCAGTGAGGGGCGGAAACCTGACCGTGATCCTTATCATTATAAAGGTCAGCCAAGGAGGCAGGCAGCGGTAGCTACTGAGGCTGGAGCATTGGGTAGAGGTCACGGCGGGACCAGCCAACAGTTCCAATATTCCCGTGGGTGTCAGCAGCAGAGGGCGGCTGGCTCCTGGCAGTGGCTGACCAACAAGCCCCGAGCAATGCGGGCCCAGCTGCAGTAGGACCCAGACGATTCCCTCTGCTAGCTTCTGGCCGAGTTTGCTAACCAAGTCCCCTTTCTTACATATTGCGCTGTTTCCAAGGTTTTAGTTCTTACTGTAATCTAAAGGTGGGAAAATACCTTCTACCTCATTAGCCTTCTCTCTCCACAAGTATTTCATTATTATTCAACACATTTGGGGCCTACTTCCCATAAAAACCCAATTCTAATAAGAGTTAATGTTAACTCATCATAAAATTTTACCAATACTCATTGGCCAGAAACTAGTCTAGCGTGAAGTTTAGTTTGTGAAGTAAGACCTGTCTTTGCAGACTATCCAAGACCAGAATAAACGAAGAAATATGTAAAATGCTCCTAAAAATTGTCTGGATATCTTTAAGGTCACTACATGTAACTGAAAGACTACATTCAAATTCTCCAGCTATTCCACAAGCACATTTCTTAAAGGCTTATTACTTCCTTGCATCTTAGGTAAAACTGTTCCGAAAGATAAAATGGTGAACAAAACAAGCAGAAAAATCAAGTTTCCTAAAAAGGTTGAGCTTGTTGGCAGAGTATATCCTTCGAGACAGTCTAGATTAGTTGGCAGAGTATAACCTTTGAGACAGTCTAGATGAGTGAAAAACTACCCTATTTCCTACAGCCTGTTCTTACTCATGCTCACAAATGTTCTTCTGATAGAAGAATAGCCCATACACACTAGCTCCTATTTCTATGACTTTTCTCATTTCTGGGCCTTTCAGAGTTTACTGAAGGAAGACGATTAACAAGTCAAAAAAAATTTTTTTTTCTGGCTGAGATTCATTTCAATATTGTATTAGCGCTGTTATAGATAATAAAATTAATGTGTCAGCAAAGTTCACAATTCAGTGTGCTTTTCAAATGATATTCCTATTTGTGAATCCCCTTGCTAGATCCAATATTCATTCTTTACTCTCTCTTTTGTATATTCCGATGTTGCCCATGGACCTACTCAATTCTTTCATTAAATAAACGTTCCATACTTTGATGAAATCCTCGTGGTTACAGAGTGTGGCAAAATATTAGGCTTCCCCTCTCCCCTAGAAAGATCTGGTGAAGAAATAAGGGGCAAGACATGCCCCGCGGGGAAGGCAAATCACTGTCTCAGGCGGTTAAATCTGCGAGGAGGGGCGAGGAGGCGCCAACGGCGAGAAGGTGATGGTCAAATCCCATCTAGGCTGGAGGGATTCCAGGGACCGATGGCCCCGAAGGGGTAGAAACAGTAGAACAGAGAAAACACTAGCTCGACCTCGAGTGGAAGGGCTGAGCAATGAGTCTGCGATATGAGACCAAGTACAAAGGCCAGAAACGGGATGCAGAGAAAACATGATTTCAGTGGACAGTCAAGGGTCAGAGGCCATGCAGAGGTCGCACAGGTGTCTCTCATCTCCAGGAATCACAAAGGTGAACTTGGAGTTCTCAAACACAAAGGACAGGACCTCCCAGATCCAGAAGGGAGCCAGAGGTCATGGTCCACTTTGCGGTGGCAGAGGAAAGAGACAGGACATTTTTTAAAAGCACAAGCATATGCAAACTATTATATACAGAATGGATAAAAAACAAAGTCCTACTGTAGAGCACAGGGAACTATATTCAATATCCTGTGACAAACCACAATGGAAAAGAATATGAAAAAGAATATGTATATGTATAACTTTGCCATACAGCAGAAATTAAAACAACATTGTAAATCAACTACACTTCATTAAGATA
Source organism: Balaenoptera ricei (assembly GCF_028023285.1). Classification (NCBI taxonomy): domain Eukaryota; kingdom Metazoa; phylum Chordata; class Mammalia; order Artiodactyla; family Balaenopteridae; genus Balaenoptera; species Balaenoptera ricei. Next base: position 7,263,994 of record NC_082640.1, on the reverse strand, counting down.
AATTAAAAAAATAAAATAAAATAAATGTAAAAAGCACAGAAACACCCCAGGGCTCAGAGAAAGTGTCTAATAGAGAAAGAACAGCTGGCAGTGCCTAGAAGTACAGCTGAAAAGTGGGACAAGCCAGGAGATGGGCAGGACAGGCGTCTCTCTTCTGCCTACATTTATCTTGCCCCCTGACCTTTGGGCTATGGAAGCAGAAAGTCAATCCAAGGAGCTCTGGGGGCCTGACAGCACCCGTGGCACAAGGTCTGTGGTCCTTATCCCCTGAGGGTAGGGACCAGGCCCAGGACCATGTGTGTACTTGTTAAATCCCTGTTAGATCCTAACAGTTTGAGAGCCAAATGTTTCAATTTCCCGACAAGACACTCCTACCCAGAGAGATGCACTGACCAGTATTCCAACATCCAACTGAGGGTGAGTGACAGGAGTTTCTTGATTCCTGGTTTAATACTCATTTCCACACACCACACCGCCTCCTTAAAACTTGTTATCTGGAAAGCTTTTTAAAATATTTATGAAGAAATATTCTGGAGAAGTGCTATACATCCTAGGATACTCATTTCAGCGCCGTTTGTTAGCACAAAAGACTGGAAACAATCTCATGATCTATGAACAGGGGACAGATTAAATGAGAAATGGGACATCCATTCAACAATAGCATGCAGCCTTTTAAAAAATGAGGTTGGGAGAATTCCCGGTGGTCCAGTGGTTAGGACTCCACACTTTCACTGCGGAGGGCCTGGGTTCAATCCCTGGTCAGGGAACTAAGATCCCACAAGCTGTGCAGCGCGGCCCAAAAAATAAATAAATAAATAAATAAATAATGAGGGAGGCCTATGGGTTTTAATATATAATATACATGCAAGGATTTCCAAGATACACTGTTAGGTGAAAAATCAAGGTGCAGCAATGGAAGGTCACACTCCCACTGTTGGTGAATGTCTGTGCACACGTAAGCACGCCCATGCAGGCATGCACCGGCCCCGCATCCTTGTACGTGTACAGAATGCCACCAGGAGGACATGCCAAGAACTGGCATCCGGAGCTGCTCACAGGGAGGGAAACTCAGGGCTGGCAGAATGAGACTTCCTTTTCACTGGATACCCTTTTTGTGCCTTTTGAAGTTTGTACCATATGCTCATACTACCTATTTGAAAAATAATAATTAAAAAAAGAAGGTGTCTACAAAATCAAAGGTAATATACAGATGTTCTATCAGTTAGTGTACAGGTCGAGCTGTGCGGGTCAAGTCCCCAAATAACAGCAGCATGGGACACAGAAGCCCACGTCGCTCTCACAGGAAAGTCTTGCTTCCCTCGGTGGGGAAGTTCCGCCGGAAGAAGATCCAGAATCCCTTCACCTGCTCTCGGCCATCCCTAGGATCCCTGGGATGTGTGCTGGGCTCACCTGGTCCACGGAGACTTACCATCTCAAACAAGCACACCCTGGCCCTGCTCCTTTGGAAGAAGGGGCCACTAATGGCCTCGGCCACTGGGACCCAACAACAGGAGACTGAACAGAGGAGGATATTCTATTATCTCCACAGAGTCATATGATGGACTAGTTAGCCAGTTCCCGTGACTCCGGAGAAGGCTCTGTAACACCCTGGAAAGATGGTCCTGGCACATCAAGTGACAAACAGGAATCTCCAGGACCAGAGGAGCAGTATATTTGCATTTTTATAAATATATATGAACTGGAAAATGTATAAATGAATATGCCAAGTCATTGTCTTTTTGCTTGGTGATACATTCTAATGTTCCATTTTAGAAATGATGCATTTTTGCAAAAACGGTTTTTTTAAAAACTTCAACTGGAAAAATAAAAAAGGAACTCTGCTTTCAGGGGCTCTTTCTTCGGTTTCTTTAAAATGGTAATAAATACCCAAGGGCAGTAAAGAACAAGTATCTACCCCACCGCCAAATACTAAATGAAGAAATTGTGGGAAAGTATCATACTAACTGAGTCGCCCTCTTTCTCTGGGAAAGTAGTACATGAGCTTGACCATGGAGTGAACACAAAATAGAGGAGCCCATATTCCCCTGGCGTGTGTGTTCAAGCCAGCAACAGAAGTGCAATGTGCTTACAAAACAGAAATTGCAAAGGTAAATCCCAGCTCAGCATGGGGCCCGCACCGGTTGACCGTGTGCTGGGTTCTCTCCCGTGACGGGCCACCAACTGAGAGGAACTCAAAGCGTCGCCCACAAGCGCTACCCGTGGTGGGCGCTGCACAGGCCAGGCTGCGGAGCTGGGGTACCGGGTACCGAGGGGCTGACGCGGCTTCCTCCGGCAGTGCTACCACCCAGAGATGTTCAGTAACCGGATTCCTAAGCCCATGTTGCTTCTTACAAGAATCTGACTTTGTGGAGGCGTGAACGACGGCAGTGCGGGAGGGAAAGGATGCTGGCGTGTGACAGGCTACTGTGGGCTACACGGAACTCGAAGCAGAAAGGAGAAGAAACAGCCAGGAAAGAAGCATAGAAGAAAAAGGATCTTATTGCAACTATTGATGCTATCATTAAACGCAGTCCTTTGACGAGACCAAAAGACAAACTAAGAAAGGGTCTTCTATAATCGAGGTGCAATGTCTTTTACAACAAAGAAACGTATGCATTTATTTCCTTTTAAATTCACTGACATTTCTTGGGTTGGCCAAAAAGTTCATGTGGGTTTTTCCATAACATCTTATGGAAAACCCAAACGAACTTTTTGGCCAACCCAATAGTATACCCATTACGCTGGTGAACCTTGGCTCCAGAGGCGCTGAAGCTGGTAATCTACGACATATGGGGAGATGAACTTGAAACATTATCAAACAAACTGCTCTGTATTGAGAGTCCACTAGACCATGCAGTTTGTGAACAGGCAGGGGTCACACAGTCAGACAGCAAGAGGCCCCAAGACCTAAATCTGAATCTAAGATGTGGCCTGGGCAAGTTATTTAAACCTGGAGAAGGCTCAGTCTCCTCACCTGTTATTATAATGATTCAGTGAGAAAAAAAAATAATGTATATACAAGGAAAGAAGCCCACGGCAGGAGGAGTTCAAAAGATGAGCTATCAGGCTTCCCTGGTGGCGCAGTGGTTGAGAGCCTGCCTGCCAATGCAGGGGACACGGGTTCAAGCCCTGGTCTGGGAAGATCCCACATGCCGCGGAGCAACTAGTCCCGTGAGCCACAACCACCGAGCCTGCGCGTCTGGAGCCTGTGCTCCACAACAAGAGAGGCCACGATAGTGAGAGGCCCGCGCACCGCGATGAAGAGTGGCCCCCGCTCGCCACAACTAGAGAAAGCCATCGCACAGAAACGAAGACCCAACACAGCCAAAAATAAATATAAAAATAAAAAAATTAAAAAAAAGATGAGCTATCATTTTCCCATGCTGGGTCCTATACAGCAAAGAGCACAACTAAGGATGCCACAGTCCACATCCTTCAAACGCAGAATTAGGAAAAGGAAGTCCTTGACGTCTTCCTCATGCACACAGGGGAACATTTTTTAAGTTAGAAGCTGGCCTGTCAGTGAAGATGAGGAACCACTGGAATCCACTCAACAGACCTTTACGAAGCTACCTATGTGTGCAATTCCCAGATATTACAAGGATTGGGGTCTGTGTGAGCAGACAGGTAGACACATGTCTCGTGTTCTGTAGGCATGTTTTGAGGTGCCAGCCTTGTTTATTATCTCCTTCTCTGAAAACTACTTTGATTCCAGACCTCCCTGAAGGCCTGGCCCTAAATGGCCATGTTGTACCACGTGACAACCCCCTCCGGCTGCCGGCTCACCCTCTGCCACCCCTGCCTGGACCCAGCCTGCTGGTAGCGGACTGATGGAGGGAAGGCTAGACGGACAGACAGACCCACCTTCCTGACCTGCTGGTCCTCAATTCTAATAAAGTTCAGCCATGCTTTATTTCAAGACAACCTATTGTATGTGTAAAATAAAATCTTCTATGTGAGCCAGTGTGTAGATGTTACACATACATGTTAAACAAGAGACACCGGGAGTTCCCTGGAGGTCCAGTGGTTAGGACTCAGCGCTTTCACTGCTGAGGGCGTGGGTTCAATCCCTGGTTGGGGAACTAAGATCCCACAAGCTGCGTGGTAAGGCCAAAAAAAGAAAAAAAAAAAAAGAAGAGAGAGACACCAAAAACTCTGTTCCCGCCTACAACGCACCATGTGACCCTGGAGAAGTCACTTACCTATGAGCCAGAGCTTCCTTCCCGTAAAACAAGGGTCTGCCTGAGAAGATGGCTGGGGGGCAGAGCGACTGGTGGAAAGGCACGCGTGAAGGATACACTCAGTAAGGGTCCCAGGGCCTTCGCCAGGAGTTGTCACTCTCAGTTATAATGACCAGAGAAGGTGTCATGAAAGAAAGGACACTGGAGCTGGACCTTGAACTTGGAGAAGAGGCAGAGGTGGGAGGATTAAGAGACCACACTCAGAGGGACACTGAGGGAGGCGTGGCCTATGGGGGGGAGCGGAGGATGGACGCCAGTAAATCCCTTTGGTGAACAATGATGTCTGACGTTGAATTTGAAGTTGTTTTCTGCCCTAGGCTATAATCAAACCCCTGTGCTCTTGATTCACAAAAGCTTCAGCAAATGCTGTGCAGGACAGCCCCGTGTATTAGTGGTTCCTGCCGGGGGAGGGGGATGAAAGAGAGCTGACTGGATTCCACCAGGGTCAAAGGTCTCGGGAGAAATGCTATAGGACCCAAAGCATTAGGAGCTAGTGATGGGGCAGTTGGGGCCACATGGACGTGCTGGAGGACCACGAAAACCTCGGTCCCCACGAGACCCTCACAAATACGTATGAGCTTGAGCCATTTTGTTAGATATTAAAGAAAAAAGTGACCCTGGAAGGTTAAAGGATGTGGAAACACTTGGGTTTTAGGAAAATTGGGAGAAAAATCCTACCAGCTTCTAGACTGAAAACAAGTCAAAACAAAGAAAAAGAATACGGTTACCTATAAAAGAAAGAGAAGCAGATTGGCAGAGAAACATCTGTTCCACTAAATGCTAGAAGATACTAAAACAATGTTTCTGGAGTTTGAAGGAAAACTGTTATCACAGAATTACACTTATACCCAGACTCTGGTTCATGCATGAGAGTAAAAAAAGGCATCTTCAGACATATACGAAGTTAGAAAATATATCATCCACCTACTCTAATAAAATTAAGGGAGAAAATAATCAAAGAAGAAAAGGAGAGGGTGTAGTTTATAAGAAATAGTGGTAAGCAATGGAAACAGTAATGCAGTCAGGAAAGTTTAAGAAGTTTTTGATACTATGGATGTGACTGTAACGTTAATAGTTAAGAAAAAAGCTTTAATATGATATAAGGGCAAAAATAAAAGAAGCTACATGGAATTGAAATTTCAAATTATTTCAGCAAAATCTAGGAAATGTAAAGGAAGGAGAAATCCAAACATCCTACAAGGTTTGTCTTGTTTGGTAGTACACAGAATATTTTGGACATTGGTTAATTTTTGACATTGATAGAGAAATACAGAAAAAAAGCATGCTTGCTTGAAATTTAATGATAATTCCTAGAAGAAGAAAAATAGGATATAGAGCTCCTAAACCACTAGAAGGAGAAAAAAAAAAAAGGAAGAATGGAAACTTGATATATTCTGCAAAACACAAGAAAAGAATAAGGAAATATTTTGAGTACCGAGAAGGCTTACAAAATTCAAAGGCAGGATATGATCTGAGCAGTCCAACACAATGGCCATGACCCACATGCGGCTATTAAATTTAAATGAATTAAAAATGAATAAAATTTAAAAGTCGTCTCCTAAGTCACACTGGTCACAAGTGGCCAGTGACCTCTGTATTGGACATTTCCATCACCACAGAAAGCTCTAGCAGACAACACTCATAGTCAGTGCACAATACAAGGTAATATGAGTCTATGTAAAGTATGATCCTATTTATGTTAAACATACATTTATATATACATATAAACAGATAAATATAAATGCTAATTGTCAGTGGAAAGTAATAGATAACAAAAGCATCTGTGTATAAAGTATAAAGTACGATCTTATTTATGTAAGTATATGTGTAGGTGTATATACATGTATATAAATATAAATAAGTGTGACTTGATTACACTGTCAATAGTGGTAGCTCTTAGAAATGAGATGATGGGGGCTTTTACTCTCCATATACTTTACTGTTTGCATTTTTAATAAGCATATTTTAGAGGACAATGAGTAAAAGTCATTTACATATTTTCAATAGGAGTAACCACAAACCAATCAACCAACCTCTTTCTTGAACCTGGTACAGAACCTGGTTCCAACCCCATGGTTAACCCAGTAACTAACTTGAACTCGTAAATAGCTACTGTGTACACTCAGGTTAATAAACAATTTCAAGATGGCACAGTAGGTGTCCTATACTTGGAGACTTTCTAGAGTTTAGCCAAGCTCTGCAACAAGTTTGTTCTGGGCCTCAGGGTGATGTCACCCTTTCAGATGTTAAGCCTGAACTGACATTTGATACTTTTAAATGTCATTCCCTAAATTGGGAGGTTGCTTGGGCAAAGGCTGTTAGCTCACCTTTCCATTTAGATTTATACTATTGATAACAGATCACATTTCAGAGGAGCAGCTTTCAATTAGCCCTTGAGTTTTCCATGACAAGAAAAATCTCTGGAGAGTTACAGTAATTTTTTGCATCTTCCCACCGACTCTACAGTTGACTAGGGAGAAGTTCCCACCGCCCATCTCAACAACAGATAAAATCAGAACTAACAACACAGGGCACACAGAATAACTTCCATTTTTCCTCTTTAAATTGGGGGTAACAGAAGAGACGTTAGGGTCTCTGTTAAACGAATTCCAAAGTTTTAATTTTAATCTTTCCCAGATACCAGATCTTTAATTTTTCTAAGAAAAATAACTTATTTAAAATGTCTGGGAAGACCCCTCAAATACCAAAACTATTTCAGATATACCCCAGGGAATAATTTGGTCATGTATCTGCCAACATAGGCATCTTCATATATGCTTATTTTATTCCCTATGTAAATATTCTTGGTAGCTGCCTCTATTCACCTCAGCGAATAATGAGGGAAAGGCTCTCTGCATGAAAAGGAGATGAAACACATCAGTTCATCCAGGAACTATGCATTTTGCAAGTCAGTGTTGGTAAAGCAAGGAGAGAGATTTGCCAACTTGAATGTTAATTTCACATGGGGCCAACTGTGTGCTCCCGTTTCCACCACGGGGCAGTAACTATGCTTAACGCGGGGTAGGCAGGCTAAGAGATAAAGACCAGGACCCACTCTATTTTACAAACGGAGAAGATGCAGATCAATGGGGCAGATCTAAGATTACCTTAGAACTTTTTTTTTTCCGTGTCCCCTGCAGTAGAAGTGCAGAATTCAAACCACTGGACCGCCAGTTCTACCTTAGAACTTTTAATATGCTTGAAAGTTTTCAAGTTCCCTCAAACGCTTTACAAAGACACACTTCCCCTAACTGTAAATCATGTGCTCGAGCAATATTTAAAGCATGTTTCTCGGTAATCCTCCGTTGGTCTCCTTCTAATTGCTGCATATCGTTTGAAGATAATAAAGCTACACTTTTTTGAATTTAGTCTTGCTAATTAAAACAGACAATCCCTGCCCTCCCCCAAGATTTTTGGAATTCATGAAATCTGGGTAGTGGTGTGCCACTTTCATACTTGGGTGGACCAAAAAGTTAAACGAAGAGCACATTTTCCATGAAAAATAAGATACAGAGATAGTGAGATCCAAGTATTTTATAACATGTCAGCCATTGCTTTTAACTGAACAAAAGTCATATTTCATTTATGGATTTCTGGCATAATCCACAAAATGAAATACCTGTTTTAATTCATAAAAAAAAATTCTACAAAAATGGAAGAAAAGCATACACAGTAGTATTTACATTGTGCGGACAAAAGAGTCTAATTTGGTAATTTCCTTTTCCCTGAGGCTCTAGTTTTAGTATGTCTAAGACACCCAATAAATACATTATACTCAATAGTGTGGGTGAATTAATTCTTATAGGCCACAAGGGTACTATTTAGTAAATGACTGCTTTGTGCACTGACCCATACCTAGAGGCCTCAAAGTGATAACTCACCTTTCAAAGGTAAAGCGTGTACATACCCATTCCTTCAAAGCCTCATTATTTGTCACCTGATTAAACTGGTGGAGTGAAGAGGCCAGGTGTCAAAAAGAGGAGTCTTTCAAATTGTAACATTTACAAACTTGAGCTACTCAAGAAAAAAAATCTAGGTTTCCACTGAGCCATATCATCAGTACCCGAGCCAAATAAAACACAATTACCCCCAAATTGGCACACAGCATCTGAATTCAAATCCAGAAAAGCAGTCCAAGTAGCACAGCAACTTGGATTTTCACTAATCTCCTTACATTTTAATAGACTACAATAAACCCATTACAACGATTTCTTCCTTCTAGAAGCTGAAATCATGTTATCTGTTCTTGGTGAAAACCTTTCAGTCCATTGAGCAGCTCTAATTTTGAGTAACTGTGCTAACATATAATTAATGTGCTGATGTACAAAACTGAAAATGTCTGAAGAAGGCATGGAGATGCTTCTGGGTGCTAATCTGGGAACTTCGCACAGCCTCCTGCAAGGTTCCCGGGGGCAGGTCCTGATCAATGGGTACACAGATGAGTAATTCTCTGTACCACGGACATTCTTGACTGTATAAGCAAAGAAGTACATAATCAAACCTTCCAAAGGATGAAGAACAACAAACAGACATTACAGTGGAGAAGGCAGTCCATTACAGTGGACGTCCAGGGTCTTGCCAGAAAGACAGGAGCTAAAGTTTTTTGGGTAATGCATCATATTTGCATCTGGGCCCATTTCTGGCATCAGGGCCATTGTTTCAATAACATATCTATATTTAGCTATCTATCACAGACAAATTTCTATCACTGCACAAACAGAAGTCGAGCTCAGATGTCTGCAGAATTTCCTTTCCTCTCTTTAAAAAAAAACATTCTAGACCAGACTGATAACATTCTGTACTTGCAGCTGCCACTGAAAAATATTCATGCCAATGAAAGATACATTTAGTCAGCTTTTCTTTTTCTTGATCTTTTAATATTTTATAACACATTAAAGCTCAAAGTTCCTTTCTTAAACAAATCTTCAAGCAGACGTTAAATAGAATGCAAATACTTTACACTTTAAATCATCAGTCATTTAAAGAATCCTCTCCATGAACTGAATAAATAAGCCATCTGTGACTACGGCCTCCCTATCATGTTTTTAAGCTGACCCACTTCTTCCCCGGTCACCATGGTTTGTAAAATCTCACTTCTAAGGGGATGAGTGCTCGGTGCCAGCCCCTAGTTCGCATTCAACTGGGTAAAAGGGTAACGTAAACCCCAGGCAGCATTTAAAATGACCTCCCCTACCTACAAAAACAGAACTTCAATACCCTCCCCCCCCCCCCCCACCGGAAGCAATCTTTTCTCCAACCGGAGAGCAAATCAAGAATGCGAGGGAGAAAATGAGCCAGTGAAAGGAGGAAGAAACCTGATCAGGTGTTAAAACGCATGGCTCTGGACATCAACCAGCAAGCAGGATCGCGTCCGGTCGGCGGGAGCTGCTCCCCAAGACGGAGCTGAAATCAAGGTCGGACCCGCTTCTAGAGATGCTGACCCACTTCTAGAGATGCGGACCCGCTCGGCGGCGGCGAACCTGCGCGTCCCCAGGAGCCTGGCCGGGATCCCCGGCGCCCCCGGCCCGGCCCGGCGCGGGGCGGGGCGGCCGGGGCGGCACAACTTTCCGCAGCTCCCCGCCAGCGGCGCCCAAACGAGCAGGGGCGAATCTCAAGCCGCTCCCGGCCATCAGCGGCTCTTTTCTCCCGGTGGTGGTGGTGGCGGCTGGGGGAGGGGTGGGAGGACTTCAGGAGAGGATGACAAGGAGCGGAGAGAGGAGGACCACTTCCCACCGGCCGGGCCGCCACAAAGGGAAGGGCGCCGCGCCCCCCTCGGTGCCACCGAGTCTCACGCCTGGCGGGATGGGGACGCGCGAGGGCCGGCGGGCCGCGCGGCAGGTGACAGCGGGGTGGCGGGTCCCCGCGCCTCCCCGCCCACCCGGGGCCTCGCCTCCGCCGCGCGGCTCGGCGAGCGAGACGCGCCCCCCGGACCTCCCGCCGCCCCTGAGCCCCGCGAAAGCTAGGCGGGGGGCCGCCCGCCGCTCAGCGGTGCGGCCGCCGCGCCCCGGAGCCGGCGTCCGCGAGGAGCCCCGGGCGCGCCTACCCCTTGGCGTGCTCCGTCTCCTCCTCATTGTCCCCGTCGATCCCGCACGTGTCCTGGTCGTCCAGCTCCAGGCTCTGCTGGCTGGCCGCGGACTCGCTGTCCTCCGCCATCGCGGCGGCGCGGGCTGGGGCGGCGCTCCGGACAGCGGGCGCGGGGGGCCGGCGCGGCGGAGGCGGCGCGGCGAGCAGCTCCCTCTAGCGCCGCCCGCCGTCTCCTCGGAGCCGGAGCCGCAGGCGTGCCCGCCCCTCCTGGCCCCGCCCCGCCCCTCCTCGCCTCGCTCCGCCCCGCCCCCTGCGGCCCGGGTCGGGTGGAGGGCGGTCCGCGCGCCCCCGCGGCCCGGGGTAGGGAGCGGGCGGGGCGGGGGGCGGTAGGGGTGGTCGCGACCCGCCGCGCGCAGGAGCGTAGCCCTGGGTCCTGCCTGGTGCCTGAACCCTGCGCTCGCCTCTGAATGGCGCAACCTGAAGACCCCGAATCCTGAGTCTTCGTTTTGGGAGCACAGGCAACGCGATTTTACATCTCTTCATATTAGGAAGAATTTTAACTCTTTGCAGGAAATTCTTACTCAGGGGTAGGCGTGCCAAGAACACTGATTTCCAGAACTCTATCCCCCGCCCTTCACCTCATCCCTAACCCCGTACGCTTTGTAAAAGTTCCATTTCATATGTCTCTGTCTTTCCAGTATACTATAAAATCAAAGCCAGAGTCAAAACAGTGCTTCCAGCCTTCCCGCCTCTCCGTTCCAACGAGACTCGGCAGCCCTAAAACTCTTGACAGAGAAAAATGTGGAACTGCCCCTGTTTTTGCTGGACAGCTTAGACCACGACCATTCTGGGGGAAATGGGACTTGTCCATGATGCTGGGGCCTTGGACAGTGTCAGTGAGTGAGGCCACTCTGGCGTCCTCAAGTGAAGGTTATGACCTAGACCTCCAAGCAAAAGTGGGTGGCCTTCTAGGCTCAAATGGTCCCGTGTCTCTCCCCGTGAACGCAGGAGGGGAAGGAGGCACCCAGCGGATTGCCAAATAAAACGCGGGTGAAGTCCAAACTCTTATTTGCTGTTGCAGTCTGTACACCCCGGTCCCTTCCTTTGTTCTCCTTTCGTGAGCAGAGTTCAAGGTCCCACTAGGTCATGGGAAGCCTACATGGTTTTACAAAGGCAGTGGAAAGATAGTTATCAGGAATGCTCAGAGAGGAAAAAAGAGACTTTTAAAAGCCACCTGAAATTTTTCGTGCGGGTCCTTTTTTTTGCAAAAGGCATCGGGAACATTTTGGGGCTCCTTTTTTCCCCACAAGCAAGACCATGCCCTTAAAATACAGTAAGATAGAAGTATGTAAAGACAAAAATTGCAGAGCTATTTCAAAGTTCACTAGACTTTTATGACTGACTGAGGTTGAACCAGCAAAGGTTCTGTAAGAAGTGCAAAATGGGGCCAAACCACGAAGGAAATACAATGCTTTCTTTCACAATTGCAATGATTTCTGAGGCAGAAAGTCATATGTGGCCTCTGGCTTCAAACTTTAGGCAAATATAGATCAGTGAATTTCCTGCTGCTCATCCCTGTGAATGTGAAGAGTTGGATAACGGTAACCTGGTTGGGTAATCAGCAGGATCCTGACCAGGAGAAAATCTATCCCATCAGTTGCTATAGCCTATTGGAAGGGTTCTCGAAAATATTTTTAAAATACAAAGCAAAGTCAGCAGACACGTATTCATCTGAATTCTCAAGAAATTGTGACTGAGAACCTCTCGAAAAGAATAAGAAAACAAATTATCCTGGAGAAATATTAAAATGAGGTTATCAAAAACCAGTTAAACGCTGGAAAGCAGTGATAAATAGGGAACATCTGTTCCCCAGAATGCAAAGAAGTTGGCCCAGATGACTTTTTGGTACTGGATGGAGGTATTACATAATACAAACGCGTGTCATCATTAATCATTTGAAGGAGGACAGAGTTTGCCGACAACCCTGGAAAATTCTTAAATCCTATTGTTATGCATAGAAACTTGCTATGTTTCTAAAAAATTTTGCTTCTTCCTCTGGTTTAATCCCAGAGTTTGGGGGACTGGAAGCAGGTGGTATCTTCTAGAACCTCAGATCCAACATTTATTTGGGGGAAGAGAGTACTGTACATTGGTTACTAGTGTGTTAAAAGAAGCTCTTGGAAATTTCCTATCCTACTTGACTCATCTCTTATTATAGATGTAAGATCATAGTTGTATAATTAGTCTTGTTTTATTTAAACTACGGTAACTTTTTGCTTTTAAAAAAAATTGCACCAAATTACACATACCATAAAATTTACCATCTTAACCATTTCTAAGTATACAGTTCAGTAGTATTAAGTACATTCACATTGTTGTGCAAGCCCATCTCCAGAGCTTTTTCATCTTGCAAAACTGCAACTATAACCGTTAAACAACTCCCCATTTACCCCTCTCTCCAGCCCCTGGCAACCACCTATGGATGTGACTACTTTCTATCCCTCTGAATTTGACTACTCTAGGTACCTTGTATAAATGGAATCATACAGTCTTTTTGTGACTAGCTTATTTCCCTTAGCAAAACGTCTGCAAGGTTCATCTGTGTTGTACCATGTATCAGAATTTTCTTCCTTTCTAAGGCTGAATAATATTCTGTTGTATGAATAACATTCTGTTGTATGAATAACATTGTATTATTGTAAATCATAAGATCCTGAACTTTGAGGCTGATGCTGTGATTTGGGTGAGATGTTGGGGAGTCTTGTGGGCGAGAGGAAAATGTGAATATAAGATGGATGTGATGTAAGAAGGATGTGAATAACTGTCCAGAAGGTAGATTGATAGATTCATTGCAAAAGTATGGCCTCAAATCTCTACTCCTGTCGTTGGCAGCTCCTCCCATCAAGAGATGGAACCAACGTCCCCACCACTTGATTCTGGGATTACCAACAAAATTTGGCAGAAGTGACGGTGTGGCAGTTTTGGCACATAGAGTATATACCCTTTTGCTTCCTCTATCCCTTTACTTCCAGCCAAAAGAAATGCTGATGATACAGGGTGTGTATGTAGGACACATCATATTTATTAATATGAGAACTAATGAACTCTGGCCAAAGGGAGGCTTGCACACCCTACTCTACCCAGTGGAATGCTTCCCCTCCACAGGCACAAGCCTAGGTTAGCCTGTGGGCTGGACCTGGAGTGAGCCCAGACCTCCTGGGCTCTCCAGTTCTTGGTCAGTCTGCCAACTGACCACAGAAACATGAGCGAGCCCCACTGAGCTCAGCATAACCCCCATAAGCCCAGCTGACCCATAGATGTGTGAGAAATAATCCATGGTCATCGTTTAAAGCCATTAAGTTGTGGAGTGGTTTGTTTTTTTGTTTTTTGTTTTAATGCAACAATAACTAACTGATACACTACAGAAAAGCAAAGACCAAAAGAAAATCTTAAAAATTGACACATTCTTTATCATCAACTTGATAACTGTCTATATATCAGGGTACGTCTGAAAAAAACTCCTGCCAAGTCGAAAGTTTGCACGTTCCGCTCTGTGCTCACAAAAACAATGCCCATTACTTTTGCATTGTGTTAACTCTTCCTGATAGCCGGTCTGCTTCACACTCAGGTTGACTTGATCTTGATTAAAAAAAAAAAGTGACTCCATTTCTAATTGTGGTGGAAGCTATGACTACGCTGTACCTTTTGCAATTGTGTGTTTGACAAGCACTTCTTGGGGTCAGTCTGAGCGCAATTTTCACCTCCCATTGCTTATGATTCTGCTGAAAAGTTTTCCTACTTGTTCAAGCTAGCAGGGTGGTGCCACCAGACCAGCTGCATTATGGAACTTCACTGTTGGTGCGACTGTCTTACTCCCTGTAGGACAAAGTAGGGTGTGAGGGGGACGCCAAGGAAACTGCCAGAGGATGTAGAGATGATGCCATAGCATGAGCTAGAAGGTGCCTTAAGTCTGTAAACAAGGTCATTTCGTGACCACCCTGCTTGCCCTCTGAATATATCCAGGCTTTGTTCACCAACACATCACTGGATGGTGTAGTGCCAAAGTTTATCAGTTCTTTCATGAATAAAGACTGTCTATTCCAGAAGCACATTCTCATCAGAAATTTTTACTTGAAGTATAAGTACGAAAGGAGGCAAAAGGATCTATTCTAGCCTGTCCAGGATTAGGGTTTCCCAGTCCTCTCAGGAAGAAAGGGTGGAGGAGAAAGGAAAAGAGTAAAGGAAGTAGGGAGAGTAGGTAAGGGAGCAGAAGGGGAGAGGGGCAGAGCAAGAAAAGGACGCTAGTGGGGTACAGGGAAGCAAAGAAAGGCGTAGGGAATCAGCTGCCAGCAACCCAAAGGCCACAACGGCCTCCCAAATGAGAGGACTCCCTGCCTCCAGCCTCCACCTCCCTTTAGATCCTTTTCAACAGCGCTACTCAAATGATCCTTCTATAGCAATCTGATCAGTCCCCTGACTTAGAACTTTTGCGAGTCCCAATTGCTTTCTGCACTGAGTCAAAGCTCCTTAGGTTAGCATTCAAGGCCACCCACAAACTAGCCTCACCTTGCCTCTGGTCTCACCCTCCCCAAGCCTCCCCCTGACCAGCATACTGTTTCCACTAGGATACCCCGTCCAGTCAATAAACGCACCAGGTCTTTACTCAGATTTCGCTTGTCTCTTCCCCCTTCTCTCATCCATCACTAATGACAGGTCCAATGTTGCTTCCCTGTCAAGCTTCCCAGACACCAGAGAGTTGCTCAGTGCCCTGTGCTCCCAAGGCCCTCTGTTCATGCCTCTGTTACAAATGCAGTAATTCATCTTTTTCTATGCTTGCAGCCATCCCATCATGTGACTGTCAGCTCCTCAAGAGTCCTGCTCCATTTATTTACTGGTCTCAGTAGCCCTGTAACCCAGCAGTGCCTGGCCCAGAACGAACGAATGAATGAATGTCCCTTCCACCTCATTTCTCCCTATATGCAAACCCATCACCTTCTGACGGTTTACTTGCAGAGGCATTCAGGCAAAATTTCTTATCATGGAAATCCATGGTAAAATCCCTACCATGGCTTTTCATCAAAACTTAAAGATGGGAAGTAGAGACACAGTTTAACTTGTTTCTTCTAAGAACAGAGATTTCTTCCAGGAATCATATGTGAGCACATGATTCTTGTTCCCACTTTTTCAAAAGTAAAATATGTGAGGGAAGAAGAGGAAGGGAATCTATTTGAACAGTAAAAGAGGAAAACATGCTTTCTCATTGCTAGGACCTTTCGTCTTTCTACAAGCTAATACCATCACCGGTACATCAGCCCCTGAAGCCAAGTCAGTGGGGCTCCCGGGAACCTCCCATGCACACTCAGTTGATCTGCAAGAAAGGAAGATGTACATCTCGCCCAAGCTTGCTAAGATGCAGACACTCACGGGCTCACACTGGCACTCCTATTGTGTCAGAGCTTGGTGAAAGTTCCTGGGAAAGCCAGCTATATTTCCTCGGAAGTTTGGGAACAGACATGAAGATAGAGACTGCTCCTTGCTCCGTGTCTGGGTAATTTTGAAACAAAAAGCTTGCTGGAGCAATCATGGGTCAAGCAGAGACTAGGAATGGTTCCTGGCTTTGGGCTGTCTTGCTGGTACCCTGTCCAAGAGGGGATCCATCAGCCAAAGGGACCCCAGCAATAAGAATCGGAGTGTATGACCAGGTGCGGGGTTGGTGGGAGAGATTAGAAGTCAGCTAGGCAGGAAACTTATGGGCCATCAAAGGATTTGTGTAAAAGCACCACAAGAGAAGCAACATTTGGATACTGGCCACCCAGTGGGTGTCGATAACCAAGAGGAGATTATATCTGCACCAATTAAGTAAAACAGGTTACACCGTTTTTTCTCTAATCCCTCTTCCCTACCACCTGGGCTCTGGAGGAGCCAGAATCGGGCATGCGGAGAGGTCCTGTGAACCACGGGGAAATGCCAGAACCAAGGGTGGTGTGGACTTGGCATTGGACAGATTAAAGATTAAAGATTCAAACAGAATGCGACTGGAGTGAACTTTTTAATACCTGCAATCACTGGAAGCTCTGGAATCTGCCCAAGATATCACTAAGGGTAGGGAAAGGGAGATTTGAAAGCATGGTTGAAGGCAGTGGTTAAAGAAAAGACACACACACCCCTTTTTTTTTTTGGCTGCGCAGTGTGGCATGCGGGATCTTAATTCCCCTACCACGAACTGAACCCGGGCCCCCTGCAGTGGAAGCGTGGAGTCCTAACCACTGGACTGCCATGGAAGTCCCACACCCTTTTTATTTTATAAAGACAAAAACACCCCACCTATGTATCATTTTATTTATTTGTAAATAGTGTCTCTGAGCAAAAATGGTACCATCCTTTTAAGAAGAAACTGTAGATAGATTCAGATCCCTGTACCTTCCTATTCCTGTTTATAGCCAAGGAAGATACATATTCACAAGATTTGCATAGAGTAAACCTCAGTGTTAAAATTTGTTGAGGGTTACAGCCTGGTTGAATCTGTAAAAATTCTGAATTGGAGAATGCTTTTACAGAAATTTGTAGAAAGTGATTTAAGTCATACTTTTTCATTAGACACAACCATTTACCCACAGAGATTTCTTAGTGCTTTCCTTCTTGTCCGCTCAGGACAGGCACTTCAGTCATTTGCTCTGCGGTGGAAATGAGTTCGTGCAGATCCAACCACGTTCTCTCATCCTCACTGGCCTCAATTTTCCCCCTTTAGAGTAACCAGAATCTTGCCTACTGGCAGTACATCGTGTGGCCATCAACCGAGGAAACCAATTCGACCCTTGCTAGAAGCCAATGCATGATACTGGAGTTGTTTAATCCTCATAGCCTAACTTACAGAAGAACAACAGAAACAGACTTACGGATACAGAGAACAAACTAGTGGATACCAGTGGGGAGGAGGAGGGGGGAAAGGTGAGATAGGTGTAGGGGATTAAGAGATACAAGCTACTGTGTATAAAATAAATAAGCTACAAGGATATATCATACAGCACAGGGAATATAGCTATTATTTTGTAATAACTTTAAATGGAGTATAATCTACAAAAAATTGAATCACTATGTTGTACACCTGAAACTAATGTAATATTGTAAATCAATCAGACTTCAATAAAAAAAGAAAACACTAATTTGAAAAGACACATGTACCCCAATGTTCATAGTAACATTAGTTACAATTGCCACAATATGGAAGCAACCTAAGTGTCCATCAACAGATGAATGGATAAAGAAGATGTGGTATAAATTATATATACAACAGAATACTACTCAGGCATAAAAAAGAACTAAAATTTGCCATTTGCAGCAACATGGATAGACTTGGAGGGCATTACATTAAGTGAAATAGTAGGCAGTTGTGCAAGAGAAAGTATTTCAGAGATTTTCAAGCACTACATAGATGTATAGAATTACCATGAGGCTAGGCCTCTCATAGAGCATGGCAGCACTTACAATTCCAGTGAAAAAAACTAATGATTTATCACTGTCCATTGGTTTTTCTGCCCTGTTAACGACCAAATGTTCAAATGGTCCTGTTCAGCGGGACAGATATGACTTCACATCATTGCTGGTATGAGTTTCCTGGAGGATGTGGGTTTGGAGATGAATTTTGCATAGAAAGAATTCTTGGATCTTGGGTAGAGAGAGCAGGAGCCTTTGATGACA
Source organism: Balaenoptera ricei (assembly GCF_028023285.1). Lineage (NCBI taxonomy): Eukaryota > Metazoa > Chordata > Mammalia > Artiodactyla > Balaenopteridae > Balaenoptera > Balaenoptera ricei. The sequence continues at coordinate 7,246,031 of NC_082640.1, read as the reverse complement.
AATTGGAGCAGTGAGAAGAAAACCAAATGTCTTTTGCATAATTGGCAGGGAAGGAACCCGTGAGTGAAGCTGGGAGGTGATATAATTAGGATACTTTGATAAAGAGTCCTGAAATCAAATGTGAATAAATTGAATCCACTGCAGAAGCATCCACCGATTATGTTGTCAAAGATGCAGGTGGGAGAAATGGATTTCACTACAGTGTTTTGAGTGTCTTGTAAGGAACAGAGTCTGGAGGCAAAACTTCCAGTTAGTGTGACTTATTTCAGATGAGAAATGACCACAGACTGTCCCAGAGACTCTACAGTGGAGGAAAAAAAACAGCCAAACACACACAAATTAAGAAACAACAACCAAAAACCCCCAACACTCTAGCAACGAGCCAGTTGCAGGAAGGAGCAGGAGATGATTCAGAGGCTCCATGCCTGAGGGAGGGTGACGATGGATACTCCCATGATCTAGGGGAAATGTGTTAGATACTTAAGTGTAGTTACAGAGCTTCCTTGTAAATACGATGAAGCATGATTTCATTTTAAAGTAATTCCTACCAGGCCAGCCTTTGGATTTTTTATGTTTACTTTTATATTGCATGTCAAGTGGATTTTTTTAAAACAAATATCCAAAAAATTTCAAGAGGATCATGTTCCAGGTGAACGCTGTTTTATTTGGTCAACAAGTATTTATTGTGTATTTTCTCTGTAAGTGATGGGGAGGGTGAAACAAATGTGTATTTATGATGTCAGGTATTGAAGCAGAGACTTTGTACTATATTATTTCATACTGATCTCTACAACAGCTCTGTGATGTAGGCATTATTCTCATTCTCCATTTAGGGATCTGAGCCTCAACGAGGTTATGTAACTTATCCAAAATAGTGTCTTAGCAAATTCTTACAGCACTTACAGCTCTGCGTTGTAAGTTCCTGTTTTCTTGTTAGAGCAGACACTTGTCTACACAATGTGTTACCCTACTCTGTCATCAGAATCCACCTGCCCCTGTAGACACTGCAAACGCCAGCTACTCACTTTGGTGGCTTCTCTCGCAGCTCGAGGTGGCACTATGACCCCGTTTTGTCAATGAGACATAAAGACTCCTCCTGGGGGCCGTCAGGGGAATTGAGCAGCTGCAACTACTGCCCAGCCACTTGGCAGAGGGGAAGGATGTGAAGAGCTTGATCCTCCGTGGGGTCACAGAGCCTCTGAGCTCTAGGACCACCACCTGCATGCTTCTTGTTAGGGGAGAAAAATAACTCCCTAGTGTCTGGGTTCCTTGTATTTGGATATTGTCTTACTTGCAGCTGAGAGCATTCCATCAATACAGGCAGGCCGGGCTTGCCTCTGTATGCCCAAGTTCTCGCCACTCGCTTTGAGGGAGGGGCCCTGCTAGCAGGTCACTGCAGAGAGACAGGGCAGCCTGCCTGGGGCCAGCAGGACCATCCAACGGCCCTGCATGAAAGCATCCCCCCCAGAAGGGTTTGAAAACCAAATTGGATTCTCTCTTTTGGGAATTCGAACTGGAGATATAGGGAGATGGTTTTTTATTTAACAGAGGAGGGAGACATCAAAACAAAAATGAAACAAGACAAAACAAACAAAACAGAGGCTACGAGAAAAGCTGAGTCATGTCAAGGCAGTGAAGTGCACTCCAGTGAATACCGTCTGTCAACTCCCGAGTAATATTCCATTATATATATATATATATATATTCCAAATCAAATGCTGAACAAGTGCTGGGAGATATATATATATATATCACATCTTCTTTATCCATTCATCTGTTGATGGACACCACTTAGGTTGCTTCCATACCTTGGCAACTGTAAATAATGCTGCTATGGGGTACATGTCTCTTTTCGAATTATTTGGTTTTTTTGGCTATATACCCAGGAGTGGAATTGCTGGGTCATACGGTAGTTATATTTTTAGTTTTTTGAGAAACCTCCACACTGTTTTCCACAGTGGCTGCACCAGTTTACATTCCCACCAACAATGTATAGGGTTTCTTTTTTCTCTACATCCTTGCCAACATTTGTTATTTGTGTTCTTTTTGATGATACCCATTTTGACAGATGTGAGGTGATATCTCATTGTGGTTTGATTTTTGTCTCCCTGATGATTAGCGATGTTGAGCATCTTTTTATGTGCCTGTTGGCCATCTGCATTTCCTCTTTGGAAAAATGTCTGTTCAGTTCTTCTGCCTGTTTTCTAATTGGGCTGTTTGTCTTTCTATGTCGAGCTGTATGAGCTGTTTATATACGTTGGGTATGAATCCTTTATTGGTCATATCATTTGCAAATATTTTCTCCCATTCAGTAGGTTGTCTTTTGGTTTTGTCAATGGTTTCCTTTGCTGTGCAAAAGCTTTTAAGTTTAATTAGGTCCCATTTGTTTATTTTTGCATTTATTTCCTTTGTTTTAGGAGACGGATCCAAAAAAATACCGGTACAATTTATTAGACCAGCACATTCTTAAGCAGCTTCAGACATCCATGTCATTCATGGCCCCAGTCACCCCCTGTACCTGTGCCCCAGCTGCTGCCACTGTCTGGGCCCAGAGCAGCGGCTGGTTCCCAGCTATCTCTGTGAGGCCTGGCAGCAAGGCCGCTTCTGGGTTTCTCGCTTGCTTCACTGTCACAAGTAAATGTGCGGGAAGCTCCCCCCAATCTGATGTAAGCTGATCCACATCTTGCTAACAAACCAGCCTGCCTAACACAACTCATCTGCCTCTTCTCCTAAATCCTAATTTCTTTATGTACTAGTCTGCTTGGGGTACTGTCACAAAATACCGTAGACTAAGTGGCTTAAACAACTGAAATTTATCTTCTCATCATTCTGGAGGCTGGAAGTCCAAGGTCAAGGTGCCAGCAGGGTTGGTTTCTGGTGCGAGCTCTTTTCCTGGCTTGTAGATGGTCAGCTTCTCGCTAGGACCTCACATAGCCTTTCCTTGATGGGTGTGCAGAGAGAGAGGGCACAAGAGTAAGTTCTGGGGTCTCTTCTTATAAGGACTCTACCCTATTGGATCAGGGCCCCACACTTAATGACATCATTTAGCCTTAATTACTTCCTTAGAGCCACCATCTCCAATTACAGCCATACTGGATGATAGGGCTTCAATATCTGAGTTTTGGGGGAGACACAATTCAGTCCATATTGCCTTGAAAGTGGTAGCCGTGCCTGACTAAGCTTTTACTCCCCCATTGGAGCATAGACCTGACATACCTTGTGTCCAATTAATGCTAGTCAGGGAAGTCATGAATGAAATGACAGAGCTTGGATTTTAACACAGGTTTTCTAGCCTCCAAATCAAATGCTGAACAAGTGCTGGGAGTTAAAGGAAGAAAAAGGCACGGTTCTCCCTCTAGGAGCTTAATCTTTTTATGGAGGCAGGTCAAACCACTGAAGTAAATTATATTACAAAGCATCATGCCATGGTGAGTGGGCCCATTGGGACACACGGAAAGCGTTCTAGAAGATCCCTTAGGGACACGAGCTGACCCTAAGAGGCTGGTTTGCTTTGGGACCTTGGAGGACAGATGCGGGAAGAGGGAAGGGCACCCAGCCAGGAAACCATGGGATCTGAGATCTGAGATGGAGGTCTGAGATTCAGCATGGTGGGGGCTGGAGCAGAAGTGCAACACGGGGTGAGAGTTCCAGAACAATCGGGGCGGGAGGGACCAGACAGCAGGACAAAGTTGGGGAGAGTTCTGGAAGATGCCGAAGGAGAGGATGACATCTTAAAGTCTAAAGTAAACTTTCCACTTAGAACAATAGCTCTGACATTTTAACCAACCATTTAAACATTACTAGAAAATGTAATCCTGTCCTCAGTAAAAGGAATTATTTCATAGTTTAAAAAAGGTTTTTTGTTTTTTGTTTTTGTCCTATGGACTGTTGATATAGTTGTGCAGAAGATGCTACCATTTTAAAGTTAGCAGTGCATCCAATATTCATGGTGAAATTTTAAGTGAGTTCTTTATACAACTAAGTATATCTTTTCACATATTTTTTTCAATCCAGATATTGGAATGTATAATACCTGCAGCCACGCTTTATGCTTTAACTTGTACTTCGTTTTTCTAAAATTATTTGTTATTTGGGACAAGTGAACTCACAGAAGTATCTTTCTGAGACCAAGCCTGACTTCAGAATTTTCATATATATATTTCAGGAGACAGTGCTAAGAATACTGTAATTTTCGAAATAGAATAACATGAAAGAATAACATGCCACTCCTTAGCAAAACTATTGAAAACCACACCTACTCTTGGGAAATATTCCGATAGTGTGGTAAGATGACCTGCTCTGTAAATGTTAAGAAGTTCAAGCTTGAAGGGCACCACACTCCCACCATACACTATCTACAATGTGTTATCATATCCGTCCCCCAGCACCCCCTGAGGGTCCACCCATGGAATCGGTGATGTTTGAAAATTACGTGAGATATTTAGAGTTTCTCAATACAAACTTAAGTGAGCCAGAAGCTTTTTTTTTTTTAATTTTTTTAATTTATTTTTGATTTTTGGCTGTGTTGGGTCTTCGTTTCTGCACGAGGGCTTTCTCTAGTTGCGGCAAGCGGGGGCCACTCTTCATCGCGGTACGCGGGCCTCTCACTGTCGCGGCCTCTCTTGTTGCGGAGCACAGGCTCCAGACGCGCAGGCTCAGTAGTTGTGGCTCACGGGTCTAGTTGCTCCGCGGCATGTGGGATCTTCCCAGACCAGGGCTCGAACCCGTGTCCCCTGCATTGGCAGGCAGACTCTCAACCACTGCGCCACCAGGGAAGCCCAGAGCCAGAAGCTTTTAAGAAGTGTGGGTATTTAAGAGCGCTCCTTCCTATTTGTGTACGTGTATGTCTGCGACTTTTTTTGTAGTATAACACTAAGAGAAGTCAGCTTTTAAATTTTCACACTACTTTACAATGATCCTTCTGAATGACGTCACACAACTTTCCATATTTAGTGGATCGATCGGTCCATTCATTCTTCTATTCATTCTTTCAACATCCACATGCATATTATTACCCCAACTTTGGGCATATTTGGGGCGTAGAAGAACAGCTATTGAGGTGGTAAGAGTCAAGCTAAATGTCACTTCAGTGTTGAGTTTAATAGTTTTGGACAGAATGTTCTACAGCCCCATTATTTCACACGAAACATTTTCTTTCACTCTTCTTCCTCATTCAAATCAGCATATGGTTGCCCTGGCAGTCTCTGCCCTTACCCTCCCTTCTCCCTCTTTCTTTCTCTCCCTTTGGATAAAGTAAAAAGAAATGAAGAGAAGTGTCATTTTACTTTTTGGAGATTTTTCAGGAACCCGACCTCCCTGGAGGGCAGAAATACTACAACAGAAAGTAAAGGTCAAGTTGACTGCGGTGAAGCTCAGGCTTTTGTTTGGCTGTCCTATGGGCTCCTCTACTGGGGCCTAGAGCCTCTGATTGCTGCAGCTTTTAGCAAAGGAAGAACAGCCCGGTGCTTACAAATCCTGCAGCTGCTTTCATCACAGTTAGGCACAGGAAGAGCAGGCTTGGGTGTCAGGGAAGCTGAATTTCTAGCTGCCTTTCAAACTTCCGGTGAGTCATCCTTTACTCTTGGACAAGTAGGAGTTAAAGATACGGAGTGGCTGAGGGTAGGCAAAGATGCCACCTCCCATTTACCTCCTGCTTCCTGCCCAAGCATCACATTTCCTAACCACATCCCAGCTCTGACTTGACACCTTGAATCTGGACTGTTAAGTCGGGTTCATTTCACTCCTGGCTCTGAACAGCCTGCTTCTTAGCTTGCCCGTGTCTGGCTTTGATCCTGGATTTCAGAATCTGATACTGCTTCCTTCCTTCTGATCTTCTAGCATAGATTTATGCCCCCCGCTGTTCTGGATTCTCAACCTTGGTTTCTGATAGGGTGGGACTGGGAAACAGAACTGGGTCCCTGGGGAGCACTGAGTCCTCGGCTCTCCGTGCTTCTGCTGCTGGATGTGGCCACGCAGACGCAACTTGCCTTGCTGCCAGCATTCCTGAGCTCTTGAACTGCTAGACCTTATTTTCTAATCCGCTTTCTTTTACAAGGCAGAGTGTTCTTCACATCTGCCTGTGAGTAGAACAAATCCTTTGTGCTGCAGTAATTAGAGACGAAGAAAGAAGTTTTGCTTTCATCACAATTTTCTAAATTACCTGTTGTACTCGTAGCTCAAATCACACCTGATTTTCTTTTTAAATAACTGACAGTGAGAGCTATCATCTAGCACAATTGCACACCTCTGTGGTGGCATTTCTCCGAATCATAATGCAGCCGGGGTGACTTCTGGGGGCTCACACGAATAATCTACAGACATTCAATTTCAGTTCTCACACACAAGAGTGGCTGAATCCCGTGAAGCGTTCTTTGACACCAGGCTTTTGGAAGACAAAAAGCCTATTTATGAGGAGATGAACAAAAGGAAATGAGAAAAATTGCAAGTGAAAGCATTGGCCCAACTCTAATTTCATAACCCTGACCCTGTAGTTAGAAGATTCTCAATGCTGGACATCTTTCCTTAGGAAATATTTGATGGGAGAAGGATGTAATAATGTTGATGACTTTCTCCAGTCAGGACGTGGTTGCCCCTGGGCTTCCACTTTTAGTGAATCTTTTTGTTCTTATGGAAGCTTGGGAAGGGCCAAGTTGGCTCTTAAGATATCATCTGAATGTAGAAAACAGACTTATGGTTACCAAGGGGGAAAGCGGGGGGAGGGATAAACTGGGAGATTGGGATTAACAAATACACACTGCTGTATATAAAATAGATAAACAACAAGGACCTACTGTATAGCACAGGGAACTCTACTCAATACTCTGTAATGACCTCTATGAGAAAAGAATCTAAAAAAGACTGGATATATGTATAACTGATTCACTTTGCTGTACAGCAGAAACTAATACAACACTGTAAATCAATTATACTCCAATACAAAGTAACAAAAAAGATATCATCTGAATAAGCAAGATATCACTGCTGCAGCCCCTACACGGGACTCAGTCCTTTTCAGAGCTCTTCTCCCAGCTTGGGTCCTTCATATCCCACTGGCCCTTGTCCCCTAGGGCCGTTACAGCAGATGGGAATGGCCGATCTTTTATTGCCCCATTTGTTTTTACATGGGAGTACAATACTGGTCCATACCAGACCTCAGTCCATTTCTCTGTACTTCTTGTGCTGACCAGTACGTTCCATGGCATGTCTTAAAGCATTTCTGTACCCTAAACGTCAGCATGTCCGTAAGGATTTACAACAGAAGCCCTAACACACAGGAACACTGTTTCACCTTTTGTGGTTCCTACAAGGTGAGATAACCACAAACAGAGCTTTAAAAGTAATCAGTTATGCTGCATGCTCAACTGGTTGCATGAGTGAGCTTTGAGGGCAGAACCCTGTCGCATTTCTTTCTTTTTTTTAAAATAAATTTTTAAAATTTTATTTATTTATTTTTATTTTTGGCTACGTTGGGTCTTTGTTGCTGTGCATGGGCTTTCTGTAGTTGTGGCGAGCAGGGGCTACTCTTCGTTGCGGTGCACGGGCTTCTCATTGCGGTGGCTTCTCTTGTTGGGAGCACGGGCTCTAGGCGCGCAGGCTCAGTAGTTGTGGCTCACGGGCTCTAGAGCGCAGGCTCAGTAGTTGTGGCGCACGGGCTTAGTTGCTCCGCGGCATGTGGGATCTTCCCGGACCAGGGCTCGAACCCGTGTCCCCTGCATTGGCAGGCGGATTCTTCACCATTGCACTACCAGCGAAGCCCCTGTCACATTTATTTCTGTACCCCCAGAACTTTGTTTAGTGCTTACTGCCTGGTTACTACTTGAGAAATAACTGCTTAATACCGAATGATCCTGCATGAACTATAAAACAACATGCACTATTTTAAGATAATTTATCCTCTATTACTTCAGCCTTTAAGGATCTCAGTAAATGCAAGAGGAATCATTAGAAAAACTGGAAAGATACAAATGGACTAAATCTGACTCTTATTCAAGAGGAAATTTTGCTTAGCAGAAGTCACCCACCTTCTCCGATAAAGAAGGGAACAGGGAATAGTTAATGCAAATTCAAGTTAAAAATAGCAACATGTAATTTATGCATAGATATTTTTCAGCTATCACCCCCCCGAATATCTATCCAAAGGGTTGAATGCTTTGGATAGATGATGTCAGGGAATCCATATGCAGGGCAAACAGCGTGTGAAAAAATTCACCAGTTGTATCAAGTTCCTGATGTACTGTCTTTGAAGATCCTCAAATCATTCTCTTTCAAGCAGAATATCCATTTTTAGAGGGCTTACCTTGGGCTGGTTGGCCACTCTTGCCGTTCACAGCTGTAGGTCGCCTCTCTGTGGTCAGTGAAACCAGCCTCAATCTAACCCTTCATTAAATCTGCAAATAAGGAGACTGGACCAGGGGACCTCTGAGGGCCTTTTGGCTCCTCCTTCTGGGATGACATCAAACCATCAGAGTAGATCTGGAAGCAGTGAGCTTCTCTCTCTGCATGTTTTTCCCCGTTCCTCTGAGTTACAGCTGTGAGGGCAGGTGTGAGGTTAATTTTTCAAATCCCTTAAATGGCTCAATTTTGGCAGCTCCTGTACTGCCTAATCCATCCCTTGAGAGCCAGCGTAAGAGGTCTTGCTGCTCCCCCGAAGATGCTGAGTGGATTCAGGGTCCCCACTTTGTTTCTTCTTCTGGACAAGAGCCCCCGCTCCCCACGCTGTGAAGCACTCTCCTCGGTTCTCGGACTTCCGCTGCCATCCTCCACGGCCTCCTTCTACGTACTTCTCTCCTTCTGATACTTTTTAAAAAAGCCTAACAGCAGGACTGCAAGCTAAGAACAAATCCTTGTTGCCACTGCCTAGCACAATCCTTTTCAAATGCTGTTATTTTTCTAAAAACTGAAATCATTTTAGAAAAAGTCATTACACGAGGCCCCCTAATATATAAATCAGTAAAAACTGGAAGATTCTGTCTTGGCTTCTGACCTCAAAGAACCCCAGTATACTTCAGAATAATTTTAAAACCAATTGCTGGGTTTCCCTGGTGGTGCAGTGGTTAAGAATCCACCTGCCAATGCAGGAGACGCGGGTTTGAGCCCTGGTCCGGGAAGATCCCACATGCCACGGGGCAACTAAGCCCGTGTGCCACAACTACTGAGCCTGCGCTCTAGAGCCTGCGAGCCACAACTACTGAGCCCGCATGCCACAACTACTGAAGCCCGCACGCCTAGAGCCTGTGCTCCGCAACAAGAGAAGCCACCGCAATGAGAAGCCCGTGCACCGCAACCAAGAGTAGCCCCCGCTCGCCACAACTAGAGAAAGCCCCGCATGCAACAACGAAGACCCAATGCAGCCAAAAATAAATAAATAAATTTATATAAAAAAACCAAGAAACAAACCAATTGCTTAGGATACTGAAGAAAGAGAAATTATTGGGGAAAAAAATAAGTATCAGTAAAAACACTCTACCTGCTCCCTTAGCTGTTACAAATGTTTGGTAAAAGGGAATAAGACCAACTTAAGCTCACTTTTAAGAGAGCTTTCTTCGGGTTCTTTCATCTTCCCATTCATATTGATGGAGGCATTATGACCTGGGTCAACCAAATAAAGAAAAAAAAAAAAAACTGGAGTAGGAAGTCAAAGACTGTGAGTCATACAGAACTATCTCTTTACCAGGACCAGCTCCATCGAAAAGAATGATGAACAGGAAATGTCCAACATCATAGCATGAGGTTGGAGTTAAAGAAACAAGTTCTACTTAAGTATAACAAGAATAGAGTCAACTTCATGGGCTTGTAACCAAAGCCAGATAGCGTGGCTAGCATACTCCTTCAGTCTCTTAGCTGTACGTTGTCCATGCCTGGCCCTTAGTTTTACGGCCATGTGTCTGTCTGGGCTTCTGCCCTGGAGAAATTCAAAATAATGATTTAGGATGGGGAGCTCGGTTCCTCTGTTGCCTGTTTCTACGCTGCGTCCCAGCATCCGTGCAGGCAGGGTTCGCGTCTCTGTGTTTAGCGGGAGAATCATGCCTCCCTCCAGCCCTGCTCAGCTCTCCTGCAAGCTTTTCCTCTGTTGATCTGAAGCAAAGAGTTTGGCTTTTTTGACCACATCAGACTCAAGTCTGTCCATCCGTTAAAACTGTCAGATTGGGCTTCCCTGGTGGCGCAGTGGTTGAGAATCTGACTGCCAATGCAGGGGACACGGGTTCGAGCCCTGGTCTGGGAAGATCCCACATGCCGCGGAGCAACTGGGCCCGTGAACCACAATTACTGAGCCTGCGCGTCTGGAGCCTGTGCTCCGCAACAAGAGAGGCCGCGATAGTGAGAGGCCCGTGCACCGCGATGAAGAGTGGCCCCGCTTGCCGCAACTAGAGAAAGCCCTCGCACAGAAACGAAGACCCAACACAGTCAAAAATAAAAAAAAAAAAAACCAAAAAAAACCCAAAAAACAACTGTCAGATTGATGACATTTCTGGTCACTCTCAAGGAACAACAGTCTTACAGACCATTCGGTGAAAACAATGAGTTTCGATTTCTTAATCAGAAGGCTCAGTCCTGTGAACAATCAAAACTTCTGCTGGTTTTGGCATTGGACTTCTCTCTTCTTCCCAGGTGGGGCCGCCATGATGGAGAACACGCGGTCAGACAGGAGGGCTGTGATCTACGCCCCTCCTGCCACTCCAGCCTTTTCCCTCTCACAGGTTTTGCCCCCTCCCCAGGGTCTGGCTCTGGGCCTGGGGGCAGGTGGCTGGAGTTCACAGCACCGCTCTGTTTAAAGAAATGCTTCAAGATGCTCCCACTCTCATGACCCTTTTATAAGTGGGCTAAGAGGGTGAGATCAGTTCGCAGACATTTCCTTTGTAAGTTCTGCACACCCACTCTCTGCTGCACTCGCTTCAAATTCTGGCAGAGTCCTTTCCCTTTCTGAGGCATTCAAGGCATTCTTTGCAAGATTAACTCTTTTTTTTTTTTTAATTGATGTATAGCTGATTTACAACATTGTGTTAGTTTCAGATGTGCAGCAAAGTGATTTAGTTATATATATATATATATATCTTTTTTATTTCAGATTATTTTCCATTAGAGATTGTTTTAAGATCTTGAGTATAGTTCCCTGGGTTATACAGTAAATCCTTGTTGCTTATGTATTTATGTATTTATTTATTTGTTTATTGATTTATTAGCCACGCCGTGCAGCATGCGGGATCTTAGTTCCTCGACCAGGGATCAAACCCATGCCCCCTGAAGTGCAAGCTTGGAGTCTCAACCAGTGGACCGCCAGGGAAGTCCCTATCTATTTTATGTATAGTAATTTGTATCTCTTAATCCCATACGTCTAACTTATCTCTCCCCCACCTCCCTTTCCCTTTTGTTTTCTATAATACTAACTCATTCTTAAGAGAGTGAAGGCTGAGTTTGCAGATGAATCTGCTCCTGGCCTCCCCGAGGTCTCTGAACTCTGTGCCACGTGTGGCTGCAACATTATTTAGCAAGAGGCATCCCTCCTCTGTGCTTCCACACGGAAGAAGCTGATGTGCCACTCTCAGTAATTCCATGGCATGTTTCTCTCCAGAGGTCGGAATTTGTCTTTCAAAGATGCTCGCTCTGGTCACAACTTTACGATCTCGGACAGGTGCATGCTGACTGTACCCCTTAATCCATTAACTTCTTCACGATCTTCTGGGGGCTCCAGGGCTTCAGTCCTTCATGAAACCTATACTGCTCTTTCCATTTAGTTTTTCTGTGTGAATTAACCTAAACTCAACCTTCCCTCGGGATGGGAGAGTTTCATATATAGACGCAGAGTCTTATATCCCGTCTACTTGCACGGTTAATGTCTCAAGTATGTATATTTGTTTCCTCAGCAAAACTGTAAGCGTATCAGGAGAACCAAGGGTGACAGCCCGGCATTCCAGCGGCAGGAACCCACTCCTCTTGGACGACAGCAGTTTTACAGGTAAAGTAGTTGAAGCATCTTCCACAGAAGCAAATGCTGCGGCTACAGGGCTTGGGGTTCTGTAGACTGGTTAGGAGTTCCACAACCTGAAGCAAGAATGCGAATTTTCTATTCACAACCATTTTAAACATCTCACAACCTTTTTATATTGGGGCTGATGACACTTGGAAGGAGGGAATCAGAGAGAGCCATCACCCTGTTAATGTCTCAGTCATAAGCATAGGGTATGAATAGATAGATGACAGAAGGGCAATGATGTGATTTTATCGGTAGATCCACACATTGAAACAATCAGGAGTGACTTTATCAAAGGAAGCAGATAGTGGATAAGCATCCTGGTGAGTAATCTCATTGAGAATGTGGTGACTTAATCCACCAAGAGTTTCTGGAATCCTGAATTCCTAGGGCGGCATCCGTGTTACAGACCTCAGAGGACAGAGGGAGAAAAAATTTTGAGTCATACTATGGCATTTTTCTAATTATTCCAAAAGTTATTCTCAGATGAGAAAAGAAGTCATTGTTACTATGGTATTCCTGAAAACGGAGAGATTCTGATTCACAAGAGATGCCATCATCTGACACCTACTGTCTCCAAGGATAAAGTTAAAGACACTTTTTTTGTGTGTGAAAGGATTCCGACCTTTTAATTAACACATGCGTCACCTCACACATTTATCTTTCCTTTTCTTTGGTGAGAATGTTTACATTTTACTCTCTTAGCAAATTCCAATTACTATACAATACAGCGTTATCAACTATAGTCACCAGGTTTTTCATCTTAGAAAACTTGTACCCTTTTACCAAACTCTCCCTATTTCTTCCGCCTCCCAAGCCCTGACAACTATTCTTCTACCTTCTGTTTCTATGAGTTTGATTTTTTTTAGATCCCACATATAAGTGATACCATGCAGCATTTTCCTGTGTCTGTCTTGCTGACTTAGCATAGTGTCCAGGTCCATCTGTGTCGTTGCAAATGGCAGGATTAATTTTTTTTATTCAATTAAAACAAATAATTAAGGTACATCTTGACTGAAAAAGTCAAGATGTTAACACGGTAGTAAGTTCACCTTTATATCTTCTAGGTACATCTCTCTAGAGTCTTAGGCACAAAGAATAAGCATCCAAAGAAATGCAAATTGGGAATCGGAGAACCGACCACATCCTACCCTTGGTTCCTGTTGCCTCCTCATCCATCTCTTTTCTCAAAAAAACTTTCTCCCTTGACGTTCTAAACTGAGTGTAAGTCTCACATCCTTCTTGGACCCTCCCAGGCCGTCCTTATCATCTTAGCCCTTATCTATTTTACCTGTGAATTGTGGTTAAGACATTCTGGGCTTTGTCTCAGCAGAAAAGGCACCTGTGCCTAAATTGACAGCTTTGATTGACATTGACAGTTAGCACTGTAATTGGTCAGGTGAGTTGGTTGGCTGTTCACTTCCTGTACTTTCGGCTTATCGTATGGTTGCGTGTTAAGGCAACATATCACCATAAAGTCAGCCACAGGCAGATCTGTCCTTATGCAAATTCACAGGTGTACCTGCCAAGGCATATAGAAGGTTGAATGTAGGCCTTAAGAGAAACAAAGAAGCTTAGTTAAGAAAAAAATGGAAGAAGATTTTTTGAAATTAATTAAAAGCAAATCAACACAGGAGAAAAAGGAACTCTCCTACACTGTTGGTGGGAATGTAAATTGGTGCAGCAGCTATTGAGAACAGTAGGGAGGTTCCTTAAAAAATGAAACATAGAGCTACCAAATGATCCTACAATCCCACTCCTGGGCATATATCCAGAGAAAACCATAATTTGAAAAGATACATGCACCCCAATGTTCACTGCAGCACTATTCACAACAGCCAAAACATGGAAACAACTTAAATGTTCATCAAAAGAGGAACGGATAAAGAAGATGTGGTACATGTATACAATAGAATGCTACTCAGCCATTAAAAAGAATGAATTAATGCCATTTGCAGCAACATGGATGGACCTAGAGATTATCATACTAAGTGAAGTAAGTCAGAGAAAGACAAATATCATATGATTATCACTTATATGTGGAATCTTAAAAAAAAGATAAAAATAAACTTATATACAAAACAGAAATAGACCCACAGACATAGAAACCCAAACTTATGGTTACCAAAGGGGAAAGGGGGGAGGATAAATTAGGAGTATAGGATTAACATATACACACTACTATATATAAAATAGATAACCAACACGGACCTACTGTATAACACAGGGAACTGTACTCAACATTTTGTAATAACCTATAAGGGAAAAGAATCTGAGGAAGAATATATATGTGTGTGTATTTTTATATATATATATATATATATATATATATATATATATATATCTGCATCACTTTGCTGTACACCTGAAACTAACACAACATTGTAAATCAACTATACTTCAATTAAAAAAAAATCAATACAAACACGGGGTTTAAAAGACAAGTAAATTAATTTAAAAACTCTGTTAATCAGACAGTTTCTGCATCTTAACTTTGATGAGTCTTTGTTCTCACTCTCTCCTTAATATCAAGGGCAGAGACTGTTTTGTGAACCAAATTAGAAAATGATTTTGATTATCATTCACAAAATTCATGATTATGTACCTTCTCTCTATCTATCATGGGAAAATAGTATAATTCAAAAGTAGGGTAAGTTAGGAATGCTCTTTCATTCTTATTTGTAGAATGGAGAGCATCTAAAATGCAGCAATGAGACTTTGTTGTTTTGTCATGGTGACTTGTGGTCGCTACCGTGGTGACTTACGCATGTAATGAATGACTGGGTAGCATGAACAATCTAGGACTTTATGATGCAAATGTTCATATCTTTCCACAGAAGTCAGGTTAAAAACTTCTAGAAGTGTATATTCCAGTTGATTTAGCCTTCCAAAGCACAATCATGTCTTCAAGTGTCTAAGTTGTGTTTGCATAATGTAATGCAAACAGATACCCCACCTTCACTGATGGGTTTATTTCACGAGCTGAGTTGCCAGGTGTTGAGATGCTCAGTTAAGACAACACGCCAAAAGGAAAGTCAAGTCTTTAATCACTGCTCTAGGATAAGCCAAGAGGCCAAACAGGAACACGCACCAGCCCCCGAAATGTTCCATCTTCCCCATGGAATGGATGTGTGTGTGTACACATTGTCTGGTGGGGGAGAGCAGCTTCCCTACCCAGCAAATCTTTGTAATTGCCTATGGTTGGACCTGAAAAATCCCACGTAGGTTTTTAACCAGGTGCTACATCTGGCCAATAGGATGCTTTATTTCTGGGCTCTGTGAGATACTAGTGACAAACAAACTAGAACTATCTGACAATAAAGGGGAATTTACTGGAAGGGTATTGGAACATTTTAAATAATGGAAGGGAGGGGATGAATAATAAAATTACAGGAAGGACAGTGATCCAGGTGAGCGCTGGCAGCCAGGATTCTCCTCTCACTCACCTCTTCTCTGTGTGAGTCAAGTTCCCTCTCTCTTATTGTGGCCTGGATGCCTTAGGCAAAATAGGGACTTTACTGGAAAGTTAGTGGGGTAGCTCGGATAATCCAAGGAATACGACTATTAGCAACTTTCGAGTTTCATATATGCAGTTCCACCACTAGCCCTACCTCTCCCAGTTCTAGTTAAAATAATAAAAAAAGCCAGAGAAGAACTCTGATTGGCTCCTGCCTAGATCAATCACTGTGAATGTGACCAATCACTCTACTCCCATCATGGAGACGTGACCACTGGGCTCCACCCTGTCTATTGGGCATCATTTCCAGAGAAGGAATTATCAGTCAGAAAGAGGCATAGAAGATACCTCTTTAAACACATGAGAAGAAATGTCATTTTGGTACCATGTCTAAGGATGTAAAGGAAAAAAGGTTATTGAGAAAACTGAGCTAACAGCTTTTCATCTGCCAAATAACTTGTTTTATAAGTAGAGGTAACACCAAAAATCACTACATGGTTCAGTAACTTTGTTTTTATAATTTTAAAGTTAATTCCTTTATGAACCAGTATTTCTTTGAGCTTATATACACTGTCCCTCTTCTCCTTTACACACACACACCCAAGTGCGCAAGTCTGAGGATACAAAATGAATGAAACACGAGGTTTCTGTTCTTAAAGGAAATTATATTTCCTCTGTCTCTCTTGATTTTCACCTTCAGTGTGCTAAAATTTTAGTTGACTAGCCTATATAATTAATTCAGTACATGTACCTCTGGAAGTATACCAGCTTTCCAACCATAAGATTTTTCTGAAAGTCTACATTTTATTCTATTTGCCCAGTGAAAAAGTTAAGCTTAAACAGTGTGTTGTATTCTTAGCAGAAGGACCAACTGTAGTTCTAGTTTATATGAAACGACAACTGATGCTCACATAAATAAGTTTCATTGCAGTTCACAATGACTATTTGGCTATTTATTTGCTGATACTCTGTGTCATTCCAATACCCACTGGCGACAAGCTAACTTTAGTATTATAAGATAATAACCACTTAAAAAAACAACTCTCTTTCACATGAGACTCACCAAGTGCTCTCTGGCCAAGAATCACCTCTCCTCTGTGAAGCTCCTTCTCTGAAGATGCCTCTCTCCAGCTTTCTTTTACCTCCCAATCTAGAAAAAGGCAAACCTCCCTGAGAAATAGTTTACATTCATTTTCTCTCACTCAAGAGAATGAAAATCTGTCTCTCCTGGCCTCTTTGAAGGAAAAATGTAATTGATCTCCAATGCAATTTGAGCTATTCTCTATTTCCAAGTAGTTCTATTGATATATTCATCACCATGATTCCCCTTTTGTGTGTCTCCTTATATCAAACATGAATTTTTTTGCTGCTGTGCATTTGATCTCACTTTAACCTACTTTCCTACCTTGTCTGGCCTTTAAGGGGTGACTAATATCACAGGACTCCAAAATTTCCCCCTTTGGGGAATAAGTATCAAGTTATCTTTCTAAGGCTCACAGGATCCCTTAGGACCTCAGTGACCACTGCCATGTTTCTCGAAGGAGTTTATAATTGTTATACTCTTTATCAAATTGTTGGCATTCTGGGAAACGACATTTTTAGCTTCCCATAAGACAGTTAACACTATTTCATAAGCATTGCAGAAAGGCAGAGAGCATAGGTCTATGGATGAAAAATGCCACCTGCCATACCAGTAAACAAAGGTTCAAGCCATTAGTCATTGCAGCCACTCCTGAATGTGCACCCTGAGGGGATTCACCCTGAGGAGAAAAGCAGGATACTGGCCCTAGATAGTTAAGGTGCCTATCAAAGGAATGATTTCAATGAACCCATATTCTTGCATCTTCCCACACATAGAAAAGTGCTAAATTCATTAACTTGAGATGTCTGTTTTTCTTTAATGAACAGTAATCTTTTGATGGTCTGTCTACCTGTTTTTTGTTTGTTTGTTTTGCAAAAACTCCTATATATCCTGGCTCTCCCCTTACTTCTTTG
The DNA here is from genome assembly GCF_028023285.1 of Balaenoptera ricei. Lineage (NCBI taxonomy): Eukaryota > Metazoa > Chordata > Mammalia > Artiodactyla > Balaenopteridae > Balaenoptera > Balaenoptera ricei. The sequence continues at coordinate 7,228,611 of NC_082640.1, read as the reverse complement.
GAGGGGTCTCTCAGAGCCATCTGAGTTGCTGCCTCCTGGGCTTAAGTCCTCAGCAAGTCTGTCAAATAAAACATAATTCTCAGCTTTTAAGTTGTGGATTTCTTTCAGTCGACACATCCATAAGGTAAGTTTCTCTGCTTCTCTAGTTTCCTCATCTGTGAAATGACAGAGTCCTGATCTCACAGATTCTGGCGAGGATTCAATAAGCTGAGCCCCAGGGAGCGCTTAGAACCTTACCTGAACATAGCAGGCACTCAGTGTGAGTTCTGTGACCATCCCTGCAATTTGTCTCTATGAGGCAGCCAGGTGCTTCGGGGAGAATATGTACTGTACTTCCGGGAGAAGTGTCTGGGTTTCTGCTCAAATCCTGGGTCTTTACCACTGTTGGGGCAAAACAGTTCTTTTCTGTATCTTTGGATGCCAAAGTAGATTCACATCACCTGCTTTAGCTAGATGACAGGGATGTCGTGATCAAACAAGATCATGCATGATGAAAGCAGTCTATAAACAAGAACCCCTTCACGGGGCTATGATTGCAGGCAGATAGGGTAGTGGGTCCCAGGAGAAAGGGAAACGGACATGGCGTTTTGACATAAGAGAAGCCATTTTAGGCCTAACCCATTCTGTGATCTAAACCTGGTCACAGCGCTTGCCCTTGCAGAATAGGTCTCAGTAGTTAATGATTTTAAGGGAACAAAAGAATGTAAGAACAAATAGCTATTACCAGCCCAGGGAGATAACCATATTGGGGACAATAAATCAGTTGTAAAGACTCCCAGTTCTGTTTCAAAGGTAAAGATTAGCCTGAAGCACATTCTTGAGCTGTTTTGCAGGATCTAACCCCCCTTGAGCACTCAACCACCAGACTAACTAGAGCCTAAGGACTGATGATGCTGACCTTTGCTGACCCTCTGACTTCAATCCACTAGAGCCTGGATGCTGTCAACAAACGTGTGCCCCAGTTCTATGCTGAATTCTCCTCTGCCCAAGCCCCTTCATGAATATGCATGCACCGCCCAAGCCCCTTCATGAATATGCATGTTCCCTGAAAACTTCCCCAATTTTGCTGTTTGGGGAGACACTGCTTTAGGAAATATCCCTGGTGTTCCCCTTACATTTGCAAATAATAAATCCTTCCTTTTCCTGCTCTTTGGCTTGGTTGTATCTTTTGGCTTGACACCCACCAAGAGGTGAACCCAGTTTTGGGGTATCATTATTATACTCTGTCTTTTGTGGTTTGGTCCCCTTGCACAGTTTGGATACCAACTCTGTTGTGTGGGTGTCAACACCACCGAGCAATTCTCCAACAGCAGCTGGGTGTCCAACAGTTCAACTCCATTCCAACACTACCCACCTGGAAATAGCATCAGATCTCCCGAGTTAAGGGCTCGGTCCCACAAGACTGTCCCCCGCTTCAGATGCCACCTGTACTTCTGACCAAATGTCGATAAATCAGGGGGTCCCACCACCCCCGCCTTGGGTTCCATTAATTTGCTAGAGTGGCTCACAGAACTCAGAGAAATATTTTACTTCCTAGATTACTGGTTCGTTATAAAAGGAAATAACTCAGGGACAGCCAGATGGAAGAGATGCACAGGACAAGCTACGGGGAAGGGGGAAGGAGTTTCCATGCTCTCTGGGTGCAGCACTCTCCCCGAATCTCCACGCTTTCACCAACCTAGAAACTCTCTGACCCCCCTCCTTGTGGGTTTCTCTGGAGCCGTCATGGCGGTAGGCACGGTTGATTACACCACTGGCTGTTGGCAATCAGTTCAACCTCCAGCCCTGCTCCCCTCTCCCAAGGTCAGGGGTGGGACTGGAAGTTCCAACCCTCTAATCACAGGGTTGGCTCCCCTGGTGACCAACCCGCATCGTTCGCTGTGGCCCCAAAGTCACTGCATTAACATAACCTCAGGTGTGATTGAAAGGGGGTTGTGATGAATAACAAGACACCTGTATCACGCTCATCACTTAAGAAATTCCAAGGGTTTTAGGAGCTCTGTGCCAGGAACAGGGATGAAGACCAAATACAGATTCCTTTTTATACATCACACTATCACAACCTTATTTCACCCGCCTCCCAAATCTCCCTTTAATGATGACGGAGTCCCTCATTTAATTGATGCTAGTTTGAGTTTGGCTTCTGTCATCTGCAACACTATTAAGTGACATGACTGGATTGTACATCACACTTGTGGCAGTGTGGGCGTGGATGGGGAGGGGTGGGGTGGGAGACGGGGGCTGTGACAGCCCCGCCGCTTAGAAATGGTGATGGGGTGACAGGAGGGACTGTCTGGGAGATACTTAGCATACGATGTCTTTATGTATTTTATCCTGACAGCAAAAACAAGGTTTCTGGATCAGAGGCTGATCTATCATTTACTTTAAAAATACCTTTACATTATGCTTCATTTTACCCCTTGGGGGATGCGATGAGGGCAGCTATCACATCACATATATAAAGGGGGGTCTGTGCTACAGGAGAGGAACCCCTGAATTATGAATTTTGGAGCTTTTATTTTTGGCTGTGTTGGGTCTTTGTTGCTGCGCGCGGGCTTTCTCTAGTTGCAGCGAGCGGGAGCTACTGTTCGTTGCGGTGCGCGGGCTTCTCATTGCGGTGGCTTCTCTTGTTGCGGAGCACGGGCTCTAGGCACGCGGGCTTCAGTAGTTGTGGCACACGGGCTTAGTTGCTCCGCGGCACGTGCGATCTTCCCGGACCAGGGCTCGAACCCGTGTCCCTTGCATTGGCAGGTGGATTCTTAACCACTGTGCCACCAGGGAAGCCCAATTTTGGAGCTTTTAAAACAATCCTCTCTGGGAAGAGAAGGAAAGGTCCTTCTCTGTTATAATGAATGTAAATGAAGATCAGTGAATGAATGGCTCCAGGGGAGATAAATCTGTAAATCTCTCTGGAGTAATTCACTCTCTTTGTCTTCCAAGGAATGGTTATATTCATGTATCCTTAGACCTAGGATGCCAGTAAATTTTGCTCAGAAAGCCCTGGCCAGCCAGAAGCATGAAATTTTCACACTGTTTCTTGACAGCAGGTGAAATTGATAGGATGTGATGCCTGAACCCAGGTGGTAAGGTTGACAGAGGTTTGGAGGGTGACCCTGAGGTTTCTGGCTGGGGAAATTGTGTATGGTGAGGCTCTTCACTGGGGTGGCAGATGTGGAAGGAAAGTAGGAGAATTGGGCTTTTTTTTTTTTTTGGTGGGGGGCAGGCAGGGAGGTTCATGGGATGATACACGATGATTCCATCTTGAGACAAGTTGGTTTAGGTGCTTGAGGGTCATCTGGATGGAGATGCACGGTCAGCAGTTGGAAACTGAGTCTGAATTTCAATAGCAGATTTGGCTGCCGATATAGCCATTGGGAATCCTTCACAGGCAGTGCTCTGAAATAGCCATGGTTGTGATAACAATGGGTATGTGTAGTACCCCTGAGCAGGATAGATGACGGAGCTCAGGGGTTGTCAACATCTAGATATTTGACAGTGTGAACAAAGCAGGGAAGAGCCCTGGTCACATCTCTTAAGGCATGTGCCGCTCAGCTAGGGGGACTGTTATTGACTGCGTTTGCCCTTCCCAACTGCAAATCTAGGACAGGACTGCTAACCTACCCTAGAAACAAAGGGGAAATCCATCACTCTCAGAGCTGCCCAACAGAAGGCGCTACGGAACCGTGATGTATCTTCAGAATTTCTAAGGCAGTGGTTTACAAGCCTGACTGTATCAAAATCAGTTGCGGAATTGTTGTTTTTGTTTTTTTCTTTTAATATCAGTGCCAGGTTTCCCCTGCAGAGATTCTGATTCTGATTGGTCTGTGGTGAGGCCAAAATACTTTTTTCCAGCTCCTAGGTGATGCTATTGTGCTTCTGGGTTTGAACACCACTGTTCTCAGGTGACAAGCACATGAGCAACTAAATTAAGGGATGAAGAGGCTGCTGCTGTGTTTTGCAAAGGTATTTATCTTTGTGGCCAGTAGCAAATAATTTATGGTTATTGAGCACCCACCCCAATGTTATTGCCTTGTAAGCATGTCCTCATACATGTTTCGAGACCACCGTGTAAGGAGGCTGCATCTTCACTGAGCTCCCTGGTTTATGTCAAATACCTGGCAAATCATCTTACTTGTGCAAAGAGAGGGATCACTCCACTGAAGGTTGTGGGAAGCAGTAAGCACGGGAAAGAAGATCCTGTTGTTTTCTCTACCATTTTCCTAAAAACCAGTGGAGAAGCTGCTGGTATAACAAAAAAAAGATCATTGTTACATTGTAGCAGCAGGATTAGGGAACTACAAGATTCAAAGAATAATTAGGAAGAGCCACAATTTACGTTTGTACCGTAACTTACATTTTACAACGAACTTTAATTATTCATTGTCTCATTTGAACTCAACTCCCACCCCTCCTCCTCCCGAGAGGTTGGCAGCCAAGGTACCACCATCCCTCTTCTGCAGTCCTTGAAGTTAATCACCTGTCTCATTCATAGAGTCAGGTTTGATGCCCAGGTGTTCTGCATCCAAATCCAGGGTTCTTCCCACAGCCCTGAAATTTTAATACTTAGCATGGCTTACAATGACTTATATTCTGGATATTGAGTATCTATTGTACATGGAATGTGAACAGATGGCAGAAGGTACAGAAGAGCTGCCAGGAAGAGCAGTGGATGGAGAAGCCATCTGAGGAGGTGGACACACACAGAGCCAGGTGTCGGGAGGTGGGGCCCTGTCTCAAGCTATGGCCTGAATGTTTGTGTCCTCCCCAAATTCATATGTTGGAATCCTAAAGCCCAAGGTGATGATGGTATTAGGAGGTGGGACCTTTGGAGGTGATTAGGTCATGAGGGTGGAGCCCTCATGAACGGGATTAGTGCCCCCGTAAAGGAGGCCCCACAGAGCTGCCTACCCTCTTCCACATTGTGAGGTGGCAACAAGGTGAATCAGGAAAAGGGTCCTCACCCAACCATGCTGGTGCCCTGATCTTGGACTTGTGGCCTCAAGAACTGTGAGAAATAAATGTTTGTTGTTTATAAGTCACCCAGTCTATGGTATTTTGTAGCAGCCAGAACAGACCAAGACACCCCGTGTGGTCTCTCACTGCCTGCGTGGGGGAAGTCATCCCAACACTCTTGCCTCCATTTCCTCCTGTGTGAGATTATCGAGGCTCTTTCATGTTCCACATTCTCGGGGACTCTAATGCCTGTTCATCCTGCTGAGGTGAAACAGCCTTACAGGAATTATTAGTCACTTTTCGGGTACCAGAATACCATCATTAAACAAGTCACAATCTCTGTAAAGAATGATAAAAACATTTATCAGGGATATTGGTGTGTATTTACAGCCACAGCTTTGAAAATACAGTTTGCAGGGCGAAAAAAAGGGGGCTGAAATTTCCACTTCACCTAAAGAAACTGCAAACTTCTAGTTATAAAATAAATGTCAGGTTCTTTTTTCTTTATATAAATTTATTTATTTATTTATTTTTGGCTGCGTTGGGTCTTTGTTGCTGCGTGCGGGCTTTCTCTAGTTGCCGCGAGCGGGGACTACCCTTCATTGCGGTGCCCGGGCTTCTTATTGCGGTGGCTTCTCTTGTTGCGGAGCACGGGCTCTCGGTGCACAGGCTTCAGTAGTTGTGGCTCGCGGGCTCTAGAGCACAGGCTCAGTAGTTGTGGCTCGTGGGCTTAGTTGTTTCGCGGCATGTGGGATCTTCCCAGACCAGGGATCGAACCTGTGTCCCCTGCATTGGCAGGCAGATTCTTAACCACTGTGCCACCAGGGAAGTCCCGAAATTTCTTTTCACAAGAAAAAGGTTCTGTAACTACGTATGGTGACAGATGTTAACTACACTTAATTTGTGGTGATCATTTCGCAATAAATATGAATATGGAATCATTATGTTGTACAACTGAAAATAATATAATGTTGTATGTCAATTATACCTCAATTAAAAAAACCTCTAAAGACAAAAAAACAAAACAAAACTGTGGAACTATGAAATAGTTGAAAAATCACCACACATTTCTACCTTTAACTGTACTCATTTTTATCCCCTTGTCCTCCAAATACAGAGGGTCTGAAAAAGTAAAAGTTTAAGAGGATGAACACAAGAAATCATAGAGTTTATCATACTTGTGGCTGTATTATTTTTAGGTTTTATGGTCTATTTCCTTTTTGGTTCCAGTCTCATTTTCTTGGGCACTTTGCCTCACTGTTTTAGCATTATCTATGTTAGTTTATACTAAATAAAGTTCCCTAAAGCACAGGGTCTCTGTCATTTAAATGATGTTTCATATGTCCCAGCATGGTTTAGGGCACATAAATTCATTTCTTTCACAAATTCTTCCAAGTCCTGCAGCCAGACCCAAACCACAAGAAGATACCTGGTTCTTTTCCCAGTGAACACTGCCCATCTTCAACTCTGAGTTACACTACAGCTTGGAAAACAACTGCACCTCGAATTTTCCGTTCTAACTAGGGGTTTCAATGTGAAGCTTCATAAGACAAGAGATCAGGCTCTGGAGTCAAGCAGACCTTGTTCCCAGGCTCCTACCTTCTTGCTAGTGGCCCGTGGAGTGCTCTGACCCACGCCCCGAACAAAGCTTAGCTAACACACATACTCTCTACACCAGGCACATCACAGCCTTCTTGCACTTAGGAAAGCTAAACAGCGCTTCGGCACTACGCTTGGGGGCCGTTTCCAGCAGCAAAATCACCAACAAAAAGCACAGAACTGCAGAAAATGTGGCAATAAGCAGACTGTAAACTAGGGTCACTTATTTACAGTCTGAGAGCTGAAACAAGAAGGCAAAGCGTCGCCCAGTTCAGCCTTGGCTGGGAACATGCGTGTTGGGCAACTCAGATTTTTCATTGCTCCGTGCTTGTCTGTGAATGATCTCGAAAGCCCAGTGAGGGGTGATTTGGGGGTTACAAATAAATTTTAGTAAACAGGCAGATTTGTCAATATGGAATCCCCAAATGATGAGGATTAACTTACATGTGACTATGCTCTGAGGTTATTTATCTCTAGTGTATCTGTTTGGTGCAAATATAACTATGTGCTACTGTGCATCTCTCCTAACTTTTGTGTGCGGTGATGTCACTTTAGTTGCTGGAAACTGGCCACATGGGAGTATTTACACCGTGGATATGGACAAATGCTACAAATCAGAGTTTGATTTGTTGACTGTACAGATTTAAGAAAGCGATGGAGGGCTTCCCTGGTGGCGCAGTGGTTGAGAATCTGCCTGCCAATGCAGGGGACACGGGTTCGAGCCCTGGTCTGGGAAGATCTCACATGCTGCGGAGCAACTGGGCCTGTGAGCCACAACTACTGAGCCTGCACATCTGGAGCCTGTGCTCCGCAACAAGAGAGGCCACGACAGTGAGAGGCCCGCGCACCACGATGAAGAGTGGCCCCCGCTCGCCGCAACTAGAGAAAGCTCTCACGTAGAAACGAAGACCCAACACAGCCATAAATAAATAAATAAATAAATAAATAAATAAATAAATAAAATTTAAAGAAAGCGATGGAGAAAATGTTAATAGTGCAGATTAAACTTAGAACTGTATCATGTCTGGAGACATTACATTGCCAGTAACACACACAAAAAATTGAGGAATTATTCTTACAGTGTTCAAAACTATTATGATCCAGCAAAGAAGTCACTCCATGATTGATCAGTGAGTGAAGTTCTGACATGTATCTTCGTTGTTTCAGTTACATTAATTAATCATTAATGTAAAAAAAAAATCAACAAGTGTTTATGTCACAACTACATCCTTCTGTCAATTGCAACAGGTTGGCTCTGACTGAAATCAACGAAAGCATTCTGTGAGAACGAATTATCAAATGGAATTGACAATTATGCATTTTATTATGATTTGTAATACATTTTTAACTTAAATGCATTCATTTCCAGAGAGCTGGCCGTGTAAGTGACACACCACTGATTCTAGCTGAGTGACCTCGATTACATAACCCCCAGCCTCCATGTAGTTAGGTGTAAAAAAAATAAAATGAACCTCACAAGATTTTGAGAATTGAATGCGTTATTCTTTCCAACATAATGTTTCCAGGTAGAGACTCAACAAACGTCAGCCCCATCTCCTCACTTATCTCACCAGGGGTTCAGAAGCAGCATCTGAGGCTTCCCTGTACACACACTCACCTGTCTTCCCAGACCTGGCCGCAGAGAGCTGTTTGACTAAAGTCTCCTTAAGAGGCAGGTGAAAACTCACCACTAGGTGGCACAAGCAAGGTGCTTTCGAAGGCTTTAGTTCTTCACACAATATAATTGGTTCAGAACACGGAACACTGCGATGAAAAGATAAATACAATGTTTAAAGTCCACACGGTTAGGGTGCCCTTTCCAGACAACTCTAGTCTGGTGACCAATCTTGGCTCCCCGCGCAAAAACATTAGCCTCTGAGCCTCTTTTTGGACGAGCGTAAAACGAGTGAGCTTCATCTTCGGCAGAACCAATTTCCCTTTGGCAAACCCACTGTCTTGTCTTTCTAGGGACATAGCGTCTCGTGACCACTGCTGGCTGCTGCACACCTTCCATAATCCTGGTCGACCCAGGTATGTCCCACCTAATGAGAAGGAATCAGAAAAGCCCCTCTCCCCCAGTCTTCCTGCTGAATCTCCCATCATCAGTACTGACAGGTAACAAGTCACCTACAAGTCACACGTAACATGCATTGTAAACGAGGCTCTTCTGGAAACTAATGCTTTAAGGAGATTATGGCATTAGCAGCGCGGCAAAGGGGTGGGGACCTTCTGGCATTCCCCCATCACCCATGTCTGACCTGGGTATGCTGGGAGAGGCCGCCTACTTCTTTGGAGAGTGACAAATGGTTCTTACCTGGAATTTTAGTGGCATCTGCCAGGGTTCACCTGCCACCTATTGGTGAGAATGTTCACTTCCAAACAGTCACTCACTTGTTAAACCCCAGACTCCCATCCATTCAGATGCTTCAACAATGTCAGGGACTCTCTCAACCATTTTAAAAGCAAAACACTAGACATCAGCATTTGAGAATTAAAATCGTAAAAATCAGCTTGACTCATTTTTCTGCCTGTGTGAAATTCATGAAGAAAGATTTTATAACGAAGCTAGCTAGCTTAATTTATTTCCACCAATCTGTGCTATATTCTGACGGCTCCAGTAATGATTTTGATTAATAGTTTCACACATCTGGGATGGTTCTGGTCATTTGAACGACATCTTTTTGAAGCTGGATCAACACTGAACATAAAAGAAAACATTAGTTTTTTGTAAAGTGTGGAAACACAATAAAATGTTACCTTGTATTCTTGAATGAAATTAAACAGTAAGGTGGATTTTTAGGATTTAACCATCATGTCAATTCCTAAGCATCTATGTGTTAGTCTTTTTTGTTTGTTTAATTTTTATTGGACTATAGTTGATTTACAACTTGGTGTTAGTTCTCCTGTACAGCAAAGTGAATCGGTTATACGTATACATATATCCACTCTTTTTTAGATTCTTTTCCCATATAGGCCATTACAGAGTATTGAGAAGAGTTCCCTGTGCTATACAGTAGGGCATTATTAGTTATCTATTTTATATATAGCAGTGTGTATATGTCAATCCCAATCTCCCAATTTATCCCTCCTCCCACCATGTGTTAGTCTTTGAATATAAATCCAACAACTGGCCTTCCAGACTGCCAAGGGATGAAGAGAGAATTCTTAATGGCAACTCTAAAACCAATTACGGCTCAGAATGAATGAAAAGGACCACAAGACAGGTTTTTGGTTTTTTTTTAAGAGTTTATTCTGAGTTTTCATTTTTGGATAACCAAGCAGCTCTTTAAGGAGAATGCACAGAAGAGTCATTCTGGCACTTTCGGATAGTACATAAGATTTGTTTAATAGTCACATTCAGTCTACTTGCTCAGCCCATACTCTGTGTTTGGAGAGCAAGATCAGCCCATAGGATTCCAGAGTTAATACGTAACCGTATATACAAACAGCCAATAAAACCATAATGGTGCCTAGTGGCCAAAAGGATGGCGGAGGGAAGGGGATCGCTAAAGTGTCCTCTAGGCTAGCTTAGCTAAACAGAATCCACGTCACACGTGAGAACGAGAGAATACACCGAGCTGAAATGAGAATTCGGAGCACGAATGGGCACTTGGTGGCATGCAGTTGAAAGAAAAGGGGGATCGTTTCATAACTTTATAAAATCCAGGCAGTTCAATTAAAGAAGTTAAGAAAAACAAACGAAAAAAAAAAAGCAAAGTAAGGGACTGTCTGTTGTCACTGTAAAAAAGGCACTTGGAGTTAATGGGACCAGAAGTGAAGAACTGGCAGCTGATAAAAACTTCAGCACGATTTCATTAAGAGGCTTGGATGTTCAGAGGCGACACTCAGGAGTTCCTGAAAGGAGATACCGAAATAAACCACCGGGAAGCAGAGCAGGTGAAAACGAAGGAATAAATTCCTTACAACCAAATTGTGTGTGTGTGTGTGTGTGTGTGTGTGTTTAACAAAAGCAAATCGGAAACGAAACCTAGCCAAAGCAACAATCTAAGCAAAGTAAGACCACGAAGCAGCGATGCATAGTTTTCCTTTGAGATAATGCATACCTCCAGACACTAAGTGCCAAGCTAATCTCTCAATAATAACTTCACAGGAGCATTATTGTGATAGAATGGATTCAAGCAATGCAAAAAGAGTTTCATCTGTTCCCAGAATCTGCGGGAGAACTGAGGTTATCATCAGAACCCAGCGACATCACGTGTGGTTCTTTGGTGCCCTCGGGGGTGGACACATCAAGTACGGGAACGACGCGGACATTCAGACACTCCGTTCGGCCATCTCCCTGGAGGCGACGCATTCTTCCTTCTGAGTAAGAACTTTACTTCCTAACACTTTGACAGCAAACGGTACTTGCAGAAAAAAGTCCACTTCCCACGGCGGACGTGGTTCAACTTCCTCCGCAAGCAGCTCAGCGCTTCCGTGAGACAGAATTTTTGGCAACTGGATTCTAGTCCCCTGTTGGGCGGCTCGGGGCCGCTCATTTGATGTTGAACGCCATCAGGGGTCGCTCCTCCCGCTTCTGCCACGGGCTCTTCTTGCCTTCGCCCTGGTCGTCGTCGTCGTCGTCGTCGTCGTCGTCGTCGTCCTCCTGAGCCGATCGCCTCTTGTCGGGACTGGCCGATGGCGCCGGGGGGACGTCCGAGGTTCGTTTCGTCGTCTCCTCCTGCAGGCTGGGCAGCTGGCCGCCGCTTCTCCGGCTGGAGCCGTCCAGCAGGCACCGCAGGGCGCTGTCCTCGGGCGTCCCGACCGCGGTGCCGCCCTCGCTGCCGCTCTGGTCCGTGTCGTCCAGGTACACGAGCTGCGTGTAGGCCGAGCTGTCCGCGGCCCGCGGCTCTTTCTGCGCGTGCTCCGGGACCGGTGGGTGGTTCTGCGGCAGAGGCAACGGGTCTCCTCTTCCCTTCCGGGCAGATTTGGGTTCATTCATATCCACGCCAGAATCCAAACTGGCATCATTGCTTCCGTTCCTCCCAGCTCTTTGGAGATCAATGTAGGAATGTCTGACGTGTGCATTGGACCGGCCGTCCAGGGAGACGAACCAGGCCCGGGGGTGGGGAAGGGGCTTCCCACCCCCAAGTTCCAACAGCGCCTTTTCGGTCAGGAGCTGGACCTCGCTGTTCATCTGAGCCAAGGCCGCGTCGTTCAGGGATGCCGGGATGGAGAGGGACTCGGACATGGACGCATTCTGCGGGGTCCACTCCCGGGCGCCCGCGTCCTGCAGGTGCTGCTGTGAAATGGCCTGGCAAGATAAGGGCTGGGCCTGGATCTGTGAGGAGGCGTGCGGGAAGACGCCCGCGTGAGGGCTGGAGAGCTCGGCCTGCAGCCTCTCGATCTCCAGCTGCCGGTCGGCTGGGACGACCAGGGGCTGGCCCGCGTACGAATGGTCCCCCGGGAGTTTCATGTAATGAGCCGGGATGACCAAGGCAGGTAATACTTTCCTGTAAACGCTGTCATTGACCTGGTCCACGGAACTACAGCAGATCAGCTGGCCGGGCCGCGGGAAAGAGGTAGGTCTCTCCAGGTGGTCTACCGATCGCGACATCATACATTCAGTAGGTCTGCGCTCCATCAGCTGGTCCTTCTCCGGAGATGAAGGCGCGGGGTACATGTGTTCCTGAATGGTGAGCTTACTTCCTGTGGAAATGTGGGTCACGGAGGCCTGACCGTCTCTGTCTTGCTTTTCAAATAAAGGCTGCGAGAGCATGGCATTGTAATTCCTCCTGTAGTCACTGTTGCCGGGGGACTCATAGCCTTCCCTTTCCACAGATTTCCTGGCCTTTAAGGGGAAAATCTCCACCGACTTACGGTAGTCTTTTCCCAACGTCCCACTCGGTGTCAGGTTGTCAAAGGAGATTTGGCTTTTATCCTCCTCCTTGTGAGACAGGAGTTCCTCCCGAGAGCTGAACTCCTGCGAGGTGCTGTAGGAGAGCTTCAGCATGGGCGTGTGCATGTCCGCCTCCCCGCTGGAAGACATCATCTCTAAATGGACTCCGCTCATCAACTCCTTTGAGCCCGGGGCGTCCGGGGGGCGGCCCTGGCTGGTGACGGAGAGCGGGCCAGGGAATTCTGATTCCCGCCGAGAAAACAGCAGGTTGATGTGTGACATGGAAGTTGACTGATCCCTTTTGGAACTCTCCAGGGTGGCAGGAAGTTGCAGTTTTCTATGGTGCTGGCGGGGTTTCAAGCACTTCCGCCTGCGATCAAAGATACAAACCCCAAGATTAAAGATTCTCAGAACAGTGAAGGTTCAAGTCGAAACCTAATTCTCAATTCCCACAGGAAAAAACAAGACAACACAACGCATTGGCAGCCAGACGCCTTCTCACCCCGCACCCTCAGCCCTAGTTTGATTCTGAGGGTCGCAACGTGCAGATTTTACCCCAAGTACATCCAAGTTATCCATTCAAAAGCAGAGTCGACGATAAACATTCTTGCAAGTCGATCAGATGAGGCATCAAAATAAGAATAGTTCTGCTCTGTCCTTGAGAATATCATCTCTTCATTACCATTTAGGACTATTCTGAATGAATCATGACAACTTATTTTTTTGTGACCGCCCTTCTAAGAAACATTTTACACAGTGTGCCTCCCACTTTGTTTGCAACTTACGTGACAGATGTTCAGTTCTTAGGTACTTTTTCATGAGAAAAAAAGGACCTCGACTCACAAAAGGACCTCGATAGCAATGCTTGCGCAAGAAATTCCAAATTAAAAAAGACAGTGCCTCAATGGTAAAACTTTACCTGCAATAATATAAAAGGAGACACAGCAAAACCAAAAGAATGAAAGCCATTCCTCCCAAGATGGCCAAAAGAAACACCGTGTGATACGTGGCGATGTCCTGTGTGACAACGGGACCTAAAAAGTCAGAAAAGGGCATTTGAGACTTGTGAAAACCTTTAAATAAAAAGAGGGGACATGAACTGAGAGCGTGCTGTTTTTCTTGCTCTTACTGGCTGGGGTGTGGAGCGGCGGCCAGACGGGAACACCCTTTAGATGATGTGCCTGCAGCATCACCATAACTTCCCTCAGTGAAAAGGGATTACCCAAACCATCACTAGAGCACTCCGAATACTCAAGTTCTATGTGCAGTGTCCAGGGTCCTTCCTTAGCATTGGGTACCATTTTCATCATTCTAAATATGTGATCTTTTAATGAAAGAAAACTAGATGCATGATCATATAATGAGGGGAACTCATCCATTCAGAGACACAGCCTGAAGACCTGGGGATTTTATGATACTGCAGAAGAAAAAAAAAAAATCACGAAATTTGATTCTCACTTTCCCTGGGCAATGATTACTATGTAATCATTGGCCTAAACCCTTGGCCTAAATGAATCAGTTGAAATGTATGAAATAAATTTCTATGACTTAAAAAAATAATCCGTAGCTTATTACAGGGGTATCAAGGGTTTCTAAAATGCCTCCCATTTTTAAAAAATAACATCTTTCTCTCTAGTATCTGTTCAGAATGGCTAACCTCAGGTGGCAACAGACCTTTCCAGAACTTACAGACAAGGTGACCAGAGGTAAACATATTTTCTTTTTAATCTACATTAAAATCCATTAGAATCCATTAAATTAAATTGGGATTTAATTTACATTAGAATCCCAAGAGGTAGTTTAACTTACTCCTTATGTTCAATAGTAGTAAGAATCTATCTTAATGTTGCTAACAATGGATTGACAGCAATAACGAAAACGTCCCCAGATTACAATATTGGGGCACTTATTGGTGTCCAGGTATCCTGGCAGTGCTCCAAAAGATGGGAAGGAAGGAATGTGGTTATATTGAACATTACGTCAGAGGAGCATGGTTATGATTACTAAACACCATAAACACTCATTTATTGATTGATTTTTTATATTCTAAGGGACAGATTTCTTCAAAAATCTCTTAAAAGCTAGATAAATCCAAGGAGACTTGTGGATTTTTGAAAATATTGACATTACTTAAGTTCAAAAGATAACATCATTCTCTCCCAATTACAAATCATTTCAACGGGGTGAGGGTGAATATTTACAAAAGTTGGAAAAATTACTGACAACTACCTATCGCCTTAATTGTTCAGAGAAACTTTTGGTTTTTTGGAAAAATTACTGACAACTATCTACCGCCTTAATTGTTCAGAGAAACTTTTTTTTTTCTTTTTTGACACAGAGACAACCCCACAGACATAGGTAATGCCTTGGCAGGGGTCACCAAGAAATCATTTCCAAATAACTGAAGCTTGGTCCTTTTAAGTACTTAAAATGCTATTATTTTAACTTCTGCCAGTGGAAATCTTGATAAACTTCACAGTCATACTTCATTTCCTTCTTAACCAGAGAATGAAAGAGAAAACTCTATTTTCTTGTTGGTTTTGGCCTCACGAAAGCACAGCATCACTGTAATTTGTTTTAATGTAAGTGATGGCTGTGGGGTTACCAACATACATATTTCTACGTTAAATGCCGTTAGGGCTGTACTATATGTGCTTTTTATGGCTTTTTGTCTCTTCCTTCACTGCTCTTCAGGAAGCTTGGGTCGACCTACATCTAGCAGTTCTTCTTCCCCTCTTTACAAAAGTAGCTATTAATCTGTCACATGATAGGAACACCGATCGCCATGGTTCTTTGAAACAGATCTAAAATAAAAGTTAACTTTAATGCACGGGCTTTGTGGCCTCTACTTTGGTACTTAAGGACTTCTTTTTCTTTCTTACCTTACTCATAATCATATTCTAGATATTTCAGATTTGGAGACTGAGGCATTTCTGTAGCTGGTTCATGCCTACGTGGCTACAAGAACCATACGGTAAAGGGAAATGCATACGCTTAAAACCCAGATGTGAAGTGTACATTTTCCCAGGATTGGACTATAAAGTAAATGTAACTGATTTTTCAACACCCATCTAGGGTTGGCCTCCATCAAATTAGTTACTTTGGGAGTCTAAGTGTTCATCCCAGTGATGATTCCATTGGTAAAGTATTTTGGACCCCCATTTTGGAACTGCCTTCATGGTTAATTGACAAGAGACAACTTTTAATCGTAGCACATTTTGACCTAGCTCAATTACCTACTTTATTCACCAGCCTTGGAGGTGGGTGACTTTTAGATGTGTCTAAGAAAAATCAAAGGGACCCTCTGAGCAAAAAGATTGGCCACCTATGAAGAGTTTCGCTAAGGATGACAGTCCAGGGGAAAAAGGTTCTAAAGGCATTTTGAGTACTGGAAGCCATCCACTGGAAAGACTTCTCCTAAGGTGACTATTTTGAAAAAAGCAATTCTAGAATACTCCTAGGGATAAATCAGGGTGGTTAGGTTAAAAAAAACCCAAACTTTTGGTCAAAATATTTGTGAAATTAAACTTCAGTGAAAAATATGAGTTAATTCATATATCCTAAATGGAGATGAATATTCTTTTAGATATAAAACAACAGGTTTGCTTTTAAGCCTTTCAGAAATGCCCGATCAAGGTTTTTGCCCCAAGAAGCCTCCAATGGTGACTTTCTGCTGGTCCCTCTGGTGACTGCCTTATACTACGTGTTCTCTTGCACCAGGCCACAGCTGTTTCAGAAATTAGGGAGGAGGTCTGACCCGCCTCTGTGGGCTTTAGACTAAGAATTCCCTACGGCAGCTGCCTGAGCAAAACAGAGATTCGAGACAAGGCTATTTTCTATGCATTATTCTTATCCTGGATGGGAGAGTTCCAACCAGAACTCCCCCACCCCCAGGAAAAACCTTTGACTCATCATTTGCTTTTTCACACTTTCAACCACATTTAAGGAAGATGTGATCTCCCTGCTGACATCACTTTCAAAAGCACACTTAGCCTGAACCCTCAAAGGAATCGGTTCCCATCACTGCAGATTTCGGGGGTCCTGTTACCTGGGTTGGGAGGAGACATGGCTGCCACCCAGTACCCCAACTGAGGGGCGATATATGTCCACGTCAGCTGGCTTCCTTCCTGGTGCACGAGGCCGAGACCACTCTTCAGCCAAGTTCCTGTGGGATGCGGAAAGAAACTTCAGCCACATGCACGCTAAACTCCTATTTAAGGCTTAAGCCCATTGTACAAGTCACCTTCAGTGTCGTGTTTAGAACCCATCAGAGAGCCAAAAGGGTCCAGCTCTCACGGAGGGACTGCATTTCGCTTTCAGGAAAGAGTCGAACTTCTGTTTTTCTTCCTGATTAAATGACTTTCAGCCCCTTTATCACACGTCCCTGCTTCCAAACGCAGATAATTTTAGCAGAAGCTTTTGGATTTACTCCTCCACCATCATGTCCCATCTCCTCCGGAAGCCTTAGGGGTTTAGAAGCAGAATAAAGGTAGCATGAAAAGGGCTGGTGGGACGGGAAAGAAGAGGGGAAACTCCAGCTCTGTTTATAGTCTTCATCCTCAAGCAAATAAACGGATTTCCTCTCTGGAATCGCAGACCAGTGACAGAGTTGCTTGGGGAAGTTTTTTTTTTTTTTTTTTAAACATCTTTGTTGGAGTATAATTGCTTTACAGTGGTGTATTAGTTTCTGCTTTATAACAAATGAATCAGTTGTACATATACGTATGTCCCCATATCCCCTCCCTCTTGCGTCTCCCTCCAACCCTCCCTATCCCACCCCTCTAGGTGGACACAAAGCACCGAGCTGATCTCCCTGTGCTATGCAGCTGCTTCCCATTAGCTATCTATTTTATATTTGGGAGTGTATATATGTCCATGCCACTCTCTCACTTCGTCCCAGCTTATCCTTCCCCCTCCCCGTGTCCTCAAGTCCATTCTCTACGTCTGTGTCTTTATTCCTGTCCTGCCCCTAGGTTCTTCAGAACCATTTTTTTTTTTTTTTTTTTTTAGATTCCATATATGCTTCGGGAAGTTGAAAAAAAGTATATAGATTCCTTGGTCCTATCTTTGCAAATTCTAACCCATAAAGACTGGCTTAGGCGAGTATTTTAAGAAGCTTCTAGTTGGTCCTGATGCTGGGAGACATGGAGTACGTCCAGGTCAGGGCTGTCTTCAGTCACTACTGTAACTAGTATCTCACAGAAGTGAGCACCTCCTGTGTGCCGGCTCGTCGCAGCAATGTGCTTTCTGTACAAGCTGTCTACAGTTCTCACAGCGACCCTACAGAGGAGGACTTATTTCCCCCTTTCAGACACTGGACCCTGGTGAGACATGGAACTCTTCCGAGGCCTCCCAGGGGTAGAGGGCAGAGCAGGGGCAGACTAGGTCTCTCTGTCTGTCTGGCCTCAAGGCCGGTGCTACTTCTTCCACTCTGCCCTGCCGCATCTCCTGCAAAACCTGCCAGCGTTTGAGAACTTTTGCACTTTGTAAGGTTTCCAGGAGCCCGTCGCCCAAGGCTGACTGGCAGTCACCGGTCTCACCTGCAGAGAACCTTGCTTTGAGAGCCGGGGGGCAAGGGAGGTTGCTGGCTAGGCACCCCCCAACCCGGAGACACGGGTCACTCACACAGCATTCCTCCTATGATCACCCACTCCCCCCAAATGGCCGCACATGGAATCCTGTCCCCTCCGGGACGAAATGCGCCAGCTGTGCACCAAATAGTCCACCTTCCAGTCTCCAAATCCCTGCCTTTCCTAGGTATACACATCACCGAGGTGGCAAGAGCGGTTTTCTTTCCCCCCTGAGGAAAGAAACAATACTTGGCAGGCTTTCTAGGGCCTGTCAGTTGCCATAGCAACATTCAGATGTAGGGGGTGGAAAGGTGCCCCAGCAATGCCTCCCATAGCCCTCCCTCCCCCTCCCCCCCTCCTCCCCCTTCTCCTCCATCTCCTCCCTCCCCCTCCTCCTCCATCTCCTCCCCCTCCTTCTCCATCTCTTCCCCCTCCTCCTCCATCTCTTCCCCCCTCCTCCATCTCCTCCCCCTCCCCTCCCCCTCCCCCTCCATCTCCTCCCTCCTCCTCCATCTCCTCCTCCCTCCTCCTCCTCCCTCCCCCTTCCTCCTCCTCCTCCCCCCTGCCCCCCTCCTCTTCCTCCTCGTCCTCATCCTCGAAGACAGAAGGTGAACAAAGAAGGAAGATGGGAAGAGGCCAGGCGTCGGCGGGTGCCCTGCGTAGTCTGACTGCCCCCTGCAACAGGCTGAATCATGGCTCCGGAGGATGTCAAGTCAAGTTAGACGAGAACATAAGCTGGAAGGTTTCCCAAGCAAGGATGCGAATGCTCGCTTCAGATTCACTGGCTGAAGAGCCTCAGCCCAGAGGTGGTCCAGCCACTCCGAGCACCACTCACTCCACAGGGCTGCTGAGAACATGGGAACAGGGAGCATGTGACACAGGCAGCTAAGGGGGTTCTGCGTCGGGCCAGAAAGTTCGCCTGAAGGCAGAGGACGGATTGTTTGCCACCACTTCCGGTTTTCCCCTCGGGGACCCCATGCTGTTTAGCTCGTGACTTACACACTGGACCCCACTCCCACACGCTCCCCCACAGGAGTGGCCCTGCCAGGATCTCCTACCAGCCAGGAAGCCGCCTGCACTCTTTGGCTTGCAGTTTCCTTCTTGAGTCACGCTCTTCGAGTGGAGCGGATTAGGTTAGGCTAAAGGCAACCAGAGGAAAACAGCTGGAGGCTCAGAGCCCTTTCCTGCAGCTCACGCAAGGGCAAACCACCTACCTGGATGGCTACGTCGCCTTGGCTTTCTACGACACAGCCAGCTGGAAACGGGCTTTGAAAACACCTCCCAGTTACACTGGGAACACGCCTAAAGGGTGGACGGACACACACATCCCGCAACCAGCTAACAGGCCCCAAGTCCAGCCTGTGATGCTGGTGGGAGCCAGAAGAGCCAGGAAAAGGCAAAATACAAGCTGCTTCGGGAGCTCAGTAAGAACGAGTGCCTCTTGGGGTGGGCAGAGAAGGCTGGGGACGAGCTGGGCTCTGGTGAACAGGGAAGACTGTCACTGGGGGTGGAGAGTGGCCGGGAGCAGAGAGAAAAAAGAGGGAACGGCGTGCACAGAGGCCCGGTCAGTGTACTGGCCCGGGGAACGGGAGGGAGGGAGACTGGCGACGGCTGGGCAGGGCTTCCGGCGCCATTAGCAATGGGAGGCCACACCCCCCGCCCCCAGTTCTTCCCGGGTTGGTCCTCACAACACACACTTTTACCCGAGTCCGTGACTTTGCCCTCAACTGTTGTTCCAACCTCACATGCTTTTCCTCTCTTCCAAAAATCTACCCATCCTTCGAGATTCGAGTCATATCCTGTGTCCATCCTGAGCCCCTCCTGCGTGCAGGGACCTTCCAGGTCTCGGCGACCCCAGGGCACGTGTTACTGCATCACCCGTTTTCCAAAGCATACCTCGCCGAAGTTGCTAACCCTCATCCTATGTTCCCTTTGTCTTCTCAACACCCAGAAACATCCCTGGCGTGGGAACGCTACAGTACTTGAGGGTGAAAGCCAGACGTGCAAACTCCCCACTCCCCCTCAAATAATATCAGATGACCTCCTGTGCATAGGTGGGTGTGGCTGGCAGGAAATGCAGTTAAGCTCGGGGTTCTACTCTTTCAGACCAGAGGGAACAAAGCCAGCTGGGAAAGAGGCGTTTATTTCAGCCTAAGTTTTCTGTGAAACATACATGTGTACAGTGAATAAAGGGCAGCGCTGTCTTGGGATTCAGAAATCACGCTGTTATT
This sequence comes from Balaenoptera ricei, assembly GCF_028023285.1. NCBI lineage: Eukaryota > Metazoa > Chordata > Mammalia > Artiodactyla > Balaenopteridae > Balaenoptera > Balaenoptera ricei. The sequence continues at coordinate 7,208,419 of NC_082640.1, read as the reverse complement.
GGCAAAAGCCATTTCCAAGCTTTCTGTGTAGGAAATTAGCTACAGGGAACACAAGAATTAATGAATTGTGTACTAGAAACATATGCTTCTCATTAGTGAAATCCTGATGCTGTGGTGTGAGGCTGTTTTCCCACCTGAGGAACCTCCGCACACGTAAGAGATTCCTGTGCTCGTGGCTGGAGAGCCAGTGCCGGGAATGGTCACTGGTGACCGGACAGCCGGACAAACAGACCTCTGGAGAGTCTCTTTTGTCGAGCAGGTTATATGACCGCCAGACCCACGGCCAGGGAGGGTACCAAGAGCGGGTACCCTCCCATCTCTGTGGGAGCCTCGGCGCTGGTCAGACAGATCACGGGAAGACCCGGGTTGCTCCTGCTTAGAAAATTCCAAGTGCAAGGCCGCTGGCTTGTTCCCCTCCTTCCCGGGTGGGGCCAGCCTCTGAACACCCCTGGGTCATCACAGCTGCCGGCAGGGCTGTCCGGGTCAATAAGCTTGTCTCCCCTGTGGTCCGGACATTAGGGCAGCCCCTGAGGTCATAACAGCATAACGGGGCTTCCTGCCGAGTACTCCCTCGGGCTCTTCGCGAGCGGGCCGTCCAGGCAGGTCTCAAGGTGGGTCACCTGGTGAAGGTGTGCAGGTAGGAGGAGGGCGCCACGCTTCCTTGCGCTCCACAACGCCAGCCCAGCCAGGCTGCCACCTTCATGCACAGCGGCCACTGCCCAGGGAGGGTGGCTGGCTGTGAAGCGGGTGTGCCAGGAGCAGGAGAGCTGGCGGCCGCGTGCGTCGCTGTGCTGACGGAGCCCGGTGCCGCGTCCATTACTGGGACTCTATGCGTGTGAAGGTGGGAGAGCGATCCCTCTAGCATCACCGAGGGATGAAATTCCGCAGTACTGAGATTTCTAGATCATCAGCTTTCAAAGCATTTGAACTCTTTCTCTTTAATGGAAACTTTGTATTAAGAAAATTAAGAAATTAATATATAAAACGGATAAAAGACAAGCTTCTCGGGACTTCCCTGGTGGCGCAGTGGTTGGAAATCCACCTGCCAATGCAGGAGACACGGGCTCGAGCCCTGGTCCGGGAAGATCCCACATGCCGCGGAGCAACTAAGCCCGTGAGCCACAACTACTGAGCCTGCGCTCTAGAGCCTGTGTGCCACAACTACTGAGCCCGCGTGCCACAACTACTGAAGCCCGTGTGCCTAGAGCCCGTGCTCCTCAACAAGAGAAGCCACCGCAGTGAGAAGCCCCCGCTCGCCGCAACTAGAGAAAGCCCGTGTGCGGCAACGAAGACCCAATACAGCCGAAAATAAACAAATTTTTTTTTTTAATTAAAAAAAAAAAAAAGACAAGCTTCTCTGCAAACAAGTGACGAGAAACACCCCCCCACCCCCCGGCACAACCCCCAAGACATCTCCTGAACAAGGTTTGGAAGCTATTCTTCTATAGAACTTGGGTCTTATTTGCCAAAGTTTGAAAAGGCAATTTTCTATAATTCTAAAAAGTATCATTTACTCCTGCCTTATAAAGTTGAATATAATTTTGATGTTTTTCATGATAATTCAGGGTCATGATTATGATCAACTGATGCTGGTCCTAAAATACTGACGTCCTTAGGTCCCTACTGAGGAACGAAGTTGTTTGCTCTTATGCTAAATACTCCCACCCACAGCTGTGCTTTTTTCTTCCCTCCTCCCCCCACCTCCTCCCCCCTTCTCTCCCCCACCCTTCCTATACACTGTTATCAGCGGTTCTGTTATCAGCTCTGCTTCCTCACCACCAACGACCCCCAACTCCCCACCAGAGGCATCTACTACTGGGGACTAGATAACCCACCTGCAAAGACTGCACCTAGAATAAAGTCCACAGGCAGCCACATGAGAGACAAATCCAGACGTGGAACAGAGATATGCTAAATTCAAGTTTCTTCAACACACATCCTCAGATAGGTTTTTGTCTGAATTCTTATTCTCTAGAGTGAAACCCTGCACAATGGAAAGATTTTCCAAGGAGAAATACTTGGTTGAAAAACCGTCCTCATCTTTTTTTAATTATTATTTTTTTAAAGATTTATTATTTATTTATTTTATTTTATTTATTTTTGGCTGCCTTGGGTCTTAGTTGCAGCACGCGAGATCTTTGTTGAGGCATGCAGGATCTTTTGTTGTGGCGCGGGATTCTCTGTAGTTGTGGCGTGCAGGTTTTCTCTTCTCTAGCTGTAGTGCGCAGGCACCAGGGCGTGTGGGCCCTGTAGTTTGCGGCACGTAGGCTCTCTAGTTGAGGCTCTTGAGCTCAGTAGTTGTGGCACGTGGGCTTAGTTGCCACGCAGCATGTGGGATCTTAGTTCCCTAACCAGGGATCGAACCCACGTCCCCTGCATTGTAAGGCGGATTCTTTACCACTGGACCACCAGGGAAGTCCCTGTCCTCATCTTTTGAAAGCGTGTTAGTTATGTATTCTGCTGGCAAGGTTCGTTGTGTGTATAAAGCACCACAAGATCTTAACTTGGAAGCTACATTTAACTGCAATGATTATTACACACAATAATTGACAGGCTGAAAACAGACATGCCTTATGCTCGTCTGTAAGATCTGATGGGGTCTCTTAGCGATCACCAAGGGTGCCATTTTCTTGCTTGGTTACCAAGCAGGAATGAAAGCAGCTTTTATTTGCAAAATATAAAGACCATTGAGTTCAAAATTTAAACAAATGACTATTGAGAGGGAAAAGAACTCTAAAATATGAAAAAGGGCCAAAAATATAATGTCTAATTAGAATACGACTCATACGGTTCAGATTTGCCTTGCTTTTTCTGCCTGGCTCACTTATTCTGCCCAGACGCCCCTATTTTATCAGCTGCACGAGCTCATCTCAGCATTTGGTAACAAGCAGAAAAACCCTGTTAGGATGAGTACTACTGATTTAGAAAGGGAAAACTCTAAGTGAAAACCTGCCCTTTTAACAGATTACACATTGAAGCTGGCATCCTGCACCTTGGCCAATATACAGAGAAAGAAGTCATTGCTCTTATACTGGGACTTGTGACCATGTCACACCTCAGGACACCGGGCAGATAAAAGTCCAGTACGATCAAGGGCCGAATGAGTGCATGGACGACTTGCCCGGCCTAAGATAACCCCGCATGTGAATCCCAGCTTTGCCACTTTCCAGCTGTGTGACCCGAGGACACGTGAGGATGGCCCAGCTGGGGGATGGAAGGTCCCTCGTGGCTGCTTCACACTTCCTTTGTCACATAAATAAATGGTCTCATCATTTAAGCACTTGTAGTTGGGGATTCTACTACCCTGTGCAGCTAACATATTCTAACTGATGTATTTTTCCTGAAAGAGGCTGCAGTGAGTTCTACTAGGTCTGTACGCTGGGACATGAAGAAATGTCACAGCCGTGCAGAAAACCCATCTCAAAAAAGTTCTGTTGATTAAAAGGTGAATATTCACTCTGTGAAATAGAGCCATTTCTATTCCTACGACTTAATTGTTCACTGTGAACTATTTGGGAACGTTCATGGCGAGAGGCGAGACATATATACATGACACACGCATGAATTTGGACAGTAGGAACCTCTGCTGTCCTGCCCTTCAGCTGTTGGTTTTGGCCAACGACTGTCTCCTCGCTTGGGCTGTGGTGACTCTTGCTGAATAATCAGGATGGCGTGGGCATTAGCTCATTTGAGGGCAGTCCTCTTAAGAGGTATGTACCGCTCAGATCCACAGTGAATGGTTATTACTATTATTGCTACTTATAGTCATAGGGGTTCCCCAGCTTCCCGAATATGCTGGATTTCTCTAGAAACCAGCATAGACTTATTTCCCAGGATTTCCATCTGCATTATCTTAAGCTATAACCTCTACTATATTTTTCTACCAGATGTACGATTAGCAGTGTCGAGGTCTGAGTCTCTTTTATCACATGCTTTAACAAAACTTTAGTGGGATGAGATCACCCAGAAAATCAGAAAAGTCCATCAGCCCTGAAGTCACATTCATCAGTAGAGCAGAAACAGCGACAGTGTCTATTTTTATGACATTGTGGAGTAGCCTTCTTTTTTTCCCAAATTAAAGTCTATGCCTTTGAATAGCTATGTTCCCTTTTTTGTAATTATTTTTCTATGAAGTCTGTGAGGAGGATACATTCCTTGTTAATTACACTGCAAAGTGTTTACCTGGTGGTCAATTACCTAACCATGCTTGTTGAAAGCAATGGAACTGAAGAGTGAAAGTCCTGTACAGATGGTTGCATTCCTGTAGCTTCCGGCAAGTACATTTCAGGACCGGTTTAAACAAGAATAAAATTAAGGGCAACTCACTATAACCAATGACCTTCTGTTCAAAGCATAAAATCACAGATATAATCAATTATTAGAAATTAAAACAAGAAATGCATCTGTATTCAGCTACAACATGTTCCCTGGGCATTTTTAGGGTAAATTTTGAGGAATGGATTCTTAAAAATAAATTTAATCTAAGTGACTGATTTTTTTTTTTTTTTCCCTTTCAGCTTTAGCTGAGCGATCACAAGACTTACTGAAACAAATTTTAGGACAGGGCAGTAATGGGAAACCCTAACGCTTCTGGCAGAGCTAGAGAAAGCTTATGCCTTAAATAGGTAGCCAGAAGTATCAGCATGCATAATAGCATTAGTAAAATTTAATGAGAGAATTTTGAATTTACAATAGGTATATATAAATTTCCAGAAGGCAGCATCAGAGTGCAGGCTAATTAAGTCCATATGGAGAGGAATTTTGTTCATTACCCACTAAATCCAACATCCATCTTGCAGTTACATGTCAGATGGGACTGGGTGGGGGACCCAGGCCAGGGTTCTGGGAGGCACAGCCACAAATCCCCAGCATTTAGAAAACTCGCTCAAAACAAAGGGTGGCAGAACAGAGAAGGCAACAAACATCTGGGCGGAGGCAGTAAGGTGCTCTCCACCAGTGCTTATGCAAGAGCTTGTTACAGTGGAGGTCTTGTCAAAATGCACATGCTGATTCAGTGGGTCTGGAGCAAAGCGTGAGATTCTGCAGTTCGAACAATCTCCCCGTCCGCAGACCGCTCTTTGAGTAGCAAAGCTCTAGATGGCTTGTACTTTCGTGGCGTGTGGCGACCCTTTCAGAAAACCCTAAGGCCGTTTCCCACAATGTTGCCGGGGTACATCAACTGGGTGGCCAGTACTTGAAGCAACTTCAGAAATATTTCTAATATATTCCAGAAATAATCTAGTCACTTGTCAGATTACCGACGGGGAGCTGACAAACACTTATCTGAGTTTGTTCCAGATGCTTGAAGGGGCAGTGCCTCTCAGTGACCTGGCTGCTGCGGTTGTGGACAAATTGGTTCCAAGCTTAAGACCTTTGCGTTGACCATTTTTTTTCTGCCCAGAATGTGCTGCCCCCAAGACGTTCCCATGTTAGACTCAGAGGTATCTTTGGGATCTCAGCTCAAATATCACTCCTCCATAGGCTGTGACCAGCCAATCATTCTCTCTGACATCACCCTGCTTACCTGTCTTACAGCACTCATGCCAATGAAGTAATAAACTGGTGCATTGTCTGTCTCCTCCGTTTAGAACAAAGACTTCATAATTACAGGGACCTTCCCTGACTTGTTTTGTCATTGCTTTATCCCAAGAGCCTAGGAGAGAGTAAAATCTGGCACAAAGAAGATGTTCACTATCTATCTGCTGTAATGAATGAATTGTTCAATTTTTAAAAAAGAGAAGCCAAGAACAGAATTCCTCAGGAAATCTTTCAATATTTAAATGTTGACAGTAAGTTAAAACACAACAAACAAATAAATGCCCCTAAATCAACTGTATGGGCCAAACAAAGCATCTCAGAATGGATTGTTTTGTATCCCCAGATCCAGTCCATCATTCTATTAAGCCACATTAAGTCTTGGCATAGAAGCAGGAATGCACCAAAATCGGAGATTCTAGAACAGGAAGAGGATTTGAAGTCTGAAGGAAATCATGTTTTGCATTTCCCCTTCTCCATTCCCAGCATACTGTACCTGTGTGCCAGGTACTTCCCTGTGCTGAATTTCGGTTTCTTTCTGATTAAGAAAGAATGTAGTCCCCCATCCTCTAGGGTTGCTTTGAGCATAGTGATGAAAAATGTTGGTTTATGGTCATACCTGTTTTGCTAATGAATAAGCTCAGCTGAGAATGAGTAGACAAAAAAATGCTTTCCCCAAACGGTCCTATTTTTCTTCCCCTTCAATATAGGCGTATTTCAAACTGCCCACCATGTGACATGGCGGAGCTGCCGTGTACAACTCCACTACGGGTCATAATGAGAGCCAGCAAGCACGCTTCTGCAGAAACCTCTAACGCAGCACATTCTATGTGGGCTGGGTTGGTTCGATGTGTTTGTTCTGTGTATGCATGTGCATGTGTGTTCATGCAAATAATTTTAAAGGGGTGATTCAAGAGAAGGGGTAAAAAGAACCACGATATTAAGAACTTAATACATGCCTGGCAATGCGCTAGGTGCTTTATGTACATTATCTCAAGTCAAATTAAAAGGCAACACCTATTCTGAACTTTGAGTCATTTAGAAATAGGGAGACAGCAATGACATTCAAAATATGGGACAACTAGTAGAACAAGAGTACCAACCAATTAGACTGGAGGTCCAGGCATACCAGCTACAAAGCAGCCTTGGCTGAGACTGGAAATTCAATTTAAAGACACTAAGACTTCACTGTACTTGTCTGTCTTCCTTATATCACGCTTTACCCAAAATGCACAAACTACATATGGGCTGAATAAGGGCAGTGATGATTATAATAATGGCTAACATTTATAGAGCACTTTACCCAGTGCCAGGTACCGTTGTAAGGGCTCTCCATTCTCGACAGTTCTATGAGATGGGGATGATAGCTATTATTATGCCCATTTTATAGGTGAGAAAACTGAGGCCCTGAGAGGCTAAAGGACTTGCTCAAGATCCAGAGGAGCCATTGTTCATGTCCAAGCTGTCTCAGTTGCTGGGCTACAGGCTGCCTGTGTTCTATATACTCCTGCCAAATCCTGTACAACCAGTGCAATATTCAAATCAAAAATAATTTTACCTTTTAATTACCCATTCCAGTGGAGATCACTGAAAACAGAAGACATTTATAAAATATTTGGTTTTAAAATAAATGATGGCAGCTTTGCCTTCCTAGTTATTTTTCACCCAGGCTGATCTTAGAACGAGCATGTTAGATGCAGTGCTTAAAATCCAGGCCACGTGGTAGCAAAGCAAGGCAGCTCTGAGGCTTCTAGGTGATGGGAAAGTCACTGGAGGATACACACTTGCCACAGATAATCTGCAAAGTGAATATTCCGTAAGTGATAATTAAGGGCTGACTATAACATGAGACATTTTCTTTTAGGAGGAACATATGGATCTATACACTCTAAGGCCACAAAGCGGGCTACCATCATTTGTTAAGCTTTCCAAAAACTGTTTCTGTTCAACTCAAGCATGGGAAGTTCTCATTCTATATAAAAGGACCCTTTAGAAAAATTAAGTCTCTAAGAATAGGGTTTCAAAACAAAAGTGGCCCTGAACCATGGCTACAATATACCTAATATGATGATGTTGTTTTCTAAAAATTCTTTTTGTTGCTGTTGGGGTGTATGGCTACAAACACAAAAGGCTTAACAATTTTTAGGAATGGACTGATATTACGACAGTTGTTTTTTGAGTTGCTAGGCAACATCAGAAAACAAATGTCCATGTTCTGAGATCATTCTGCATTCGGTCTCCCCACGGACAGCCCACATGTTCCGTGGCCGGACTCCATTCCACTTGGTCAGCAGGAGTGGAATATCCCAACTGTGATGCTGATGGTCCGGAGTGGTCAAAAGACACCAATCTGTGTCTGAAAAACAGATCACAGTTTGTTGGCCACCTGGCAGTCAAGATCTGTGGCCAAAGTTTTTGCTGGACTGGTATCGTTTATCCAAATTAAGTCCTACCTTCAGGGTTCTTGTTGATTTGTTACATCACTTCTGTCAGCTTTCTTTGCAGGTACATTATCTTTTTCTCCAATCCTATATATCTAAGGGAAGCCCAATTCACTTTTATGGGCAATTTCAACATCTGGGAACATAGAGACTCTTCCTGAGAATTCTTTCTTTGTTTCTAACAAATCACCTTCATCCTCAGAAGACCCATTTCAGATCATCTTTCTTAAGGATATACTGACATTATACTTTGACAGGTAAGTCTGCTTCCTTCTTTGTTTGATTCCATTAACTATTGAGTCTGTTCTTTTTGAAAAAAAAAATTATAAAGATGATACACATGGTTCTAAAATTAACATCACACATGTAAATACATACTCAACTGCTAGAAACATGAACCCCCTTCTTTTGTTCTAACTTTTGCCCACCCGATGCACTACAGTTCATTCTTGTAATTCAATCACTACACCTCTGCATGGCAATATGTCACCTCCTATGTAAGATGCATGGCTCATGATATATAGAGAAAAAGACACACCAGTAATACTATTTTCATCTTCTTAAAGTGACAAACAGAACTTAGTGCTTTAAGAACTCCCATCCCTTTCTCCCCCCGAAAAACAATGAAATGGAAGAAAATCTTAGATCTGTATTTTAAATCAAGCTCCACCTTCAAGGGCAGGCTGGCCATGACTTACCTAAAAGGACTAGTTCAGTGAGCACAGCATCAGCCGTAATGCTCACCATCTACGCAGAGATGAATCCACTACAGGCCAATTACGAGCGGGTATTGCTGAGGGCCTGATACGTGTGCGCCATACGTGATAAGAAGCTGGTTCAGTAACCACCATTTCTATAGCAACGCACACCATCTGCAGGCTGCGTTCTGGGAAGGCAGTTAAAACTGGATCCTGCAATGTAGCTTCACTTGGAATCTGCTTTTATTTCTGTCACCTCATTAGAATGAGAGTCTTCAAGCCACATAACTTATTGTGAAACAGCAGAAACTTATTGCATAGAGAATCTTAAATCGTGATTTCTCTGCCACTCAAGGTCAGTCAGTCACTTTCAATTCAAACCACTGACCTGGTTTGCTTATTCATAAGTGACCATTCCCCAGGGCACCACCCAGGACATGGGACAGCCATCTGCTGTCCCAGTTACAGGCTAAAGAGAGTAAATGCCTGTGAAGCTGAGCTGACACACCACCTCTTACTGTCCAGAAAGCCTCAGCTAAGATGCATTCACCATGACCCACAAAACTGCATCTGCCAGACTAGGGGAGGAAAGCTGCTTCTTTCAAAGGTCGAACTGGCCCCTGAACATGACCGATAAGGTCACTTTATCCCATCCCCTCAGACACGCCTGGACACCCAGGCCCCAGGCACCGGCACTGTACAACTTTTCAAAAGAGAGAGCACCTTTAGAAGATCTAGGTTAAAGAAATCTGGTAATTCCTCAAAGGAAAAGACTTACACTCACTAAATAGAGGCCTCCCTTGCACCATAAATCAAGTGGCATTTTAACACGGTAGCTTCAGCAAAATCAGCATTGCCTGTAAATGCGGCAAAAGTTTCGATTCTAATATGTGCAAGTCAGGCTTCTTAAAAAAATATTTTTCTGAGAGTGCATACCATAATCAGCCAATTCATACCGTTGTAACACACGAAACAAAATCCAACTTCACTTATGTTCTAGGAGACTGTTAATCTATTAGGTCACCCTCGGATGAACACGTGGGTTAAAATATAGAGATGCTAATTATTATAATGGGAAATTCTTTGCCTGTCCCCCCCCCACCCCGCAAAAAAAAGATAACTGTGGCCATTAAAAAGAAAGAAGAAGAAAACTGTGATAAATGATAGCACCAAATACTGATCCACTCTAATGGTGCTGGAGAGGGTGTGGAGAAAAGGGAACCCTCCTGCACTGCTGGTGGGAATGTAAATTGATACAGCCACTATGGAGAACAGTATGGAGGGTCCTCAAAAAACTAAAAATAGATAGAGTTGCCATATGATCCAGCAATCCCACTCCTGGGCGTATACCCTGAGAAAACCGTAATTCAGAAAGATACATGCACCCTATGTTCATTGCAGCACTATTCACAATAGCCAAGACATGGAAACAACCTAAATGTCCATCAACAGAGGGATGGATAAAGAAGATGTAGTGTGTATATATATATATATATATATGTATGTATATATATATACACACATATATGCGTGTGTGTATATATATACATACATACATATATACACACATACATACATATATACACACACACAATGGACTATTACTCAGCCATAAAAAAGAATGAAATAATGCCATTTGCAGCAACATGGTTGGACCCAGAGATTATCATACTAAGTGAAGAAAGCCAAACAGAGAAAGACAAATACCATATGATATCACAGATATGTGAAATCTAAAAAGAAAAAAGGAAGGGAGTACCTCTACATTTTTCTCATGAGTAAGCTTTCAGTTATCCAGCAGTCAGGAATGAAAGTATTTGAGTTAGCATTAAAATGTGGATTTATTTTTCAAATAGAAGTCCCATGGAACTTAAAAAGAATTTCACTTTTCTTTAAGAGTTTGAAATCGTGCCCTATAACCAAGGTGTTATCACTGAGCATCAGCTGTCACTCGGGGCCAAATGCTGGAAGGTTGCCCGGATAACAGGACGTAGAGACTGTGGCTGAATCAGGCATGCTGTTCGGCCCTGTAGATGGAGAATATACTTGCATTTTAATACTAAGTGGTAAGAGCTTCCCTGTTGAATGCATCTTAGATCAGAGGGTCACAAACTTTTTCTGTAATAGTCCAGGTAGCAAATATTTTTCAGTTTGCGAGAACATACACTCTCTGTTGCAACTATTCATCTCTGCTGGTGTAGGAAAAACGTTCACAGACCACAAATGAACAAACAGGCATGGTTGGGTTCCCATGTTTTATTCCATTTGGGCTGCTGTAATAAAATAAACTGGGTGGCTTACGAGCAACAGAAATTCATTTCTCACAGTTCTGGAGGATGGGAAGTCCAAGATCAACGTGCCAGTTGATTCAGTGTCCAGACAGAGCCTGCATCGATTCATGGATGACGCCTTCTTGCTGTGTCCTCACATGTGGAAGGCGGGAGAAAGTTCTCTGGGGCCCCTGTTATAAGGGCACTAATCCCATTCAAGAGAGCTCCACCCTCATCACCTCATTAACTCCAAAGGCCCCACCTCCAAATACTATTGCTTTGGGGGTTAGGATGTCAACATACAAATTTTGTGGGGGTGGAATACAAACATTCAGTCCACAGCACCCAATAAAACTTTATTCAGGGATGCTTACTTTTCATCTAATTTTCATATGTCTTGAGATACTCTTCTTCTTTTGATTCTTTCTTCAAACATTTAAAAATGCAAAAACCGGACTTCCCTGGTGTTGCAGTGGTTAAGAATCTGCCTGCCAACGCAGGGGGACACAGGTTTGATCCCTGGTCCAGGAAGATCCCACATGCCGTGGACCAACTAAGCCCGTGCGCCACAACTACTGAGCCTGCGCTCTAGAGCCCACAAGCCACAAATACTGAGCCCGCGTGCCACAACTACTGAAGCCCACATGCCTAGAGCCCATGCTCCACAACAAGAGAAGCCACCACAATGAGAAGCCCGCACACCGCAACGAAGAGTAGCTCCCGCTCACGCAACTAAAGGAAGCCCGCGCACAGCAACGAAGACCCAATGCAGCCATAAATCAATCAATCAATCAATAAAAATATATAAAATAAATAAATAAAAATGTAAAAACCATTCTTAGCTTTCAGGCCATAGCTTGGCGATACTTAATTAGACGAAAAATTCTTAATGGATTCACGAATTTCTATTTCTGGCTGTTAAACACTTTGAAATTGCAATTACTTTGATATACCTCAAAAGTAGATAATTAAAGTGTTAAACTGGTTAGAAGTGATTATCATATTTGACTTAATCATAAATAGCAGATAATTAGTAAATAGTGCTATGTGCTTAAGATGTGTTCCTGTTTTGTTTTCTGATCTTATAATACACTCTTGGAACTTTTCATTTAACTACAATAATTTAATTTCTACCTAAATAATGATATTACTGATTACACATAATAGAAAACCCCTTATGAAATATGTAGGCTTCTACTGAGTTTAGTGAGTTAAAGAACATATGGTTTCTTTGAAATGTCCATCCAATCTTAAAGTTTTCAGAAAACATATTTTAATTCATTTGATCATTTTTGAATGACTATCCAAATGTTGGCTTTTCTCTGCACACATACAATCTGTTAGAGCCAAGAATTTGGCAGTTACATTTTTCACTGTAGATGCTAAGTTAAAAAGACCATTTAAGTGGGAAGAGATCAGCGACACAATGGAGATTCTCAAGGACAAAAGGAATAATGCCATGGGGATTATTTCCAAAGAGGAAGTAGAGAATTGGATAACTTGTATTTCAGAGGCTTTATAACAATGCACATTTCTTTGTTTTCACTGACTTCTATAGTGTATTAATTTCCTTTTGCTCCTGTAATAAATTACCACAAACTTAGGGGCTTAAAACAACACGAATTTATTCTGTTATTGCTCTACAGGTCAGAAGTCTGAAATCAGTTTCACTGGGCTAAAGTCAGGGTATCAGTAGGGCTGGTTCTTTCTGGAGACTCTGAATGAAGAATCCATTTCTGTGCCTTTTTCAGCTTCTCACGGCTGCCTCTGTTTCTTCGCTTGTGGCCCCTTCCTCCATTTTCAAAGTGCATCCCTCCAATTTCTGCTTCCGTCATTCCATTGCCATCTCCTCTGATTCTGATTCCTCCTGCATCCCGCTTATACAGACCGTTGTGATTACAGTGGGCCCACGAGGATAATCCGGGAGAATTTCCCCATCTCAAGATTCATAACTGAATCACATCTGCAAAGTCCCTCTACCATATAAGGTCATATTCACAGGGTCCAGGGATTAGGATGTGGAGATATTCAGGGGGGGCATTATTCAGTCTGCCATAGATATCAAAAAAAATTTTTTTTAATATAAACTTTTGTTGTTTGTGAGCTGTATACAAAATAAACCAATGAGTGCAAGGATGCTGCGTCTCTAGACCTGGGCCATATTGTTATGACACGTCTGTGTGTGGCTCTCCAGTGAAAGCATCACTGTATCAGGAACACAACCTTTTATACCCCAGCCTTATTTATCTATATTCAACTATATACATTCAAAAATGAAGAGGCAGGAAGGAGTAGAATCATAGCAGGAGGGGTGGAAGCTCTAGGATGGAGAAAATCCAATATAACTGCTCTCTCTCTAGACAGGCGCTCAAAGCCCCGTTCTTTCATTAAACATATATATATATATATATATATATATATATATACACACAGATATGTAAAGGTAAATTCTGTGTATAGAGTCATCTTTTTTTTTATTGGAGTATAATTTTTTACAATGTTGTGTTAGTTTCCACTGTACAATGAAGTGAATCAGCTATGCGTATACATCTATCCCCTCCCTCTTGGACCTCTCTCCCACCCCCTCCCCCCATTCCACCCATCTAGGTCATCACAGAGCATGGAGCTGAGCTTCCTGTGTTTTATAACATGTTCCCACTGGCTATCTATCTTAACGCATGGTAGTGTATATATGTCAATCCTCCTCTCCCAGTTCGTTCCACCCTCCCTTCCCCCACTGTGTCCACATGTCTATTCTCTAAGTACCAGTGTTACATTGTAATATCTTAAACCGCCTTGAATCTTAAAACACCTAAAAGCTCCCCATCTGATTCAATCATTTGGCAAACATTTTGCTTAGATACCTAGCAAGTGCCAGGGACTGTCTGTGATCACGATGATTCAAAGATGAGGAAGACTCAGTGAGGACACAGAGAATAACTGAGACGCTGCAAGGCCGTGTCCTCACAGACTTCTAGTGCCACTGCTGAATGGACAACATGCTTGAGAGAAACCAAATTACCGTTCAGCGCGTGGAGAAAGGGATCTCAGAGGAGAGATCCTGCTCACGCAATGTGACAAGTAATGAGGGAGACCCAGGCACATCCAGGGAACAGCAAATGGTTTGGTGTGGGAGTGATGGAGGGTGTGCAGGGAACAGAGGCTGGGAGTGAGCTGGAGAGCTAGGCAGGGACCAGCTCTGCAGAGATCTGTGTGCCGTGCCAACGAGCGTGGACAGCCTCACGATGAGTACCCCTGAGATGTTCTCATGTGGGAAAGGGGCCTGTGCTTCTGAAAGACAACCCAAGTAGCAACCCAGAAGTCCCGGTGGAGGGAAGGAGAGAGGAAGACAGGCAGACAGGCTGCAGGAATTGGCCAGAAAAGAGGGAAGAGTCTGCACCTAGACAGAGGTAACCAGAGAAGGAGAGGAGAAGGTAGGTTGGAGAAACGCTGATTTGACATCAACATGACCTTGCAAGGGACCAGACGTGGCCGCCGGTGGGGCAGGGAGGTGAAGCAAAAGAGTAAATGGGGGATAACTCTGGGGTTTCTACTTGGATGGTCTGGTAGATGGTACCCTTCACCAAGAGAGGAAACTCAGAAATGAACAGGGGTAGGGGTTGACGTGAAGCGAGTCAGTGGGTCCGTTTCAGGCATGTGAATCCGAGTTTCCTGTAGGACATCCAGAGTTGGAGGTCTAATAGACAGTCAGGAACACAGATCAGAGAGCAGACTTGGTTGCACGGGGTGGCTGTGGGAGTGTGATAAGCAGGTGGGTGCCCCAGCGACGGCGTGTGAAGGAAGTCAGGCGCTGGGCGTGGGGCAGAGCCCATATGACAGGAGACGGGGACCCCGGGGACACTGAGGCACAGAGCCCAGGGAGGCGGGCCTTCCTTTCTAGAGAAAGGAAACCCTCCGATGCTGCAGAGATGTCCAAGGGGATGAGGAGGTTACCTGAGGCAGCTGCTGCTTCACTTCATGACTGTGGTTTCAGGAGAGCAGAAGGTAGAAGCGGGACTGCAGTGGGTCGAGAAGTGGAAGCAGCACATGGAGAACAGTCCTTCAGGAGATCTGGGCTAACGGGAATCTGGGAAAGTGGTTTGGAGGTCACAGGTCGAGAAACCCTTCTGCAGAGGAGGGGAGACCTTTGTTCACTGAATAAACTCTTT
Source organism: Balaenoptera ricei (assembly GCF_028023285.1). NCBI lineage: Eukaryota > Metazoa > Chordata > Mammalia > Artiodactyla > Balaenopteridae > Balaenoptera > Balaenoptera ricei. The sequence continues at coordinate 7,193,306 of NC_082640.1, read as the reverse complement.
GGGTGTACCATGTACCAGGCACTGAACTGAGCTTCTTACAAATATTAACTCATTTATTCCTTGGGGTGCTTAATTTGATGTGTCAACTTGGCTAGGTCACAGCACCCAGATATTTGATCAAACACACCTGGAGGTGGCTGTGAAGGTATTTTAAAGATGAGATTAACAATTAAATCAGTAGACTGAGTAGAGCAGATTACACTTCCTGTAGGTGGGCCTCATCTAATCAGTTGAAGGCCTCAAGAAAAGGCTGACCTCCCCCAAGGAAGAGGAAATTCTGCCAGCACATGGCCCTTTGGATTCAAAGTGCAACATCAACTCTTCTCTGGGTCTCCAGTCTGCTGGGCCACTGCAGATTGTGAACTTGCCAGCCTCTTCAAGTGCATAAGCCAATACTGTAAAATAAATCTCTCTCTCTTTCTCTCTCTCTCTCACACACACACACATCCTACTGGTTCTGTTTCTCTGGAGAACTCTGACTAATAAACATACTCTTCATAACAGCACTAGGTATTGATACTATTATTATCCCCATCTC